>NC_088398.1:43291751-43891751 GCF_034236695.1 Oncorhynchus nerka | reverse complement strand
TGTAGACTTGCCATCAAATGAAAGCTACTGGCCCGAATGAAAAAAATACGGTCCCAGGTCAAGCTCTGCCAGGAAAGTGAATGATGTGTGCATCATTTCAATAGCAGGGGATTTTATCTTTCATTTGCGTTTTGAGCAAGTAGCCTATACAGGGTTCATATAGACATTGGCTAGTCAAATTCAATTACTTTTTCAAGCACTTAATTGTGTTTTCAAGGACCTACATTTTATACTTAATTGTTGTAACACCCTATAGAAAAAAACTACCCCCAAAATGTATGCAAAAAGGATGCTTTAGCACTTATCATACCAGGCCAACATAGAAACAAAACAACCTAGATAGGAACACCCCCCCATGTCACACCCCGACCTAACCAAAATAGAGAATAAAAAGGCTCTCTATGGTCAGGGCGTGACACTGATGTTCAAGGTAGGCATTTCGATGATGACTGAATTGCGCATTGCAAATATTCAACCAAAACGTTTCACTTTTTGAATAACTGATTTGCATACCCATTCTTGCCTTAGCATTTACTGGTAGATATCATAACTTGGAGCATCTTTCCTACTGCTTTTCCTACCCCTACTACCGCTGTTGGTCTTCGGTGAGTTGCTCTATGCAACAACCAGCTGTTTGAGACCTGCTTGCTCTCTCTGCCCAACAGGGTATCTATAGGCTATATGTTTGCAGTGCGCATGTGATAAATCATCAACATATCAAAATTATATAGCCTAGATTAAAAATAGCGCCGACAGAGATGTTCACCTTGCTTCAGGTCCTTAGGAAACTACGCAGTTATTTGTTTGTTTTTTTGTAATATTTCTTATATTGTTAGCACAGAAAATCTCAAGTGTTATTACGTACAGCCGGGAAGAACTATTGGATATAAAAGCGATGTCAACTTACAACATTATGACCAGGAATACGTCTTTCCTGAAGCGGATCCTTTGTTCGGAACTCCACCCTGGACATGGGATCTTATCCCAGAGGCCGATCCAAAACAATGCGGTCACCGCAGGAGAGGCAGACGGAGCGGCCTACTGGTCAGACTCAGAAGGTGAGCACACCATCTACCGCTCCCGAACATATAACTCGCCAATGTCCAATCTCTAGATAACAAGGTGGACGAAATTTGGGCACAAGTTGCCTTCCAAAGAGACATCAGAGATTGTAACATTCTCTGTTCCATGGAAACATGGCTCACACTGGATATGTTGTCAGAGTCGGTACAGCCACCCGGTTTCTTCAAGAATCGCGCCGACAGAAACAAACCTAACTCTGGTAAGAAGGGCGGGGGTGTATGCATTATGATTAACGACTCATGGTGTAATCACAACAACATACAGGAACTCAAGTGCTTTTGTTCACCTGACCTAGAATTCATTACAATCAAATGCCTACCGCATTATCTTCCAAGAGAATTCTCTTTGATTATAGTCACAGTCATGTATATCCACCCCTCCCCCCAAGCAGATACCTCGTCGGCTCTGAAAGAACTTCACTGGACTCTATGTAAACTGGAAACCATACACCCTGAGGCTGCATTAATTGTAGCTTAGGGATTTTAACAAAGCTAACCTGAGAACAAGACTTCCTAAATTCTATCAGCATATTGAATTCGCGACACGGGCTGGTAGCTTTCTGGATCATTGCTACTCTAACTTCCGTGATGCATACAAAGCCCTCCTCCGCCCTGCCTTCTGGCAATTCTGACCATGACTCCATTTGGTTGCTCTGAGCCGATAGACAGAAAATAAAACAGGAAACGCCTGTGCTCAGGTCTGTCCAACGCTGGTCTAACCAATCAGATTCCACGCTTCAAGATTGTTTCGATCACGTGGACTGGGATATGTTTCCGGATAGCCTCAGCCAACAACATTGATGTATACGCTGAATCGGTGAGCGAGTTTATTAGCAAGTGCATCGGAGATGTCGTACCCACCGTGACTATTAAAACTTTTCCTAACCAGAAACCGTAGATTGATGGCAGCATTCGCGCAAAATAAAAGCGCGAACCACCGCTTTAAATCATGGCAAGGCGACCGGAAACATGACCAAATGCAAACAGTGCAGCTATTTCCTCCATAAGGCAATCAGACAAGCAAAGCGTCAGTGTAGAGACAAAGTAGAGTCACAATGCAATGGTTCAAACACGAGACGTATGTGGCAGGGTCTACAGTCAATCGTGGATTACAAAAAGAAAACCAACATCGACTTCTTGCTCCCAGACAAATTAAACAACTTCTTTGCTCGCTTTGATAAGAATACAGTGCCACTGACACTGCCCGCTACCAAAGCCTGTGGGTTCTCCTTCTCCGTGGCTAACGTGAGTGAAACATTTAAATGTGTTAACCCTCGCAAGGCTGCCAGCCCCGGGCTTCCCTAGCCGCGTCCTCAGGGCATGCGCAGACCAGCTGGCTGGTGTGTTTATGGACATATTCAATCAATCCCTATCCCAGTCTGTTGTCCCCACATGCTTCAAGATGGCCACCATTGTTCCTGTTCCCAAGAAAGCAAAGGTAACTGAACTAAATGACTATTGCCCCGTCGTGCTTTGAGAGACTAGTCAAGGATCATATCACCTCCACCCTACCTGATACCCTAGACCCACTCCAATTTGCTTACCTCTCCAATAGGTCCACTGACGGCACAATCGCCATCACACTGCCCTATCCCATCTGGACAAGAGGAATACCTATGTATGAATGCTGTTCATTGACTACAGCTCAGCATTTAACGTATAGGACCCTGCAAACTCGTCATTAAGCTCGAGATCCTGTGTCTCGAACCCGCCCTGTGCAACTGGGTCCTGGACTTTCTGATGGGACGTCCCCAGGTGGTGAAGGTAGGAAACAACATCTCCATCCCGCTGATCCCCAACACCGGGGTCCCACAAGGGTGTGTTCTCAGCCCTCTCCTGTACTCCCTGTTCACCCATGACTGCATGGCCATGCATGCTTCCAACTCAAGCATCAAGTTTGCAGACGACATTACAGTGGTAGGCTTGATTAACAACAACGATGAGACGGCCTACAGGGAGGTGAGGGCCCTCAGAATCTGGTGTCAGGAAAACAACCTCTCACTCAACGTAAACAAAACAAAAGAGATGATCGTGGAATTCAGGAAACAGCAGAGGGAGCACCCCCCCCCCTCCCCATCCACATCGATGGGTCATAAGTGGAGAAGGTGGAAAGTTTTAAGTTCCTCGGCGTACACATCACGGACAAACTGAAATGGTCCACCCACACAGACAGTGGTGTGAAGAATGCGCAGCAGCGCCTCTTCAACCTCAGGAAGCTGAAGAAATTTGGCTTGTCACCTAAAACACAAACTTTTACAGATGCACAACACAATCGAGAGCATCCTGTTGGGCTGTATCACCGCCTGGTACGGCAACTGCACAGCCCTCAACCGCAAGGCTTTCCAGACAGTAGTGCGGTCTGCACAACGCATCACCGGGGGAAAACTACCTGCCCTCCACATCCATATATTTATATGTACATAATCGTATTCACCCTTTACATTTGTGTGTATAAGGTAGTTGTTGTGAATTTGTTACGATTACTTGTTAGATATTACTGCACTGTCGGAACTAGAAGCACAAGCATTTAGCTACACTCACATTAACATTTGCATGTGACCAATACAATTTGATTTGATATTCCTGTGCCATTGTTGCCTCTTCCCGAAAGTTTGTTTATTTGTGGTCAACTGTACATTACTCTTTGAATAAATACTGCAGAAAAAGCAAAAACACATTGTGATCCAAAAACTAACGTGACCAGGTACACTGGCACCCTTGCAACCGATTAAAAATGTGTTGCACTGCCAAGTCAAACGGTTGCAAATGCGACTGTTTTGATCGCAGTATCGAACCCTGCACATCACGGAATCACCCACACCATGCAAGGATTAACAAAAACGGAGGAGGAAATAAAAAAATAACAGAATACAAAATCAGGATAATCCCCATTACCCCTTCAATTCTCCAGTGGCAAGAAAAACAAAACAGAACAGCATAGATCTAACAAATGAGTGCAGGCTCTGCATACTGATGGATGGTTGTGCCCGTGGCCAGAGTGGCTGAGAGAGCAATAATGACTAGAGCTGGTACAGATATGGTTGTCAGTCAGCTGCCACATTATCCCAAGGCCCAGGATTAATCTCAATTGCACTCCTTGCATCCTCTCCCCTCTCCTCCTTCTGCAAACCTATTGGAGGGAAAGCCAGAGGTCCCTCCCATCTGACCTTCTCCTCCAATAGGTTTTGAGAAGGAGGCGAGGAGAGGACGCGAAGAGTATGAAATTGAGATTCTCTGACAGTCTACAGGCTACAGCCTAGCTATGTCCATTAGACATCAGACTCTGCAAAGAAGTGACACCAGGATCTGCATCTCAAATGGCGCCCTAGTCCCTATGTAGTCAGAGGTCTGGTCAAAAGTAGTGCACTACATAGGAAACAGGGAATTTGGAACACCCCAGCTCAGCTCATCTCCTCCATTGGTAGACTCAGTGTCAATTTCAGTCAGTGGCTGTCTGCATGTTCCGTTGTCATGCTGTCTTGTTTAACGGGTAACTGTTATTTCTCTCACTCTCTCCACTACTGTTCTCCATGCTCTCGACAGAAATGACACTTTGTAGAGGATAGTGTATGACAACAAGAAACGCTTCGTAAAGCAGTTAATCTTTTACACTTGTCAGGATCTGCCGGTGCTTGTGTCATTCAGTGAGAGAGGTATCAAATACTGATACCCAGACTTACCCTTGGAGGTTGTAAAAGTATCTTAAAACCTCTTGAAGCTAGGGGGCACTATTGTTATGTTTGGAAAAATAACTTTCCCAAAGTAAACGGCCTATTTCTCAGGACCAGATGCTAGAATATGCATATAATTGACAGATTAGGATAGAAAACACTCTAAAGTTTCCAAAACTGTCAAAAGATTGTCTGTGAGTATAACAGAACTGATTTTGCAGGTGAAACCCTGAGAAAAATCAAACCAGGAAGTGGCTTCTATTTTGAAAACTCCATGTTCCATAGCCTCCCTTTGATCCACTTAAAGGGATATCAACCAGATTCCTTTTCCTATCGCTTTCTCAAGATGTCAACAGTCTTCAGACATAGTTTCAGGCTTTTATTTTTAAAAATGAGCCAGAAAGACAATATCGCGTCAGGTGGTCACATGAGTTTTGCTCGCGCAACAGAGTTTGGACAGCTATTGTTTTTCCCTCTCCTACTGATAAAGACATTTGCCGTTGATATATTATCAATTATATATTTTTAAAACAACCTGAGGATTGATTATAAAAAACGTTTGACATGTTTCTGTGGACATTACGGATATTATTTGGAATTTTCGTCTGTGTTGTCGTGAATGCTCTTTCCTGTGGATTTCTGAACATAGCGCTCCAAACAAACGGAGGTATTTTGGATATAAAAATAATCTTTATGGAACAAAATAACATTGTTGTATAACTGGGAGTCTCGTGAGTGAAAACATCCGAAGATCAAAGGTAAACTATTAATTTGATTGCTTTTCTGATTTTCGTGACCAAGCTACCTGATGCTAAGTGTACTTAATGTTTTGTCATGCGATCGATAAACTTACACAAACGCTTGGATTGCTTTCGCTGTAAAGCATAATTTCAAAATCTGAGACGACAGGTGGATTAACAAAATGCTAAACTGTGTTTTGCAATATTAGACTTGTGATTTCATAAATATATATATTTTTAGTAATATTATGTGAATGTGGCGCTATGCTATTCAGCGGTTGTTGATGACAATTATCCCGCTAAAGGGATGGGTAGCGTCAAGAAGTTAATTCACTTGAAATTGGCTAGTTAGCTATTTTGAAATGGCCCTTGAATACAGCTAAACAGATTACAAAATATCCCTGTCATTAAGTTATACTGTACATTACTTGGACAGTATAACACCATCTTAAGTTGCAACATTTTGTTAACTTTTCTGTAATCACACACCGTACAGTAGGAGTGTACATGTAGACTCACCAGTAGGTTGACTCGGACAGTAACAACAAGTTTGAGCCAGGAGGGGAACTTGGAGATTATCTTGGTGATGAAGGAGGCAATGGTGTCTCCGTAGTCAGGCTTGTGGAACTCTGCCTCGTTTAGTCCGTCTATCAGTATGATATTGTCTTCTTCTGGAATCTTCCTCTCTAAACACACACGCGCGCACACACACACACACGCACACACACACACACACACACACACACACACACACACACACACACACACACACACACACACCAGTAGAGAAGACGGTGGAAAGAAACAAATCGACAATTCATAAACTTTTCAGGCCAAGTCGACTGCAGACATGCCATTTTGCCGAGAAGTAGAACATTTTCTTTTGAGTTTGATCTCATAAAATTTTGTGTCAGTAAAAATAAGAACTGAACATACAGCAGAGAAAGAGAGTAAGATAGTTGGACACCACACTTTAAAGAACTACAAACAACTTTGTATTTAGATAACATCTCTCTGCACTGCAGTTCCTGGTGCATTAACACATCTTAAGACGGTTTACTCTGGTATTCTCCCACATCTCTACAGCTAGCACAGTAATGAATGAACATGAGTGTGTTTTAGTCCGCAGCCATATCGACAGTGCAGTATGCTAAACTGCTCTGTGGTGAGACCGCAGCGGGGATCTGAGCCATGCTTTCACAGCAGCAGAACGGCAGGGCCCTTGTGTGCATCCCAAATGGCACTCTATTTCCTATTTGAACATAGGCTACTTGTCAAAATATAGTGCACTATATAGGGAATAGAGTGCCATTTGGGACACAACCTAGTGTTCCTCCTCACATCCAGCTTTGCACAGTGATCAGAAACACGCTAAAATATAAATGACAGGAAAATGTGCAAATTTCAACTCCCTCCCAGCTGGGATGCCCCCCATCATCGTGATGGAGTGGACAAATCAACCCCCCATATCAAGCCCAATCAAACACGGTCATTCATTTCAATAAGGAACAGGGGGCAGTCGTGAGGGGACCGTCACAGGAGAGCTGCTGCATGCCCTGGCTGCACATTGATCCTCATTCTTTTCCATCTCCATCATTCCAACACTGGGTTTGTATATCTACATCATCTGTTTAGGCTCCTGCAGTAACATATCGATTCACTGCAGTGCAGGGAAAATAGTGGGTCGTGTTGTCTTTGCAAAACGGACTTGACCTTGAGATAGTCGTGCTTCTGTCTGTCTGTCTCGGGAGAGATGTCACCAAGTTTACGTTTTCTTGGAGAGGCACTATTCTTCTGCCCTGACAACAATAACAAAGTAATACTAACCATTTAGTGTAACATCAATTCAAATCAATGTTGTCAAAGCAAAATGCAGAGCTCCTGCACTAAGCAATTAACAATGTCCCCGCAGACTATGCTCCCTCTGTACAGCCAGCACTTAACACATTTAACTCAGGTATTTCAGGTTCTTTGTGTAAGGAATGGAATCAATTTATCTCAGCTGGCTGGAAGAATTGAAAAGCACAGAAAATGGTCTCTGAAGGGACCTTGGGTAGTCGTTTGCGATTTAAGTCATCTAAGCAAACCTGTGGTTAAATTACAGTTATAATACACTTGTCAGAAACCTTGAGCCACTGAAGGCCTAGATTATAGTATGGACTCAATGTGTGCTTTCAAGACATTATTTTGGACCATGAACACCAGTGACAATGAGACAGTCAGATATGAATGAACCTAGGTGTAACTAGTTTAGCATCGTACCCTTGCGGAGGTTGGCCAGTGGCTCCAACACACCCCTGCGGAAGGCTGCCATTGGGTCCTGGACGCAGGAGCGCAGACTGAGCATGCTCTGTAGATAGGAATCCTTCAGCAGCAGCTCTCTATAGGCGGTGAGCTGGTGCGCTCTGCACAGCAGGGCAGCGATACTGTGCACAAACTCTGGGACCAGGCAGGTGTAGGTGTTGTCAGCCTGGCAGTAGTGATATGCAACAACCTGGACAGGAGAAATAAAAAGAGAGTACAATTGTTTAGGAACTTTAATGGCTTAAAATGCATAACCTTTGTTGTATTAGTTCTTGCAAAGCCAATAGGCTTGGTGACTAAAAGGCATTAGATGCAATACATAGGGCCCTATAAAATCAGTTATATTTTTGCCTGATTCCCCTACATTATTGTATTTCATATTGATTTTGAATTTTTAGAACCGTTAAGGTATAAAAAAATATATATATAAAATAATGAATTTGGCATTACTGCTACTATTAGCCAATAGAAATGCATTGAATAACAGATTCACTACATTGAACAACAGATAGACAACAAAAAAAATCTAAACAAAGTTTGTTCTGATGTGACGGTCCTACAGTGCATTCGGAAAGTATTAAGTCCACCTGTGGTAAATTCAATTGATTGGACATGATTTGGAAAGGCACACACCTGTCTATATAATGTCCCAGAGCAAAATCCAAGCCATGGGGTCGAAGGAATTGTCCGTAGAGCTCCGAGACAGGATTGTGTCGAGGCACAGATCTGGGGAAAGGTACCAAAAAATGTCTGGAGCATTGAAGGTCCCCAAGAACACAATGGCCTCCATCATTCTTAAATGGAAGAAGTTTCGATTCCTAGAGGTGGCCGCCAGCTTGTTTTGGAGACTAGTCAGGATCGAGGGATAGATGAACGGAGCAAAGTACAGAGAAATCCTTGATAAAAACATGCTCCAGATCACTCAGGACCTCAGACTGGGGCGAAGGTTCACCTTCCAACAGGACAACCACCCTAAGCACATAGCCAAGACAACACAGGACTGGCTTCAGGACAAGTCTCTGAATGTCTTTGAGTGGCCCAGCCAGAGCCCAGATTTCAACCCGACCGAACATCTCTGGAGAGACCTGAAAACAGCTGTGCAGCGACGCTCCCCATCCAACCTGACAGAACTTGAGAGAATCTGCAGAGAAGAATGGGAGAAACTCCCGGAATACATGCGTGCCAAGCTCGTAGCGTCATACCCAAGAAGACGGCTGTAATCGCTGCCAAAGGTGCTTCAACAAAGTACTGAGTAAAGGGTCTGAATACTTATGTAAATGTAATATGTAATGAAATATGCACAAATGTCTAAAAACATGTTTTGCTTTGTCATTATGGGGTATTGTGTGTAGATTGCTGTAACATAACAAAATGTGGAAAAAGTCAAAGTGTCTGAATACTTTCCGAATGCACAGGATATCTGAGAGATATAAGAAAGATCAGGAAACAATACCTATATTTCTTTACATGTATTTACCCCCTTATTTGAGGCACTAAACTATCTCCATATTTTTTTAACTGGTACCGGGGACCTTCAGATGAGTCTTGTGAGGCTTGGGGGCTCCATGTGAAAAAACAGAGTGAGAGTCTCAGCTTTCAATAGATTGGTCATAATGTAGGTCAAACCGTTTGGACACTACAGACATTTCGTGAGAAGACACAATTTTGGGATGTCTCATGGTCTGGCAAACACACTCTAGCCACCTTTCACCATCGATGCGGAAGGGCTATATTGGCAGATGTGATGGATTGAGACACAGCCCATGCAAAAAAACACATATCTCTAGCTTAAACCATACAGATTATGTTAATTAGATTTCCACGTGGACGTACGACCTCATCAGAAGACCACTTTTGCGGTCTGGGAAAAATCTAATACATTTTAATTTTGGGGTGTAGTTACCCATTAATGTAACTGCGCACCAGCAAGACACTGTTGTTCGGTAAGCACTCATGTAATTGCAGAGTTTGCAAAACAAAAGACCACTGGATTGATGCAAATGATCATGATATCATTCTGCCAGGTAGGCATAAGCTACTTTGTAGTTAACATTTATTTGGGAAGATTTATGGGAAAGCCTTTCCCATCTCTACCAGTCGACGGTTATCATTAGCATCTATGCGTACTCCCCTTTTATAGGTCCCTAAATACATCAGTTTGGTATATAGACTAAGCCAGCCCTGACCTCAATCCACTTTTGCCATTATAAAATAGAACTTGGCGGTGAGAAAATACAGTAGCTATTTGTTAGTATGAAATCAAAGCTGGGACTTGAAGGCATGCCCTTGTATTATGACCTTCATATGCAATCGTCTGACTAACCAACACCCACTAGGCTATAACCCACTCCAGTCAGTCCACTTGAGCAGGGTTGTATACACTAGGAACGAAACGGAAGCAAACAGGCTGAAACGGATAGGGGTTATCTGGATTTGTCCAACAATAAATGTTTTCCAATGTAAAACATTTTTGCTATGTTGTGCACTAATGAATATGACCCTACCCAGACAGAGGGGATGATGATGAACTGGTTGAAGCATTGCTCAACGACCTCAACTAACCTCCCCAAATACTGTCTCCCAAGTGGAGCTCTAAAAGTAGGATGTCCTGCCTGTGCCTTGTACTGAACATGTTCTGCTGTGTTCGCGGACATCTGACTTGGACAGGGGTTGGCGGGTGGGAGAGGGGCTGTGGGACCCTGTGGATCTGTCTCTCTCTCTCTCCCTCTCTCTGTCCTAATTACAATCAAACCTGGAGGAGCTGACACACTTTACAGGGCAGAAGAACATGAGGAGGGAGAAGCAGGTGACTGGCTAGGTGCTACTGCACCTTAGCGCACCACATAGCAGCCATGACTCTGCCTGGGTCTACTGCAGAAGGACTCAAGACCTGGAGCCTGTCCCCAGGCACAATGATGAAGATGTCCCAGAGAGGTCAGAGAGACAGTTGGCCCATAACAACACCAGTCTCAGAACCGCACATTCACTATCAGATGAGAAAAATAGTCTAAATATGTCCCATCCTAATTTCTTGGATGCGACCTGTGAGTAAATCACACCCAAATAGTCTGATTTGAAATGAGAGAAATATAACCCTCACCAACAGATAAAACAAGAGTAAGCACTTTAACTGTAACAAAGTAGTGCTCTCATGATGATCTCTGTCACAGATCTAAATGGCAGAGGAAGTTGGCACACGATTGTGGCCTAGGACGAGGGAAGGAGGACCTTGAGGCGCATGCCTGGCCGCTGCCATTACGGCTGCTTCCTTCATAATATCCAATGAATTGATCAAATTATTATTGAATCGTCTGCTTGACGGATGGCGTTCTTTCCTGTTTGGACAGACGGGGTTAACAGGAATAGCTTGTCCTACACCTCCTCGGGGGTAAACTTCCTGGCCCAACGCAGCCTTCTGAGAGAGACGGCCAAGCTAACATGATGAATCTACAGAGCCTTCACAAGTGGTGGAGAATTCCACTTTTTCCCTGGGCATAATAATAAAGCGGCAGAAGCAAGGACCATTGCCAAAGTACTGTTACTAGCCCTGCTGCCAAGACATTTCTCACACTGGGACAATTAAGTCAAACGAGCTGCTACTGACAAAAAAAATCTAAATAATGAAGAGCTGTATCGGAGCAAAAAACCTAGCTTTGCTATCGATATGACATACTGCTGTGAGAGAGACACAATGCCGTTAGACACTGTGTGTGGGGTAAGTAGATGTCCATTGTTGTGGATGGATTAGAATGAAAGAGAGGAGACAGCAGCTTGCTAATCAGAAACTGTTTCACTGTACAGCTACTCTGTAGTAACCTGAGAGGAAGGATGCAGTAACATTGAGCTACAACGTCTCACAGATGTGGACCATACTGTACATCCCATGCAGACCACTACCTCATCAAAGAGACATGAACATCTGGTGTTTGTCAAGTATTTCTAGGTGATTCTCTGCAGTACAACTGGATGTTTCCAGAGTCGTGATCTACTGTAATTAATTTCTAATTCAGGGACAAAACTTTGAAGTGTGATTGTGCTCATATACGCGAATCAAGCGATACCAGTGCCTAATTGCAACTGCAAAAGCATGAAATAATTTGCGGCTGCATGAGTGAGTGCCCTGGATATGAGGGTGGATTTGAAGAGCGGCACCTCCTTTTCATTTAGCCGTGATGACTGACGATGCAATGTTGCGTGGCAGTCACAACACCACAGGAACGCTCCTTTGAGAGAGGCTGTTGAAAGCAGTTTAGTGCATAATTGGTATGAGGGATTCACAGAGTTTAAACATGTTAAAGGGGCAGTGCAGTCCAAAACTAGATTTTCTAGTTTTTTTGTTATGATATTTCCACACTACGAGGTCGAAATAACACTCTGAAATTGTCAAAATTATGATAATGCCATTTTAATGTAAGAGCCTGTTCAGGTGGGATGGAGTTTTTGGCCCAAAGCATGACACATCTGATCTGATCTGATTATTCTGACCAATGACCAGTCAGTCATCTTTAATTTCCATACGTATCATTAAAGCATTTCGTGCATATATTAAGACAAAAACAAATGTGGCTGTTTGTGCACACAAAACATTTTCTTGAGGCAAGCCGAAGTCTACGCCCCTTTGTCGTTGATTGATCAGCCTGAGAACAACATACGGGATCAATAGAAGGAGCAAGTTAGTTGAATTCCCAGCCTTTGATATTATTCAACAAACTCTGCAAAACCTTATGCATGTAATTCTGGAGGGCGTAGGCCCATTGGAAATCAAATGTGTTTTGAATCATCTTGTTGTGTCAGGACAGATTGATCTGGACTGAATTCTGCTATTCTTGGTTCCCTTTATTCCCCTCTAGATGTTAGAGATCGGCCATCCCCAATTTATGTTAGTACATTAACGTCAAGTGATGGTAAACTAAAACAGTCCTCTGGGCAAATACTTGTCCTGCTAAGGATATTGCCATTTGTTTTGGAGAGTTTGGAAGTCAATGCATATATACAACTGATAATTGAGCTAATAGAGATTGTACAGATAGTATTTGCATCTGTTCTTTCCATTGCGACAGTGTCTAGGTTTAAGTTACTCATTGAAAATCATTTGAAGCATTGGAAGGAGCTTTTTCCAGACCGCAATGTTACACCTAAACAGCATTATATGATACATTTTCCATCACAGATAAAGTAATTGGGTCCAATGGTCAGACATACAGTATGTGTATGCGGTTCGAGTCTAAACATTGTTTCTTTAAACAATGGGCTTCCAAGCTCAATTTAAAAAATATTTGCAAGTCTTTGATCAATCAGAACCACATATATGAAAGCTGACAAAATGTTAACAGTTCAACGCACCCAATTTTTTCAAATGAAAGGGAGATGGGACCTGTATCAGAGGTTAAAGATCTACAATATTTATGTGGACAATTGAGGGATTTCCATGGGTTTCAATGAAGTAAACAATGCTGTATCAGTCAAATGGCTTGTAATAAATTGTAATAAATACACAACTCAGAAGTCCATGATCTTTGCCAAAGTACTGAATGGTTATATGCCAGAATTTGGACTGGTCAAAAACCTATTTCTTGTTGATTCTAGGCTTTACTGTTTGAAATGTCAACCATGTCAAACTATACGCTTTGATCGAAACGTCATGGCTTATCAAGTTGAGGTCTCAGCTGGTTGATTTGACCTCTTATTACACAATTAGCAACAAGAGCCAAACATATGTACAAGTCAAATACCATCTTGTGGATGTAATAGAATTGTACAACAATATGTATCTGTGTTCCCCAGATATGAAAAGTGTACGGTCTTTGTTCTGTACTGTATTTTGTCTACATGATTACCTTCCTGTGTGTAAGATGACAATAACACAGTGAATTCCATTTGGTCATTATCTGTTCTTAATATGTGAAGAGATGAAAAGGATAAGATGCTTGAAATAAGAAATTCTGACTTTGACAATGCAGTTTAGTACTTGTCAGTGTTGATCAAACAGCTTTATAATTCTTGTAATTCTAGTTTCAAGCACTAAGTTACTCAGAACCAGTAATGCAATCTCAGTAACACGATATATTATCTTATTAAGATAATTAAGGACAAAAAAGCTTGAAACAAGTGAAATGCTCTAACATAAAAACTGCCTGGTAAGAAGAAATATCTTGTCAGACAAAAACAAGCATATATTGCCTTGATTAAAGATATTTAATCTTATTTAGATTTCAATTTTTGCAGTGCAGGGATTTTTCAATTAAGTGTTTGTTGTCATTCAACGAGAGATGAAGGTCTTTTAAGGGAGCATGCGGGCACACTCATTCATTTCGCCTAGCTGAGTTCGGCTAGGCGACACCTTAAGTGGGGTAGGCTCTAGAGCAGGGGTGGAGTGGTCTAGAGCACTCCAGTCATTGAGGGCCTGATTGGTGTCAAAACTTTTCTACATCCCTAGCAAACATAGCTGATTAATCAAATTGCATTCTTAAGTGAAGATCATGATTAGGTGATTATTGAGTCAGGTGTGTTAGCTGGGGCTGGAGCAAAACTGAGACACCAATCAGGCTCTCGAGGACTGCAATTGCCCACACCTGCTCTAGACAATCCTATCTACAAATCAGGGCTGTGTATGTAAATATAATGTAAATATATAACTATTTGTTTCAACACTCCCACACAATCAGACTGGGCATTTCAATGGCAAAATGAGGATCAGGGAAATAAATTATTAACCCTCAGGTGTAGCCACACTACAAAAGTATGTGGACACCTCTTCAAATTAGTGGATTCGGCTATTTCAGCCACACGTTGCTGACAGGTGTATAAAATCGAGCTCACAGCCATGCAATCTCCATAGACAAACATTGGCAGTAGAATGGTCCGTACTGAAGAGCTCAGTGACTTTCAACGTATCAAAGTCATAGGATTCCAACAAGTCAGTTCGTCAAATTTCTGCCCTGCTAGATCTGCCCCAGTCAACTGTTAGTGCTGTTATTGTGAATTGGAAACGTCTAGGAGCAACAACGGCACAGTAGTGAGTTGCAACACTCACTACCGAGTTCCAAA
This sequence comes from Oncorhynchus nerka, assembly GCF_034236695.1. NCBI lineage: Eukaryota > Metazoa > Chordata > Actinopteri > Salmoniformes > Salmonidae > Oncorhynchus > Oncorhynchus nerka. The sequence goes on along the minus strand of NC_088398.1, from coordinate 43,876,907 downwards.
CAGCCTCTCAAAGCAACATCATCACAAGAACTGTTCGTCAGGAGCATCATGAAATGGGTTTCCATGGCTTAGCAGCCGCACACAAGCCTAAGATCACCATGCGCAATGCCAAGCGTCTGCTAGAGTGGTGTAAAGTTCGCCGCCATTGGACCCTGGAGCAGTGGAAACGCGTTCTCTGGAGTGATGAATCACGCATCCCCATCCATTTGGAGGATGACAGGAGAACAATACCTGCCTTTGGTGGAGGACGAATAATGGTCTGGGGCTGTTTTTCATGGTTCGGGCTAGGCCCCTTAGATCCAGTGAAGGGAAATATTAACGCTACAGCATACAATGACATTCTAGACAATTCTGTGCTTCAACTTTGTGGCAACAGTTTGGGGAAGGCCCTTACCTGTTTCAGCATCATAATGCCCCTGTGCCCAAAGCAAGGTCCATACAGAAATAGTTTGTTGAGATCGGTGTGGAAGAACATAACTGGACTGGCCTGGGGTTGACCTCAACCCCACGGACACCTTTGGGATGAATTGTTATGACGACTGCAAGCCAGACCCAATCGCCCAACATTAGTGCCCGACTTTACTAATACTCTTGTGGCTGAATGGAGACTCACCTTTCCACAGAGGGGTCATATTAGTGTGTAGCCCAAACTGTTTGCTACAGACAGAAGATGGCAGATTGGCTGTACCAATTTTAGACGAGTCTCTAGACACTTGTGGGCGTCCTGGAACAAAACAACATTCAGGAGAGTCTCATCTTTCCACCGGGGGGGCCATAAGAGTTTGTAGGCCAAATCGTTCAGACGTTATAGACGTTTTCGTGATAAGACACATTTTCGGGATGTCTCATGGTCTGAAAAACACAGCTCCAGTTCTGCCATCTTTCACCGCGGAAGCGGAAGGGCAGTGGATTGAGATGCATCCAATGCAAAAAAAAAATTCCGCCATCCGTCGATTTTCACGGCCCGCGGAACCCCTCTAGGGGGTTAAACATATATTTTTATTTATTTTTTCATTAAATAAACACACACACTGATTTATTAGACATACAGTAAATTAAAAAGACTGCATGGGGGCTTTCAAGATGTTCAAATTCAGTGGCACGTGGCTCCTAGAGGCTGCCTATTCCCTATAGCAGTGGCTTGCTGTTGTCATTTTTATCATTTAGCAGACACTCAGGAGCAATTAGTGTTATGTGCCTTGCTTAATGGCAAATCGACAGATTTGACAAATTCACCTAGTTGGCTTGGGGATTCAAACCAGTGTTACTGGCCCAACGTTCTTAACCGCTAAGCTACCTGCTGCCTTGTCATCTCACATTATACTATCCTGTGTTAGTGCCACACTGATTCAATGCATCTAGTGCAGGAGTGGAAGGTCATTATGATGCCAAGGAGTGTTAAAAACATGTGTTATTGAAATAACAGTCAAGAAAACAGGGCACTCTGAAGCTGAACCATTCATGTGATGTAACAGCACCAGGGACAAGGGTGAATGAAACGGCTTGGAATGTTTTAGTCATATTTCATTATTTCTAAAAGTAATACAGTAATGTTTGTAAATGACAAGCTAAGCTGCAAGGTGGATGTGGTGTATCTTTTTTCTCAAAACAACAGAAGCAAAATGACAGATGGACATTTCAAAAGTGGGAAGGGGAAGAACTCTGTGAAATAGAAATAGATGGTGAATACTGAATAAAAAAGCTGTAATCACTTACAAACCTCAGCAGGGTAACTCAAAGCATAGCTGCGGGGAAGAAGTTTGGGGTTAGGGGGTGCTGCGATGTCTTTCTCCAATGGGGGGGGCTGCCCATGCTGCATATTGGTTCAGGATTATTAAATGCCCGGCGTACTACTTTTGTGAATAATTAGCATCAGTCAAAGGTTTGGGCACATCTACTCATTCCAGAGATTTTCTTTATTTTTTACATATTCTACATTGTAGAATAATAGTGAAGACATCAAAACTATGAAATAACACATGGAATCATGTAGTAATCAAAAAAGTGTTAAACTAATCCAAATATATTTTATATTTGAGATTCTTCAAAGTAGCCTTTGCCTTGGTGACAGCTTTTGTACACTCTCGGCATTCTAACAACCAGCTTCATGAGATAGTCACCTGAATGCATTTCAATTAACAGGTTTGCCTTGTTAAAAGTACATTTGTGAAGTTTCTTTAGTTTCTCTTTGCTTATTTGAGCTGTTCTTGCCATAATATGGACTTGGTCTTTTACCAAATAGGGTTATCTTCTGTATACCACATCAAACTTGTCAAAACACAACTGATTGGCTCAAATGCCTTAAGAAGCAAAGAAATTCCACAAATTAACTTTGTAAACATTTCAAAAAACATAATTTCTCTTTGACAAATGACTGGTACTGTATGTGTGTGCGTGTGTAGTGAATGTGTGGGTTTTGTGTGAGTGTCAGTGTATATAGTGTGTATATACAGAATAGTCTTATGAGTGTGCATAGAGTCAATGCAAGATAGGGTCAGTGCAGATAGTACAGGTAACTATTAATTAACTACAGTATTTAGCAGACTTATGGCTATATATATCAGTCTTATAGCTTGGGGGTAGAAGCGGTCTCGAAGCCTGTTTGTCCCAGAGCCGATGCTTCGGTACCGTTTGCCGGATGGTAGCAGAGTTAACAGTCTATGGCTTGGGTGGCTGGAGTTTTTGGCACCACCTGACATAGAGGTCCTAGATTGTACGGAGCTCGGCCCAGTGATGTACGATATGGCCAAAATATCATATCATGGTATTTTTCAACATTTTGATGGTATGACGGTATTTTATGTTTTTGATTTATAAAAGTTCTAAATTTGCTTAATGATTAGTGTGTGACCGTAGGGTGGCAACACATATATTCTAAATGATTTCAATGGGTCTTTCTCCATTCTGATTGTTTTATAGTGTTCAATTCAACTTCAACCTAAAATTGAAGTTGAATTGCGTCGCTCCACAGCTATTTTCAGGTCTCTCCAGAGATGTTTGATCGGGTTCAAGTCCGGGCTCTGGCTGGCCCACTTAAGGTCATTCAGAGACTTGTCCCGAAGCCACTCCTGTGTTGTCTTGGCTGTGTGCTTAGGGTGGTTATCCTGTTGGAAGGTGAACCTTTCCCCCGGTCTGAGGTCCTGAGCGATCTGGAGCAGGTTTAAATCAAACATCTCTCTGTACTTTGCTCCGTTCATCTTTCCCCTCGAACCTGACTAGTCTCCCAGTCCCTGGGGCTGAAAATCACCCCAACAGCATGATGCTGCCACCACCATGCTTCACCGTAGGGATGGTGACAGGTTTCCTCCAGACGTGACGCTTGGCATTCAGGCCAAAGAGTTCAATCTTGGTTTCGTCAGACCAGAGAATATTGTTTCTCATGGTCTGAGAGTCCTTCAGACTCATGCCTTTTACTGAGAAGTGGCTTCTATCTGCCCACTCTACCATAAAGGCCTGATTGGTGGAGGGCTGCAGAGATGGTTGTCCTTCTGGAATGTTCTCCCATCTCCACAGAGGAACTTTGGAGCTCTGTCAGAGTTACCCTTGGGTTCTTGGTCACCTCCCTGACAAAGGCCCTTCTCACCCGATTGCTCAGTTTGGCCAGCTCTTGGAAGAGTCTTGGTGGTTCCAAACTTATTCCATTTAAGAATTTTTTATTTTTTTATATTTTATTTCACCTTTATTTAACCAGGTAGGCAAGTTGAGAACAAGTTCTCATTTACAATTGCGACCTGGCCAAGATAAAGCAAAGCAGTTCGACAGATACAACGACACAGAGTTACACATGGAGTAAAACAAACATACAGTCAATAATACAGTATAAACAAGTCTATATACAATGTGAGCAAATGAGGTGAGAAGGGAGGTAAAGGCAAAAAAGGCCATGGTGGCAAAGTAAATACAATATAGCACAATAAAACACTGGAATGGTAGTTTTGCAATGGAAGAATGTGCAAAGTAGAAATAAAAATAATGGGGAGGCCACTGTGTTCTTGGGGACCTACAGTGCTGCAGACATTTTTTGGTACCCTTCCCCAGATCTGGGCCTCGACACAATCCTGTCTCGGAGCTCTACGGATAATTCCTTCGACATCATGGCTTGGTTTTTGCTCTGACATACACTTTCAACTGTGGGACCTTACATAGACAGGTGTGTACATTTCCAAATCATGTCCAATCAGTTGAATTTACCACAGGTGGACTTCAATCATGTTGTAGAAACATCTCAAGAATGATCAATGGGAACAGGATGCACCTAAACTCGATTTCGAGTCTCATACCAAAGGGTCTAAATACTTAAGTAAATAAGGTATTATTTTATTATTTTTTTTATAAATTTGCAGAAATGTCTAAAAACCTGTTTAAGCTTTGTGTTCATGGGGTATTGTGTGTTGATTGATGAGGAAAAAACATATTTAATCCATTTTAGAATAAGGCTGTAATGTAAGAAAATGTGGAAAACTGGAAGAGGTCTGAATATTTTCCGAATGCACTGTAAATAAACCGATTAATAAGCCATTCTGTATTGACAAGTCACCTCAGGTTGTAGGAAGCTGCTATATTCATGTTGTGAACTGTGAGCCACAGCCATTTGGACAATTTACCCAACCTGAGGTCTTTCTGACCATACTACTAACATGTTACCCTGGCAACACTGACGTTGTCCCAAATGGCACACTATTTCCCTTTATTGCGCATTAGACGCTCGTCAAAAGTAGCGCACCATATAGGGAATAGGGTGCCATTTGGGACGCAACAAAGAGACGAGTCCTAGGGGAGTCTGGCCCGACACATCATTTGCTTATCTCTGTGAGTGACAGAAGTGTGCAGTAGCAATCACAACATGTTAAGGATCCAGAATGAGCTTCTCACTCTCTCCCTCTCCATTGTATTGGAGCTGCCAAGGTGAAAATTGGGGCTGAGTGACTTCGCATTGGATGTTAAGTCCATTTGATGAGGGAGAATCAAGAGGAATGATTATTTAACTAAGCTCAGAGCTCGCTGCAAATCAAACGGGCCTATGATGTGAGAATTCATTTAATGGGGACTCTGTGTGATTGTCTTCAATAAACATCCAGGACCCCAGGGACATGTTTTAATTAACTTGCTTCAGATACAAATAAATTAATGTAAACAAACATAAATCAACTGAGTGCCGCACGGTCTGTTATGTTTTTTTGACAAAACCTCATGAATACTAAAGGAAACCCAGTCTCGATATGAAAGGACATGATTCAGGGAGGCGCCACAGCCTCCCTCCCCAATCTACAGTGGGATGAAATGAAGGACAGAAGAAGTAGACAGAGAGAAGAGAATACGTGCATCGGTAAAACTGATGAAATGATGAAAACATCAGTAGCCAAAACATCATAATAAGTACCAAGTGGCCTTTATAAATAGTGAAACTCGGCACAAAAGCAATAATGGCATTATAACGAATATAACTGTCAATTTGAAGATTTTATTACATTTATTTATCAAAATGCCTTCGGGAACATGTGAACTTTCATGTGCCTTCAAAATAAATTTGTATGCCATCTGTAAATACAAATAAAATAGTTAAATTATGAGCCTAGTTGGTTAATCCGTGGAAAAAGACAGGGACCTTCCCGCTAGCCATGATTAGCTGAGATAATGGATGGGCTGGACATGCCTAGAAATGAGTTTGGATTGGTCTGCCATATAGAATGTTTCTGTCTATGTGAAAAATATAACGTTGGACTGCCCTCAACAACATGGACTGCACTAAACAACATTACTGCCCTGAATTTTAGCAGGCGCTATAGACAAAGATCAGTGGGGAAAATGTATTATGGACTACTACTACGATCAGTGTGAACCAGAGTGACTTGACACAACGTGTCTCGACATGTACAGAGCATTTGGAAAGTATTCAGACTCCTTGACTATTTCCACATTTTGTTACTTTACAGCCTTAACCTAAAGTCTATTCAATTTTTATTTTTCCCCCTCATCAATCTACACACAATACCCCCTAATGACAAACCAAAATAAGATTTCACATTTTTGCAAATGTATTAAAAAGTACTTACATAAGTATTCAGACCCATTAATCACTTCTTTGTTGAAGTACCTTTGGCAGCGATTACAGCCTTGAGTCTTCTTGGGTATGACGCTACAAGTTTGGAACACCTGTATTTGGGGAGTTTCTCCCATTCTTCTCTGCAGATCCTCTCAAGCTCTGTCATGTTGGATGTGGAGCATAGCTCCACAGCTATTCTCAGGTCTCTCCAGAGATGTTTGATCGGGTTCAAGTCTGGGTTCCGGATGGGCCACACCTGCATTGTCTTGGCTGTGTGCTTAGGGTTGTTGCCCTGTTGGAAGGTGAACCTTTGCCCCAGTCTGAGGTCCTGAGTGATCTGGAGCAGGTTTTCATCAATGATATCGCTGTACTTTGCTCCATTTACCTTTCCCTCAATCCTGACTAGGCTCTTAGTCCCTGCCGCTACATCCCAACAGCATGATGCTTCCACCACCATGCTTCATTCGTAGGGATGGTGCCAGGTTTCCTCCAGACGTGACGCTTGGCATTTAGGCCAAAGATTTCAATCTTGGTTTCATCAGATCAGAGAATCTTGTTTCTCATGGTTTGAGAGTCATCTAGGTGCCTTTTAGCAAACTCCAAGCGAGCTGTAATGTGCTTTTTACTGAGGAGTGGCTTCCATCTGACCACTCTACCAATAAGGCCTGATTGGTGGAGAGCTGCAGAGAACTCCCTCGGGTTCTCCCTGACCAAGGCCCTTCTTCGAGTCTCATAACAAAAGGTCTAAATATTTATGTAAATAAGATATATATAAATACATTAATAAGTCATGTTTTTTTTGTTGTAAAAATATGTATAAAAACCTGTTTTCGTTTTGTCATTATAGGGTATTGTGTGTAGATTTAATCCATTTTAGATTAAGGCTGTAGCGTAACAAAATGTGGAAAAAGTAAAGGGGCCTGAATACATTACGAATGCACTGTACATGTCTAGACAATAGTTACCCATCCACTTAGGTAGATGTGGCTGGTGGGTGGTTGTCACATTTCTTTCACATGACCCATCAATTTAGACAAGTGTGTCTGAGTAAGAATAATCTAATATTTATACAATATTTTTTATCTCAACACTATTTTTGATATTGCTACTATGCAAATATGCAAGTAACTGTACTGTATACACCTTCTGTATCCTCTGCATGTGACAAATACAATTTGATTTTACTTGATATAGTGTGTTTACCAGAGACGGTAATGTGAAGAACAACATGACCACATGTTGAAGAACAACACCAAAGTCAGATTAGGATATAGATGAAGTGTATTTTTACTACTACTTTTTGCTATTACTTTTACCACTTTTAGACTTGAAATCTTTGGTTATTTACTACACTACTCACTCTGTTTGGCACATGGCCTCACAAGTGAATCCTTAAAGAGGTGGGTGGGGCTAAGTCTTAAGAGGGTGTGAACGATGCTGAATGGTGTAGACAAAGAAGAGCTCTTCAGTAAAGTAGGTGTACCACAATATTCTAGGGCCATTTTCTCAAAAGTGGGGTTACAAGTTTATCAACTTTCAAAGTAGAATTACTTCCCCATTGTTCCTCAACTGTAGTGTATGATATACAATTTTCTAGCTCCGAGTCTCTCCTTTTATCCAATGTAAAAAACACCATTTCAAATTTTGCTACATAAGACCAAATTGAGGCAGTGAGTCAAATGTTTTGTCAGCTCGTGCTTATATTGTGTGCATCTTCACACAACGGCACCAGTTGGATTTCAGTTGTTCATGGTGCCGGCCAGATTAGTTTTCTTTGCAAGCAAATTGTTCACCAATGACAGTGAAGTTAGGAAATTGTTCATGGTGACATTTCTCCCCTTGCCAACATGAGGTTCCACAAGCCCCATCACCACATTCTCTGACTCTCGATCACTTGCTGCCCGATGTGGATATTTTCACAGATATTGAAAGCCGCTCAGCAAGTAAAATTACGCACGCTCTCACTGTGTAGCATACTCCAAATAGCCCAGAGGAGATTGATAAGACTGCTTTGATTCTTCAGTGGACTGATATAGGGTGCACACAGTGCCTTAAGAAAGTATTCATACCCCTTCAATTATTCCACAGCCTGAATTCACAAGGTATTAGATCGTTTTCCCCCCATCTACACACAACACCCCATTATGAGAAAGTAATAACATGTTTGTAAAAATGTTTGCAAATTTATTGAAAATGAAATACAGAAATAACAAATTTTCATAAGTATTCACACCCCTGAGTCAATACTTTGTAGAAACACCTTTGGCAGCGATTACAGCTGTGAGTTTTTCAGGGTTGGTCTCTACGAGCTTTCCAGACTTGGATTGCGCAACATTTGCCCATTAGTCAAAGTTCTTCAAGTTATGTCAAATTGGTTGTTGATCATTGCTAGACAACCATTTTCAGGTCTTGCCATAGATTTTCAAGAAGATTTAAGTCAAAACTGTAAATCGGCTATTCAGTAACATTCACTGTCTTCTTGGTAAGCAACTCCAGTGTAGACTTGGCCTTGTGTTTTAGGTTATTCTCATGCTGAAAGGTGAATTAATCTCCCAGTGTCTGGTGGCAAGCCGAATGAACCAGGGTTTCCTCTAGAGTTTTGCCGGTGCTTGGCTCCATTCCATTTATATTTTATCCTGAAAAACTCCCCAGTCCTTAACGATTACAAGCATAACATGATGCAGCCACCACTACGCTTGCAAATACGGAGAGTGGCAATGTGTTGTATTGGATTTGCCCCAAACATATCACTTTGTTGTATTCAGGAAAAGATTTTCACTCTGTCAATTAGATTAGTATTGTGGAGTAAACTACAATGTTGTTGATCCATCCTCAGTTTTCAACTATCACAGCCATTAAACTCTGTAACTGTTTTAAAGTCGCCTTTGGCCTCATGGTGAAATCCCTGAGCAGTTTCCTTCCTCTCCGGCAACTGAGTTAGGAAGGACGCCTGTATCTTTGTAGTGACTTGGTGTATTGATACACTATCCAATGTGTAATTAAAAACTTCACAGTGATCAAGGGGATATTCAAGGTCTGCTTTTTTACCCATCTACTGTACTAATAGGTGCCCTTTTTTGCGAGGCATTGGAAAACATCCCTGGTGTTTGTGGTTGAATCTGTGTTTGAAATTCACTGCTCTCCTGAGGGACCTTACATATAATTGCATGTGTGGAGTAGATATGAGGTAGTCAGTCAAAATCATGTAAAAAACTATTATTGCACACAGAGTGCAACTTATGTGACTTGTTAACACTAAAACCGCCATAGGTCAACGGCTACTGATGTTTGATTTGTAAATAAAACATAAAGGCAAAAGAAAAAGCTACCTCCTGCACCTTCCCTGACTTTTACTAAATGTTTGCATTTTACATTGCTCAGTTGTCAGAATCTTTAAATGCCAAACTGAAAAGCATTTAGAGCTCTTTTACCTGTTGTTTCCACACCTAGTACCACCTTAATGGGCCAAGACAAATGCGCTGTAGGATGTTGGTACCAAGCCAGGCGCTAATGCGCCTCTCTCGCCTCACTGAATAACAAATAGATGAATGGGAGATACTTGTGCAGGTTAGTTCACAATTTGATTTAAATTAGGCCTAGCTGAATGACAAGGAAGGTGAAGAGGTTGATTTAATTTAGAAAGACAATAGTGTAATGATGAGTTTGATATGCCTATTTGTCAGCTTTGGTGCTCATGTTTATAGCAAATAATTTGACTTGCGGGTTGATATATTTTCCTTTTGTTTTACTTTGTAAAAATAAGCTGATATGGGATTGTTTTATTTACTATAACTATGTGTTGCAGTAGGCCTTTAGAATAACGCAAAACATATCTCGACTCTATCCTAATTGATGAGAAGGGACTTGAAAGGAAGCAAACGATGCCAGCCCACTGAATGAATGACAAATGGATGAAAGGAGATAATTGTGCACATTACTTTAGAATCAAATTTAAATGAGGCCTAACTAAATGGTAAGGAGGAAGAAGATGTTGATTTAATTATGAACAACAATAGTATAATGATGAGTTTGTGTTATACCTATTTATCATCGTTGGTGCACATGTTAGTAACTTGACCACGCACCTTGTGGGTTGATACCATTCTGTTTTAAGTTTTACTTTGTAAAAATAAGCTGTTATGGGACAGTTTTTTATTACTAATCACATTTATTGTAAGGGAAACGAAAACATGCTACGAAAACATGCAGTACACCTTTAGAATAATGCAAAACATATCCTTGACTATCCAAGTTGATGAGCGCGGGGAAGCAAACAATGTCAGTCAGCCAGCACAGCGGCCCATCGAAACTACACCTAAACTAATTTCACACATAAGAGTTAGAATATAGACTAGATTAAATTGACAATAGTCTGATGAGTGACAATATTATCAGTTGTCAAATTGTACATGAAGAGATGGGCATAGCTTGGAAATGACAGATGCAGGGAAAGGATCATCAGTTAATCAAATCGTCCTTCAGAGTCACATGCAGGTAAAACATTTTGATTTCTATATAGTATCAAAAAGAGCATATTCTGCAGTTTCTATGACACTTACATTTGTCAAATAACTCTCAAAATTCAGAGGTGCAATTCTATTTCCAAATGTCACTTTTTCCATCTGCACATTCCATGCATTCAGCAAATTACCAAATTCACTATTCTGTTTTCTTTTAAATACATGTTCTTATTTCCACAATGTTTCTTTAGACCTGACAAAACTAAATTATTACGGACTTCTTTGTGATGGACGAACTAGTGGTTTTTCATTATTACTTATAGCCTAGAGTAACATAAACTAATAAAAATGAAATTATGTTCTTTGTAATAATAGTTTTATGGTTTTCTAATGTTACCTAAGACCTTTAAAAACACCACTAAATTATTATTCTTCAGATAGCATATATGAAATGTATTTACTAGACCGTTAGAATATTGATGAGTCATCGGTTGGAAGTGTCAAGGATTTTCTTTAGGCCTACATTTTCACTAGGAATTTGCATATTTATAAAAAACATATCCTTGACTCTATATAAAAATAAAACTACTGTTGTTAAATTTCTACATGGATATACTGTGCATTTCCACAAATATTTATTTATGCATATCATGCTATATGGGGAGGCAGGGTAGCCTAGTGGTTAGGGCGTTGGACTAGTAACCGGAAGGTTGCAAGTTCAAATCCCCAAGCTGACAAGGTACAAATCTGTCGTTCTGCCCCTGAACAGACAGTTAACCCACTGTTCCTAGGCCGCCATTGAAAATAAGAATTTGTTCTTAACTCTTGCCTAGTTAAATAAAGGTAAAAAAATATATACAATTGATTCTTCACTATTTAACAAGCCTTGGTGCTTATGTTTGCGCACCTTGCGGGTTGATATGTGGCAACGTTCCCTAGCAGGTACTTACAGGCTGAAAGGCCAGTCGGTGCTAGTGTTACGCACATTTTTACTCCTGAACATACAGTTGAGGTCGGAAGTTTACATAACTTAGGTTGGAGTCGTTAAGACTTGTTTTTCAATCACTCCACAAATATCTTGTTAACAAACTATAGTTTTGGCAAGTCGGTTAGGACATATGGTTTGTGTAATTTTTCCAACAAATGTTTACAGATAGATTATTTCACTTATAATTCACTGTATCACAATTCCAGTGGGTCAGAAGTTTATATGCACTAAGTTGGCTGTGCCTTTCAACAGCTTGGAAAATTCCAGAAAATGATGTCATGGCTTTAGAAGCTTCTGATAGGCTAATTGATATCATTTGAGTCAATTGAAGGTGTACCTGTAGATGTATTTCAAGGCCTACCTTGAAACTCAGTGCCTCTTTGCTTGACATCATGGGAAAGTCAAAAGAAATCAAGACCTTTCAAATCAAGAAAATTGTAGATCTACACAAGTCTGGTTGGGAGCAATTTCCAAACGCCTGAAGGTACCACGTTCATCTGTACAAACAATAGTACACAAGTATAAACACCATGGGACCACACAGCCATCATACCGCTCTGGAAGGAGACACGTTCTGTCTCCTAGAGATGAACGTACTTTGTTAGCGAAAAGTGCAAATCAATCCCAGAACAACAGCAAAGGACCTTGTGAAGATGCTGGAGGAAACAGGTACAAAAGTATCTATATCCACAGTAAAACGAGTCCTATATCGACATAACCTGAAAGGCCACTCAGCGAGGAAGAAGCCACTGCTCCAAAACCGCCATAAAAAAGCCAGACTACGCATTGCAACAAGCACATGGGGACAAAAACCGTACTTTTTGGAGAAATGTCCTCCGGTCTGATGAAACAAAAATAGAACTGTTTGGCCATAATGACCTTTGTTATGTTTGGAGGAAAAAGAGGGAGGTTTGCAAGCCGAAGAACACCATCCAACTGTGAAGCACGGGGGTGGCAGCATCATGTTGTGTGGGTGCTTTGCTGCAGGAGGGACTCAAAGTAGATGGCATCATGAGGAAAGTTATGTGAAAACTTATGTGGATATATTGAAGCAACATCTCAAGACATCAGTCAGGAAGTTAAAGCTTGGTCGCAAATGGGTCTTCCAAATGGACAATGACCCAAGCATACTTCCAAAGTTGTGGCAAAATGGCTTAAGGACAGCAAAGTCAAGGTATTGGAATGGCCATAGGCTTTCCATGACAAAGGGCGTGAATACATATTGACTGAAGATAATTCAGCTTTTTTATTTTTATTTAATTTGTAAAAATGTGAAAAACATCATTCCTCTTTGACACTATGGGTTCTTGTGTGTAGGCCAGTGACAAAAAAAAAATCGCATTTTAATCCATTTTAAATTCCTGCTATAACACAACAAAATGTGGAAAAAGTCAAGGGGTGTGAATACTTTCTGAAGCACTGTACCATTTTAAGATTATAATTAGCATGGATCAATTCAATAGAATGGGCCACCCTGATCTTAATTTAAAATAGTTGATTATATAATTGTGCATCGTTCGCTTCCCCTTGCTCATCATCTCACCCATTCTCCCTCTTTCTCCCCATCATACTTTACTTAATTTATTTAATCTTTTGTTATATGTGTGAAATTAGTTTCAGTATAGTTTAGGTTCCGATTCAAAGCAATTATTGGGGTGATTATCAGCTCTGGGCACTTTCAACTATCGGAAGAAGGAGTGGAGCGGAGCTGGCCTTACTCTTGGGAGAAAGAGGGCAACGGGGGAAAAACCATAAAACAGTCATGTTTGTGATATTAAGATTCTAACACTGACTGTGTTATATAGACTTATTTAGGAAAAGACAAGGACAGGGACGGACGGACATGACTTAAAAAATAATAAATAAATAATATTCATGAGCAGTCAAAATGACTGCTTTAGCGGTTCTAGTGTTAAGGTATAGACACTCTCGTTGACTTCTTGCTATTCTGAGCACCAAGATGCACTTCACAGTAACAAAATGTCTACTTTGAACCTGACCGGTGAAATGACACAATGCCCCAAAGCCATCATGTGTAATAAATACATTTCCATGCAAACTTACAGAAGAACAACTTAAAAAAGAGAGCAGAAGTCATTTTATAATCTCAAAGGGTATGTCCCAAATTGCACCATATTCCCTATATAGTGCTACTTTTGACCAGAGCTCTATAGGTGATCTGGGACAAAGAAAGTCACAGCAACAACATTCCCAATTGTTGGGTTGGGCTATGAACTGTGATCTGGCAATGTGAGCCTACAGTACCTTGGTGGCCAGGCGTTTGACGGCCTCCTCCTTGCGTCTCTGGACCTCAGGGGTGCCGGGACAGCTGTTGTTCCGCATGGTGTTGGTGGCGCTGGGTGGAGGGGTGGGCTGAGGGGGCTGGCTGAGGGGGAGGTCAGTGCTCTGGGGGTCCCCACCATCTAAAAGGAAGAGCGGGAGGGAAGCAGGGTCGTCCATCAACAAGAAGACTCACTGTAAAGACTATTCAGGTGCAACCATGGCTACATCCTAAATGGCACCCTATTCCAATAGTGTACTACTTTTTACTCGTCAAAAGCAGCACACTATATAGGGAATTGGCTGCTGTTTGGGACTTAGCTGATAACTTTTCATTGTTTGACAAATCAGTTCTTACTCTCACAATGAAAATGTATTTCATTCGTACAGAATAACCTTGTGAGATTGTGTGGAAGACTTATACATAGCATATAGTATTCAGCATTTACCAACTCGAGAAAGCATAGCAATGACATCAATGCAACCAAGGCTGTGCCCTTCTGTATTCAGAAACATACAGTAGTCTGTAGCATTACAATTACACTACCGTTCAAAAGTTTGGGGTCACTTAGAAATGTCCTTGTTTTTAAAAGAAAAGCACATTTTTTGTACATTAAAATAACATCAAATTGATCAGAAATACAGTGTAGAGAATGTTAATGTTGTAAATGACAATTGTAGCTGGACAGCTTCATTAAATAGTACCTGCAAAACACCAGTCTCAACATCAACAATGAAGAGGCGACTCCGGGATGCTGGCCTTCTAGGAAGAGTTCCTTTGTCCAGTGCCTGTGTTCTTTTGCCCATCTTAATATTTTATTTTTATTGGCCAGTCTGAAATATGGCTTTTTCTTTGCCACTCAGCCTAGAAGGCCAGCATCCCAGAGTCGCCTCTTCACGGTTGACATTGAGACTGGTGTTTTGCGGGTACTATTTAATGAAATTGTCAGTTGAGGACTTGTGAGGCGTCTGTTTCTCAAACTAGACACTCTAATGTACTTGTCCTCTTGCTCAGTTGTGCACCGGGGACTCCCACTCCTCTTTCTATTAGAACCAGTTTGCGCTGTTCTGTGAAGGGAGTAGTACACAGCGTTGTACGAGATCTTCAGTTTCTTGGTATTTCTCACATGGAATAGCCTTCATTTCACAGAACAAGAATAGACTGACCAGTTTCAGAAGAATGTATTTGTTTCTGGCCATTTTGAGCCTGCAATCAAACCCACAAATGCTGATGCTCCAGATACTCAACTAGTCTAAAGAAGGCCAGTTTTATTTCTTCTTTAATCAGGATAACAGTTTTCAGCTGTTCTAACATAATTACAAAAAGGTTTTCTAATGATCAATTAGCCTTTTAAAATTATAAACTTGGATTAGCTAACACAACATGCCATTGGAACACAGGAGTGATGGTTGCTGATAATGGGCCTCTGTACGCCTATGTAGATATTCCATAAAAAATCTGCCTTTTCCAGCTACAATTGTCATTTACAACATTAACAATGTCTACACTGTATTTCTGATCAATTTGATGTTATTTTAAAGGGCAAAAAAAATTGCTTTTCTTTCAAAAACAAGGACATTTCAAAGTGACCCGAAACATTTGAACGATAGAGTACATATTTTTTTCTGCCAAGTGAAAACTTTATACCTATCTGTATCACTTCCTGTCAGAACCTGGATGATTGACGTGTTGGGCTACATAGTTCCTGGACATTTCATGTCACTACTGTACATGTTGATGGATTTAACCACACATTATTTCAGCCCACAGTCTAATCTCCTTTCTGTAAGTCCCTGACATGTCTATTTACACGAGAGCACCCAACATGAATGATGATGATGAGGAGGATTAGGTCACATTTGGTCCAGGCAGTGCGTGACTGTGGATGTGTCCTGGGCCCTGGTCAAAAGGAGTGTACTAAATAGGGAATAGGGTACCATTTGAAACGTAACTACGGGTTATTTCTTACTTTTGGGCGATGAGCTGGGACTGTTAGAGGCGATCTGCCGCATGCGGCCGCCGTGACAGCTGAGCGCCACCAGGCGGGAGATGATGGCCGTCTTGCCGAAGCCCACATTGCCCACAACTACGGCGCCGCGGCTCTCCTCGCAACCGTCGCCCTTCAGAACGTCCTCCAGCTGCTGGAAGAGCCAATCGCGGCCCACAAACACAGAGTCTGTGGTGATGCTGGGCACCTCGAACAGCAGCGGCTTGAGCATGATGTCCACCGTCTTGTAGGGAGCGAAGCGTGCTGGAAGAAACCAAATAAAAGACAAACATTTACCAACTGAAAGTTCATAAGAAAAGAGGGCATATATAATGAATCATACATTTAGCTAGGCGTGAGAGTGAATAAATAGACAGACATTTATTCCCTAGCTGGCGTGAAGCCAAGCCTCGAAACCAATTCAGTCACTGATTAGGGAACGTCTCCATCTGAAACACCGTTTACACCTGTACTGTTTACCTTACACATCTTTCATCTGTTTTCTCTGAAAGCTTGGCCTCTGCATTCTAATTGATCTCTCATCTGTATGTGCACGTCTTGCCGTGGCGTGTGTATGTGTGAGGTTTGCAATCCACAGAAATGTTAAACATTGTATCATATTGCGTCATTTTGCCGGAGTATCATCCAGGATAATCAGATTGAAAACAACATATTTTTCTCCTGTAATCATCTGAACCGTCTTTGTGTGTCTCATTGTCACACCATTCGTTCACAAACCATTTGAGGAACATTAATATCAGTTGATCATAACAAAAAAATCACTGTCCGTCTGTCCATCTGTCTGTCTATGGCGGTTGCAGTGTGATAAGTGCTGACTGTCAACCAGGCAATAAACACCTGCTGCAGGCCAAACACTCTTCTCAGGGCTGTTGAGGGGGAGGAGAGGAGATGCCTGGACTGCAGTCAATGTCCACCGCACAGCTAGAGAAAGAATGGGCTATTTTTCCTCTGTAGCTCTCTCTCTCTCTCTTCATCATTGCCCTCTCTATCTCTCCCCACTCTCTCTGTATTTTCCCTCTCTCTCTCTCTCTGTCTTTCTTTCTTTCTCTCTCTCTCCATCTCTTAGTCTGAGCTATGACCAGCTAGCTCCATTGGCTTGGACCATTTGTAAGTAATCTTCAACAGGGCAGCTAGCTTCAGCACTGATTATTTCTTTCTCCCACACACCTTGACTGCATAAGAGAGACAAATCAGTACTAGCCATACTATACGACAACCACCAGTCCCCTCCGTCTACTGAGCTCTGGGAATAGCAGTTTAGTTGGAGAAGCTGCTCAACTGCATTTAAATGGAAATCATGGAGGTGGATGGCAAAGGTTTGCAATTTAACAAACATGAATGCTTCTATTAGACTGCTTACAGTGTCTAATGAAAGCCAAACACATAATGCTCATAAATGTGGACTGTTGCAAAAATGTCTGTCCAGAGGGACATTTTACATAAGTCTAACAACTTTATACTGACAGTGGCAGAGAAAACTGAGAGGGTTTTAAAAGAGGGTTAAATAGTAGCAGCAGCAAAGGGGGGACCAACTCCATATTAATAAACATACTTTTGGCCATGTAGCATATGCTACTGTGTTCTATGGAATAGGTTGACATTTTCCCTATGTTTTGTTTATAATTCTGGTGTGCACTGTGCTGGTCCTTGTTCTATCCCGGAGAATAGCTAGTTATTGTATGGCTGTGATCCAAATGGCACCCTATTCCCTATTATATAGTGCACTACAAAGGGCCCTGATCAAAAGAAGTGAACTATATAGGGAATGGGGTACCATTTAGGACATAGTCTAGATGTACATGCTGTTTAACAGTACCTTTGGAGTCTTGTGGTGCCCTCCCACCTGTGTTATGCCAGGGCAGCCGAATGGACGTCCGCAGGGGAGTATTACGCTGTTCATCAAGATAGCTCAGGTCTTCCAGCTTGGTGGAACTGGTGGCTACAGAGAGAGAGAGAGAGAGAGAGAGAAAACTATGAGATCATGTGTTTTTCACGAAAATGATGACGTGATTCGCAGTTCAGCCTTTATTAGGTGAATGCACATGATCAGATTACTCTGAACAGACAATGATCACCAGCTAAAACCAATGATGACAAACATGTCACAGGGGAAATCATGTCAATAAGTCATAAATTCTAATCCAGGGTTTGTCCGGAATACGTTGAGAGAGAGAAAAGAGGAGTAGAGAGAAGAAGAGGGGACACAGATCCAGGGTGACGATGGCAGGATTTCAGGCAGAGGAAAGTGAACGGGAGTTTGGCCAGAGCAGTGGACCCTGGCATTGGCAGTTCCCTGGAGGTGGTGTGGGCACTGGGCAGACAGGTACAGTACAGCCGACAGGTGGTGAGCAATATCCAAATGCCTCGCTTCCCAAATGCCTCGCTATTCCCTTTATTGTGCAATACTTTAGACCAGGGCCCATAGTGCATCTGGTGAAAAGCAGTTCACTTTATAGGGAATATGGTGCCACTTGGGACTCAGCAAATTAATATGGATGTCAGGAACACAACACAGAGCCAACAGACACATTTACTCACTAAAGCCAGCCTTACTACAGGGATTACTGCATGAAAACATACAGTAGGCTACAGCAGCATTAGAGAGAGAACTCACAGAACATGCAGCCTATAGCCACAGGAGAAGAAACAGCCATGAAGGAAGAATGACTGCAAACAATTCCTGTCATTGGATCAGAATGAGAAGTGATAATAAACACTAACAGTTTGTTATATAAAATTCAACCTCAAACACTACCTACCGTCTGAGCCGGCATCCTCTAGCAACATGCAGACAAAGACAGACAACGTTAAACAAGGTCTTCGGTGTTCCTGGCAACAATGAAATCACCATGGAGACCTGGCTGTCATGTTTAAAGGAACAACAACAATGTGGAAAAGACACCACTTTTTTTTTGCTAAACAGCTAAATGGATGTACCAATTCTAGATTGCCCCTTTAACAGGAAAAATCAAAGCCCTCCTCTCTCTCTCTACTCCATCTGCCTCAGCTGAGCTGGGAGGACAGACAGGACAGTATGCGACTCTCTTCTCCAACTTACTTGGAGGAATGTTCTCCTAATTAGGAACCCGCAGGGAAGGCAGCGCGCATCAACAGAACTTTAATAGGCATCAACAGAACTTTAATAGGCATCAATATAACTTTAATAGGAATCAATAGAACTTTAATAGGCAAAAATAAAACTCAACGATCAGCCACTTTTATGTTTCACTTTTCACAAGCCTGATGATGTGAATTTTACTTCAGCTCTAAAATGAGAATAAATGAGAGCTCAAGTCTGGGATAGCATAACTTTAATTCAGCATGCACGGTGAGAAATCACTTCACACAATGCAGCCAGAATGTTAAACCGTTTGTTGCACTTGAGCTCAATGCTCCCAACAGTGCCAACCTGTTAGTGCTGGGCAGTGGGCCCCCACCGGTATTAGCACACTAGAGGCTGAAGTAGCTACTTACAGTCGGTCAGCGGCAGCAGAGCCAGATAGCTGGGCAGGACAGCAGCAGGTATTTAAAAACACTCCCGGCGTGGAGCAGGCAGGCTGAAAGGCAGGCAGGGCGGAGGCCCTTTGTGGAAAAGCTCCAGAGAATTATTGTCCCCAGTGGGCTGGATGCTCATCAGGGTACCCAAGTGAATCTTCTGCCCCAGCGCTCCCATCCATGTACAGGCACACTGGCCGCATTCAACTGGTGACTGGGCTTGGCAATCCACAGGCACTGCTCTTTCCCTCTTCCTACCTCACAACATCCACAGCATTAGCAGCGCTCCGTGCAAAATGAATACAGGTGCTTTATGAGAATGTTCCCTCTACCCACCCCTCACACAGATCTTTAGCAAGCGGAGGAGAAAAAGTGGGTGAATAAACCAAAGAAGAAATGAAAGGCGGGAATGTGATGAGAGCTGCTCTCCTGGCTGATTACAGTTTGCACTAGGCAGCCGGACTCACAGAGGAATTAATCAATGATCCTCCCTGTACTGCTGTCACACAGAGAGAGAGGGGAGGGTGAGAGGGGGAGATGGAGAAATGGAGAAAGAGAGTGAGAGAGAGAGATATACAGTATATACAGAGAGGGAGAGGAAAGGGAGTGGAGGGAGAGAGAAAGTGAAAGAGGGATAGAGAAAAGAAATAGCCAAAACCAGGGCACCGGGAGAGAGGAGGAAGAGGGTAGTGTGAACTGCAGAGTGAATGATGTAAGGAAGAGAGGAGTGAGAGATGGCAGAAAGGAGGGGGACAGTAGAAGAGATGGAGGGAGGGAGAGAGAAGTTAAGTTGAAAGTCTGCGCGGCGATCCAGATCTAGCGCATCATTCAAGCCCCATGCTGACATTCGTGGACTGCAGTGAGATTACCATCCCATCTCTCCCTTCTCTACCTCTCTCCCTCCACCCCTTTCGTGCTCTCAGTAGACCCATTGGAATTGGTATCCCTTTATACAAAGCTGCAACACAGATATTCGCAGCAGTCTGTTAGTGCTAAAACCAAGGAGGCAGTGTAACTTTTTCAGAGTGGTACTAGGGCCGTCTCACAGATGCACTGTGCCATTAGATGCTCTTTACAATCCTCTCTAACGTAAGAGAAGAAAAATACACAAAATTTAATGCTGTAAAGTCATGTTTCTATATTTGTTCTTTCAAGCCCCAACATATTATACAGTGTTCCAATAGTCAGTCTCTCTCTCTCTCCTCTTCTTATTCCAGCAGCAGATCATTCCTGGTTGATGTGATATTGTGTATGAATATGTTGGGAGCAGCTTTGAAGCTCCACAGATGTGACAGGTTCCTTTCTGATGAAAATCGGTTATTTTTTGTGCAGCTTTGCCCTTTGAATCCCTTTGTTCTTTGTCTCCTGTGTCGGAGTAGGATTGGGGGGGGGTCAGCTGAGTTGCGAGCTCTGTGGACATCGCTTCTCCCCAGTACTTGTGTACATCCCAAATGGCAATCCTAGTCTCAAAAGTAGGGAACAGGGTGCCACATGGCCATAGGGGTTTTGTTAAAAGTAGTGTACTAGTGTACATTTGAAGTCGGAAGTTTACATACACTTTAGCCAAATACATACAAACTCAGTTTTTCACAATTCCTGACATTTAATCCAAGTAAAAATTCCCTGTCTTAGGTCAGTTAGGATCACCACTTTTATTTTAAGAATGTGTCATGTCAGAATAATAGTAGAGAGAATGATTTATTTCAGATTTAATTTTTTTCATCACATTCCCAGTGGGTCAGCAGTTTACATACACTCAATTAGTATTTGGTAGCATTGCCTTTAAATTGTTAAACTTGGGTCAAACTTTGGCCCATTCCTCCTGACAGAGCAGGTGTAACTGAGTCAGGTTTGTAGGCCTCCTTGCTCATACACCCTTTTTCAGTCCTGCCCACACATTTTCTATGGGATTGAGGTCAGGGCTTTGTGATGGCCACTCCAATACCGTGACTTTGTTGTCCTTAAGCCATTTTGCCACAACTTTGGAAGCATGCTTGGGGTCATTGTCCATTTGGAAAACCCATTTGCGACCAAGCTTGAACTTCCTGACTGATGTCTTGAGATGTTGCTTCAATATATCCACATAATGTTTCTCCCTCATGATGCCATCTATTTTGTGAAGTGCATCAGTTCCTCCTGCAGCAAAGCGCCCCCACAATATGATGCTGCCACCCCCGTGCTTCACAGTTGGGATGGTGTTCTTCGGCTTGCAAGCATCCCCCTTTTCCTCCAAACATAACAATGGTCATTATGGCCAAACAGTTCTACTTTTGTTTCATCAGACCAGAGGATATTTCTCCAAAAAGTACGATCTTTGTCCCCAGGTGCAGTTGCAAACCGTAGTCTGGCTTTTGTATTGCAGTTTTGGAGCAGTGGCTTCTTCCTTGCTGTGTGGCCTTTCAAGTTATGTCGATAAAGGACTCATTTTACTGTGAATATAGATACATTTGTACCTATTTCTTCCAGCATCTTCACAAGGTCCTTTGCTGTTGTTCTGGGATTGATTTGCACTTTTCGCACCAAAGTACGTTCATCTCTAGGAGACAGAACGTGTCTCCTTTCAGAGCGGTATGACTGCTGCGTGGTCCCATGGTGTTTATACTTACGTACTATTGTTTGTACAGATGAACATGGTACCTTCAGGTGTTTGGAAATTGCTCCCAAAGATGAACCAGACTTGTGGAGGTCTTGGATGATTTCTTTTGATTTTCCCATGATGTCAAGCAAAGAGGCACTGAGTTTGAAGGTAGGCCTTGAAATACATCCACGGGTACACCTCCAATTGACTCAAATGACGTCAATTAGCCTATCAGAAGCTGTCATGCACAAAGTAGATGCCCTAACCGACTTGCCAAACCTATAGTTTGTTAACAAGAAATTTGTGGAGTGATTGAAAAACAAATTTTAATGACTCCAACCTAAGTTAGGTAAACATCCGACTTCAACTGTGTATAGGAGGAATAAGGTGCCTATTGGGACACACACCCAGTGTTAGTTAGTAGGCTCTAGTATAGGCTTAATGCCTCCAGAAGCCTCTTGGCATCTCCCAACTCAAATCCCTCTCTGACCCGCCATGTCAAAATGCCCTGAGCTGGAATTGACTAAGTGCAAAATGGAAATCAAAGTCGCTTATGCACAGATTGTGGCACGTAACCAAGTAAACAGATTGTGCTCGATACCTCGCTGGTTATCGCTGGCTGCATGGCGAGCAATCTGATTGTTATGAAGAAAATAAATAAACTAATGAGGATGTAACAGCCTGCATAAATCTGTTTTTCCCCCCTGTTATTTTGTTACCAAACACAAACACGTTTATTTATCCCACTGTAAGACATGACAGAGTATATGAGGAGTAAGTAGCTCCCCTCGCGGGCACAGAGACTTAGATCTGACCTGTTAGTGTGGTGCAGGCAGAAGACACTGCAGACACTGCAGGGCACATAGCAGAATGCAGAAGAGCTTTAAAGCAGACCAGAGCACACAAACTTCACTGGAGCCCTGCATTACACTGCCTACATCCCACAGAATACTGGCCAAGCAATACAGGCAAACTACATGTATGGAAGGACTCAATATCAATGTTATTAGAAATAATTAAGTTAAGTGTACCTATTAAGCCCACCGAAATTTAAGTCTAGACATTTCTAACATATACTGTCCTAATTTCTGCTTGAAAAGTTGATATAAAATGAAAGACTCATCTCTCACATGAGGTTTTATGACTTTACTTAAATTCTTAAATACATATTTGATAAAATATGTGAAAATTCTGGACTGAGCATAATTGGTACGGAAAGCCCATAGGTGTTCCAAATAAGCCCACCTAATTTAAAAAAACTACATACTGACATATATATATATATATGTATATAAAATGTGATTATATTAATCTTCACGTAAATTTAGTAAAATAAACTGATAATTACTATTCATCATGAAAGTAGCACTCATAACAGGGGGGTGTCCAATATTATCCACAAAGACCAATGTGGATTTAGGCTTTTGTTCTTGCCAAACAGTACACACCTGATTCAACTAATCATAGACTTCAATCAAGACATGAATAGTTAAAGCAGGTGTGTTATTACTCGGTTATAAAAAAACGGACCTCTGTGGATAAGAAGCCATGCACAAAGACCATAACACACACACAAGTTTCAATGAAATATCTGAAATCGGATTCACATTTGCTGTACTGATATTCTTGTTCATTAGTTAAACTTCCTAAAGCCTATCTGAAGACTGTATCAAATCTCCCTTTCTACTGTTCTATTACAAAGGTACAGGTGGTGGACCAACAAACAGAATGACATGGATGAATGAAGGACAACAATATGACAATGTCACCTGTGGGAATTTACACATAACTGTAAATAACTTAATAATAAAACATCTGATTGGATTAGAATAAAAACTGCTATGGACATGACAACCAGATTAATTGATT
The DNA here is from genome assembly GCF_034236695.1 of Oncorhynchus nerka. Taxonomy (NCBI): domain Eukaryota; kingdom Metazoa; phylum Chordata; class Actinopteri; order Salmoniformes; family Salmonidae; genus Oncorhynchus; species Oncorhynchus nerka. Next base: position 43,853,185 of record NC_088398.1, on the reverse strand, counting down.
GACATATTAAAGAGCAGAATTGTTTTATTTTCTATTTGAATTCAAAGATGAAAGTGGGCTTAACAGCTACACTTACCCTAACAATCACAGAATTTCTTTTGAGGATCATCAGGATCCAGACCATGAAAAAAAGTATAGATTCCACATATTCCTGATATGTAGTACAGTCAAGTTCTAGTTCATTCAATGAAGTTACATGGCAGAATACAATTGAACTCTGAATTGTGTGATGGATGAAATTAAAAAGGATGCTAATAAAGTCCCACAAGGAGCGAATCCACAAAGCAAAGCAATGTTGGGACCTGTCAGTCAAACTCTGTCAGATGGCTCACTGGAGGCTGGTAGCATACTGTGCTCGGGTTGTCTCTCCACAGGTTTATATAAATCAATAAGCACCACTGAGTTGAATGCTAATTGGCTGCTCAAAATTGGATCCGATCGATCCCTGAAGAAGAGGTCTTTATCTTTGCTCTGGCTCTAACCTTCTTCGCCCATTGGCAATTTTGTGAAAAAGGACAATTCGGCTCACGTCAATGTGACCTTTCAAAGTGTTGTCTTTCAGGCTGCGTCCCCAATGGCACCCAAATATAGTGCACTGTGTAGGGAAAAGGGTGCACCTCAGTCTCCAAACTGAGCCAGTCAATGTCCAGATATGGTCAGAGGCAATGTTCCCTCGAATATGTTTCGTCACTGAGCAAATTTCAGGTCTGCTAAGCTCAAACTTGAAACTTGTAAAATGTCTCTGCAACTTCCGCCAAGTGTTTACTGTGAGCACTGGGGCTGTACCCGCTTTCATTTACAGTTTTAACAGTGGCCAAGTAGGCTACTGTGGCCATTTGATCAACATGGAAATAGCGGTTCTATCATTCAGCCTACAGTAGCAGCCAATCTGTGTTCAATGTAGGCCTACATTCCATGAGACTTTCAAAAAAACATGCAGGGCTTCAAATTAACCTGATTATCCACTTGTCTGTCAGATAAGGAGGTGACTGAACATTTTGTTGTGTTGTTTGATGCAAGAAACCACTTTACAAAATACAATTAATCCTTATTCCCATACCATTTATTACAGAGAACAAGACAAATTATGCTACCCTCTGCCTATTGGCTACTTAGTTTATTCAAGCCTGTCTCAAAATACAACACTGGCCCTTTAAGACATAAAAAAAAGCTATTTACCTGACCTGCTTTTCAAAGATGGCTAGAAATGTACACATTTTGTGCTCTTGTAGGAAGCAATCACTCCCACATTGCTGACTACAAATTATATATAACTGGGCTAATAACTCACTAACTAGCAAAGAATATGAACAAATGTGCACATGTGGCTACATGCAGGGATGCAAACTGGTGAGGGCCCAAAAAGGTACAACTTTTTTTGTTGCACTGAAACATGCAAAAAAAAATCCCTGCTAGGGAGAAAAACTGTTTTTTACCTTGTTAAACAACAAAGAATATGATCTACATGATCAATCTCTGTGTGTAAAATAAAAAGTGGTTAATGTGAACCTAACTCACGGCTAAAAAATGTAAAGAAAGCAACCCAATGTTATTTGTTGCCTGGACTTTACTGCAAATGACACTCAAGTCTTAAGAAAACATAATACACTAATATTGCAGTTAGCCATGACAGCCTTTATAATAGAATGCTTGTGACCACACACACATCTAAATATTGCACTTGGGAAAAAAACCATCTTAAAGTAGAAATAGAATGAAACAAACAGGCATTCTATTTTTGCTCTATTATAGTGGCTACTATAGACATTGATCAAGTGCACAAGGCTACATGTGTGCAAAAATAACGTTCACTGAGTAAAAAATGTAATAACCCCCTCACTCACACACAAGTGTTACTGTCAAGTTCAACACAACTAAAGCAATATCTTTGGGCTACACTGCACATTATTACATTGTATACTTTCTGTCTGTGGACATCTGTTCTACAGTGTGCCAGCAGCAGAGCATGATACCATTTGTTGGCATAATTGATCTATTTCAGGCAGAGAATACACCTGGCATACCCCTTTTTATCCACTGTATTGAAAAAGCGAGAAAGAGTGTGGTGTTCCTTTCACCTCTATAGAGGCATCAACTTGTTTAAAACCTCATTTTCACCCAATTCTATCTTTCTGAAAATTAACCACATACTGTAGGTCGCCAGTTGTACGGTGTTTCCTCCGACACATTGGTGCGGTTGGCTGCCGGGTTAAGCAGGCGTTGTGTTAAGAAGCAGTGCGGCTTGGCTGAGTTGTGTTTCGGGGGAACGCACGGCTCTCGACCTTCGCCTTCCCGAGTCTGTACGGGAGTTGCAGCGTTGGGACAAGACCAATTGGATACCACGAAAATTGGGTAATTTTTAAATATTTTTTAAATAGGCTAATGTTGCTCAACATTTCTGTGGCTAGCCTACGGAGAATTCGATCCAGCTAACAAGATACTTAACAATGGTAACAATACTTGTTCCACCACACTTTCTCCCTCACCTCAAATTTTCCAAATGCCAGCTGTTTTTCGGTTACAGCTCATTTAGTACACTTCATCACCTTCCCACCCCCATCTTCGTGGTCAGGCTTCTCACCTACCTCTTCGTTATCGTTCTGGGGACTGGCTGCTGTAACTGGCAAACTGCCTTTCCACTCTCTACTGTCTTTTCATAGTCCTTTCCACTCTCTACTGTCTTTTCATAGTGCATATTGATGCTGTAACTACCAAATTGGTTGTCTCTTCTCTCTTCAATCACCTGCTGCATTCTGTTGTTACATGATCGATTGGCTGAACGATTGCTCCAAACACGCATCACTCCTTCCCTTACAGTCAGTAGTGATCCAAAGCCACCCCAAACTTTTTTCATCGGCTCTATAAGAATCATATAGGTCACCTATTTTGAATTCAAAAAGGCGAATTTCACCGAAAGGTGAATAGTATTCCTCTCTGTACATGCAGCTGTCGCTTTGATCTAAAAACAAGTGCATAATAATTGTGACCGCTCATGTTGTAAAACAGTCCAGTTCAAAGTGAACGGCACAAACCCATATATGGCAATGGTCTATTTGCATTCTATACAGTGCATTCGAAAAGTATTCAGACACCTTCCCTTTTCCCAAATGTTGTTACTTTACAGCCTTATTCTAAAATGGATTAAATAAATAAAATCCTCATCAAGCTACACACAATGCCCCATAATGATAAAGCAAAAGTTTTTTTGAAATGGTTGCACATTTATTAAAAATTAAAAACAGAAATAACTTATTTACATAAATATTTAGACCCTTTGTTATGAGATTCAAAATTGAGTTCAGGTGCAACCTGTTTCCATTGATCATCCTTGAGATGTTTCTACAACTTGATTCGAGTCCACCTGTGGTAAATTCAATTGATTGGACATGATTTGGAAAGGCACACACCTGTCTATATAAGGTCCCACAGTTGACAGTGCATGTAAAAGCAAAAACCAAGCCATGAGGTCGAAGGAATTGTCCGTAGAGCTCAGAGACATGATTGTGTTGAGTCACAAATCCGTGGGAAGGGTAACAAAAAATGTCTGCAGCAGAGAAGGTCCCCACGAACACAGTGGCCTCCATCATTCTTAAATGGAAGAAGTTTGGAACAACCAAGACTCTTCCTCTAGAACTGGCCACCCCGGCCTAACAGAGTAATCGGGGGAGAAGGGCCTTGGTCAGGGAGATGACCTAGACCCGAGGGTCACTCTGACAGAGCTCCAGAGTTCCTCTGTGGAGATGGGAGAATCTTCCAGAAGGACAACCATCTCTGCAGCACTCCACCAATCAGGCCTTTATGATAGAGTGGCCAGACGGAAGACACCCCACAGTAAAAGGCACCGCTTGGAGTTTGCCAAAAGGCACCTAAAGGACTCTCAGACCATGAGAAATCAAGATTGAACTTTTTGGCCTGAATACCAAACGTCACATCTGGAGGAAACCTGGCACCATCCCTACCGTGAAGCATGGTGGTGGCAGCATCATGCTGTGGGAATGTTTTTCAGTGGCAGGGACTGGGAGACTAGTCAGGATCGAGAGAAAGATGAACGGAGCAAAGTACAGAGAGATCTTTGATGAAATCCTGCTCCAGACCACTCAGGAGCTCAGACTGGGACGACGGTTCACCCTCAGAGGACAACGACCCTAAACACAAAGTCTCTGAATGTCATTGAGTGGCCCAACCAGAGCCATGCCTTGAACCCGATCAAACATCTCGAGAGACCTGAAAATAGCTGTGCAGCGACGCTCCCCATCCAACCTGACAGAACTTGAGAGGATCTGAAGAGAAGAATAGGAGAAACTCCCCAAATACAGGTGTGCCAAGCTTGTAGCGTCATACTCAATACTCGAGGCTGTAATTGCTGCCAAAGATGTTTCAACAAAGTACTGGGTAAAGGATCTGAATACTTATTGAAATGTGATATTTCAATTGTTTCTTTTAATACATTTTCTAAATACCTGTTTTTGCTTTGTCATTATGGGGTATTGTGTGTAGATTAATGAGATAAAAATATATAATATTGAATAAGGCTACAACGTAAAAAAATGTGGAAAAAATCAAGGGGTCTGAATACTTTACGAAAGCACTGTAGGCCTACTGCAGCTCTGATTGGTTATCGCACACCGGTCTGTGTAGTGTACAGGCCTAAGTAGTGCCTGTCAATACAATAGAATCGTACTCCGATACACTATGCCTACAACAAAATCTAAATCTAACAAATTCTAAGTCTTGTATAGTTTGTTTTGTTTTCGGGATGTTACATGGAAAGTGGTTAATATTGCATTGATTCGATCCCAATTCCCACAGTAAAGGCAAACGTTGATAGTGTTAACGAACAGGGAAAACTTTAGAAAGTTGAGTGAAGTTCAATCTTGTGCTTCTCTGCACGGGCTGATTTTGCCGCAGTCCCGCGCACACTCGCAGCTTAGAGGGAACATTGGTCAAAGGTAACAAAATGGACGCCATGTGCACCATCAACATCAGAGAAATAAGTGGAGAAGTCTTCAGAGAACAGTGAGACTCCACATATATGTACATTCTCAATGAGCAAATTGGAAACTTGACAATAAAAGCATACCCAAAGAATCCCCTCATAAAATCCATATGTGAGTAGACAAAACATAAATGCTGATAAAAAACAGTTAAGCCTGTTCTGGTTTATCATCTCATCCACCAGTGGTTAAAACACATTACTTTATGATTTGAAGTAATGACTGTAACATAAGAAAACCTGCAGAACACCTGGGGACCACTGAGTGTGTCCATCTGGGACTCGTGGAGATGACATCAGTCTAAGAGACGGGACGCAGCTGTTTGCTGCAGTCACTATGTGCTCCAGTAATCATAAAGTATTCTCCTATGAAGAGGGATCCATAGTAACCAGGAGATTGAACAATGGCAGTCAATGATGCCTACTTCTGCTCTGGAGGGGGGGCAGCGGACTTCTGCCAGCCACAAAGGAACAATCACCTAGACACCGTAACACAAAGGAATGCTGAGTAGGGCAGCAGGGCAGTGACAAAGACTACCTGTGCAGACTGGGCACCTGGCACATGACTGTGAACCACAATAGTACTAATGCCTGCCTAGGCAATGCACCAATCAACATGTTCCAAGGTTGAGTGGAGTGCCCCTTGGCTATGTGCTGTGGCCGAACCATTCCACAGCTAACCACCTTAATGCCGTTTTACTGTCTGGAGAAATCGCCACCAGCAGTTCAACGGGAGGTCTTTGGAGCATGGGATTCCTGTGGCCAGTCTTAATGTAGCCTTTGATTCCCTAATCCACGGTAAATGGCTTAACTCTGATGACTTGAAATATAATTCTTATTATTTGAGCGTAACAAAGAATACAGAAGGCTTTGAGCTGAATTATTTTCCCGAAAAGCCCTGAATCTGCACTGGATGAAGGAGGCATGGAGGTGTCAAATTGGATTTCAGCCAAATCTGAAGAGCTTACAATAGAGCCAAGACAGAGCCCTCTTCTTCTACTCTGTACCCCCACACATCAGAGGGGTAGAAACTAAGAAGATCTCTTTCAGCTGCACCGAGTCCCTACCTTCCTCCCTTCCTCGCCCTCTCAGTTCTCATTTAGAATTATGCTCTCTGAAGCCACCACTTTACATGCAGTATTATAATAACATTTACATATTTAGTTTCCGTTACAGAGCCCGTGTCAAAGGCAATCCTCTTTGAAGCCGGTGGCACCTGTGATGGAGTGTGGGTTGGGCTAGGAGAGATTAATCTCTGAGATGTTTTCAGAAGCTTATCCCGTAGCCACTGTCTGTGTGTCACACGGCACCCTATTCCCCTATATAGTGCACACTTTTGAAGCACAGCCTTATAGAGGTGAAGCTGGCATTTAGCAGTAACAACACATTACCAAATAGAGTGGTCTGTTGCTGGTAACATAACATTAAGCACTAGAAATTACTCTGTAGAGCTATTATGTCTCTAGTAGTGTGAGTTGCGCTATGGTGTCTGATGTGAAAAACAAGTGAAAGAAAGCAAAACATTCCAACCCGTCTCTTCCTAAGACTATCTGACATAGAATGTGTGCGACTGTGCATCAAAAGTGATGCACTATATAGGGAATAGGGTGCCATTTGGGACGCATTCAGGCACTGTTGCCAAACTCTCTGCAGCTGGAACTGTTGCTGAAATCCTCCAATGGCGCGAGTTAATTTCCCAGCCATAGCAACAAGAGGTAGTGAGAGTGTGACAGCTGTCAGATTAGGGGCTGTGTGTGAGTGTGACATCACTAACTTATGATTAGGCTTCCAATGTTACAGTCATTTGTAATTAAACCCACCGTCTCATTCCCCGTCGCATCTCATTTATATTGGGTGGTTTTTAAATGAATAGAAATGGGATGATGCCCAGACCGGTTGTGTGGCTTTTTGCCAGTCTGACTGCCTTAATAATTCAAAGTGTGCGTCCTAAATGGCACCCTATGGGCCCTCGTCAAAATGAGTGCACTATACAGGGAATATGGTGACATTTGAGATGGAAACAAATGGCACATTTCAATGGAGGCATTGTGACTCAGACACATATACAACAACATTACTATGCAGAATGGATGGAGTAAAAAGCAGCTTTACAGACATGTCCTGCTGAGAGACAATACAATTAGGGATTTATTCCAACAGATTTTGGAGAGGTTTACAAGCCATGAGAGTCAATCAAAATCACAGCAAAAATAGGAAAATATCCCCTATAAAGTCCAGTCTTCCAGCAGGGTCTGACTAGACAAGACAAGCAGCAGCCAGAGGGGGATTGTACAAAAATAATGATCATATTGTCAGTGTTATGTTGCGAGTTTGTCTGTGTTTTGATTTGAATGAAGCACATTTCTGCGCTCATGGTGGGTCAATCGACTTGAGTCCTGCTTTGCCCTGAGAAAACGGCAAATCGCTTGTTTGATTTTATGAGCAAAGAAATTTGGTGGTTTGGATTAATGAGTAGGATTCAGGTTTCTGTCTTCTCACTCAGACAGGTGGTGTATTGGTGTGGATCTGGACCTAGCCAGTTAGCCACAGCTTAATGTGCAGACAGTACTGCTTGGATTTCCCACAGCAGTAGCTCGATTGTAGCAGGCCAGACAGAATGTCCGCTGTAATCACGCACAGCGCAAATGGTACTTCTGAGCAACACGGATACATTCCCTGTGTATATCTCACATTTTAGCAGGGCTGTGGGACATTAGACAGACTCCACTAATTCACCCAGAGAAATGGACCCTTTGTTCTCAGGCTAAAAACATCCAACAACCTGAGAAGGGGTCAAACGCTTCTGTATGTGCAGACAGAAAGAAGTCTAAAGGACAAAACAGATGGTTAAAAACAGTGGTCCTATCACCTCTGATCACAGAACATTATCCGTCATTTTCGGTTCATTTCCCAACGATTCTACATGTTGAATAAGCATTGTTTGTAGACACCTAGCAGGTGAGCTGACATTCTATATGGTGTCTGTCCAGTCCATATTAGTTCAACTTTGAGCCAGCAGGTCAGCAGAGCAACAGAGAGACAGCAGCTATTCCAACTCTTAACTCCTGAAGTCCTGGTAGGAACACTGCCTCACAGCGTGTTAAGGCTAGGGCTGGTACAGTTAAGCAATAAGGCCAGAGGGGTTGTGGTATATGGCCAATATACCACGGCTAAGGGCTGTTCTTAGGCACAAACCAAACCTGGAGTGCTTGGATACAGCCCTCAGCTGTGGTACATTTGCCATATGCCACAACCCCCTGAGGTGCCTTATTGTTATTATAAACTGGTTACCAATATAATTAGAAGAGTAAAAATAAATGTTTTGTGTGGAACGAACAGCTGACTGAAGATGGGATGGCCGGGCATTCGTGCGGTCGAGTCGATTTCTGCTATAACATGGACTCTACAACGTGATGAAACTTTGTTGCTCCTTGCTGAAACATGCAGGGTGTTGTAGCAAACAAGTCTTTGGTTGCATAGGCAACTCCATCCTCTGGACTCTAATTAGACTCTAGTCTGCCCGGTAACAAGTCACAGGATGCAGTATTCAAACATATCACCTCAAATCCCTCTCTCACTCTCCTGGCAGATCAACGCCCCCCCAATGACAGCTTGACTTTCAGCACTTTGGCAACAATCAGACCATGGGAATTTCATTACGACTCCTCTCCTCTACGACACGGCCTGGCATCACATCACACCTCTCTCTCTCGCTCTCATTCTCAGTCTGCCCACTGTCTCTCTTTCTCTCTCTCCCCCCTATCACTCGCTATCAGTCAGTCCCTCTCTATCAGTGTGTCCTACAGATTATGGCCAGACATCTTTGATGTGACAGACTGGTGTGTGACAGGGACAGGAAAGGGGCAATCACAGGACGACAAGAGAATCAACTGGATAGCTCTGGATGACTGTGGGATCCTCTCCATATAGAATGTTTGGTATGAAGCTACAGATAAGGCCACCCTATACAGTGCACTACATTGACCAGAGCCCTATGGGTCCTGGTCAAAAGTAGTGCACAATATAGGGAATAGGATGCCATTTGGTACTCAAACAAAGGTAATGGCTTCATCCAACTTCCTCGTGATTACAAAAGCGCAAGATGACGTTCAACCTTCTCCCACTGACGGAAAATAAGTAAATCAGTGATCTCACTTCTTCTCACCCTTATAGTCTCTCTCTGTCATGCATTGATTCATGCACACACAATGTATTAACCTAATTAAGACATCACATTTAACCTACTATAGTCCTCTCGTAAAAGAGCAAGTAGAAAATAATTATCCCAAATTGAACCTTATTCATTATATACGAAGTGACTAGGGTGCCATTTGGGAAGCGTCTCAAGCCCCACTCGTATCCCTGGCCCCTGGTGACAGAGCAGGTTCATTTGGACCATAAATGAACTTGTCTTTCCATGGCATTGCTGTCTGCTCCCAGGGCAACGTAACCAACCATAAAATCAGAGGTGTGAATCCAACTCAGTCCTCAGGGGCAACACTGCATAACAAACTCCTCATCCGAGAGCAAAGAAGGGGCCGATGGCTCCTGGGCTGTTAGCTTTACGAGGCAGTGAATGTCCGTGAGTGTGTGTTTGTCCGTGTGTGTGTGTCCATGCTGTTTGAGCTGCGTCGGACCAAAACAACAGAAGATGTTAAAACAGGTTATGAGTTATTGGAATAATTAGGTCGTTAAATGCAAGAGGCCTTAGTGAATTCTCCACACAATGCCCTGTATGCACTTCTATACTCTTTATATGGCAATGTTATAGATTTATCAGCATGCAGTAAAGATGAATGTTTTGTGCACTAAGAGCAAACAGTGTGTAAAATCCACTGTGTATGCACGTTTGTGTACAAACAGCTAGCTGTAGAACAAACAGTACAATTCTCTCTCTCTCTTTTCCACTCACTCACTCACTCACTCACTCACTCACTCACTCACTCACTCACTCACTCACTCACTCACTCACTCACTCACTCACTCACTCACTCACTCACTCACTCACTCCTCTCAATTTCAATTCAATTCAAGGGGCTTTATTGGCATGGGAAACATATGTTAATATTGCCAAAGCAAGTGAGGTAGATAATATACAAAACATATATTTCTCTCCTTCTCTCTTTCTGTCTGCTGAATTGACACATCAAAGCCTTTTCCACCCCTGTTTTCAAGTCCAGATAACTCAAACCAGTGTACAAGTCCAAATAACTCAAAACCAGTTTACATGTTCAGATAACTCAAAACCAGTGTACAAGTCCAGATAACCAAAACCGGCATACAAGACCATATAACTCAAATCAGTGTAGAAGTCTGGAAAACTCTAACCAGTAGATAATCCAGATAACTCAAACCAGTATACAAGTCCAGTGAACTCAAACCAGCATGCAAGTCCTGATAATATCCCTTCTCCGCATAATGAATCACCCAGAGCCAAGGTTTCTTACCTGCAACAGAGTTCGGCCGCGGCAACATGAGGGACAAGGAGGTGTGTGCTGTGGGGTATGGAACTGGGCCCTCTGGTGGGTGGCTTGGTCCTACTGCTGCTCCTCCTACAGCCCCTGCTGAGGAGCCTGTGGGGTGCTCTGTCCTAGATGGGGTGGGGGTCTCTGGGGGCCCACTGGGGTCTTCCTCCGCCACGGGAGAGCACGTATCGGCCCGCACGCTGGGCACCAGGCCATGGTGGCCGCTGCTCCTCAGGCTGCCATCTTTACTCCATTCCAGGCTGGAGCCGCTGCGGTCGTCATTCTCCGAGGAGCTTGTGATGGTGGCTGAGAGAGAGCGAGAGAGAGACAGAGAAGAAAGAAGAAAATAGGTGCAGTACGTCATTGTCATTATCAGGAATTCTGTGCATCTTTAGCGATACCACTCTGTTTTCATTGACCTTATCAACACCCTCCACCTGATCTGATAATTACCAATAAATGTAGTTCCAACTAATGAGAATTATCCAGCGCTGGCATGGTGGGGTAGATTTAGATCAATAGAGCCTGCCCCAAGTTTTTTATTCTTTGTATTAACCACCATTATTTTCCCTTGTTAAAGGTATCTTGAATGGAGTAGCTTAGAATACTCAAAAGTGTACACTGTACATCAAATATGTTTACCTCCAAACAGTACTGTCATCTATCTAATAGAACATTGTCACGTTCTGACCTTAGTTCTTTTGTTATGTCTTTGTTTTTGTATGGTCAGGGCGTGAGTTGGGTGGGTTGTCTATGTTGCTTTTTCTATGTTGTGTTTTGCGTTTGGCCTGGTATGGTTCTCAATCAGAGGCAGGTGTCGTTAGTTGTCTCTGATTGCCTCTCACCTTTCAGAACTGTTTTGTTTTGTTTCTCCTTTGTTATTTTGTTTAGTGTTCTTGGTTTAATAAATATATGATGAACACTTACCACGCTGCGTTTTGGTCCTCACCTCATTCCAACGAAGAGCGTTACAGAATCACCCACCAACCAAGGACCAAGCAGCGTGGTAACGGGCAGCGGCCGAAATCGCAAGACTCCTGGACATGGGAGGAGATTTTGGACGGCAAGGGACCCTGGGCACAGGCTGGAGAATATCGCCGCCCCAAGGCAGAGCTGGGGGCAGCTAAAGCTGAGCAGCGGTGGTGTGAGGAGGCAGCACGGCAGCGCGGCTGGGTTGAGAGGCAGCCCCAAAAATGTATTGGGAGGGGGCACACGGGGAGTGTGGCTAAGTCAGGTAGGAGACCTGCTTACCGTGGAGAGAGGTGGAACGGGCAGGCACCGGGTTATGCCGAGAGGCGCACGGTGTCCCCGGTGCGCAGGCATAGCCCGGTGCGCTATATAGCAGCGCCTCATATCAGCCAGGCTAGAGTGGGCATCGAGTCAGGTGCCATGAAGCCGGCTCAGCTCATCTGGTCTCCAGTGCGTCTCCTCGGGCCGGGGTACATGGCACCAACCCTGCGCATGGTGTCCCCGGTTCGCCAGCACAGCCCAGTGCGGTCTATTCCACCTCGCCGCACTGGCCTGGCTACGGGGAGCATCCAGCCAGGTAGAGTCTCGGTGCTCGAGACCTCCAGTGCGCCTCCACGGTCCGGTCTATCCGGTGCTTCCTCCACGCACCAGGCCTCCGGTGGCAGCCCCGCGCACCAGGCTGTCTCTCCGTCTCCTCCCTACAGGTGCTCCCGCCTGCTCAGCGCTGCCAGAGTCTCCTGTCTGTCCTGATTTGCCAGAGTCTCCCTCCTGTCCAGCACTGCCAGAGTCTCCCTCCTGTCCTGAGCTGCCAGAGCCGCCCGTCAGTCAGGAGCTGCCAGAGCCGTCCGTCAGTCAGGAGCTGCCAGAGCCGCCCGTCAGTCAGGAGCTGCCAGTGCCGCCCGTCAGTCAGGAGCTGCCAGAGCCACCCGTCAGTCAGGAGCTGCCAGAGCCACCCGTCAGTCAGGAGCTGCCAGAGCCGCCAGTCAGTCAGGAGCTGCCAGAGCCGCCAGTCAGTCAGGAGCTGCAAGAGCCGTTCGTTTCTCCGATGCTACCGGAATCGCCAGTCACTCCTGCGCTGCCGGAATCGCCCTTCACTCCGGAGCTGCCGGAGTCTCCCGCCCATTCGGGACCCGTGGCTAGGGTCCCCAGTCCGGGGCGAGTGTCGCCGCTCTAAAGAGGCCCCACGGAGGCAGGTTAGGAGGCGGACAAAGACTATGGTGGAGTGGGGTCCACGTCCCGCGCCAGAGGCGCCACCGCGGACAGACACCCACCCAGACCCTCCCTTATAGGTTCAGGTTTTGCGACCGGAGTCCGCACCTTTGGGGGCGGGGTACTGTCACGTTCTGACCTTAGTTCTTTTGTTATGTCTTTGTTTTAGTATGCGCAGGGCGTGAGTTGGGTGGGTTGTCTATGTTCCTTTTTCTATGTTGTGTTTTGCGTTTGGCCTGGTATGGTATGGTTCTCAATCAGAGGCAGGTGTCATTAGTTGTCTCTGATTGAGAATCATACTTAGGTAGCCTTTTCCCACTTGTGCTTTGTGGGTGATTATTTTCTGTTATGTGTATGTCACTTTTCAGAACTGTTTCATTTCGTTTCTCCTTTGTTATTTTGTTTAGTGTTCTCGGTTTAATAAATATATGATGAACACTTACCACGCTGCGCTTTGGTCCTCACCTCATTCCAACGACGAGCGTTTAAACAGGTGTTTGCTTACATGAAAGCAAATCCCCTTTTAATCCTCTCCTCAGGCCTGGCTGACCATGCTAAACAGAATCACTAAAAGCTGAGGGGAAAGGCAAAAGCCACCAACTGGCAGCTGGGCTAAACATGGGAATGCTTCCGAAATTGCACCCTATCCCCTATATAGTGCACTATTTTTGACTGTCACATGTGCAGTCAGAGGAAATGCGTCTGTTTTTGGCAGCTTTAGAGTAGACCCACTGTACCACATAGCTAATCTGGATTTCATAACTGTGCTGTGTGTTGCACCGTCACTAATAATAACATAACAAATACGCCTGGGATAACTAGCCTGATGCTTGTGCAAATATTCAGCAATTTAGAAATCCCTAAATGTTGTAACATTTGATACAGTGATTTGATTCACAAAGACAGACCGAAGTGGTCTGAATAAAAAGGTAAAACAGACTACCTTCTTACACTAGCTTTACCATCTCCTCACTCTGCTTTAGAACATGAGTAACTGGTTATCACCGTTATTTACAGCATGAATAACTGGTTATCGTTGTTATTTACAACATGAATAACTGGTTATCACCATTATTTACAACACGAATAACTGGTTATCACCATTATTTAGAACATGAATAACTGGTTATCGCCATTATTTACAACATGAATAACTGGTTATCGCCATTATTTACAACATGAATAACTGGTTATCACCATTATTTACAACATCAATAACTGGTTATCGCCGTTATGTACAGCATGAATAACTGATTATCACCATTGTTTACAACATTAATAACTGGGCATCACCATTATTAACAAGATGAATAACTGGTTTTCACCGTTATTTACAACATTAATAACTGGTTATCGCCGTTATTTACTTAAGTGATAACGCCCTCGAAGTCTGTGTTTTTTGAGGATAAATTGGCACGGGTGTTGTTAAGCCCGAGATGAAGTCAAGGACCGGCTTCAAGGGCATTATCACTTTTATACAACGGGTTACCAACATATTCAAATAATGGTTGGCATATTTTCAGTAAAAATGTTATTTAGATGTATTTATTTATACTATTTCATCCTTCCACAAGATATAGTCCCAACACAAATCTAGGGTTGCTACCCAAGCTGGCTGGTTGTTATTTCTATTGGTTTGGTTGCCAGAGACTCGGGCCAGTCGTTCCGTCTTTTGGTTCTGTATCTAGAGACGTGACCCAGTTGTTCAGTCTTTTTGTTCTGTATCTAGAGACGTGACCCAGTTGTTCAATCTTTTTGTTCTGTATCTAGATACGTGACTCAGTTGTTCAGTCTTTTTGTTCTCTATCTAGGGACGCGACCCAGTCATTCATTCTAAATGTTCCATTTTATTTATTTATTTCACCTTTATTTAACTAGGTAGGCAAGTTGAGAACAAGTTCTCATTTACAATTGAGACCTGGCCAAGATAAAGCAAAGCAGTTCGACAGATACAACGACACAGAGTTACACATGGAGTAAAACAAACATACAGTCAATAATACAGTCCATTGCCATACTGGCTGGCAATATTCTTATCCTTTGTTTGCTAGCTAGCCAACTACAGCTAACTTATAGTCACGTCAAACAGTGCAGCCAGAATATCAATGAAGTAACTACGTTTTTTGGTTACTACATAATTTCATATGTGTTATTTCATAGTTTTGATGTCTTCACTATCATTCTACACTGTAGAAAATAGTACAAATAAAGAAAAACCCTTGAATGAGTAGATGTGTCTAAATTTTGACTGGTACTGTGTATCCCCAAAAAAGTATGCTGATTCAGAATTTTGATTGGCTGAGAAACACTGCCTGTCTGTCTGTCTCGTTCTGACTCTTGTCACGTTCATTACTAAGGGACAACTGGAGATTGAATTTGAATATTGAAACAATGTTGCATAAGTCGCAGAGACAGACAGCAAGGTTTATACAAATATCCCCTGTAGAAAACTAAATGTTAGCGTAAAAGAAATGTGAGATAATGTCTAGATGCTTTTAATTTTTTTTTAATTGAACTTTTATTTAACTAGGCAAGTCATTTTTATAGTGGAGATCAAGTTTATAAATTGCCTGGCTGAGATGATGAGATGAAATGCGCAGTCAGATGGAACAGAGTAAATGGGCATTTTAACGTCATAGATTTAGCCGGTGGAATGCAGTTTTAACCAATCCCCATTCATGATTAGACCCACCTGTTGTATAAAACATTAATAACTTGTCATGATCATTAATTACAACATCAATAACTGCTTATGACCATTCCTCTTAAGTCCCCTCCTTGCGATGCCCTCCCTCCTTCGGCCCCACCTCACAACAGCAGCTGCAGATTTTCATATGTCAACACACACTCTGCAGTAGGCTCCATACCATCCCACCCAACGTGCTGTTTAAAAACCAGCCAAATTAATATGGGTTTTAGAAGTAAATGATTCCTTGCGTTCTCTTATCCTGCTTCTTCCACAGTCCGTTTCAACCACTTCAAAGGCCCTGACTACTATTCATCAGAGCTGGGAATCAGTCTCATGGACACAACATATACGTCCCAAATGGCACTCTATTCCCTATACAGTGCACTATTTTTGACCAGAGCACTATGAAATAGGGTGCCATTAGGAACGCAGCCTACTTGGCTTCTCCCTCTGCCTTTTAAATAACCCAAGAAGCCCTACTCACTAGGGGGAAGTTCCGGACCAATGTTATAGCTTGTCCTCCGACAACAAACAGAATTTTGAGTGTTTGAAGGAGAAACCATGAGGCTGCTAGACTTGGCTAGAAGCATTGAGTTCTATAGTACTGATTCCACAGAAGAAAAAATAGGTCAGAGTGATCTGAAGTTGGCTGGACTATATGTATCAAGCGTTTCAGAGTGGGACCGCTGATCTAGGATCAGTTTTGCCTTAAATATCACAATGAATAAGCTGACATGGACAGGGACCTGATCCTAGATCAGCACATGTACTCTGAGACGCTTAGGCTACATCTCTCAGCCTCAACCTGGGCAGTAGGTAGAGTTGAAGTCGGAAGTTTACATACACCTTAGCCAACTACATTCAAACTCAGTTTTTCACAATTCCTGACATTTAATCCTTGTAAAAATTCCCTGTTTTAGGTTCATTTAGATTAGGATCACCACTTAATTTTAAGAATGTGAAATGTAAGAATAATATTAGAGAGAATGATTTATTTCAGCTTTTCTTTCTTTTATCACATTCCCAGTGGGTCAGCAGTTTACATACACTCAATTAGTATTTGGTAGCATTGCCTTTAAATCGTGTAACGTGGGTCAAACGTTTTGGGTAGCCTTCCACAAGCTTCCCACAATAAGTTGGGTGAATTGTGGCCCATTCATCCTGACAGCTGGTGTAACGGAGTCAGGTTTGTAGGCCTCCTTGCTCGCACACACTTTTTCAGTTCTTCTCACAAATTTTCTATGGGATTGAGGTCAGGACTTTGTGATGGCCACTCCAATACCTTGCCTTTGTTGTCCTTAAGCCATTTTGCCACAATGTTGGAAGTATGCTTGGGGTCATTGTCCATTTGGAAGACCCATTTGCGACCAAGCTTTAACTTACTGACTGATGTCTTGAGATGTTGCGTCAATATATCCACATCATTTTCCATGCTAATGATGCCATCTATTTTGTGAAGTGCACCAGTCCCTCCTGCAGCAAAGCACCCCCACAACATGACGCTGCCACCCCCGTGCTTCACGTTTGGGATGGTGTTCTTCGGCTTGTAAGCGTCCCCCTTTTCCTCCAAACATTTTGGCCAAACAGTTCTATTTTTGTTTCATCAGACCAGAGGACATTTCTCCAAAAAGTACGATCTTTGTCCCCATGTGCAGTTGGAAACCGTAGTCTGTCTTTTTTATGGCGGTTTTGGAGCAGTGGCTTCTTCCTTACGGAGCGGTTTCCTCCAGCATCTTCACAAGGCCCTTTGCTGTTGTTCTGGGATTGATTTGCACTTTTCACACCAAAGTACGTTCATCTCTAGGAGACAGAACGCATCTCCTTCCTGAGCGGTATGATGACTGCATGGTCCCATGGTGTTTATACTTGTATTGTTTGTACAGATGAACGTGGTACCTTCAGGCGTTTGGAAATTGCTCCCAAGGATGAACCAGACTTATGGAGGTCTACAATTTATTTTCTGAGGTCTTGGCTGATTTCTTTTGATTTTCCCATGATGTCAAGCAAAGAGGCACTGAGTTTGAAGGTAGGCATTGAAATACATCCACAGGTACACCTCCAATTGACTCAAATGATGTCAATTAGCCTATCAGAAGCTTCTAAAGCCATGACATCATTTTCTGGAATTTTTCAAGCTGTTGAAAAGCACAGTCAACTTAGTGTATGTAAACATCAAACCCACTGGAATTGTGATACAGTGAATTATAAGTAAAATAATCTGTCTGTAAACAATTATTGGAAAAATTACTTTAGTAGATGTCCCAATCGACTTGCCAAAACTAGTTTGTTAACAAGAAATTTCTGGAGTGGTTGAAAAACAAGTTTTAATGACTCCAACCTAAGTGTATATAAACTTCCAACTTCAACTGTATGTAGGCAGTAGCTGGGCACGGCACAGGGTTATTCACGCTGCTTTACAATGGCAGATACAATATCACAGCCAGCATGAATTATTTAGCAGCTATGATATTGCACAGGGGGGTTAGGAGGAATATGAGTCACAGTTATCAATTATGTCAACAGCAGCACAGAATTTGCATTCGGGAGATGCAAAGTATTACTGCCAACCAAGTCTGTCTTGGCCACAAAATGGTACAAAAAGGTTGAAACACTGGTGAAACAGCTCACGATTTCAGCAGAGGCTATTGCAACAGGTCTTTTTCCTTCATTTTACTTTGATATAGGCCAAATTTGTCTACTTGGGTTAATGTACAATAGGGCATAGAATTGTAATGTCTTAGTGAGGTTAACTGCTTTGTTTTATTTTGGTCCAAATCAACTGGAGCCTTGAAAAACACATGTCAATTACCAGACATAAAAAGAAAAAACACTTACGGGGCCTCCCGGGTGGCGCAGTGGTCTAAGGCTGTGCTCTGCTGTGCCACCAGAGACTCTAGGTTCGAGCCCAGGCTCTGTCGCAGCCGGCTGCGACCGGGAGGCCCATGGGGCGGCGCACCATTGGCCTAGCGTTGTCCGGGTTAGGGAGGGCTTGGCCGGTAGGGATATCCTTGTCTCCGGGCCGGGCGCAGCACACGCTGACCAGGTCGCTAGGTGTACAGTGTTTTCTCTGACACATTGGTGCAGCCTGCTTCCGGGTTGGATGCATGCTGTGTTAAGAAGCAGTGCGGCTTGGTTGGGTTGTGAATCGGAGGACACATGGCTCTCGACCTTCGCCTCTCCCAAGTCCGTATGGGACTTGCAGCGATGAGACAAGACAGTTAATACTAACAATTGGATACCAGGAAATTGGGGACAATGTTGCATGACTAGCATTTTTGGCCAATAAAAAAGGTACAATTCAGAATACCGAAAGAATTTCTAGTAGGTTTAACAGTCTCTGGAACCTATAAGCAGAAACCACAAAGGAATTGAATACAGTAAAAACCCATCTTCCTGTCAGCACATGTAAATCCCCAAATCTCCTAAAGCCCCTGTTAGTAGAGGAACAGAACAGCCACATGTTGTTGGAGCTTTCAACCATCTCTACCTTTTAATACTGTACACACCACTAACAGCGCAATGCAACACCGCTTTTGTCACGCCCTGGTCGAAGTATTTTGTGTTTATCTTCATTTATTTGGTCAGGCCAGGGTGCGGCATGGGTTTTTGTATGTGGTGTGTTGGTATTGGGATTGTAGCTTAGTGGGGTGTTCTAGTTAAGTCTATGGCTGTCTGAAGTGGTTCTCAATCAGAGGCAGGTGTTTATCGTTGTCTCTGATTGGGAACCATATTTAGGCAGCCATATTCTTTGAGTGTTTGGTGGGTGATTGTCCTTAGTGTCCTTGTTCCTGTCTCTGTGTTAGTTTACACAAGTATAGGCTGTTTCGGTTTTCGTTACGTTCTTGTTTTGTAGTGTTTATAATTGATTCGTGTTTTACGTTTGTTTATTAAACATGGATCGCAATCTACAAGCTGCATTTTGGTCCGACTCTCCTTCACCACAAGAGAACCGTTACAGAATCACCCACCACAACAGGACCAAGCGGCGTGGTAACAGGCAACAACAGCAGCAGGAGCAGCGTGACAAGAATTTCTGGACTTGGGAGGAAATCCTCCCGGGAGAGGACACTGGGCTAAACCAGGGGAGTGTAGCCGCCCCAAGGTGCAGCAAGAGAAGGAATGGACATGGGAGGACGAACTGGACGGTGAAGGACCCTGGGCTCAGCCTGGAGAATATCGCCGCCCCAAGGAAGAACTGGAGGCGGAAAAAGCGGAGAGGCGCTGGTATGAGGAGGCAGCACGGCGACGCGGATGGAAGCCTGAGAGTCAGCCCCAAAAATGTCTTGGGGGGAGGCTCACAGGGAGTATGCCTATGCCAGGTAGGAGACCTGCGTAAACTCCCTGTGCTTACCGGGGGGCTAGAGAGACCGGGCAGGCACCGTGTTATGCAGTGGTGCGCACGGTGTCCCCAGTGCGGGTGCATAGCCCGGTGCGGTATATTCCAGCTCTGCGTATCGGCCGGGCTAGATTGAGCGTCGAGCCAAATGCCATGAAGCCGGCTCTACGCATCTGGTCCCCAGTGCGTCTCCTTGGGCCGGCTTACATGGCACCAGCCTTGCGCACGGTGTCCCCGGTTCGCCTGCATTCCACCTCGCCGCACTGGCAGGGCGACCGGGACCATTCAACCGGGTAAGGTTGGGCAGGCTCGGTGCTCAAGAGCTCCAGTGCGCCTGCACGGTCCGGTCTATCCAGTACCACCTTCACACACCAGCCCTCCGGTGGCAGCTCCCCGCACCAGGCTTCCTGTGCGTGTCCTCGACCCAGTACCACCAGTGCCAGCACCACACATCAGGCCTACAGTGCGCCTCGCCTCTCCAGCGCTGCCAGAGCCTTCCTCCTCTCCCGCCTGTTTAGCGCTGCCAGAGCCTTCCGCCTCTACAGCGTTGCCGGAGTCTCCTGCCTGTTTGGAGCAGCCAGAGCTGTCAGTCTTCATGGAGCAGCCAGAGCTGCCAGTCTGCATGGAGCAGCCAGAGCTGGCAGTCTTCATGGAACAGCCAGAGCTGCCAGTCTGCATGGAGCAGCCGGAGCTGCCAGTCTGCATGGAGCAGCCAGAGCTGTCAGTCTGCAAGGAGCTGCCAGTCTGCATGAAGCAGCCAAAGCTGCCAGTCTGCATGGAGCAGCCAGAGCTTTCAGTCTGCAAGGAGCTGCCAGTCTGCAAGGAGCTGCCAGTCTGCACGGAGCTGCCAGTCTGCACGGAGCCGCCAGAGCTGCCAGTCTGTAAGAAGCCGCCAGAGCTGTCAGCCTACATGGAGCAGCCAGAGCCGCCAGTCACCGTGGAGCAGCCAGAGCCGCCAGTCAGCATGGAGCAGCCAGATCCGTCAGTCTGCCAGGATCCGCCAGTCAGCCAGACTCTTCCAGATCTGCCAGTCAGCCAGACTCTTCCAGATCCGCCAGTCAGCCAGACTCTTCCAGATCCGCCAGTCAGCCAGACTCTTCCAGATCCGCCAGTCAGCCAGACTCTTCCAGATCCGCCAGTCAGCCAGACTCTTCCAGATCCGCCAGTCAGCCAGACTCTTCCAGATCCGCCAGTCAGCCAGACTCTTCCAGATCCGCCAGTCAACCAGACTCTTCCAGATCCGCCAGTCAACCAGGATCTGCCAGAACCGCCAGCCAGCCAGGATCTGCCGGATTCAGCTACCTGCCTGAGCTTCCTCTCAGTGCTGAGCTTCCTCTCGGTGCTGAGCTTCCTCTCGGTGCTGAGCTTCCTCTCGGTGCTGAGCTTCCCCTCGGTCCCGAGCTTCCCCTCGGTCCGGAGCTTCCCCTCGGTCCGGAACTTCCCCTCGGTCCGGAACTTCCCCTCGGTCCGGAGCTTCCCCTCGGTCCGGAGCTTCCCCTCGGTCCGGAGCTTCCCGTCAGTCCGGAGCTTCCCCTCAGTCCCGAGCTTCCCCTCAGTCCCGAGCTGCCTCAGTCCCGAGCTGCCTCAGTCCCGAGCTGCCCCTCAGTCCCGATCTGCTCCTCAGTCCAGTGGGGTTCTGGGTGAGGACTACTAGGCCATGGTCGGCGGCGAAGGTGGACTATCCAAGGACACGAGGAGGAGGGACTGAGACAGTGATTGAGTGGGGTCCACGTCCCGCGCCGGAGCCGCCACCATGGACAGACGCCCACCCGGACCCTCCCTATTGTTTTGAGGTGCGTTCGGGAGTCCGCACCTTAGGGGGAGGGGGTTCTGTCACGCCCTGGTCGAAGTATTTTGTGTTTATCTTCATTTATTTGGTCAGGCCAGGGTGTGGCATGGGTTTTTGTATGTGGTGTGTTGGTATTGGGATTGTAGCTTAGTGGGGTGTTCTAGTTAAGTCTATGGCTGTCTGAAGTGGTTCTCAATCAGAGGCAGGTGTTTATCGTTGTCTCTGATTGGGAACCATATTTAGGCAGCCATATTCTTTGAGTGTTTGGTGGGTGATTGTCCTTAGTGTCCTTGTTCCTGTCTCTGTGTTAGTTTACACAAGTATAGGCTATTTCGGTTTTCGTTACGTTCTTGTTTTGTAGTGTTTATAATTGATTCGTGTTTTACGTTTGTTTATTAAACATGGATCGCAATCTACAAGCTGCATTTTGGTCCGACTCTCCTTCACCACAAGAGAACCGTTACAGAATCACCCACCACAACAGGACCAAGCGGCGTGGTAACAGGCAACAACAGCAGCAGGAGCAGCGTGACAAGAATTTCTGGACTTGGGAGGAAATCCTCCCGGGAGAGGACACTGGGCTAAACCAGGGGAGTGTAGCCGCCCCAAGGTGCAGCAAGAGAAGGAATGGACATGGGAGGACGAACTGGACGGTGAAGGACCCTGGGCTCAGCCTGGAGAATATCGCCGCCCCAAGGAAGAACTGGAGGCGGAAAAGCGGAGAGGCGCTGGTATGAGGAGGCAGCACGGCGACGCGGATGGAAGCCTGAGAGTCAGCCCCAAAAATGTCTTGGGGGGAGGCTCACAGGGAGTATGCCTATGCCAGGTAGGAGACCTGCGTAAACTCCCTGTGCTTACCGGGGGGCTAGAGAGACCGGGCAGGCACCGTGTTATGCAGTGGTGCGCACGGTGTCCCCAGTGCGGGTGCATAGCCCGGTGCGGTATATTCCAGCTCTGCGTATCGGCCGGGCTAGATTGAGCGTCGAGCCAAATGCCATGAAGCCGGCTCTACGCATCTGGTCCCCAGTGCGTCTCCTTGGGCCGGCTTACATGGCACCAGCCTTGCGCACGGTGTCCCCGGTTCGCCTGCATTCCACCTCGCCGCACTGGCAGGGCGACCGGGACCATTCAACCGGGTAAGGTTGGGCAGGCTCGGTGCTCAAGAGCTCCAGTGCGCCTGCACGGTCCGGTCTATCCAGTACCACCTTCACACACCAGCCCTCCGGTGGCAGCTCCCGCACCAGGCTTCCTGTGCGTGTCCTCGACCCAGTACCACCAGTGCCAGCACCACACATCAGGCCTACAGTGCGCCTCGCCTCTCCAGCGCTGCCAGAGCCTTCCTCCTCTCCCGCCTGTTTAGCGCTGCCAGAGCCTTCCGCCTCTACAGCGTTGCCGGAGTCTCCTGCCTGTTTGGAGCAGCCAGAGCTGTCAGTCTTCATGGAGCAGCCAGAGCTGCCAGTCTGCATGGAGCAGCCAGAGCTGGCAGTCTTCATGGAACAGCCAGAGCTGCCAGTCTGCATGGAGCAGCCGGAGCTGCCAGTCTGCATGGAGCAGCCAGAGCTGTCAGTCTGCAAGGAGCTGCCAGTCTGCATGAAGCAGCCAAAGCTGCCAGTCTGCATGGAGCAGCCAGAGCTTTCAGTCTGCAAGGAGCTGCCAGTCTGCAAGGAGCTGCCAGTCTGCACGGAGCTGCCAGTCTGCACGGAGCCGCCAGAGCTGCCAGTCTGTAAGAAGCCGCCAGAGCTGTCAGCCTACATGGAGCAGCCAGAGCCGCCAGTCACCGTGGAGCAGCCAGAGCCGCCAGTCAGCATGGAGCAGCCAGATCCGTCAGTCTGCCAGGATCCGCCAGTCAGCCAGACTCTTCCAGATCTGCCAGTCAGCCAGACTCTTCCAGATCCGCCAGTCAGCCAGACTCTTCCAGATCCGCCAGTCAGCCAGACTCTTCCAGATCCGCCAGTCAGCCAGACTCTTCCAGATCCGCCAGTCAGCCAGACTCTTCCAGATCCGCCAGTCAGCCAGACTCTTCCAGATCCGCCAGTCAGCCAGACTCTTCCAGATCCGCCAGTCAACCAGACTCTTCCAGATCCGCCAGTCAACCAGGATCTGCCAGAACCGCCAGCCAGCCAGGATCTGCCGGATTCAGCTACCTGCCTGAGCTTCCTCTCAGTGCTGAGCTTCCTCTCGGTGCTGAGCTTCCTCTCGGTGCTGAGCTTCCTCTCGGTGCTGAGCTTCCCCTCGGTCCCGAGCTTCCCCTCGGTCCGGAGCTTCCCCTCGGTCCGGAACTTCCCCTCGGTCCGGAACTTCCCCTCGGTCCGGAGCTTCCCCTCGGTCCGGAGCTTCCCGTCAGTCCGGAGCTTCCCCTCAGTCCCGAGCTTCCCCTCAGTCCCGAGCTGCCTCAGTCCCGAGCTGCCTCAGTCCCGAGCTGCCCCTCAGTCCCGATCTGCTCCTCAGTCCAGTGGGGTTCTGGGTGAGGACTACTAGGCCATGGTCGGCGGCGAAGGTGGACTATCCAAGGACACGAGGAGGAGGGACTGAGACAGTGATTGAGTGGGGTCCACGTCCCCGCGCCGGAGCCGCCACCATGGACAGACGCCCACCCGGACCCTCCCTATTGTTTTGAGGTGCGTTCGGGAGTCCGCACCTTAGGGGGAGGGGGTTCTGTCACGCCCTGGTCGAAGTATTTTGTGTTTATCTTCATTTATTTGGTCAGGCCAGGGTGTGGCATGGGTTTTTGTATGTGGTGTGTTGGTATTGGGATTGTAGCTTAGTGGGGTGTTCTAGTTAAGTCTATGGCTGTCTGAAGTGGTTCTCAATCAGAGGCAGGTGTTTATCGTTGTCTCTGATTGGGAACCATATTTAGGCAGCCATATTCTTTGAGTGTTTGGTGGGTGATTGTCCTTAGTGTCCTTGTTCCTGTCTCTGTGTTAGTTTACACAAGTATAGGCTATTTCGGTTTTCGTTACGTTCTTGTTTTGTAATGTTTATAATTGATTCGTGTTTTACGTTTGTTTATTAAACATGGATCGCAATCTACAAGCTGCATTTTGGTCCGACTCTCCTTCACCACAAGAGAACCGTTACAGCTTTCTTCTCCACGATGAGTCTCGATTTGCCTTCCTCTCTCTTGTAGAATGCAAACATATTCTGACCGTTCTGATTCGTCTCAGAAACCGACGGGTTGGGACAGAGCCGACCTACATGATGACATGATCAACTTTGATACTCTGATACAGACTAAATTTATGTAGCGATTGATAGAGCAGCAGAATAAAATTCAGGATGAGTTGTCAGGCAATAAAACAGTAAAACGATCAAAGATTTTGGAGAAGATGAATGTATATAGTCCATATGAATAATGATCGATCAGGGTAATGCAGACCCTGTTGAGATTGTTGACCATGCTAGTCTCATGAGACACAAGAGGCATGGAGGACAATCTAGGTCCATTCCTGTGGGCATTGTGCAGAATGTGAATAGTAAGAGATGAGGAAAGGCTGAGTACTGGGGACTGAGTAACTGATTGAGTGGATGGGTGAGTGAGACTGTGTCCTTAATGGCACCCTATTTCCTATAGTGCACAACCTTTGACCAGAAGGGCCCTGGTCAAAAGTAGTGCACTGCATAGGGAATAAGGTTCCAATTGAGACGCAACCCGAGTGTCGCTCACCTATGATCCCGCTGTCCTTGCTCTCGAGCGTGGAGCTGGGGCTGGCAATGGTTCCACAGGGGCTGGAGTGACTCAGAGGAGTTTTGCTGTGACCGCTGCTGCTGTGTCTGAGGCTGTGGCTGGCGTTGCTGTTCAGGGTGGAGCACGGGCTCTCTGTGCAGGGGGACGCCGTGCTACTGGTCAGACTGGAGCAGGGACTGATACCCTGACTAGTCACTGAGCACTGGAGAAGGAGAAACACATTTTATTTTGTTTTATTGATCCCACATGGCAGTCAAATATAAACTCAGCAAAAAAAGAAACGTCCTCTACCTGTCAACTGTGTTCATTTTTTGTCTAAATATTTGTATGAACATAACAAGATTCAACAACTAAGACATAAACTGAACAAGTTCCACAGACATGTGACTAACAGAAATGGAATAATGTGCCCCTGAATAAAGGGTGTGTGGGGGGGGGGGGGGATCAAAATCAAAAGTAACAGTCAGTATCTGGTGTGGCCACCAGCTGCATTAAGTACTGCAGTGCATCTCCTCCTCATTGACTGCACCAGATTTGCCAGTTCTTGCTGTGAGATGTTACTCCACTCTTCCACCAAGGCACCTGCAATTTCCCGGACATTTCTGGGGAATGAGATCCGGGCTCTTCGCTGGCCATGGCAGAACACTGACATTCCTGTCTTGCAGGAAATCACGCACAGAACGAGCAGTATGGCTGGTGGCATTGAAATGCTGAAGGGTCATGTCAGGATGATCCTGCAGGAAGGGTACCATATGAGGGAGGAGGATGTCTTTCCTGTAATGCATAGCATTGAGATTGCCTGCAATGACAACAAGCTCAGTCCGATGATGCTGTGACACAAAGCCCCAGACCATGACGGAGCCTCCACCTCCAAATCGATCCCGCTCCAGAGTACAGGCATCGGTGTAACGCTCATTCCTTCGACGATAAACGTGAATCCGACCATCACCCCTGGTGAGACAAAACCATGACTCGTCAGTGAAGAGCACTTTTTGCCAGTCTTGTCTGGTCCAGCAACAGTGGGTTTGTGCCCATAGGCGACGTTGTTGCCAGTGATGTCTGGTGAGGACCTGCTTTACAACAGGCCTTACAAGCCCTCGGTCCAGCCTCTCTCAGCCTATTGCAGACAGTCTGAGCACTGATGGAGGGATTGTGCGTTCCTGGTGTAACTCAGGACGTTGTTGTTGCCATCCTGTACCTGTCCCGCAGGTGTGATGTTCGGATGTACCGATCCCTGTGTAGGTGTTGTTACACGTGGTCTGCCACTGCGAGGACGATCAGCTGTCCATCCTGCCTCCCTGTAGAACTGTTTTAGGCGTCTCACAGTACGGACATTGCAATTTATTGCCCTGGCCACATCTGCAGTCCTCATGCCTCACTGGGAAATAGTGTTTAAACCCTTTACAATGAAGATCTGTGAAGTTATTTGGATTTTTACAAATGATCTTTGAAAGACAGGGTCCTGAAAAAGAGACGTTTCTTTTTTTTATTCCAGTTCATTACTGAAATGCATGGGTATTTACAAAGATAAGGCACATAGTCCTATGACGTTGTCGTCATCATTGTCCTCATCAACAACAACAACAACAACATAATAAAACATGACAACAGAGGAAGAGAAAGAGCAGAGAGTAGAGCATTGAAGCCAAGGAAAGAAAACTACTGCAATCAGTATGAATGGAATCTCATAGCTACAAAGTTTAACAATAAAAACCTGTTCATATTTTTCACTTGGGAATAAAGAGCATGTCTCCTTATATGGAGCAGACTGGAAAATATGAGTCAAGTCAAATAGCTTTTTTTAACCTGAGCAAATAACCCGAATCATGCGCAAGCAATGCAAATTCCTGAGGAAATAAATTAGCAGTTTACATGTGAGCATGACACACAAGCTGAAGGCATGAGCTCGCTCAGTAAACAAAGCGAGGCATTCAAAACAGCAAACTCAGGCCTAAAACGACTCCAGGACCTGTATATCGGAGTAGGAGTGCTGATCTAGGATCAGTTCCCTCCTTTCCATAATATGGAATAGGATTCATTATGATCTAAAAGCTGAAACTGATCCTATATCAGTACACCTAGTCTGAGATGGATGATGAATATAGGCGCAGGCTGTAGACTAGACCTGAGCTAGAACAACTGAATACCAACTTACAATCTAACTACTCACCAGAATAACTCAACCCATGATTGATCACCATGTTCATTAGAAGTGCTAATGCCACAACCCCAACCTTTAGGTATGTCACTTGTATTCTCCTCTCCACTGCCTCTCTCTCCCTATGCCATCCAGTGTGTAGCCTAGGTCAGGATGAGTGCTTGATGGCTGGGGTTAGCATTATCGCCTAGAGGTGTGCTACATGCCTGCTCCCAAATGACACTTTATTCCCTATTTAGTGCACTACATTTGACCAGAGCCCTATGGGTAGTGAACTATATATATATATATATATATCAAGGCCATCAGACTGTTAAACAGCCATCACTAACATAGACAGGCTGCTGCCAACATACAGACCCAAATCACCGTCCACTTTAAGAAAGGTATCACTAGTCACTTTAAATAATGCCACTGTAATAATATTTACATATCCTGCATTACTCATCTCATATGTATATACTGTATTTAATACCATCTATGGCATCTTGCCTATGTCGCATGGCCATCGCTCATCCATATATTTATATGTACATATTCTTATTCCATCCCTTTACATTTGTGTGTTGTTGTTGTGAATTTGTTAGATTACTTGTTAGATATTACTGCACTGTCGGAACTAGAAGTACAAGCATTTCGCTACACTCTCATTAACATCTGTTAACCATGTGTATGTGACAAATAAAATGTGATTTGATTTGAATAGGGTGCTATTTGGGACACAGTCCAGGAGCCTCCTAACACTGCCTCACCAAAGGGTTCTGCATGCTAACTCTTCCTCATCGTTTCCCATCTACATCACGATGTCACACTCTAGCTAAATGGTGATCAGGGTCAAATTCATAACGGAACACAACAACAACAAAATGTTTTGGCAATGGAAAACCAGGAGGTAGTCCCTCCCTGTTTCAGTCTGTTTTCTTCCGTTTGGTGCCTATTGAATAGGACCCATGTAATGTGGAGCAAAATATAAGGCAACTTACATCACCCAACATACCACGCTGATAACACAATAGCTTAATGGCATTTACTCTAAGGGAGAATTAAAGAGATGATGCTTTTAAACTCTGATGGTAAAACAGCAGTGTAGAAGTCAATGGGATAGGGAATAGTTAAAGGTCATGCACAGTCAAAATCATGTTTTTCATTCAATGGGATGATATTTGGATAAAACCAGATCAAAGTAGGATGACCAAAGTATAAAAAATAACTGTTGATTCTACATTAATAAAATTGATTACTCGACTAAAAGTTGCATCATAAAGTTACTGGTCCCCTTCCCCCGTGTCAAACACCTTGATTCGGGAGGCTGGATTATTAAGGGATTTTGTGGCGTCACAAAATCTCAAATTTTAATACACCAATGGTAAAGTCTTATTCTCTTACCTAATTTAAATAAGTACCACCTTGTAACCAACATCGCAGAAGGCATGTTTGCAGAGGGGCGTGGTTTACATAGCTCTACTGGTGCCAACATTTGACTGCAGCGTATCAGAAAATATAATTACAGGTTTCCCGTATTCATCTAAGGCAAAGATACTTACAGTCAAGAAGCTAGGCGTATGTCGCATATCACTACTTCACAGGAGAGGCATTTGAACGCATTTTAATAATTTTTTATCAAAATGCGGGAAAAAAAGCCTTCTAGAACATATAAACTTTCATGTGCCTTGATAACATACTTATTTATATGCCATCTGTAAATTCAAATATGTTTTTAAAATGACGAGCCAAGTTGGTTTAGCCACGGAAAAAGCCAGAAACCTTGCCGCTAGTCATGACTGGCTATGATAATGGATGGACTGGACAAGCTGAGAGATGAGTTCATATTGGTCTGCCATTTAGCACACTTATGTCTATAACATGAGCTGCTCAGTAGGTGTAGATAATCCTTGCTTTTTTGAAAGATATAACGTTAGTCATGGAGAACTATAAAAGGGTTGCTACTGCTCTCAACAACATTGCTGCCCCGAATTTAGCAGGTGCAATCGACAAAAAAAGGTTGCGATGGAAAAAGTTGTGATGGACTACTTTCTGCACACAGTCAGTGTGAAACGGAGTGATTTGACACAACTGTCCAAACAAGCTGTAGTTAGCTAAAACCAAACGGAAAAGACACACTGCCGTGAAGTGTTCATCCATGTACGGGTAAGAGTCTAGCTACATTTTCAGATATGATACATTTCTAATTTTGTCAGAAAGTTGTTTTTATTGCAAGTTAAAGCGTAC
This sequence comes from Oncorhynchus nerka, assembly GCF_034236695.1. Classification (NCBI taxonomy): domain Eukaryota; kingdom Metazoa; phylum Chordata; class Actinopteri; order Salmoniformes; family Salmonidae; genus Oncorhynchus; species Oncorhynchus nerka. The sequence continues at coordinate 43,823,663 of NC_088398.1, read as the reverse complement.
GGTTCGCTTGCTAGCGAACATTAGCTTGCTGGCTCGCTAGCTAAAGTTATGTGTATGATCTGTGTAGTAATAACATTTGTATCTCAGAAATCCATTATCATTCCTAGTTATAGCCTAATGTTAGCTAACTAGCTAACATTGAACCTAGTTGGTTAGCTTTAGCTACCTACAGATTCATACTACAGCATTTCATGCATGGTGGCTAGCTATAATAATCCGTTTGGACTGTAACTATGGGCTGGGATTATGGTTCATTGTTTAGCTAGCTAAATACATGTCTAAACAAAAGACTCCACTTCGCCAGTTGATTACATGGCCCATCAAGTTAGCCAGGTGTGTCTGGGGGGGATTACGGCAATCTATTGTATTTCATTGACATGTGTACATGTCTAAACAATAGTGACCCATCCACTCAGCTAGATGTGGCTGGGGGAGGGGGGTCATAGCATTTCTTTCACATGACCCATCAATTTAGACACATGTGTCTGGGTAAGCATAATCTAATAATTATAAAATACTTTTATCTGGACATTTTCTATGTTTGATATTGCTACTATTCAAATATGCAAGTAAACATTTCACTATACCGTTTACACCTGTATCCTGTGCATGTGAGAAATAAACTTTGATTTTATTTGATTAGTTTGTGTCTACCAGAGACGGTAATGTGAAGAACAACATGACCTGCAACAAAGTCAGATTAGGATATAGGCCAAGGACTAGATAGTGTATTTTTACCTGGAGTTTTTCCTTATTGTAGGCTACTACTTTCACCACTTATTTACTACACTACCTTACTCATTCTGTTTAGCACATGGCCTCACAAGTGAATCCTTAAAGAGACGGGTGGGGCTAAGGTTAAGAGGGTGTGAACGATGCTGAATAAGACAAAGAAGAGCTCTTCAGTACAGTAGGTGTAACAATATTCAAGTGCCATTTCTCAAAAGTGGGGTTACAAGTTCATCAACTATCAAAGCAGAATTAATTCCCAATTGTTCCTCAACTGCAGTGTTGATATACCATTTTGTAGCTCTGAGTCTCTACTTTTATCAATGCAAAAAAACACCAACTAAAAATGTATCTACAGAAGACCCAATTGAGGTGATGAGGTCACATAGGTTTCCACGTTGCGTTGCAGTTCTTGACACAACTCGGTGTGCCAGGCACCTATTACTATACCCAGTTCGAGGGCACTTAAATATTTTGCCTTGCCCATTCACCATCTGAATGGGTCACATACACAATCGATGTCTCAATTGCCTCAATGCCAAAAAATCCTTATTTAACCTGTCTCTTTCCACTTTCATCTACACTGATTGAAGTGGATTGGACAGGTGACATCAAGAAGGGTTCATAGCTTTCACCTGGATTCACCTGATCAGCCTATGTCATGGAAAGAGCAGGTGTCCTTAATGTTTTGTGCACTCAGTGTATATATTTTATGAAAAGTACCCAGACAAGCTTCAACTGAATGTGTCCAAGATGTCCAAGATGAACTAGCTGATAAACAGTGCTGACAATTCCTTTTTTTCCATATTGATGCTGTTACAAAACAGTTGGATAAAACACTCTTTGTGAAACCATGATGTGATGTATGACAGGATTGGATGTTGCATGCCATTTCAATGTTGTTTGAGTGGCTTTGTGTATCAGCAAATTTGCTTGAGATAATCTAACTGCATCTATGTTGCTTGACATAGGCGTTCTCAAAGAACCGTCAGTCGAGGTGAGCTCCCCGCCCACTCATTCTGTCTTTTCAGACTTCCTGGTAGTTTGCCCTAAGAGAAAAATACTCTTTAAAAAATATTGCAGGTGATGTTTTAGTCACTCAAAGGGCTATTTTACATGGGAATTAGAACGACTGCTCAGGGACCTTTTAGCAGATGATCAATACTTTCAAACGTTTCTCTCTAAAGCACTGAGAAGAACATCATTCTAGATTGACAAAAAAACATCACAAAACCAGTGTTACCCTAATTTCTTGGGATTTCACTGTCATCTCGACAAATGAATATGACTCACAAAATATAAGCTTCTTAAAAGTGACTAGAATGACCGATTCTGGGCCAAAATGTGTCAAAGAAGCATGAAGAGAAAAATCAATGGGGAGCTCTGCTCCCTTCCACTGAGCTTCTGACTAATTAGCAGAGCCAAACAAACTGAGCAATACTTGACATAACTCTATTTCTGGAGGTAAGCTCGTACACTTCTGTTACATACTCAAGTGCCCCTGCAAGAGCCACTCAAGTTTGCCTAAGATCATCACACTGGATACCTCAGGCTCATACTCCAACACTAACACACTTGAGCAGTTTAACTAACCAAACATTCACTTAGTTTACAGACACAAAACATCTCTGAGAACATGTTGATGTTAGAGTTTAGAGTTACCCTTATTCGCCGCAATTAGTATAATTTCCGTGGAAGAATTGAGACTTTAATCCAAGTCCAAAGAAGCGGGGGCAAATGCGAGCGCAAGCTGCACCAAAAAAGCATCCTTTCTTCTTTCCTCTCTTTTCACACTCTCTCAACTCCCCTCCCTCCCCTCCCTTTTTCTAGCTCTCTATCTCTGTTGTTGTGCAGCAGCTGCAGGGGGAAATGAAATACCTTCTTTTCATTCTTGTCTTCCATAGGTATGCGAGCTGTGCCTGGGATCCCTTCTCCCAGTAAGAAGCCCAGCCTTGTCATCAGCTCCTGAGTGGCAGGGGAGGAGGAGGAGCTTGGCTCTTTCTCGGCTTGCAGCTCTGCTGTGTGAGAGAAGAGAATTGACTCACGTTAATATTCACAGGCAGGCCAAACCAGAGAGAGTGACTGGCTCTGCCCCAGCTGCCGTGCTCCACACACGCACACACACACACACAGAAAGACACACACACACAGCTGCACGCATGCACACACGCACACACACTGCTGCTGGGGATGCGCAGGCAGAGAGAAAGGCATACTAACACAGATGTGGATACAGAAAGCATGGAGCACAGCACAGTGCAGCTCAGTGCACTACAGAGGGAGTACTCTGCAGGGTTTGCTTGCACAAGTCCAGCCTGCCTGCCTCGTTAGGAATGCTGTGACAGTGTCTGTCTCTCTTCAAGTCCAGCGTGCCATTCTACATGATGCAGCTCTCACTCAAAGAGCCTCGGAAAATCAATGAAGAACACAATAGTAGAATGAAATAGAAAAGGCTTCACCTTTTGGTCTTAACTGTTGTCTCCTGTCAATGTTACCAAAAAAATAAAACAATTTAAAAAATATTTTAAAAGGATCGCAAAAAAAATCCCTTTTGGAGGATTCCCGGAGTCAGGAGAGAATAAGCAGGAAATCCGGAATCCTCCAAAAAATGATTTCGGGAAAACCAGGGGAAAAAAAACATTTATTGAAAGTTCCCAGAATTTTGCAAACCTAGTGTCAACCCCTTGCTATTGTACTTGTGTTGAGTGGACTGCATTATATATTTATTTGGCATAACTTCACTGACAGTGTAGGCCTTTATCCTCTTACATGCAGCCTGCTGTATACTTGTCTGCTATGATGTTCCAAAGAATGTACATTGGTTTTCACTGCTAATAAATCATGAGCTCACAAAACATTGACCTTCAAACACACTGCAAACCAATACATCCACAACTGGATGATGACGCTGTTATTTTGTATGTACATTACCCCAACATGTTAATGAGGAGCCAGGGGGATATGGGCTCCACATATGATGGGCTGACCATATAAATAGTATGATATGATTAGTATTAATATTTATATGGGGCTGACAACCTTGCCACCCCACCCCTAAGGGCAGTGGGGAGGCCTGGGGTACAATAAGTTATTATACTGCATTCTGTCAGCACCTCCCCCTCCCCTCTCTCTTCAAGTTATTAATAATGCTGGCAGTCCATCTGATTAAATACAAACCTGTCCAGCCACATAATATACTGCCAAGACATAATGAAGTCAAAACTAATGCCGCCACCACACACACACACACACACACACACCTGTATACGGACACGCATGCACACACACACATTTACAATTATTTGCTGCTGTGGTGGCAGGGGACGCAAGAAAAATCCAAACATTTTATTATAATATGCAATCTGCTGATGGATGCAATGTAGACTGATTTCATTGAATGCAAAACAAGACTGACCCCGCAGCAGAAACCACTCTACCACCATGAACATGTTTACTTCTCTACTCCCAAGACATTCTCTTACAAACTGTGTATTACTATTGTATTATCTATAGGAACAAATGCTACAACATATTGGTTGAGCGGGAGGATGTTCCAAACATAGAAACAGAATTAAGCAATTCTATTTCTATGATTCCAACCTGGTTGAGGGTTAAGAGGAGAAATCCAGCAAAAAGATACATTTGGTCAAACGGAGAGGAGGAGAGAGGGAGAGGAAGAGGGAAATTACGGAAAATCTCATTACTATCCTCCCTTAAGGAATTAACCAAGGAGACCCACTCCACCAACGCACACAAGCTCCCTCTCTCCTCCTCTTCCACTACACCCCTCCCCCTCCTTTGCCCTCTAACTCACTTCATTTCACTGCCTTCAGATCAAAATCAAACCAAGTTTGATTGGTTGCATACAAATATTGAGCAGATGTTATTGCGGGTGTAGCGAAATGCTTGTGTTCCTAGCTCCAACAGTGCAGTAATATCGAACAATTCACAACAATACACACAAGTCTAAAAGTAAAAGAATGGAATTAAGAAAAATATAAATATTAAGACGAGCAATGTCGGAGTCCTACGTATTCTATATATATATATATATATATATATATATATACACTGCTCAAAAAAATAAAGGGAACACTAAAATAACACATCCTAGATCTGAATGAATGAAATATTCTTATTAAATCCTTCTTTTTTTTTTTTACATAGTTGAATGTGCTGACAACAAAATCACACAAAAATTATCAATGGAAATCAAATGTATCAACCCATGGAGGTCTGGATTTGGAGTCACACTCAAAATTAAAGTGGAAACCCACACTACAGGCTGATCCAACTTTGATGTAATGTCCTTAAAACAAGTCAAAATGAGGCTCAGTCGTGTTTGTGGCCTCCACGTGCCTGTATGACCTCCCTACAATGCCTGGGCATGCTCCTGATGAGGTGGCGGATGGTCTCCTGAGGGATCTCCTCCCAGACCTGGACTAAAGCATCTACCAACTCCTGGACAGTCTGGTGCAACGTGGCGTTGGTGGATGGAGCGAGACATGATGTCCCAGATGTGCTCAATTGGATTCAGGTCTGGGGAACGGGCGGGCCAGTCCATAGCATCAATGCCTTCCTCTTGCAGGAACTGCTGACACACTCCAGCCACATGAGGTCTAGCATTGTCTTGCATTAGGAGGAACCCAGGGCCAACCGCACCAGCATATGGTCTCACAAGGGGTCTGAGGATCTCATCTCGGTACCTAATGGCAGTCAGGCTACCTCTGGCGAGCACATGGAGGGCTGTGCGGCCCCCCCAAAGAAATGCCAACCCACACCATGACTGACCCACCGCCAAACCGGTAATGCTGGAGGATGTTGCAGGCAGCAGAACGTTCTCCACAGCGTCTCCAGACTCTGTCACATGGGCTCAGTGTGAACCTGCTTTCATCTGTGAAGAGCACGGGGCGCCAGTGGCGAATTTGCCAATCTTGGTGTTCTCTGGCAAATGCCAAACGTCCTGCACGGTGTTGGGCTGTAAGCACAACCCCCACCTGTGGACGTCGGGCCCTCCTACCACCCTCATGGAGTCTGTTTCTGACCGTTTGAGCAGACACATGTACATTTGTGGCCTGCTGAAGGTCATTTTGCAGGGCTCTGGCAGTGCTCCTCCTGCTCCTCATTGCACAAAGGCGGAGGTAGAGGTCCTGCTGCTGGGTTGTTGCCCTCCTACGGCCTCCTCCACGTCTCCTGATGTACTGGCCTGTCTCCTGGTAGCGCCTCCATGCTCTGGACACTACGCTGACAGACACAGCAAACCTTCTTGCCACAGCTCGCATCGATGTACCATCAAGGATGAGCTGCACTACCTGAGCAACTTGTGTGGGTTGTAGACTCCGCCTCATGCTACCACTAGAGTGAAAGCACCGCCAGCATTCAAAAGTGACCAAAACATCAGCCAGGAAGCATAGGAACTGAGAAGTGGTCTGTGGTCACCACCTGCAGACCCACTCCTTTATTGGGGGTGTCTTACTAATTGCCTATAATTTCCACCTGTTGTCTATTCCATTTTCACAACCGCATATTACATTTATTGTCAATCAGTGTTGCTTCCTAAGTGGACAGTTTGATTTCACAGAAGTGTGATTGACTTGGAGTTACATTGTGTTGTTTAAGTGGTCCCTTTATTTTTTTGAGCAGTGTATATATATATATATATATATGTGTGTGATGAATAGACATTATGGACAGTATGCGGATAGAATATTTAGTATATCTGAAGAATACGTAGACTAGAAATGTACTGTGTACAGTTGAAGTCGGAAGTTACATACACTTAGGTTGGAGACATTAAAACTTGTTTTTCAACCACTCTACAAAGTTCTTGTCAACAAACTATAGTTCTGGTAAGTCGATTGGGACATCTACTAAAGTAATTTTTACAACAATTGTTTACAGACAGATTATTTCACTTATAATTCACTGTATCACAATTCCAGTGGGTCAGACGTTTACATACACTAAGTTGACTGTGCCTTTAAACAGCTTGGAAGATTCCAGAAAATTATGTCATGGCTTTAGAAGCTTCTGATAGGCTAATTGATATCATTTGAGTCAATTGGAGGTGTACCTGTGGATTTATTTCAAGGCCTACCTTCAAACTCATTGCCTCTTTGCTTGACATTATGGGAAAATCAAAAGAAATCAGCCAAAATTGTAGACCTCCACAAATCTGGTTTACATTTACATTTACATTTAAGTCATTTAGCAGACGCTCTTATCCAGAGCGACTTACAAATTGGTGCATTCACCTTATGACATCCAGTGGAGCAGCCACTTTACAATAGTGTATCTAAATCTTTTAAGGGGGGTGAGAAGGATTACTTTATCCTATCCTAGGTATTCCTTAAAGAGGTGGGGTTTCAGGTGTCTCCGGAAGGTGGTGATTGACTCCGCTGTCCTGGCGTCGTGAGGGAGTTTGTTCCACCATTGGGGGGCCAGAGCAGCGAACAGTTTTGACTGGGCTGAGCGGGAACTGTACTTCCTCAGTGGTAGGGAGGCGAGCAGGCCAGAGGTGGATGAACGCAGTGCCCTTGTTTGGGTGTAGGGCCTGATCAGAGCCTGGAGGTACTGAGGTGCCGTTCCCCTCACAGCTCCGTAGGCAAGCACCATGGTCTTGTAGCGGATGCGAGCTTCAACTGGAAGCCAGTGGAGAGAGCGGAGGAGCGGGGTGACGTGAGAGAACTTGGGAAGGTTGAACACCAGACGGGCTGCGGCGTTCTGGATGAGTTGTAGGGGTTTAATGGCACAGGCAGGGAGCCCAGCCAACAGCGAGTTGCAGTAATCCAGACGGGAGATGACAAGTGCCTGGATTAGGACCTGCGTCGCTTCCTGTGTGAGGCAGGGTCGTACTCTGCGGATGTTGTAGAGCATGAACCTACAGGAACGGGCCACCGCCTTGATGTTAGTTGAGAACGACAGGGTGTTGTCCAGGATCACGCCAAGGTTCTTAGCGCTCTGGGAGGAGGACACAGTGGAGTTGTCAACCGTGATGGCGAGATCATGGAACGGGCAGTCCTTCCCCAGGAGGAAGAGCAGCTCCGTCTTGCCGAGGTTCAGCTTGAGGTGGTGATCCGTCATCCACACTGATATGTCTGCCAGACATGCAGAGATGCGATTCGCCACCTGGTCATCAGAAGGGGGAAAGGAGAAGATTAATTGTGTGTCGTCTGCATAGCAATGATAGGAGAGACCATGTGAGGTTATGACAGAGCCAAGTGACTTGGTGTATAGCGAGAATAGGAGAGGGCCTAGAACAGAGCCCTGGGGGACACCAGTGGTGAGAGCACGTGGTGAGGAGACGGATTCTCGCCACGCCACCTGGTAGGAGCGACCTGTCAGGTAGGACGCAATCCAAGCGTGGGCCGCGCCGGAGATGCCCAACTCGGAGAGGGTGGAGAGGAGGATCTGATGGTTCACAGTATCGAAGGCAGCCGATAGGTCTAGAAGGATGAGAGCAGAGGAGAGAGAGTTAGCTTTAGCAGTGCGGAGCGCCTCCGTGATACAGAGAAGAGCAGTCTCAGTTGAATGACTAGTCTTGAAACCTGACTGATTTGGATCAAGAAGGTCATTCTGAGAGAGATAGCAGGAGAGCTGGCCAAGGACGGCACGTTCAAGAGTTTTGGAGAGAAAAGAAAGAAGGGATACTGGTCTGTAGTTGTTGACATCGGAGGGATCGAGTGTAGGTTTTTTCAGAAGGGGTGCAACTCTCGCTCTCTTGAAGACGGAAGGGACGTAGCCAGCGGTCAGGGATGAGTTGATGAGCGAGGTGAGGTAAGGGAGAAGGTCTCCGGAAATGGTCTGGAGAAGAGAGGAGGGGATAGGGTCAAGCGGGCAGGTTGTTGGGCGGCCGGCCGTCACAAGACGCGAGATTTCATCTGGAGAGAGAGGGGAGAAAGAGGTCAGAGCACAGGGTAGGGCAGTGTGAGCAGAACCAGCGGTGTCGTTTGACTTAGCAAACGAGGATCGGATGTCGTCGACCTTCTTTTCAAAATGGTTGACGAAGTCATCTGCAGAGAGGGAGGAGGGGGGGAGGGGGAGGAGGATTCAGGAGGGAGGAGAAGGTGGCAAAGAGCTTCCTAGGGTTAGAGGCAGATGCTTGGAATTTAGAGTGGTAGAAAGTGGCTTTTAGCAGCAGCGACAGAAGAGGAAAATGTAGAGAGGAGGGAGTGAAAGGATGCCAGGTCCGCAGGGAGGCGAGTTTTCCTCCATTTCCGCTCGGCTGCCCGGAGCCCTGTTCTGTGAGCTCGCAATGAGTCGTCGAGCCACGGAGCGGGAGGGGAGGACCGAGCCGGCCTGGAGGATAGGGGACATAGAGAGTCAAAGGATGCAGAAAGGGAGGAGAGGAGGGTTGAGGAGGCAGAATCAGGAGATAGGTTGGAGAAGGTTTGAGCAGAGGGAAGAGATGATAGGATGGAAGAGGAGAGAGTAGCGGGGGAGAGAGAGTGAAGGTTGGGACGGCGCGATACCATCCGAGTAGGGGCAGTGTGGGAAGTGTTGGATGAGAGCGAGAGGGAAAAGGATACAAGGTAGTGGTCGGAGACTTGGAGGGGAGTTGCAATGAGGTTAGTGGAAGAACAGCATCTAGTAAAGATGAGGTCGAGCGTATTGCCTGCCTTGTGAGTAGGGGGGAAGGTGAGAGGGAGAGGTCAAAAGAGGAGAGGAGTGGAAAGAAGGAGGCAGAGAGGAATGAGTCAAAGGTAGACGTGGGGAGGTTAAAGTCGCCCAGAACTGTGAGAGGTGAGCCGTCCTCAGGAAAGGAGCTTATCAAGGCATCAAGCTCATTGATGAACTCTCCGAGGAACCTGGAGGGCGATAAATGATAAGGATGTTAAGCTTGAAAGGGCTGGTAACTGTGACAGCATGGAATTCAAATGAGGCGATAGACAGATGGGTAAGGGGAGAAAGAGAGAATGACCACTTGGGAGAGATGAGGATCCCGGTGCCACCACCCCGCTGACCAGAAGCTCTCGGGGTGTGCGAGAACACGTGGGCGGACGAAGAGAGAGCAGTAGGAGTAGCAGTGTTATCTGTGGTGATCCATGTTTCCGTCAGTGCCAAGAAGTCGAGGGACTGGAGGGAGGCATAGGCTGAGATGAACTCTGCCTTGTTGGCCGCAGATCGGCAGTTCCAGAGGCTACCGGAGACCTGGAACTCCACTTGGGTCGTGCGCGCTGGGACCACCAGATTAGGGTGGCCGCGGCCACGCGGTGTGGAGCGTTTGTATGGTCTGTGCAGAGAGGAGAGAACAGGGATAGACAGACACATAGTTGACAGGCTACAGAAGAGGCTACGCTAATGCAAAGGAGATTGGAATGACAAGTGGACTACACGTCTCGAATGTTCAGAAAGTTGAGCTTACGTAGCAAGAATCTTATTGACTAAAATGATTAAAAATGATACAGTACTGCTGAAGTAGGCTAGCTGGCAGTGGCTGCATTGTTGACTTTGTAGGCTAGCTGGCAGTGGCTGCGTTGTTGATTCGGGGGCTAGCTGGCTAGCTAGCAGTGTTGATTACGTTACGTTGCGTTAAAAGAACGACAATAGCTGGCTAGGTAACCTAGAAAATCGCTCTAGACTACACAATTATCTTTGATACAGAGACGGCTATGTAGCTAGCTATGTAGCTAGCTACGATCAAACAAATCAAACCGTTGTACTGTAATGAAATGAAATGAAAATGTGATACTACCTGTGGAGCGAGGCGGAATGCGACCGGGTTGTTGAGTTCTATTCGGTAGACGTTGGCTAGCTGTTGGCTAGCTAGCAGTGTCTCCTACGTTAAGGACGACAAATAGCTGGCTAGCTAACCTCGGTAAATTAAGATAATCACTCTAAAACTACACACTCTAAACTACACAATTATCTTGGATACGAAGACAGCAAAGACAACTATGTAGCTAGCTAACACTACACTAATCAAGTCGTTCAGTTGAGGGTAATAGTTTCTACAGTGCTGCTATTCGGTAGCCGGTGGACGTTAGCTAGCTGGCTAGCTGCTGGGCAGATAGCAGTGTAGACTACGTTAGGACGACGAAATACGATAATTACGCAATTATCTTTGATACAAAGACGGCTATGTAGCTAGCTAAGAAGAAATTGCTAAGATTAGACAAATCAAATCGTTGTACTATAATGAAATGTAATGAAATGTAATGAAAAGTTATACTACCTGCAGACCGAAGTGCGGATGCGACTGCTCGCTCCAACACGGAAGTAGCTACAGGCAATGAATGGTTCATCTTTGGGAGCAATTTCCAAATGCCTGAAGGTACCATGTTCATCTGTACAAACAATAGTACGCAAATATAAACACCATGGGACCACAAAGCCGTCATACCACTCAGGAAGGAGACGCATTCTGTCAACTTGAGATGAACGTACGTTGGTGCGAAAAGTGCAAATCAATCCCAGAACAACCGCAAAGGACCTTGTGAAGATGCTTGAGGAAACAGGTACAAATGTATCTATATCCACAGTAAAACAACACCAATATTGACATAACCTGAAAGTCCGCTCAGCAAGGAAGAAGCCACTGCTCCAAAACTGCCATAAAAAAGCCAGACTACGGTTTGCAACTGCACATGGGGACAGAGATCGTACTTTTTGGAGAAATGTCCTCTGGTCTGATGAAACAAAAATAGAACTGTTTGGCCATAATGACCATCGTTATGTTTGGAGGAAAAAGGGGGATGCTTGCAAGCCAAAGAACACCATCCCAACCGTGAAGCACGGGGGTGGCAGCATCATGTTGTGAGTGTGCTTTGCTGCAGGAGGGACTGGTGCACTTCACAAAATAGATGGCATCATGAGGGAGAAAAATTATGTGGATATATTGAAGCAACTTCTCAAGACATCAGTCAGGAAGTTAAAGCTTAGTCGCAAATGTGTCTTCCAAATGGACAATGACCCCACGCATACTTCCAACGTTGTGGCAACAAAGTCAAGGTATTGGAGTGGCCATCACAAAGCCCTGACCTCAATCCTATAGAAAATGTGTGGGCAGAACTGAAAAAGCGCATGCGAGCAAGGAGGCCTATAAACCTGACTCAGTTACACCAGCTCTGTCAGGACGAATGGGCCAAAATTCACCCAACTTATTGTGGGAAGCTTGTGGAAGGCTACCTGAAACATTTGACCCAAGTTAAACTATTTAAAGGCAATGCTACCAAATACTAATTGAGTGTATGTAAACTTTTGACCCACTGGAGGGAATGTGACATTTCACATTCTTAAAATAAAAGTGGTGATCCTAACTGCCCTAAGACAGGAAATTTTACTTGGATTAAATGTCAGGAATTGTGAAAAACTGAGTTTAAATGTATTTGGCTAAGGTGTATGTAAACTTCCGACTTCAACTGTATATACAGAAATAGTTGAATAGATTGGCATTGACTAGAATACAGTATATACAAATGAAATGAGTAAAACAGTACGTAAACATTATTAAAGTGACCCGTGTTCCATTATTAAAGTGACCAGTGATTGCATGTCTATGTACACAGGGCAGCATCCTTTAAGGTGCAGGGTTCAGTAACCGGGTGGTAGCTGGATAGTGACAGTGACTATGTTCAGGGCAGGGTACTGGGTGGAGGCCGGCTAGTGATGGCTATTTAACAGTCTGATGACCTTGAGATTGAAGCTGTTTTTCAGTCTCTTGGTCTCAGCTTTGATGCACCAGTATTGACCTCACCTTTTGGATGATAGTGGGGTGAACAGGCCGTGGCTCGGGTGGTTGATGTCCATGATGATCTTTTTGGCCTCCCTGTGACATTGGGTGCTGTAAATGTCCTGGGGGGCAGGCAGTGTGCCCCCGGTGATGAGTTGGGCAGACCGCACCACCCCCTGGAAAGCTCTGCGGTTGCAGGCAGTGCAGTTGCCGTACCAGGTGGTGACACTCCTTCAAATTAGTGGATTCGGCTATTTCAGCCACACCCATTGCTGACAAGTGTATAAAATCAAGCACACAGCCATGAAATCTCCATAGACAAACATTTTCAGTAGAATGGCCGTACTGAAGAGCTCAGTGACTTTCAATGTGGCACCGTCATAGGATGCCACATTTCCAACAAGTCAGTTTGTCACATGTTCACCCTGCTAGAGCTGCCCCAGTCAACTGTAAGTGCTGTCATTGTGAAGTGGAAATGTCTAGGAGCAACAACGGCTCAGCCGTGAAGTAGTAGGCCAGACAAGCTTAACAGAATGGGACCATCGAGTGCTGAAGAGTGTAAAAATCGCCTGTCCTCTGTTGCAACACTCACTACCAAGTTCCAAACTGCCTCTGGAAGCAACGTCAGCACAATAACTGTTCATGGGGAGCTTCATGAAATGGTTTTCTAAGGCCGAGGAACCGCACACAAGCCTAAGATCACCATGCACAATGCCAAGCGTCAGCTGTAACAGTGTAACCCCACCCGACCCCTTTTAGTAGGCTAACCTATACATTGGTCATTGGTCATGTAACTGCGGGGCAAGAAGAGATGTAAGTGTAAGGATGTGTCCCAAACGGCACCCTATCCCCTACCTAGTGCACTACTTTTGACCAGGGTACATAGAGTGTTCCATAGGACTCTAGTCTGTTATAAATAATAGGCCTGTGAACTATTGACTTTCCTTTGAATACTGCTGCATTGACATTAATATCATTCACCCAGTTTAAACAGCTGATATGTTTTGTATTTTGAAAGTAACATTTGAACATACTTGGAAAAACTAAACAATGCATTTGGGAGGCTAATCAAGCTAATTATAGAAATGAATGGGTAAAGAATGACCTTGATTTCAGAGGTAAAAACAAACTGATAAAACCTGATTGGAATACAATAAACATAGAGATTGTTCCAGGAACAAATTATCCAACAACTAAAATCGGAGTAAATTGTAGCACCAAAGCTGCATGCTAAATGTGTGTAAATGCATGCAGCTGGTGCTCCTGGACCCCGCAGCAGTGTTCAGTATAACGGCAGTACAAAGCATGTCAACTTCACATCAAAGAAATCAAACCTATTGACGACACTGCATTTACTTAGGGTGTCCAATCAAAAACGCGTCTTTTGAACAATGGGTCAAATAATATGTTAATTGTTTAGATAATCCTTGAAGAAAACCAAAGGGCCAAACCTCATGTCTCTATTATAAACCGTTCAAAATCTACTGGAGTTTAAGGGCGACTAAATCAGGCCAGGCCGAAAAAGTAGTCATAAATCAGGAAACCGTCAGCTAGGCTAGACGCTGTGCGAGAATTAAGGCTACCAGATAGGCTTACCATTGAACTCCTCATCTTTCTTCTCTCTGTTCATATCCATGTGAAGATCCTGTTCTATTTCGAAGACTTCTCACAAAAACAAGCGTATCTCTGTGAAATGGCAATGTTGCACTGAGCGTACTCCAAGATTTTCATGGACTTTTACATTTAATTCAGCTCATGTCTTGTTAATTTTGCCATTTGTGACCTGCAGAAACAACGTGGAAGACACAACCATAAAAAATGTAAAATCCTCAAAAGTATTTAAAGCTGCAACGCTCTGTCAACAGAGCTCAGTGCTTATTATCGGATGTATTTGGTTACGAAATCTGACTTGCTGGATATAATGTTAATGATTTGTTAGTGAAAGACCTCACTGAACGATTCAGAACATGAAGAATTATATTTGTCTTGGTTAGGGTTGCAAAGGGTCGGAAACTTTCCGGTAAATTTCTGGAAATTTAGTGAAAATCCTCCATGGGAAGTTAAGCAAGAGAATTTTGCGAGTTTTGCTTAAATTCATCAAAAAAGTTAGCTTATAACAGTGAACCTTTTTTGTGGGATACACATAAGGCAATTCTGTCTTGTGGCATATTTTGTTTAAACCATCCCCAATTTAATTGAATTGCCACCGTCTTCTGTCACGGATCCTGCTGCTCATTCTGTTCAGCAGTTCCGGAGGTCGACGTCACTGGCCTTCTAGGCTTCACTGAACTGGATTCATTATCATCAACCCCGGTCTGTCTTATCTGATTATGCACACCTGGTTCCCATTTCCCCTGATTAGTACATTATATTATATATGAGCTTTCTTGTCCCCATTGTCCTTGTCGGGTATTGTTCCCATGTCCGTTGGTTGTGTGTGTACCATTGTGTTGTTTCAGCTTTTGTGCTGCGTGTTTTGTGCATTGTGTATTACGGGTCTCGTCCCGAGTCGTTCTTCGAGGTTTACCCTCGCTCTTTTGATTGGGTACATCCCAGTGTTTTGTATACGTGTTTGTTTTGGGTGTATTAAAAACCCTATTATGTATCCCTGTTCCTGTCTCAGTGCAATCTTCCATCACATGTACAGCTGATTCTCAAGATCTTGCACACTAACGAGATGCTATTGAGCCCACACTACTACACTGTCTGAGCCAAGGACTACATGCTTTCTGGTAAGTTTTGATTACAATACTGGGTGGGGTGAATATATTTTAATGTGACATACATTATTTTTTTGTTAAAAGTAAACAGTAGCCTACAGCAAAGTGTGTTTAAATCATTTCTAACTTATTAACAATTTCTGCTAGTTAGTTTGTGCTACCATGTGAGTTTTAGCATGCTTGAGCCTTCTAACTGAGGAGTGTTAATTCACCTGTTTCCTTTTAAAATATTTATCTTACAAAGGAGTTGTTTAATCTAACTGCTTAACTATTTATCTGTACAGGGAATTGTATATGTTTCTAATCTTTTTTTCTAATCTTTACAGGAAAATGCCACAAGCACTATCTGACATGTGGAGACATTTCACTGCAGCTAATGTAGAAGGAAACACTCTGTACATTTGCAAATACTGTGCCAAATCATATGTGAAGAATGCAACAAAGAAGCAGAACCATCTGGCCAAGTACATAAAGTTCCCTCAGCGCTCACAACAAGCAACCTCTGACAAAAGTCCCTCTACTTCTATTTGAGGTGAAAATGATGAATCAGACTCCTTATCGATAGCAATAGCTCGTGGTCCTCCTGGAATCAGAAGTTTTTTATGACTCAATGGAGGAATGTAGTCAGAAAAATGCTGATGAATGTTTTGCTTGAGCTGTGTATGCAATTGGTCCAACTCTGATGCTCACAGGCAATGTGTATGGGAAGAGATTTCTGAATGTTCCTCACCCAGCATACACCCCTCCAACCAGACATGCATTTATCTACTCATTTGCTAGATGAAGAGTTCAACAGAGTTCAAGTGAAGGTCAAGCAAATCATAGAGAAAGCAGACTGTATTGCAATCATCTCTGATGGGTGGTTGAATATTTGTGGGCGAGGAATAATTAAATACATCATCTTCACCCTTCAACCAGTATTCTACAAGAGCACAGACACAAGGAACAACAGACACACCAATCTACATTGCAGATGAGCTGAAGGCAGTCATCAATGACCTTGGACCACAGAAGGTACTTGTACTGGTGACGGCTGCTTTGTCTAAAGTGGAGGAGTCCTACCCTCACATCACACCCATTGGCTGTGCTGCTCATGCATTTAATCTGCTCCTCAAGGACATCATGGCACTGAAAACAATGGATACACACTACAAGAGAGCCAAGGAAATGGTTAGGTATGTGAAGGGTCATCAAGTTATAGCAGCAATCTACCTCACCAAGCAAAGTGAGAAGAATAGGAACACCACATTGAAGCTGCCCAGCAACACCCGTTGGGGTGGTGTTGTCATCATGTTTGACAGTCTCCTGGAGGAAAGGAGTCTCTCCAAGAAATGGCCATATCACAGTCTGCCGATATGGACAGCCCCATCAAGAGGATCCTCCTGGATGATGTATTTTGACAGTGGTAAGCAGCCGAAAACTCCAGAAACCCACAGCAGAAGCCATTGAACAGATTGAGGGAGACAATGTCATCCTGTCTGATGTTTAGACTCTGCTTGCAGATGTAAGAGAAGAAATACGTACTGCTCTGCCCACTTCACTGTTGCTCCAAGCAGAGGAAACTGCAGTTCTGAAGTACATCAAAAAGCGTGAAGACTTATGCCTGAAGCCCATACACGCCGCAGTGTACATGTTGGATCCTAAGTATGCAAGAGCCTCCTGTCTGGTGCAGAGATCAACAAGGCCTATGGTGTCATCACTACCGTGTCTCGCCACCTTGGCCTGGATAAGGGCAAGATTCTTGGCAGTCTGGCGAAGTACACTTCCAAGCAACGGCTTTGGGATGGAGATGCAATATGGCAGTCGTGCCAACATATCTCATCAGCCACCTGGTGGAAGGGACTTTGTGGTTCTGAGGCTCTTTCCCCTGTTGCCTTCATCATCCTCCAAATCACACCAACATCAGCCGCCTCAGAGCACAACTGGTCCTTGTTTGGAACACACACACCAAAGCACGCAACAGGCTGACCAATACAAGCAGTGAAAAATTTGTGGCCATCTGGGAAAATGTTGGGCTTTTTGAGCTTGACAACGAGCCATCCTCAACAAGGTTAGAAAGTGACAGTGAAGATGAGGCCTCAGAGTCATTCAGTAAGAAGAATATCGAACAAACATGCTCCCGGGTGCATGTCACTGAATCAACCAACCTAATTTAAGTATGGGTGTGTGTGTCCCAAATAGCACCCTATTCCCTGTATAATGCACTAATTTTGACCAAAGACCCTATGGGCCCAGGTCAAAAGTAGTCAATCCCAGAAAAACAGCAAAGGACCTTGTGAAGATGCTGGAGGAAACCGGTACAAAAGTATCTATATACACAGTAAAATGAGTCCCATATCGACATAACCTGAAAGACCGCTCAGCAAGGAAGAAGCCACTTCTCCAAAACCGCCATAAAAATCCAGACTAAGGTTTTCAATTGCACATGGGGACAAAGATTGTACATTTTGGTACTCTGGTCTGATGAACCAAAAATAGAACTGTTTGGCCATAATGACCATCGTTATGTTTGGAGGAAAAAGGGGGATGCTTGCAAGCCGAAGACACCATCCCAACCGTGAAGCACGGAGGTGGCAGCATTATGTTGTGGAGGTGCTTTGCTGCAGGAGGGACTGGTGCACTTCACAAAATAGATGACCATTTTGTGGATATATTGAAGCAACATCTCAAGACATCAGTTTGGTCGTAAATGGGTCTTCCAGATGGACAATGACCCCAAGCATACTTCCATAGTTGTGGCAATGGCTTAAGGACAACAAAGTCAAGGTATTGGAGTGGCCATCACAAAGCCCTGACCTCAATCCCATAGAAAATGTGACTTGACCTGACTCAGTTAGACCAGCTCTGTCAGGATGAATGGGCCAAAATTCACCCAATGTATTGTGGGAAGGTTGAGGAAGGCTACCCAAAACATTTGACCCAAGTGCAACAATTTAAAGGCAATGCTACCAAATACTAATTGTGTGTATGTAAACTTCTGACCTACTGGCAATGTGATGAAAGAAATAAAGGCTGAAATAAATAATGATCTCTAATATTATTCTGACATTTCACATTTTTAAAATAAAGTGCTGATCCTAACTGACCTAAAACAATTAATTTTTACTCTGATTAAATGTCAGGAATTGTGAAAAACTTCAACTTCAACTGTATATTTTTTGTTATTGTTGCTTTTTTAAAAAACAAACAGTATAATCTTTGTAAATTATATCATATATAGGACTGGTGGAGTTATGTCACAAATGCTGTTAAAAAAAATACATGGAACTGTCTGCTCTCTCCAAAATAACAACAAACTGATTGCACCATTAGCGCAAAAACAATGGAGGCGACAAGTGGAAGGGGGAGAAGGTAAGGAACTTATCTGTCGTTCTTACATTAAAGACCAAAATTGGCTAAAGAAAATTATGATAAGTAAAAAAGTATACCAGTTTCATTTAAGGTCCAAAAATGTACAGCTGCGCCATACAGGTTGCAAAATATACCTTCTAAATTATTTGTCTATCTTCATTTTATTGAAAAACACAGTTTCCATCATCATTTGACGCAATAAAGAAAGTTTGACAAAATAAAAATCCACCCTTGTCAAACAGATAACACTTTTGTTGATCTTTAGAACATTTCTCCTATATCTGCCGTTTCCATTACACACGTTGCTTTTATCAAACCTGGAAACCTGCCGAGAGAGAGACAAACAGAGGCAGAGAGCGAGAGAAAAAGGGAAATGGAGATAGAGAGCTGCGAGAGCTGAGAGCTAGCTAGCGGTGCTCCTAGGCCGAACCTGCCTTGCCTGTGTTACTTAAGGATCCACCCTTTTTTTCTATATTTGCCTAAAATGACATACCCACATCTAACTGCCTGTAGCTCAGCAAGGATATGCATATTCTTGGTACTATTTGAAAGGAAACACTTTGAAGTTTGTGGAAATGTGAAAGGAACGTAGGAAAATATAATACAATAGATCTGGTAAAAGATAATACAAAAGAAAAAAAAAATTGTACCATCATCTTTGAAATGCAAGAGAAAGGCCATAATGTATTATTCCAGCCCAGTTGCAATTTAGATTTTGGCCAGTAGATGGCAGCAGGGTATGTGCAAAGTTTCAGACTGATCCAATGAACCATTGTATTTCTGTTCAAAATGTTGTATCAAGACTGTCCAAATGTGCCTAATTTGATTATTAATAACTTTTCATGTTCAAAATGGAGCACTCTCGTCAAACAATAACATGGTATTATTTCACTGTAATAGCTGGACAGTGCAGTTAGATTAACACAAATTTTAACTTTCTGACAATATCAGATAGGTCTATGTCCTGGGAAATTTTCTTGTTACGTACAACCTCATGCTAATCGCATTAGCCTACGTTAGCTCAACCGTACCATGGATGGGACACCTATCCAGAAAAAGTTTAATGCTGCGCCCTGGCTCTTTTACCTGAGGCCGTGCAGGTTAGAGCTGGCACACACAGGGGACTACGTCCCAAATCGCACATTATTCCCTACATAGTGCAGTATGTTTGACCAGGGCCCACTCACCAGATACCTTCATGGCACCTAGCTCTCATAAGGACCCTATAAAGAGGGCATATTTGTGCTCTCCTGTTGCCACATCTCTGTGCAGACCACTGGGCATGGAAAGGAAGCCAGGGGCCAGTGATGGCTCAGTCACTTCAGCCACTCACAGACACACACACCTCAGTTCTGGCATAGAAGAGCCTTGGTCATAGTTAGGCTCCTTATAGTGTAACCCTGAATCATTCTCAAAAAGCTCCCACCAACATTTTTACTGTACTGCTTACAATTTTGAGAGATTTGTTATTTAGTCAGTTTAACAATTCCCATTAAAAATAGCACTAGATTGATGAGAAAGAGCCTACTGGGTGACCCATTTGGGAATAAAATGGCAAAGTCACTGATGTAAATGCCAACCTGTTATCATTTACAAACCAGTGTGACATCTGACGTGCTGTGTACCGCTGTGTGTGCTGTGTGAAATTGGGGTCACCGAGCTGAGCCACAACACTTAAGGCAGTAATGATGCAGTTGCTTAGCTATCCTGACAGCTGTGGCATTTATTAGCCAGCAAAATACCTGTAATAAAAACAGATCTGCACATTAAGTATGAGATACAGCAAACTTAATTCATCCCTATGACAACAAATCAAAGGTATCAGTGGGACTATGGAGCAGCAGAGGCAGAGGAACACTACTCCTCATTATGAAGCCAGAGATGGAACAGTACTTTGTTTCAACCGCCGCAAAGGAGTCGAGAACAAAGGTGAACGTTGTTGATTCGTTTTTTCACTATTACATTATGTCCAAAAATCGGCCCATTTTTGTGCAATTGTTAGCATAAAGCACACGCCTGTAGAGCACCTCATCAGAGTGTGTCATGTAAAAATAAATATAAATCCAAAGACCAATATAAGTATAGGAGGGAAGCTCAAGAGAAAATAACACACAGGTAGGTGTATTTGTTTGTTGAACGCTTGTCTGTATTGTCTACCTTAACATTTTCCCAGGGTTTTTGTGTCTCCCAGAGATGGATGCAATATACTTTTCTTAGCACTTGTCTAGAGCAGGCTTTCAGAGCTCATAATTTGAGATTTCTCATCAAATCCTCCCCTAAGTGTCTCAGAGTGCCAGATTGGGTCCAAAATGGCACCATATTCCCTAAATATTGCACTAGTTTTGATCAGAGCCCTATTGGCCCTGTTCAAAAGTAGTGCACTACATAGGGAAATATGGTGCCATTTGGGACTTGATCCCTTTGGTAACTCAGTCTGGGCCAGCTGGTGACGAGAAAACGTGACAAACATTCCTGTCCAGAATGAGTTTACAGAAGAGGCGTAAAGCAGACATTTTAACCGTACTATAAAGTTGCTAACAGAAGTGTGAAAGTCAGACCTTCTTCTCCTAAACTGAATTTGAACACCCCATAAATTGTGATTTCTGACAGATATGAGGGGTGGTGGTTTGTGCCAGGACATTCATAGCAACCGTGATACTGTAGCAGCTGTAAGTAATAGTAATATATATATTGCCTTTGTAAAGTATTCAGACCCTTTGACTTTTATCAGATTTTGTTAAGTTACAGCCTTTAAATAAAATGGATTAAAAATGTTTTTATCTTCACACAATAACCCATAATGACAAAGTGAAAACAGGTTTTAAGAAATGTTTGCAAATGCATTACAAATAAAAATGAGACTCGAAATTGAGCTCAGGTGCATCCTGTTTCCATGGAGATGTCTGCAGCATCGAAGGTCCGCAGGAACACAGTGGCGTCCATCATTCTTAAATGGAAGAAGTTTAGAACCACCAAGACTCTTCCTAGAGGTCAAACTGAATCAGAGAGGTGCTGGGGGCTGCCATAATCGACATCCACGTCTTCGGCACCCGGGGAACAGTGGTTTAACTGCCTTGCTCAGGGACAGAATACAACAGATTTTTACCTTGTCAGCTCGGGGATTCGATCCAGCGACCTTTCGGTTACTGGCCCAACACTCTAACCACTAGGCCTTGGTCAGGGAGGTGACCAATAACCCGATGGTCACTCTGACAGAGTTTAGAGTTCCTCTGTGGAGATGGGAGAACCTTGCAGAATGACAAACATCTCTGCAGCACTCCACCAATCAGACCTTTATGGTAGAGTGGCCAGATGGAAGCCAATCCTCAGTAAAAGGCACATGACAGCATGCATGGAGATGGTCAAAAGGCACCTAAAGGACTCTCAGACCATGAGAAACAAGATTTTATGGTCTGATGAAACCAAGATTGAACTCTTTGGCCTGAATGCCAAGCGCCACGTCTGGAGGAGCTGGGAGACTAGTCAAGATCGAGGAAAAGATGAACGGAGCAAAGTACAGAGAGATCCTTGATGAAAACCTGCTCCCAAGCGCTCAGAACCTCAGACTGGAGCGAAGGTTCACCTTCCAACAACACAACCACCCTAACTAAGCACACAGCCAAGACAACGCAGGAGTGGCTTCGGAACAAGTCTCTGAATGTCATTGAGTGGCCCAGCCAGAGCCCAGACTTGAACCCGATCGCACGTCTCTGGAGAGACATGAAAATAGCTGTGCAGAAACACTCCCATCCAACCTGACAGAGCTTGAGAGGATCTGCAGAGAAGAATGGGAGAAACTCCCCAAATACATATGTGCCAAGCTTGTAGCGTCATACCCAAGAAGACTTGATGCTGTAATCGCTGCCAAAGGTGCTTCAACAAAGTACTGAGTAAAGGGTCTGAAAACATATGTACAGTTGAAGTTGGAAGTTTATATTCACTTAGGTTGAAGTCATTAAAACTCTTTTTTTCAACACACTTCACAAATTTCTTGTTAACAAACTATAGTTTTGGCAAGTTGGTTAGGACATCTACCTTATGAATGACACAAGTAATTTTTCAAACAATTGCTTACAGAGAGAATATTTCACTAATAATTCACTTAATCACAATTCCAGTGGGTCAGAAGTTTACATACATACGAAGCTGACTGTGCCTTTAAACAGCTCGGAAAATTCCAGATTTATTTTAGTCATGGCTTAACAAGCTTCTGATAGGCTAATTGACATAATTTGAGTCAATTGGAGGTGTACCTGTGGATGTATTTCAAGGCCTACCTTCAAACTCAGTGCCTCTTTGCTTGACATCATGGGAAAATCAAAAGAAATCAGCCAAGACCTCAGAAAAACATTGTAGACCTCCACAAGTCTGGTTCATTTTCAAACGCCTGAAGGTACCATGTTGATCTGTACAAACAATAGTATGCAAGTATAAACACGACGGGACTACGCAGCCATCATACCGCTCAGGAAGGAGACACAATCTGTCTCCTAGAGATGAACGTGCTTTCGTGCGAAAAGTGCTAATCAATCCCAGAACAACAGCAAAGAACCTTGTGAAGATGCTGGAGGAAACCGGTACAAAAGTATCTATTTCCACAGTAAAACGAGTCCATATCGACATAACCTCAAAGGCCACTCAGCAAGGAAGAAGCCACTGCTCCAAAACCACCATAAAAAAAAGCCAGACTACGGTTTGCACCTGCACATGGGGACAAAGATCGTACTTTTTGGAGAAATGTCCCCAGGTCTGATGAAACAAAAAAAAATAACTGTTTGGCCATAATGACCATTGTTATGTTTGGAGGAAAAAGGGAAGCCGAAGAACACCATCCCAACCATGAAGCACTGGGTTGGCAGCATTATGTTGTGGCGGTGCTTTGCTGCAGGAGGGACTGGTGCACTTCACAAAATAGATGGCAACATGAGGAAGAAAAATGATGTGGATTGAAGCAACATCTCAAGACATCAGTCAGGAAGTTAAAGCTTGGTTGCAAATGGGTCTTGCAAATGGACAGACCCCAAGCATACTTCCAAAGTTGGCTTAAGGACAACAAAGTCAAGGTATTGGAGTGGCCACAAAGCCCTGACCTCAATCCCATAGAAAATATGTGGGCAGAACTGAAAAAGTGTGTAGGAGAAAGGAGGCCTACAAACCTGACTCAGTTACACCAGCTCTGTCAGGAGGAATGGGCCAAAATTCAGTGGGAAGATTGTGGAAGGCTACCCAACATTTTGGACCCAAATTAAACAATTTAAAGGCAATGCTACCAAATACTAATTGAGGGTATGTAAACTTCTGACCTACTGGGAATGTGACGACAGAAATAAAAGCTGAAATAAATCATTCTCTCTACCATTATTTTGACATTTCACATTCTTAAAATAAAGTGGTGATCCTAACTGGGATTTTTACTGGGATTAAATGTCAGGAATTGTGAAAAACTGAGTTTGGTGTAGTTGGCTAAGGTGTATGTAAACTTCCGACTTCAACTGTATATACTGTATATATATATATATATATATATATATACACTGCTCAAAAGAATAAAGGGAACACTTAAACAACACAATGTAACTCCAAGTCAATCACACTTCTGTGAAATCAAACTGTCCACTTAGGAAGCAACACTGATTGACAATAAATGTAATATGCGGTTGTGAAAATGGAATAGACAACAGGTGGAAATTATAGGCAATTAGTAAGACACCCCCAATAAAGGAGTGGGTCTGCAGGTGGTGACCACAGACCACTTCTCAGTTCCTATGCTTCCTGGCTGATGTTTTGGTCACTTTTGAATGCTGGCGGTGCTTTCACACTAGTGGTAGCATGAGGCGGAGTCTACAACCCACACAAGTTGCTCAGGTAGTGCAGCTCATCCAGGATGGTACATCGATGCGAGCTGTGGCAAGAAGGTTTGCTGTGTCTGTCAGCGTAGTTTTAGTGTTCCCTTTATTTTTTTGAGCAGTGTGTATATATATATATATATATATATATGTGTGTGTGTGTGATGGTGTGTATAGAGAGTATATGAATAGAAAAGCTGTGTACAACAGTAGTTATATAGGAAGAGCCATGACTAGAACACAGTATATGAGGCCATCTGCACTTTTTTATGGTCCTTACTACTGAATAGTGTCTGTTCCAGGTGCGTAGGAGTCCAAATAAGAATACATGAAGATATGAAGACTCGCACACTGTCGAAAGATGGAATAAATCCAAAACTGAGACTCATCAATCAATTTGTAGACAATTAGTAGGCAATGCCTACTCATAATTAGCTAAAAATCAAACGATGCACACTGATGATGTCACTGACAACACTTACCTTTCTCTTTGTTACTACAAAAAATAGAGACGTGCCATTTTCACATATGATGATGTTGGGGTGGTGCTAGATGAAAATGAAGTGACATTTTTTAAAAAAAATTTTTAATGTCCCTTTAACAGTCTGGAGATAGAGATAGAAGCTGTTTTTCAATCTCATGGCCCCAGCTTTGATGCACCTGTACGGTCTCCGCCTTATAGATGGTAGCAGCGTGAACAGGCCATGGATAGGTTGTTGCCAAGCCAAATTTCTTCAGCCTGCTGTGGTTGAAGAGGTGCTGTAGCACCTTCTTCACCACTGTCTGTGTGAAGGGACCATTCCCGGAACTTGAAGCTTTTGACCCTCTCCCCTGCGGCCCGTCAATGTGGATGAGGGCGTGTTCTCTCTCCTGTAATCCACGATCAGCTTCTTTGTTTTGTTTGACGATTCCTGGCACCACTCTGCCAAGGCTTTCACCTCCTCCCTGTAGGCTGTAATCAGGCATACCACTGTTGTGTTGTCAGCTAACTTGGATGATTTTTAAAAATGTAAACTCAGACAAAACAGAGATGCTAGTTCTAGGTCCCAAGAAACAAAGAGGCCTGCTGTTGGATCTGACAATTAATCTTGATGGTTGTACAGTCGTCTCAAATAAAACTGTGAAGGACCTCGGTATTACACTGGACCCTGATCTCTCTTTTGACGAACATATCAAGAAAATTTCAATGGCAGCTTTTTTCCATATTCTAGTGCTCTTCCATGCCGTCCCTAGGAGGGTGCATCACTTGAGTGGGTTGAGTCCCTGACCTGATCTTCCTATCTGGTTTTGCACCCCCTCGGTATTGTGCTGTGTACTCAGCCTTGTCTCAGGGTAGTTAGTTGGTGTGTCTGTTGATATCATTCTAATGGTTTGGGGGCTGCGTTTTGGAAAAGTGGGTGGGGTTATATCCTGCCTGGTTGACCCTGTCCGGTGGTACCGTCAGACGGGGCTACAGTGTCCCCTGACCCCCCATCTCAGCCTCCAGTGTCTATGCTGGAATACTCTATGTTCCAGGGGGCTAGGGCCAGTCTGTTATATCTGGTGTAATTCTCCTGTCTTATCTAGGGTCCTGTGTGAATTTAAGTATGCTCCCTCAAATTCTCTCTCTCTCTCTCCTTTCCCTTCCCTCCCGGAGGACCTGAGCCCTGGGACAATGCCTCAGGACTACCTGGCCTGATGACTCCTGGCTGTCACCAGTCCACTTGGTCGTGCTGCTGCTTTAGTTTTAACTGTTCTGCCTGCGGCTATGGAAACCTGACCTGTTCTTAACGACTCTTTTGCTCTCTGTTCTCTCTCTCTCTCTCTCACCTGCTGTCTCGACCTGAATGCTCGGCTAAACTGACATTTACTCCTAAGGTGCTGACCTGTTGCACCCCCTACAACCACTGTGATTATTATAACCACTGTGATTATTATTTGACCCGGCTGGTCATCTATGAGCGTTTGAACAGATTCAAGAACAATCTGGCCTTAATGGCCATGTACTCTTATAATCTAAACCAGCCATAAGAGGACTGGCCACCCCTCAGAGCCTGGTTCCTCTATGTTTCTTCCTAAGTTCCTGCCTTTCTAGTGAGTTTTTCCTAGCCACCGTGCTTCTACATCGGAATAGCCTGCTGTTTGGGGTTTCTGTATAAGCACTTTGTGACATCTGCTGTGACAAGGGCTTTATAAATACATTTGATTGACTGATTGATGATTGAGTTGGAGACGTGCGTAGCCACGCAGTCATGGGTGAACAGGATACATGAGGGGGCTGAGCACACACCTCTGTAAAATCATGACTAGAGAAAGACTGTCAATGAATACAGCAAAGAGCTGCTGTTTTTATGAGTTTAAGTTTTTATTCAGCACTGTCATCACTTTTAATTCAACACTTGTAAAATGCAATTCTCCCAACTTCCACTCACGCTTCCACTCACGCTACAACCAGCACTGCAGCTGCAATGAACGAATAGCAACATGTATAGGCTTGCATTGTTATTATTAGCGGCTTGTGTATTTTTAATATTGAGGAATAAAAAAAACATGAATTTGTGCATGGGGCTGAAATAATGTGGTGTGACTCGAGTTTCGCCATCAGCTGGAAGATGGTGTCCCCTTTTTGGTCAGTCTCAGCGGAGGGAGGACAGGAGAGCGGAGGGACGATGAGAGGCTCTCTTCCTACCTCCACTGAAACTGACCATAAGATGCAGGCACAATCAGTCCAGTAAAATAAAAAATGCTCACTCAGCTGTGCCTCACAATTAATACAACAACAGATATATTACCGGTCTGATCATATACCTCAAGGTTTATTTACAGAATTGGTCTAAGAAGAACAACCTTGGCTGGGCAATTCAATCCACTTGAATTCAAACTATTTTTGACAGCACCCCTTTGATTTGAACAAAACCTTCCATACATATTTTCCCATTGTGGAAGTGCTCAGAAAGTGACTTTTTAGACCTGAATGACAGAATATCCAAGAGATACAGGTGCTCAAAGTTTGCATACCCCACCATACCATGAGACATCGATGTCTTCATCACTGGAAAAGATAAACAATTGAGATGTATATCATTTAAAAACTTACAAACAGGGTTGTCAATGTAATCATTTCTAATGGAGTAAGACCAGCTGTAGAAAAAAATATATATATTTCAGGTCTGCTGAGCGCAAACATCAATGTTGTGAAATGTTCTGTGCATCTTCCAGTGCACGTTTACTGTGAACACTGAGGCTGTACCTGCTTTAAGTTGCAGTTTCAGACAGTGGACAAGTAGACTACTGTAGGCTACTAAATCAGCCCTAGTTGTATGTATGTCAGGAATGTCAGGAATGCCTG
The DNA here is from genome assembly GCF_034236695.1 of Oncorhynchus nerka. Classification (NCBI taxonomy): domain Eukaryota; kingdom Metazoa; phylum Chordata; class Actinopteri; order Salmoniformes; family Salmonidae; genus Oncorhynchus; species Oncorhynchus nerka. Next base: position 43,796,018 of record NC_088398.1, on the reverse strand, counting down.
TATTGTTGCCAAGACAATAAAGCAGTTTAACTAAACATAGGCTAAATATTTTAATAGATATGAAAGATGATGTGATGTCTTTTCTTCTCTGATCTGCTACAGTTGAGGCCTCTGATGAGTAATTTCAGACGAAGAATAGGAGACCAGGGTCAGTATGTATCAAACGTCTCAGAGTAGGAGTGCTGATCTAGGATCAGGTCCCCCCTGTCCATGTGATCTTATTCACTGTGATCTGAAAGGCAAAACTGATCCTAAATCAGCACTACTCTGGGTAGCTTGACATATACGGACCCTGGCCAAGTGTTAGACCTGAATGCCAAAATATCCAAGAGATACAGGTGCTCAAAGTTGACCCATTTTGCATACCCCACCATACCATGAGACATCGATGTCTTCATCACTGGAAAAGATAAACAATTGAGATGTATATAATTTAAAAACTTACAAACAGGGTTGTCAATGTAATCCTTTCTAATGGAGTAAGACTAGCTGTAGAAAAATATATATATATATTTTCAGGTCTGCTGAGCGCAAACTTCAATGTTGTGAAATGTTCTGTGCATCTTCCAGTGCACGTTTACTGTGAACACTGAGGCTGTACCTGCTTTAAGTTGTAGTTTCAGACAGTGGACAAGTAGGCTACTGTGGTTATTTGATCATAATATAGGACTACCAGAGTGACCTAACATCAAAAACAATAGATACCATAACATTTTAGCATGGAAGTAGCTGTTCTATCATTCAGCCTACAATAGCAGCCAATATGTGGTGTTCAATGTAGGCCTACAAATCAAATCAAATGTTATTAGTCACATGCGCCGTAGACCTTACAGTAAAATGCTTACTTACGAGCTCCTAACCGACAGTGCAGTACGGATAAGAATAAGAGATAAAAGTTACAAGTAATTAAAGAGGAGCAGTAAAAAAATAACAATATATACATGGGGGTGCCGGTAAAGAGTCAATGTGCGGGGACACAGGTTAGTTGAGGTAGTATGTACATGTAGGTACAGTTATTCCATGCCTTTTGAAAAAAACATGCAGGGTTTGACATTAACCTGTTTATCCACCTCCAGACAAGGAGGTGACTGAACATGTTGTTGTGTTGTTTGATGCAAGAAACCACTTTACAAAATAAAATGCATTATTATTCCCATACCATTATTACAGAGAATCAAACAAATTATGCCTATTGGCTACTTAGCTTATTCAAACCTGTCTCAAAATACAACGCTGCTCCTTTAAGACAAACAATAAAGCTCTTTAGCAGACCTGCTTTTCAAAAATGCCTAGAAATGTACTTGTTTTGTGCTCTTGTAGGAAGCAATTACTCCCCCGATACTGACTACAAATTGTATATAACTGGGCAAATAACTCACTAACTAGCAAAGGATATAAACTAAATGTATGTCCACACATGGCTACATGCAGCTCTCACTTTGATCTCAAAACAAGCGCATCTTGGTTATGCCTTCTGAGTTGTGCATGTCAACGCAATAGAATCCTACTCAGACGCGTTCTGCCTACAACAAAATCTCTTGCATCGTAAGTTTTGCATACTAATACGTCTTGCATAGTTCATTTGGTTTCTGTATGTTGTATTGATAGTGGCTAATATTGCGTGGATTTGATCACAATTCCCACGTTGATAGTGTTAACTAAGGGGGGAAACTCTAGAAAGTTGAGTGATAAAAATGTCAATGGTGTACCAGCTAAATTGCAGTGGTCTAAAGAGTATTCCTCTTTGATTTAGAAGATACTGTTGCACAAAAAACATGCAGATTTAGGTCTACATTATCACTATATATTATCAGGCTGTATAACTAATTATGTTTGCTCTGACTTAGTAAACGTATGTGCTACCTAGCGATTAGCATTAGCGGCTAAACAAATTTAGGCACAACTTGCTAAGAAAAGACAAACTAGCTGTTTGCAGATGCAAGAAACACAAACTAATAGTGTAATTATAAAACGCTAGTGGATTTATATGCAAACAGCATTGTTGTCATCAACATTGTTGCATGTGCTGCATTAACCACGAAGAGACTGAACGCAAGTGTCTCGTGATCAAGGAACCACAAATGTGCTTCTTGAGTGAAGGGCTAGGACTGCATGCACCAATTTGTAAGTCGCTCTGGATAAGAGCGTCTGCTAAATGACTTAAATGTAAATGTAAATGACTGTGTGGAAAGTGGCATGGGGAGAGAGAGAGAGAGAGAGAGAGAGAGAGAGAGAGAGAGAGAGAGAGAGAGAGGAGACATGACTCAAGAAGTGAAGTAAACTATAGAAATGGACATTTCACACACCATATCACATTTAACAAATCAAATATTGAAAAACCTTATAGAAGGTAATGTAAAAACCCAAACCGGTCCGTGCATCAATACAGTAAAATACAGTATACCGCCCAGCCCTAGTTGTATGTATGTCAGGAATGCCTGTATTGTTGCCAAGACAATAAAGCATTTTAACTAAACATAGGCTAAATATTTTAATAGATATGAAAGATGATGTGATGTCTTTTCTTCTCTGATCTGCTACAGTTGAGGCCTCTGATGAGTCATTTCAGACGAAGAATAGGAGACCAGGGTCAGTATGTATTAAACGTCTCAGAGTAGGAGTGCTGATCTAGGATCAGGTCCCCCCTGTCCATGTGATCTTATTCACTGTGATCTGAAAGGCAAAACTGATCCTAAATCAGCACTACTCTGGGTAGCTTGACATATACGGACCCTGGCCAAGTGTCAGACTTAGCCATATAAACCACCACATTTTTCTATGCTACCATATTGCCATGCAGAGATACCCTTACTGCTAGGCTAAATCCTCCTCTCTCCATTTCCATTTCACCATAATAGCCTAGTGTACAGTTGTTTGGGTGTAACAATATCATGTGGTCATATAACTGGAAGCCAGTGGAGGGAGCGGAGGAGCCTTTTGAACACCAGTAATGGTATAAATGGCAGGCAGGGAGCCCAGCCAACAGCGAGTGCAGTAATCCAGACGGTTTTTAAAAACCTCAACGATGATTATTCCAATGGCAATTGACTGAACAGCTGAGCGGCATTGTTCAGTTCAATCAGAACACGGCGATATGTGAAGGGTTTGACTTCGGGGAGGCCTGCAACAAACTGTCTGAACAACAAACCACTTAGCAGAGGAAACTAGGAACAAAGGTGGAGAGGATGTAGAACCAAAATGGCTACCAGTCTTCCTAACTAACATCTGTACTCATCAAGAGGTATCCAAGGATGAAAATGAGTTCCTTGTGCTCGCTCCATTCTATTCTATTCTCCACTCCATTATATAAAAATAAGACTTGGAAACCACTCTGCTATTCCAATAATTGTAGGGAGGCGAAGGAGGTAAAACCAAAACAACATCATTATCCTCTTTCCGCTCGGCTGCCCGACCTCGGAGTCAGGCAGTTTCAAAGGATGCAAAAGGCGGTAAAAGGTTTGAGCAGAGGGAAGAGATGATAGCAGCAGCCTTGGCAGTGAAGTGGTACAGGGAAAGGATGAGTGGAGAAGGGGGAGGTCTTTGAATGGGCCCCGGCCTTGTGGAGCAGTCTGAGCCCCTCCTCCCTGCCGAGAAGTAAATGATCCAGCAGGCGCTCATTAGCAGCCTGGGAGTGTTACCCAACACTGGAGCTTGTTTAATGAACACTTGATGAATGCTGCACGCATCTCCAGTTTCCACAGAGAGTTCATAGGTGGAGGAGAGATGACAACTGTGAGCATGGAATTCAAAGAGGCGATAGACAGATGGGGTAAGGAGAAAGAGAGAATGACCACTTGGGAGAGATGAGGATCCTGGTGCCACCACCCCGCTGACCAGAAGCTCGGGGTGTGCGAGATGAGACTCAGTGTTGTCTCCCATTAGAATGCACTGGCCTCTCCTAGTGCACATTCCATTGCACAACTGTACTACAGCTATCTAGCCCGCTGCTGGAGCAGAGGCTGCTTTCCGCACGGAAGGGCTGTCATGTAGAATGAAATGAAATGAAAAATGGGGGTATAAATGAGTGGGTGTTTTTAAAAACCTCAACGATGATTATTCCAATGGCAGTGCATTAGTTCAATCAGAACAGGTAGTGAAGGGTTTGAGGGAGGCCTGCAACAAACTGTCTGAACAACAAACCACTTAGTGTGGAGAGGATGTGAACCAAAATGGCTACCAGTCTTCCTAACTAACATCTGTACTCATCAAGAGGTATCCAAGGGAAAATGAGTTCCTTGTGCTCGCTCCATTCAGACTAAACCACTCTGCTATTCCAATAATTGTAGGGAGGCGAAGGAGGTGGGAGTTTACAAGTGCAGCAGCCTTGGAGTGAAGTGGGGGAAAGGATGTGGAGAAGGGGAGGTCTTTGAGTGGAGAGTGGGAGTAAATGATCCAGCAGGCGCTCATAGAGCCTGGGAGTGGGAGCTTGTTTAATGAACAGATGAATGCTGCAGATCTCCAGTTTCCACAGAGAGTTCATAGGTGTGACATCTCCCATTAGAATGCACTGAGTGCACATTCCATTGGGCTAGGGTGCAGCAGAGGCTGGAGGAAGGGCTGGGTGGATGGATATGGGGCCGGATGGAGTGCATTACTGCAGGTAGGGAGTGCAGTAGTGGGAGTGTGCAGTCGAGAGTGGGAGGGTGCAGCAGAGAGTGAAGTAGAGAGTGGGAGTGTGCAGGTAGAGCCAGTGGTATGTTCAGAGTGGGAGGGTGCAGATAGAGCCAGTGGTATGTTCAGAGAGGAGATACCACATAGCTTTCCCAGGTAAACTGGGAAGTGGACATGACGGTGCAATTGACAGTTAGCCACCCTGCCGCTGCTAGCTCTGTGATTACTGTTATTGGCGACAGTCAAACACTTTTCAAGTCAAACCAAAGAGTTCTTCAAGCCCTTTCACTCTTGACACTCTGTACTTAACGTTGAGGGATAGACAGACAGACGCTCAGAGACATGCCAATGGCAGACCTGACAGTCGTCTGGATGCAGTCACATTTCCAAAGTTTTTCCTCAAAGTGTCTAGAAAATAACGGAGGCTTATATGTGGTATGAAAGGTTGTAGAGGGGAATGTAATTTTTCAAACAAACCTGACAATCTGCAAGTCAGGTGATGTGTAAACACCATCTAAACCTACAAGAGGACATTGGGACTGTCCTAAACGGCACAGTATTCCCTATTTAAAGTAGTGCACTAAATAGGGAAAATGGTGCCATTTGGGACGCAACCTGTGGCTAAGCTGTAAAGGCAGAGCAGAGAATAATGAAGACTCATCCTTTAACCAGGGGAGACACAAACAAGCACACAAAGACTTTGCCTTTCCTTTTAATTGAAGGAGGACCATACAAAGGGCGTAAAATGCCATGGAAAGGGATTCAAATATCAATGGTTACAGTTAACCATAATTAGGGTCCATCTAAGCTGTCATAAAGATATTTTCATCTTGAAAAGTGACCAATGAATCATAACTGACGTCTGTATCCCAATCAGCGTTCAAACACCTCTTCATAAAGTGCCATCTACTAAAGGAGAAGTTTTAAATGCCGTGTGAAATGAAATACAGAAAGGATTCAGACCGACAGTACTGTAGCTTTGGGCTTTGAGATTCAAGAGAGAGAGATAGAGCGATTCAGCCTAAATAGAAGCCAATAACATACTGTAGTCTATCTATGTGGTGTCAATAACATGTGGCTCATCGCATGTACAGTAGTGATGTTCAGTGGTGAATTGGACCTGGACCACTTGACCTATAGAACCGATTAATCTAACTCTTCCCGGGCAATTTTTCCCATACTAACGTGCTGTTTGAGAGACTGACCATTTCTGATAAATCTGTGGCTAATGAAGACCGTCTTTAACATGCATGTAACTGGTGATGATGTCATAGGCGACAGGTAGCCTAGCAGTTAGAGTGTTGGGATAGTAACCGAAAGGTCGCTGGTTCGAACATCCGAGCCGACAAGGTGAACCCAGGACCATCGTCTGTCTGGGCTAATAGAGAAGACTAATTCGCTTTTGGGAAAATGCCCCCTGGTTAAAGATACAGTTAAGAATGTCACCATATGAACTAAACATATGAGATACAGCTAGGGCAGTGGCGGTCATAACATTTTGTAAGATGGTTATTGTCATGCAAAAGCCTGCTTATAAGTGCCAGTCTCACGGTAATTGACAGTTAATCAACATAAACACGTTTAGCATCTCCAGGCCTCCATGCATACTGGCTGCATACAAGCCCCTTAGGCACACCTTTGGAACATCCACATTTAAAAAGGTCTAAATATACACCATCACAATAAATTATTTATTTTAGGAAGGTTACGATTTGAAGAAATTATATTTCAGAAGAACAGAATATAAGTTTGCCTACTGTATGTTATCTGGCTATGTGCCATGCCATAGGCTGTAGGCTCGTTCATTTAGTAGACAAGATATGCTTATAACTCCCGTGCCATTATTTTATATTATATGATTTTATAATCAGATCAATATAATTGAATTTAGCTGAATAAAATAGAAAGGACATTTTAACCATTCTGGAGTGAGAGCGCATATGAAGTGGCTATGTTGAGTGTAAAAGTGATTATTTGAAGCAGGTCCTATATGCAAGATTTAGTTATTTGGCAACTTTAGTTACTGATACAAACCTTAGAATTTCTTAGAAATCAAAACACATATGGGCTGCATGATGCAACTATAGCCTATTGATGATTTGAGAAGGTCAGACTATTGTCTTTACTAATATGTCAAATTAGTTTTAATTTAGAATGGCCCATTATCCATTATCAAATTGGTAGGAACTTAAGCAGGGGAAAAAAGACATGTCATCGGTATGCACTGGAATAGCGAATGGAGGCAGCTTTCCAGACTGCTTGTTTTTAAATCATGCCGGGTAGGCTACTCTGGTTTTATTGCAGAGCATGTGCTTAATATGAACAGCTGAGAAATAAACATAGTAAACATACTCTGCTTCTACACGGGACTACATATAGAAATGTCTGGGCTGATCAGAACCCTTATTTCACTCCACGCATCAACCACTCCACTATAATTGAGAATTTCAATAACCATTTCTCTACAGCTGGCCATGCTTTCCACATGGCTACCCCTACCCCAGTCAACTGACCGACACCCTCCACAGCAACCCGCCAAAGCCCCCACCATTTCTCCTTTACCCAAATCCAGATAGCTGATGTTCTGAAAGAGCTGCAAAATCTGGACCCCTACAAATCAGCCGGGCTAGTCAATCTGGACCCTCTCTTTCTAAAATGATCTGCCGAAACTGTTGCAACCTCTATTACTAGCCTGTTCAACCTCTCTTTCGTATCGTCTGAGATTCCCAAAGATTGGAAAGCGGTCATCACCCTCTTCAAAGGGGGTGACACTCTAGACCCAAACTGCTACAGACCTATATCTATCCTACCCTTTCTTTCTAAGGTCTTCGAAAGCCAAGTTAACAAACAGATTACTGACCATTTCAAAACCCACCATACCTTCTCCGCTATGCAATCTGGTTTCAGAGCTGGTCATGGGTGCACCACACTCAAGGTTCTAAACGACATCATAACCGCCATCGATAAGAGACATTACTGTGCAGCCGTATTCATCGACCTGGCCAAAGCTTTCGACTGTCAATCACAACATTCTTATTGGCAGACTCGACAGCCTTGGTTTCTCAAATTATTGCCTCGCCTGGTTTACCAACTACTTCTCTGATAGAGTTCAATGTGTCAAATCGGAGGGCCTGTTGTCCGGACCTCTGACAGTCTCTATGGGTGTGCCACAGGGTTCAATTCTCTGGCCGACTCTCTTCTCTGTATACATCAATGACGTTTCTCTTGCTGCTGGTGATTCTCTGATCCACCTCTACGCAGACGACACCATCCTGTATACTTCTGGCCCCTCCTTGGACACTGTGTTAACTAACCTCCAGGCGAGCTTCAATGCCATACAACTCTCCTTCCGTGGCCTCCGACTGCTCTTAAACACAAGTAAAACTAAATGCATGCTATTCAATCGATCACTGCCCGCACCTGCTCGCCCGTCCAGCATCACTACTCTGGACGGCTCTGACTTAGAATACGTGGACAACTACAAATACCTGGGTGTCTGGTTAGACTGTAAACTCTCCTTCCAGACTCACATTAAGCATCTCCAATCCAAAATTAAATCTAGAATCGGCTTCCTATATCGCAACAAAGCATCCTTCACTCATGCTGCCAAACATACCCTCGTAAAACTGACCATCCTACCGATCCTCGACTTCGGAGATGTCATCTATAAAATAGCCTCCAACATTCTACTCAACAAACTGGATGCAGTCTATCACAGTGCCATCCGTTTTGTCACCAAAGCCCCATACACTACCCACCATTGCGACCTGTAAGCTCTCGTTGGTTGGCCCTCGCTTCATACTCGTCGCCAAACCCACTGGCTACAGGTTATCTACAAGTCTCTGCTTGGTAAAGCCCCGCCTTATCTCAGCTCACTGGTCACCATAGCAGCACCCACTCGTAGCACGCGCTCCAGCAGGTATATCTCACTGGTCACCCCCAAAGTCAATTCCTCCTTTGGTCGTCTTTCCTTCCAGTTCTCTGCTGCCGATGACTGGAACGAATTGCAAAACTCTCTGAAGCTGGAGACTCACATCTCCCTCACTAGCTTTAAGCACCAGCGGTCAGAGCAGTTTACAGATCACTGCACCTGTACATAGCCCATCTGTAAACAGCCCATCTATCTACATACCTCATCCCCATACTGGTATTTATTTATTTTGCTCCTTTGCACCCCAGTATCTCTACCTGCACATTCATCTTCTGCCGATCTACCATTCCAGTGTTTAATTGCTATATTGTAATTAATTCGCCACCATGGCCTATTTATTTCCTCAACTTACCTCATTTGCACTCACTGTATATAGACTTTTTGTTTTATTTTGTTCTAATGTATTATTGACTGTATGTTTTGTTTATTCCATGTGTAACTCTGTTTTTGTATGTGTCGAATTGCTACGCTTTATCTTGGCCAGGTCGCAGTTGCAAATGAGAACTTGCTCTCAACTAGCCTACCTGGTTAAATAAAGGTGAAATAAAAAAAATAAAAAAGGAGCATGCAGCCCCTTGCTGCGCAACAGGTGATATTCCGCCCAAACTCTGTATGCAATGGGCTCTCTAACCCTGTTCCTGCAGCTACCCAGTGCTTCATTTGAGTGAAATCTGTTCCGAGTAAATCGATAGTAACATGTTTTCACAACAAAGCACTATGACAGCCCCTCTCTCTATGCGCTCGAGAAAGGAATGAACGAGAGAGACGAGGAGATGGAAATGTAGAGTGGTGATATATTCTGTAGCTAAAGGTAATGTGTCAGCCTATTAATTATGAAAATAAATAATAAATCCCTATTATTAGGCTATTCAAAATAATATACAAACTCACTATAATTGTAGGCTAACTCTGTAAGCCGCCCTGCACAATCAATGAACCAACAGCATCGCCTAGGCCTATATGTTCTCTCCCAGACTCGTGGATAGAAAGTTTGGAGCGTAGCATAAGGAAACCAGTCCATCCAGTATGCTTAATAATGCAGACCACACTCAAAGGTGATTACTTGAATTTGTTTAATTTGAAAGTTTAGGTTAGACCAATTATGTACCAAAGACATCTTAAATCAGTTGCTTTTTACTCCCTTCACTGAACAGCGCAAACTGGCTCTAACCAGAATAGAAAGAGGAGTGGGATGCCCCACTGCACAACTGAGCGAGAGGACAAGTATATTTGTAATGAGTACGATGGGAGACAGAGTGCTGGTTTCAAGCGCAGCAGGTGTTTATTTGTAAAGGACCACAGGAGGAGGCAGGTAGCTGGGTCCAGGGGCAGGCAGAAGGTCATACACAGGGACTCCAAAAAGGTAACAGTACAGGCAGGGAAAAGGCTAATAAGGTTTTCCGGGAGATCAGGCAAGAGGCTGATGACAGGAAATCTGATAGGCAAAATTACTGGCAGGGAATAGGCAAAAACAGTTGTTAGTGAGGATGGCCAAAAACTATAATACACAATATGGAAATAAACAGAGCTCCGACTAGAATGTGTACCAAAACAAACAATACCTCACAATGATGGGGTGCAAAGAACTGAACTAAATAGTGTGTGTAAATGACATACATGTGTGTGAACAGGTGATCGGAATTCAGGTGATTGCGATCTGGAGAGTGAGCTGCAAAACACCAGTCTCAACGTCAACAGTGAAGAGGCGACTCTGCCTAGAAGGCCAGCATCCTGGAGTCTCCTCTTCACTGTTGACATTGAGACTGGTGTTTTGCGGGTACTATTTAATGAAGCTGCCAGTTGAGGACTTGTGAGGCATCTGTTTCTCAAACTAGACACTCTAATGTACTTGTCCTCCTGCTCAGGTGTGCACCGGAGCATCCCACTCCTCTTTCTATTCTGGTATCAATTAGCCTTTTAAAATGATAAACTTGGATTAGCTAACACAACATGCCATTGGAAAACAGGAGTGATGGTTGCTGATGCCTCTGTACGCCTATGTAGATATTCCAAAACAAAAGCTGCCGTTTCCAGCTACAATAGTCATTTACAACATTAACAATGTGTACAGTGTATTTCTAATTTTATGTTATTTTAATGGACAAAAAATAGTGTAAAAAAACAAACAAAAACAAGGACATTTCAAGGGCCTCCTGGGTGGCGCAGTGGTCTAGGGCACTGCAGTGCCATCAGAGACTCTGGGTTCGCGCCCAAGCTCTGTTGCAGCCGGCCACAACCGGGAGGTCCATGAGGCGACGCACAATTGGCCTAGCGTCGTCCGGGTTAGGGAGGGGGTTTGGCCGGTAGGGATATCCTTGTCTCATTGCGCACCAGCGACTCCTGTGGCGGGCCAGGCGCACTGCACGCTAACCAGGTCACCAGGTGCATGGTGTTTCCTCCAACACATTGGTGCGGCTGCCTTCCGGGTTGGATGTGCGCTATGTTAAAGAAGCATTGCGGCTTGGTTGTGTTTCGGAGGATGCATGGCTTTTGACCTTCGTCTCTCCCGAGCCCGTACGGGAGTTGTAGCGATGAGACAAGATAGTAACTACTAACAATTGGATACCACAAAAAACACACAAGGATATTTCTAAGTGACACCAAACTTTTGAATGGTAGTGTACATTGCAAAGAATTCTAAAAACCTGCTTTCGCTTTGTCATTATGGTAGATGGATGAGGGAATAAAATGTATTTAAGCAATTTTAGAATAAGGCTGTAACGTAAAAACATGTGGATTGGTGTGTTGAATTAATCATCACCTTAGAAAAAGCACTGTCCATTTAGCTGTTTTCGGCTTTGAAACAACATCCACAATGACCATGTTTTCCACTCAACTTCTTTCTTCAAATAGATTGTGCACCGTGAGTTGAGTTTTAAAATCACGATACGGTTTTGATGATATGGATTTGATGTGATTTTCCATTGCATTTGCATTGCTGTCAGAGTAGGTACAGGGACAACAGAGCCCTGAGTACCAGGCCATTAGCAACCTGATGGTCGTTAGCGAGTTGCATACTACCAAGGCATGTCCAGAGTGCATAAGAGGAGATTACCGTGACTCAACGGTCATGTAGAATGTTACTGTCATGACTCAAGATTGATGGTAATACGGTCACTGCAACAGCCCTAGATACAGCAAATGTTTACTGTAGACGATCAATTAGTTCCATCCAAATCCACAATGAATTAACCTCTTGAGGTTGCCGATAGATCCAAAAGTGCATGAATGTCGCAAGAAACACGGACGTGAAATGTTTCAGCCACTTTTTCAAATCCCTGATTTAGTAAGAGTGAAAGAAAAGGCAGAGGGGATGGAGATAGAGCATGAGAACAGAGAGAGAAAGAGGAACAGAGAGAGACCGAGAGCTATGGTTCAGACCTGATTGACAGAGAAATACCTCGAGGTCTGTGACCACTGCTGTCTTTCTGTTTCATACACACACACGCAAAATGCATGACAGACACTTGCATGTCCACACACACACACACACACACACACACACACACACACACACACACACACACACACACACACACACACACACACACACACACACACAAGCCACTGGTGTGCAGGAAACTGTATCCATCTTCAAAGACAAATCAAAGTGAGATGCCTTCACTCCAGTCCAGACACACATTTATTTTCTTAGACCCAACCCCATCCTCCAAGGAAAGACCATTTTAAAGCCCAACAAAAAACAAATGGAGGACAGAAACCATGTGCCTGAGTTGTGGTATCCATTAAATACAACATAAAAGACTGAAATTGTTATCTTAAAAAGACATCCAGCATTTCCTGTGACATCCAGCATATAGACAAACCATTCAACCCCCCTACAAAGCCCCTAGGGCTGGGAATTGCCAGGCACCTCACAATACAATATTATCACAATACTTAGGTACCAATACAATATATATTGCAATTATCACAATTCTATATGTATTGTGATTATATACTGTGATTTTATTGCGATTCGTTGTTCCAAACATATTGCTCACTATATGTCTGCCTCAAAGGGACAAGAGAGAGCCATGACAAAACTAGTTTTGATCAGTCATGGAAATAAAAGTGCTGAAAACAAATTGGTTCCCTATCAAAACGACACGATACGATATATCGTCAAAAAATATATAAAGATATGTAATTGCATCGACTTTTCCTCCCATCACTACTGTCCGTTCTCTTCAGTCACCCAGTAGTCTCTCTCATTCACTCCCTCTTTCTCTCTTTCATTATCCATCCATTGGCATTGCTGTGAAACCTTGTAAATCTCCTTGGAAAGGAGATATCGTTCAGAAGAAAAAAAGGCTCTTCACAACTTGTCTGAGCCGCTGCGCTGTTGATCCTGGTCTAAATGTCACACAGTTCTCATGCTGCAAACTTCAGATGGAAATTCCACTCATTCCCATTCCGACATTCCGATCCTCTCTGACAGCATTCCACAGTTACACTGACGATGTTGCAAACCCTCTTAATTGAACCCTGGTGGTCACATGATTAGCATAACCTCTCAGAACCAACCAAATATGCGTGTCAGTCAGTGTAGTTGTCTGTCAGTGAGACATTACTCCCACAGAACTAACACAAGCTCATTGTTGACATGAGAGTGGATGAACGATGGTTGAAACAAGCACACATCCCCAAGTACATTTCAAGTCACACAACTTTAAAGGACATTCAAAGAGGAGTGTGATCTCACTGGAGTCTGTGTAGAGTTCAGAATGAGAGGTGAAACTCTATAGCAGTGTGTGTGTGTGCACCTGGGCCTCACGACAGCTGAGCCGTACCAATTAGGCCTCATTACAGAGTTCTTATAAAGTGCCTAATTGTACATGATTTATTCTACATGATTGTCTGCCATTACTGAAATATGTTGACTAATTCCTCATGGCAGTGTTATTTCTCGGCAGTCCAAATTCCTCTTTTTATGGTAAGTGCTCTAGATGAGGCGTAAGAAGTATGGGAGGCTGGCTGGTAGAGGTACACACTGCATGCATTAGCAGCCCCTGACACAGAACATGCCCAGAAAAAGCTCCCTCCACAGTCCCTACAAGCGCTGAGATGTGTACTACGGCTCGACTTGTCATTTTCCCCTGCTGTTCGGGTTAACTTTACATGCGTTCCAAATGGCACCAGTTTCCCTACTTAGTATACTACTTTTGACCAGGGCCCATGTCTCTGGTTAAAAGTAGTGCACTACATAGGGAACATGGTGCCATTTGGGTCGCATCCATTTCCACCAGGTCAGTCAGATGGTTAAGAATCCCCATGGCCTGGAGGAGTAGTAAGGCTACAGCAGAGATGTCCGGAGGCCTCCAGATCTGCCACAGTCATGTAGAATTTCCATTGCGTGAAAATCCCATTTTGGCACAGAGCTGAAACCCTAGAGGGGAGTGCTGCACTGAGCGTCTCTGTATACACAGGCTGTAGCACACGCAGGGTTAAGACCACGCTGGGCCAGCCCACTCCTGTAAACACATGTTGGTGGCAGAGTGCTGGGGGATGAGGAGCTGGAGGGGTTCTGGGGTCAGCAAGCCCACTGTGAAAGGCCAGCCAGGGGGAATTGGGCTGGAGGGGTAAAACATGAGGGAAATGTACGGTACTCTGAGGAGGGTGGAGGTGTAAACTCAGGGCAGGTTATATTGGGCTTTGTTTGATGACAAGGAGTCCGGGACTGACTGTACTTGATGCCCCCCAACATTCAACAAATGTACCGTGTTACGAGCCTGTGCACCTTAAGTAAGCTGCTCACTCTGAGACTCAGCCCAAATTGCACCTCATTCCCTATTTAGAGCACTATTTTTGACCAGGCTCTAAAGTTTTGGTTTAAATCTAAATCAAATAAATTAATAAAAACAGCCTAATGCCCGATCTCATAATTTAATTACGCTGAAAAACGGCACTTACTATAGAATTTAAACATTTTTACCTCTTGAAATGGGAAACGTGTTTGTTATCAAGGTGAACATGCGCTCTTTATGATAGGATGTTAAAATTAGTTGAAATCCAAAGTTTAGTTTTTTTACTCACCATCACAAAGTTTTTGCTTGGTGGCCAAAGAAATGTTCTCCATTGATCAATACGTAAAGAGTAATTTATGGAAGCGAATTAGGAACCACTTTGGCCAACCCATAGACTAGATGTCATAGCCATACATTTCTGGAATATTGTCAGGCATTACATGCATTTGAGCAAAGATGCAAATGTATGTACTGGCCTACACACAATACCCAATAATGTCAAAGTGGAATTATGTTTATACACATTTTTACAAATAAATTAAACATGTAGAGCTGTGCTCTACAGTAATCAATTGTACTCTACTTGTACTCTACTGCTTCTTAAAACTGAAGAAGGGCCCATGCACTCTTGATCTTAAATTCGGTCTTTAACTTGTCATGGTCTCAATTCACTGGATCTTGGGACCAATGCCCTGGTATAAATCTTGGTCTTTGTTTTGGATATTCCCTTTGGTTTAAAAACCATAGGCCACCCAATTTGAAGAAGACAATGCTCTCTGATCATTGGCTGATCACTCCCAGCCCATAGGAATCCCTACCCAGTTAACTACTTTTAAATGGTGGAAGCCCTCAATGGCAATCTCTATGATTGACACTTGACACCAAAATGCCTGTTATTTTAAATATAGGTAAAGTGATAATAAAGTGATAATTGAATCTAATAACAAATGAATTAAAAGTAATTCAATCAATCAGTACGTTTAAGATTCATGCAATCAACATTAGTGCTGAGCGATTAATTAAGCAACATTTTGTTTTTTTGTTTTTGGTTATTAAACAACTAATTGACCTATATCTGTTCAATTACTTGAATTTATTTTACTTATTTCTTTGTGTGAGCACCAACGCACCATTTCTCTAGACACTAGAGAGAACTCAAATAATTCACGAGAGAAATCAAGTCAAGAACTATGTGGGACGCTGAGCTGAAGGGAGTTGTAGTTTTCATCAAGCAAATATTCAACCTAGTTCAGCACAGCAACGTGGTAGTTAACTACAATGGCCATAATCCATTGCACCTGTTTTTACCGGCTAAGACAGAGAAGGATTTACTTTTATGCCGGGTATGTTAGGTTAGATACACACAGACCGCATAGACCCGAATGAGAGAGGAATGTACACAACACAACGGCGAGAGAGATAGAGACAGTTTGTGAAGGTATGCCTTATCTACTTTGAAGAACTAGTCAAATGATTTTCAGACAGCTCTGCAGCATACTTTAGCACGCTAATCTAACTAAATAGAATGACAAAAAAAGTACAGTATGAGGAGCACAGAGATAACATTAGATGGGTCTGTCTGGCTGGCTGCTACTGCCTGAGCAGAGATGAGAAAAATAATAAAGTAATAAAATCTAAGTAATATTATTTTTCCATAGTAATTTCCTATTGTTCTATTCTAAATTTAATTTAAAGGTTTTGAAAATCTGATAATAAATCATGTTTTTACTATTTTGTTAATTTAGTATGCAAATACATTTTCCAAAAATCTGTAATAGGTTAATCAAAATGATCACTACCGTGCATGGTTCTCCCTTTTTATGCTACCATGCAACGTTTTTATTCGATTACAGGTATGCCAACTGTCTGAATACAAAGTTGTACAGAGATGACAAATAACCAGTTATAAGGACACTCCTGAATTACAATTAAAGTGTGGTGTGCATTCTGGCGCCTCGTGACTGCAGTAATATCACCCAAGTGGGTGCTACATTTTGGTAGTGGTGAAGAGTAGCTAGCTAGCTACTGACGGCGTGGATGGCAAGACACGGTGATGAAAACGTGCTGCCTGTCTCCTCCTGGCTCTCCCCTTGACCACCTCCTCCCTATGGTGACCTCACTCAAGCCATGAACGTTCTCAACCTTCTGTCTCTTGACCGTCGATCTACTCATGATGATTAATGATGTTGTTTTTAAATTGCTTGTTTTTTTGTGTTTTTTTTGTCGAGATGGAACCTGCAAGTTTTGTTGAACGGTGTGTACCATGTGTATCCTGTACATACGACAAATAAAACTGTAAAACTATCACAGCCAAACCCCAACAAACCCCATAGAAACACACACATAGTACACTCACCATTGTGAGAGGACTCTGTCTTGCTATCAGCCACCTTCCTCAGCTCTGAGATAATGGCGTCTCCAGGAACACGAGGGCTCTCCACATACTTGGGCTTCCTGATTGGACCTGCAGTCAGAGCGCAGCGAGAGAGAGAGAGAGAGTTCTTGCTGGATGAACTTTTTCCAGATGGGGTTTGAGAGATGATGAGTGTCCTAGCGGGACAGGCTCAGGAGAAACAGTGAAAGAGAGAGAGAGAGAATAGCTCCCTGTGCTGATAGCTGCTCTGCTCTGTCTGACAGCCCTGAGAGAGAAAGATCCGCCTGCAGAGACACCCAGCAGTAACACACACAACGGCCAGTTCAGGGGAATGCATATGTGTGTGTATCTCAGTCTGACTGTGAGTGAGTGAGTGAGTGAGTGAGTGAGTGAGTGAGTGAGTGAGTTAAGAGAGAGACAGACAGACAGACAGACAGACAGACAGACAGACAGAGCGAGCGAGCACATACCAGTAGGGTACTGCTATGCGCTTGTATGTGGTGTGCCTCTGAGGTAAGTTAAGGGTGCTACTTTGGCGTGGTTTAAAAAATCAGGTGTTGTTTCTAGGACAGGAGCTAAGGATCTTCATGAGGGTTTCTGTTCTGTCCCCTTGGTGAGGATGACTGAGATTAGTGTGCATTTCCTCGCTGACTGACAGGAATAGAAGCAGCAAATCCCAGTGCTGAGCAGAACACTGTGTGCATCCCGAATGGAACCCTATTCCCTACATAGGGCACTACTTTTGAGCCCACAGGGCCCTGGTCAGTACACAGTACAGGGTGACATTTGGGATGCAGCACTATTCCCTGGCTGATGTTATGATCCCAAACGCTGACGCACTGGCACCGCCGGAAGCATCAATCTCTAGCAACTTTAGTGTGTGTGTGTGCGTGCATGCCTGTGTGTGTCCCTGCATGCCTGTGTGTGTCCCCACTCATACCTCTGCTCCGGGGGCACAGTGCAGGGCCATGCCACTCAAAAAGTGTTTGCCTGCTATTCTATTCTCCCTGAAACAACAGAGCTATCAAAGGACATCTTTGAACAACTATCCTTTCACACACAGACTGCCTCTCACAGCCATGAAAAGACAGCATGATGGGCCATGAGAGATGTTTACACATTGTAAGTACACAATGTATGCCTAAGAGCATCCATACATTCATCACAGCTAATATAGTACAGGCCTACACACCCAAAATGTAATGCATCATTTAATGCAGTAACAATACCTATCACTACAACACGAAGACAGCAATCCTGGTTGGTAAATAAATAAAAACATCTGTGGGAGCAATCAATCTGACCAAAAAGCAGTGGGGGAAAAACATCAAATACCAGGAAGTAAATGGACATTTCAAATCCATAAGAACAGTATGCCTTCCTTCCCTCTCCGCTTTCTCTCACATTGACCTACTGTAACCCAATCTAGTTCTCCTCTAGTGTTCTCTAATCAGATGACTGCATGTGTAACCCCAGCCATAACAAAAAGATTAGATGGGGAGAGAGAGATTGTCTTTTGTCATTACCGCATCATCCACCCCCCAACCCCACCCCCTCTGTGTGTGTGTGTTGTGTTGTGCATGTGTGTGCATGCTAGCTCTCCCTCCCTCTGACTCAGGTTGAACATTGGGCTGGCCAGCGCTGTGCTATGCTGCTGTGAAACCATCCCGCATCCCCCAGGTGTGATCTTGTCCTCAGATACGGTTCCAGCCAGCAGCCAGCCATGTTAATGGCACAGGAACCAACCACCAGTCACCACCACGCAGATTTAGCTTGATTCATACTGCCACCTATGGATTTAGGACTTGAAATGCATAGAGCGTAGCCAGGGCTACAAGGTAGTGATGCGCGGGTTGACTTACAACCCGTAGTCCCCGCGGTTATACACTATATATACAAAAGTATGTAGACACCTGTTGCTGACTGGTGTATCAAATCGAGCACACAGCCATGCAATCTCCAAAGACAAACATTGGCAGTAGAATGGCCTTACTGAAGAGCTCAGTGACTTTCAACGTGGCACTGTCGTAGGATGCCACCTTTCCAACAAGTCAATTCATCAGATTTCTGCTCTGGTCAAAAGTAAGTGATTTTATTGCGAAGTTGAAATGTCTCGGAGCAACAATGGCTCATCCGCGAAGTGGTAGGCCACACAAGCTCACAGAAAGGGACCGCCGAGTGCTGAAGCGTGTAAAAGTTGTGTCCTGGCCTCCCGAGTGGTGTCTAAGGCACTGCATCGCAGTGCTAGAGGCGTCACTACAGACCCGGGTTTGATCCCAGGCTGTGTCACAGACGGCCGCGACTGGGAGACCCATGATGCGGCACACAATTGGCCCATCATTGTCCGGGTTAGGGGAGGGTTTGGCCGGCAGGGATGTCCTTGTCCCATCACGCATTAGCGACTCCTTGTGCACACTGACTTCGGTCGCCAGCTGTACGGTGTTTCCTCCGACACATTGGGGTGGCTGGCTTCCGGGTTAAGAGAGCACTGTGTCAAGAAGCAGTGTGGCTTGGCGGAGACGTGTTTCAGAGGACACTCGGCTCTCAACCTTCTCCTCTCCCAAGTCCGTACGGGAGTTGCAGTGATGGGACAAGACTGTAACTAGCAATTGGATATCGGGAGAAAAAGGGGTAAAAAGTACCAAAAAATGTAAAGAAATAAATAAATCAAATTTGTCTGTCCTCGATTGCAACACTCACTACTGAGTTCCAAACTGCCTCTGGAAGCAACATTAGCACAAGAACGGTTCGTCTGGAGCTTCATGAAATGGGTTTCCATGGCCGAGCAGCCGCACACAAGCCTAAGATCACCATGTGCAATGCCAAGCTTTGGCTGGAGTGGTGTAAAGCTCGCGCCATTGGACTCTGGAGCAGTAGAAAGGCATTTTCTGGAGTGATGAATCACGCTTCACTATCTGGTAGTCCAACGGACAAATCTGGGTTTGGAGGATGCCAGGAGAACGCTACCTGTCTGGGTCTGTTTTTCATGGTTTGTGCTAGGCCCCTTAGTTCCAGTGAAGGTCATCTTAACGCTACAGCATATAATGATATTCTAGACGATTCTGTACTTCCAATTTTGAGGCAACAGTTCGGGAAGGCCCTTTCCTGTTTCAGCATGACAATGCCCCCATGCACAAAGCGAGGTCAATACAGAAATTGTTTGTCGAGATTGGTGTGTAAGAACTTGACTGTTCTGCAGAGCCCTGACATCAACCCCATCGAACACCTTTGATGAATTGGAACGTCGACTGCAAGCCAGGCCTAATCACACAACATCAGTGCCCCGACCTTACTAATGCTACTGTGGCTGAATGGAAGCAAGTCCCCGCAGCAATGTTCCAACATCTAGTAGAACGCCTTCCCAGGAGAGTGGAGGCTGTTATATCAGCAAAGGGAGGACAAAGTCAATATTAATGCCCAGGATTTTGGAATGAGATGTTCGACGAGCAGGTGTCCACATACTTTTGGTAATGTAGTGTGTCCGCAGGATGGGCAGGTTTAGAGTCATTGCTTATTGTGTGGATGAAGGGCGGGGGGGTTGTGGGCTGGTTGGAGAAAGAGAAAACAATACCTTTAAAAAAAGTATATCGTTGTTAAATTTATATCTGTAGGCTACATTGAGGTTTTTCTTTGATTATTTTAGGTTATCTGACATTAGTGTGTAAGCCTAATTAAGCTTTACGTGCCAAATAGTCTACACACCAATCGCCAAATGGTTTTGGAAACAGGCCGAAAAAGTTAATGTCGATCCACGGAGGCAAAAATGACAATCAGTGTTTATTCAATAAGAGAAATGGAGAGTTGAAAATAAAGAGAAGGGAGGGTCAGAAAAGTAGGCTAATGTTCGACAGTCACAAGATGGGGACTTCAAATAGGCCTTTGGCACATCAAGGGAACTGTAGCATACTGTTCAGATGGGTTAAATGGAAACAGAAATCTGGACACTGACTGTAGGTCTATAACCTCTTATATAGCCTTAATGTTAACTCCTGCAGAATTAAGCATTTCTTGCAGTAAAGTGATACACCAAATGTAGTCTACATTTTTACTCGGGAACAGGAGTAGAGAAATATGATTTATTTCTTTATGCATCTTTAGAGAATTTGAATGTGCAGTTAGATACTGTCTGTACAGAGCTCTTTAATAGCATCATAAACACGGATAGTAGCGTACCTCCTTACAACCGGTCAAACTGATGTAATTTGGAAATTTTGCACAGAAAATCCTTTGCACAGAAAATCTTTCCAGGTTTTTTTCTGGTCCCTAAACGTCTTTGCTCCGTGAAAGAAACCGAGATGATAGAGAACTTTACCGATGTCAACTAGATTGAACTATTCATTCTATCGATTTATGACATTATTCTGGTGAGCTAGGGTTAATCTTCTAGGGGCAACATATAGACCTAATGACAGAAGAGAAGGTGTGTATTGACTACTAAAAAATTGGAAATTATAAGCACAAACATATCTAAATCGGGCAAAAAGAATCCTGCACCCCCTGTCAAAAAATCATTCCGCCGTCTATGTCAATAGAATTGATAAAACTATAGAAGTAAATTAGGGCTATTATATTTATCATAGTGGAAAATCTTGAGAGTGAAAAATTGCACATAAAAATGACCAATGAGCACCCAAACAGGCACATGACCAATCCAGTGAGTGAGCATGGAAGCTGCCTGGAACTAATGTTATACAATGCCAGGAAGACAGATGTTTCTGAAAAGCATCATCTAGTCTGGATCTCTTTCAACTGAACCACATGTGAGCTGAAATCTGAATGCATCTAATCAGTCTGTGGCTGGCCTCCAGCAGGACGGACCTGGCCATGTCAGCTTCTTGAATGAGGAAGTAACAGTCTGCATAAGAGTCCATTCATCTGTGGACGGTCAGGCTCAACCTATTAGCCAGGAGTCACACAGAGCCAATTAGCTAGAGGGAAGAGACAAGACAGAGGCACGGCTGTTTTAAATAGTAGACTTAATGAGTCGAGGTCAACATCTCAGAATAATCACAAACCCACTAAATGCATTCACTTCATTCAAGCAGGCAGTGTGCCTTGGTGATTTGATTTTTTTTTAAAACACATTCTTGAAAGTTTACAATATTGTCAAAGGAGTTATTGGATTGTTCCACAAATTCGGTAACTTTTGAGAAGTGTAAATTGGTCCACAAAAACGTTGATTTCACCTAATTTTAACATAAAGAGCACATGTTCTTTATAAAAAACATGTTTCCCATATTATGAAGTGAAATAAACAAAATACTATAGTAAGATCCTATTAAAGTAACAGGGTTGACAATTCCATCTTAAATCAACCATGACTCCCCTTGCGACAGGGGGAATGGAAGCTTGTTGTGTGCAATTGGGAGTGGCAACAAAATAACTAGGGCTTTACAATGATGGTGAAAACTTGAAAAAAAATGATGGGGTTAAACGGGTTAAACTCTTCCTAGAATTCACATAGGGCAAACGGAGGGACATGACAAAATGCTGAATTTTCGCACTTTAGCAAGTCATAATCATGTAAAAAATACAAAAAATTATCCATGTGGTTTATATTGAAGGGCACTTCATTTAATATAACAGGCTTTTAAAATGAAATATTGGTGCACAATTGCTACTTAAAATATCAAAGGGACACTATAAGCACTCTTTTCGTAGAACGACCCTAATGTACTTAAGCAGTAACCGAAAAGTGACTACATGTCTGTACTAGGGTAAATTCAAGTTAAGATGCTAGATCATGTAGATAGTTAGGTTTAGTACTAGTACTCTTAGGTCAGAGCATAGAGAGAGGGCAGGAGGGTTTTCCTCTTCCCAAATCTCATCTCTTAGATATGACTCTTTCATGTTTACCCCAAAGCCTTTATCAACGGGTGCCTGCCCCCTGAACGAGCCATTAGAGCGTGCTGCTATTCTACGCATTGTTTAATAAGCATGAAAAAGGCTGGTGAGTGAGTGAGTGAGTGAGTGAGTGTGAGTGAGTGAGTGAGTGAGTGAGTGAGTGAGTGAGTGAGTGAGTGAGTGAGTGAGTGAGTGAGTGAGTGAGGGCGCTGAGACGTTATGAAGGACAGATCAAGGAGGAGCAAAACAGACACTATGCCAGATCTCTCTGCCTCTCCTAAGACTTTATGCACATCCAAAACGGCACACATTTTCCCTATATAGTGCACACGTTTTAATGTGCTTTGGTCAAATGTAGGGGTGTGAATGTTTAAACGTTAAAATGCGTAAACAAAACTGAATAATTAGCGTTAAGGAAAACCCTCCTGCCCGCACGGCAAGTGGTACCGGAGCATCAAGTCTAGGACCAAAAGGCTCCTTAACAGCTTCCACCCCCAAGCCATAAGACAGCTGAACAATTAATCAAATGGCCACTTGACTATTGCATTGACCCCCCCCCCCCCATTTGTTTTCTACACTGCTGTTACTCGCTGTTTATTATCTATGCATAGTCACTTCACCCCTACCTACAAGTACAAATTCACAAATTACCTCAACTAACCTGTACCCCCGCACACTGACTCGGTACTGGTACCCCCTGTATATAGCCTCGTTATTGTCATTTTATTGTGTTACATTTTATAATTTATTCTATTTTATTTTTTTACTTGAGTTCATTTGGTAAATATTTTCTTAACTCTTCTTGAACTGCATTGTTGGTTAAGGCTTATAAGTAAGCATTTCACGGTAAGGTCTACACTTGTTGTATTTGGCGCATGTGACAAATAAAGTTTGATTTGATTTGAAGAAAAAATCCCTAACCAAAAGTGTTTTTTCAGCACAAAATGTAAATCACAGTGCAGCTATCACAAAAAAAACACTAACAGGTCCCAATAAGGGAAAAAATGCAACAAATAGGCCTACCTAACATAACAACACTCCGGACGGCATCGCCGTTAACAGTTGGAAAAGAAAGCGCTGATTATAGAAATTACTGCAGTTGACATGCAGCCATTGCCAGTGGCCTACTTGAGTTGAGAGCTAATTTGCTAAATGAAGGGCTGCAAGCGACATTCGCGCTACTGAAACAGGCGCGTCTTTCTCAATATCACTGTTCACCATTTACTCCTGTTTCAATAGGGTGTTATTCCCTTTATAATGGGAGTGGAGACATATAGTTAACAGCATTAAAAAGCAACAATTATTTCCTTTTAACCAATAGATACCAGCATTTGGAGTGTGTTTTCCTTTGCCCTGTGTTTGATTTGTAAGCTTCAACTTGGTGGGCAGGATTTTGTTAAACATGAAACAAAGTAGGCTCCTAGACTAATGAATATGCTATTTGCCTTCATCAAAACAATAATTGTGTTGCATATTTCAGTCTGGAACCTGCCTAGGTTTAGGGGGGGGTTGTAACCTATTCTAAATGGCACACTATAGCTGATCCCAAAGGATGGGACGCATCTACTTTTCCAAAATTAGTGCCTGGAGCACATATTTCCCTACTTTAATCAACCAGTCCATTTAGAGTTTGTGCTAAAGCTGTATTGATTTGGCTAGGAATGTAGCTCTTCTACAGTTTGGTATGTGTATTCCATCAGTTAGATATGTTTTACGCAGCATGCGGGTGTGTACAGGGAGTGGTTGGATCGAAATTGCGTGAGAGACGTAATGGAGGGAAAAGAGAATATAGGGAAAATAACTTAGATGTATTTTTGTTGTGAGTCGCTAATGCACATAACAAATGGAAGGAACACTAGAGTCAATGTGAATGAACGGTTGTCTTCAGGACAATATTTCACATGCAGCCAAAAACTGATTCTGGTGGTCATAACACGCAATAGGATTTCACGTGGCATTTTATGACATTTTCTTATCTTTTTAACGGAAAACCAAGAGAAACAAAATGCAGTTTAAACATGAAGGAAAAAAATGATGGTCACATCCCTATTCAAAAGTACTGCACTATAGGGAATAGGGTGCCACATTTGGACACATATTTATATTGACTCTCTCAGCCAATCCTAACAAATAAAAATGCATGCGCTCTCCGCAGACCCCTCGCAGAGTGGACAAATAAGTATTATCTCAGTGTGATGTCCTCCAATGGCAATTGTAAGCTCATCACAGGATGGGAAGAAAGCAGAATGAAATAGAACTGAACACAGGGAGAGAGGGAGGGAGCGAGGGAAGGAAAATGTCATAATAACAGTACCATGGAAAACAAAACAGGGATATGTCCCAAAGGGTATCCTTTTTCTTATATAGTGCACTACCTTTCACCAAAAGTAGTGTACTATGTAGGGCATAGGGTGCCATTTGGGATGCACACAGGAGCGAGGCAGTCTCTTAATTCAGCAGAGCTCTGATGGTTCAGTGGGTTTGAAAGGGACAAAAATGTGTGGCTGGACAAGCAGCATTCCTGCCATATACACAACACAATGCAATACATGATTCCACCTGTGTTGTTTCTGGATAAACAACACACTATCAAATAACAGCCTACTGTTTAGTAGGGTGTGACTTCCTAGTTGTCTGGAATGCAATGTGGAGAAGAGATATTAGACATACAGCTGGGAGACCAGTGCCCTGTTCGAATACTTCAGAAATGCATCCTTCCTTTCTACCTTCCATGAAATAACCATAGACCTGAATGGGTTGGATTGGTGAAAGTAACGGTGATCACCTTATAGGTATGTGCTTACCCCAAGGAAATGTAAAGGTTCCAAACTTTACCCAAAGGAAATAGAGGACAGGGCAGGGGGGGGGGGGGGGGGTCGCTATGTAGGGGCATGCAGAGGAGCCAAGCAGAGTGGTCTGGTCTCAACGGGAGAGAGGCAGCCAAGCATGATGTAACGAGCACTCTGCATACTGGCCCTCTCTGTGGTGAAGCTCAGAGGGCCATGACCACTGAGCTGTGACACACTCGTGTGTGTGCGCCACACACACACACACACACACGTACTTGCAAGAGCTTCACACAAGTACAAGCCCCCAAATGGCATACAAACAAGCTATAACGCTGCATAAACGTAGCTAGGAAAAGCATTAAAATATGAAATATTGTCCAGTTGATGTCAATCCCCCATGAGGGATGGGGGATTTATCTAAGCTTTCAAAATGTGTTTAATGAGTTTTCCACATTCTTGACTCCGGACTATGACATTTCAACTCTTCATGAGACACAACATGGCTCTGTGTGGCAACAACAAAAGGAGACCTCTGACAATATCTGACAATACCCTTCTTTCTGTTTTAGGGCCGTCATTCTACAACTCAGCAGTGAAACAATGTATTCAGACTGAGATAAAAGGCCGTTGGAAATTATGTTTCGCAACAACAGACTCAGTTACAAGTGTTACATTAATCATTGGTCAGTTCCTCTCTCATACAAAACAAATGGGGAGAGCGAGACACAGATCCCATAGCCTTATCTTTGCCCTTCTCTTCTAATAAACCCATCAGGTATCATAGAAGATGATTCCTTCAACATAATGTTTGACATGATTCATGATGCACGAGCAGACATAAACTCAGCAAAAATAGAAAAGTCCTCTCACTGTCAACTGCGTTTATTTTCAGCAAACTTAACGTGTAAATATTTGTATGAACATAACGTTCTTGCTGTGAGATGTTACCCCACTCTTCCACCAAGGCACCTGCAAGTTCCCGGACATTTCTGGGGGGAATGGCCCTAGCCCTCACCCTCCGATCCTACAGGTCCCAGACATGCTCAATGGGATTGAGATCCGGGCTCTTCGATGGCCATGGCAGAACACTGACATTCCTGTCTTGCAGGAAATCATGCACAAAATGAGCAGTATGGCTGGTGGCATTGTCATGCTGGAGGGTCATGTCAGGATGAGCCTGCAGGAAGGGTAACACATGGACTTCAGGAAACAGCAGAGGGAACACCCCCCTATCCACATCGATGGAACAGTAGTGGAGAGGGTAGCAAGTTTTAAGTTCCTCGGCATACACATCACAGACAAACTGAATTGGTCCACTCACACTGACAGCGTCGTGAAGAAGGCGCAGCAGCGCCTCTTCAACCTCAGGAGGCTGAAGAAATTCGGCTTGTCACCAAGAGCACTCACAAACTTCTACAGATGCACAATCGAGAGCATCCTGGCGGGCTGTATCACCGCCTGGTACGGCAACTGCTCCGCCCTCAACCGTAAGGCTCTCCAGAGGGTAGTGAGGTCTGCACAACGCATCACCGGGGGCAAACTACCTGCCCTCCAGGACACCTACACCACCCGATGTTACAGGAAGGCCATAAAGATCATCAAGGACATCAACCACCCGAACCACTGCCTGTTCACCCCGCTATCATCCAGAAGGCGAGGTCAGTACAGGTGCATCAAAGCTGGGACCGAGAGACTGAAAAACAGCTTCTATCTCAAGGCCATCAGACTGTTAAACAGCCACCACTAACATTGAGTGGCTGTTGCCAACACACTGTCATTGACACTGACCCAACTCCAGCCACTTTAATAATGGGAATTGATGGGAAATGATGTAAATATATCACTAGCCACTTTAAACAATGCTACCTTATATAATGTTACTTACCCTACATTATTCATCTCATATGCATACGTATATACTGTACTCTACATCATCCACTGCATCCTTATGTAATACATGTATCACTAGCCACTTTAACTATGCCACTTTGTTTACTTTGTCTACATACTCATCTCATATGTATATACTGTACTCGATACCATCTACTGTATGCTGCTCTGTACCATCACTCATTCATATATCCTTATGTACATATTCTTTATCCCCTTACACTGTGTATAAGACAGTAGTTTTGGAATTGTTAGTTAGATTACTTGTTGGTTATCACTGCATTGTCGGAACTAGAAGCACAAGCATTTCGCTACACTCGCATTAACATCTGCTAACCATGTGTATGTGACAAATAAAATTTGATTTGATTTGATGTCTTCCCTGTAACACACAACGTTGAGATTGCCTGCAATGACAAGCTCAGTCCGATGATGCTGTGACACACCACAACCAGACCATGATGGACCCTCCACCTCCAAATCGATCCCGCTCCAGAGTACAGGCCTCGGTGTAACGGTCATTCCCTCAACAATAAACGCGAATCCGACCATCGCCCCTGGTGAGACAAAACCGCGACTCGTCAGTGAAGAGCTCTTTTAGCCAGTCCTGTTTGGTCCAGCAACGGTGGGTTTGTGCTCATAGGCGACGTTGATGCTGGTGATGTCTGCCTTACAACAGGCCTACAAGCCCTCAGTCCAGCCTCTCTCAGCCTATTGTGGACAGTCTGAGCACTGATGGAGGGATTGTGCGTTCCTGGTGTAACTCGGGCAGTTGTAGTTGTTGCCATCCTGTACCTGTCCCGCAGGTGTGATGTTCGGATGTACCGATCCTGTGCAGGTGTTGTTACACATGGTCTGCCACTGCGAGGACGATCAGCTGTCCATCCTGTCTCCCTGTAGCGCTGTCTTAGGCATCTCACAGTACAGACATTGCAATTTATTTCCCTGGCCACATCCGCAGTCCTCTTGCCTCTTTGCAGCATACCTAAGGCACGTTCACGCAGATGAGCAGGGACCCTGGGCATCTTTCTTTTGGTGTTTTTCAGTCAGTAGAAAGGCCTCTTTAGTGTCCTAAGTTTTCATAACGGTGACCTTAATTGCCTACCGTCTGTAAGCTGTTAGTATCTTAACGACCATTCCACGGGTGCATGTTCATTAATTGTTTATGGTTCATTGAACAAACATGGGAAACAGTGTTTAAACTCTTTACAATGAAGATCTGTGAAGTTATTTTTACAAATTATCTTTTAAAGACACGGCCCTGAAAATGGAACGTTTCTTTTTTTGCTGAGTTTACACACTATTTTAGGCATAACCATTATCATTCAGGACAATGCAATTAATTTAGTATACTAACCCGTATGGGGGTATTGCAAATGTGTAAAAATGCTTTCAAAGTTTAATAGTCATGTCTATTCTAACCCTCTCTGTTCTAGATAATGAGATAAATGAAACCCTTCACCAGGCACCATAGTATTGTTTTTCAGTAAATGTATAAACATTTCATCCATATGAGTCCTGGTCAAAAGTAGTGCAATATAAAGAGAACAGGGTGCCATTTGGGACGTATCCACAGCCTTTCTACCACAGCCCACAGAAACACATCAATATCCCCTGAGGCAGCCATGTAACTGCTGGGCTAATACTGTAGAGGTGACTTCAGGAGACGTGCAAATTCATCCCCTCGACAGAGACAAAAAAATGTATTGTAAGACCCAATGGACAGTTAAAGTAATAACAAATCTAACCAGAAAGAACATTTATAATTTCAAATGTTCCGTCTTGGACGAGAGCCTAAAATCTATTTGGCATAGCAGAGGAAAATGAATATTGAGAAAAAACATTTAGCAGAGGCTTGAGCATGGAAATGAATGACGCCCTCTGATGAAAAGGTAATTATCAATATCAGTCACATTATGAAAGCCTTGTGACAGATACAGACGGGTATATCAGTTTGAGCATTAACCTAACTTAAGCACTAAATTAACTGTATTTTTTAAAAACATATTATTAACGTATTTGGTTTAACTATGAAATGTACTGGAAAACACATAGCCATGCTAAACCATTACTTTAGTACTTAATCAATCACCACCTGTCAACAGTGCTCTATATTTGTTGACACAAATCCAATCTTCTCTGTGTTGCCTACTGTACCAATATCCTGTTGAGTGACTCCCCACCTCCTTCATGTAATGCCAATATTTACTAGTCATAAAATCCCTTTGGTCTCTTCAAATCAATAGTCCCTCAAGCAGTGCTATTGTATAACCCTCCCAAACTATTTATTTCCTATTTAGATAACCCATTCCAATTGCTTTCCTTGACATAATAAGATAGGCTAGTGGTCCATACGCAACCCTGATGCATTAAATCAATATCGTGTGCATGTACCTTTTGAAAGGAAAAAATACATTGTGTTGTGCCAGGGGAATAGCAACCAACCATGTCCCTGTGCTTGTTTGCTCTCTGTCTGTCCATCTCTCTTTCTCTCCACAGAATTAGTTTGATGTGGTATTTGTGGGGAGGCTAGCCTGGCTCTGACATGTAGCTTAAAGGGGAATTTCACCCTGGCGCTGACACAGCATATAGTTATTACTACAGTGCATTCGGAAAGTATTCAGACCCCTTGACTTTTTCCACATTTCGTTACGTTACAGCCTTATTCTAAAATGGATTACATTTAAAAAAAATCCTCAGCAATCTACACACAATACCCCATAATGACAAAGTGAAAACTTTTTTTTTTTTATGTTTGCAAATGTATTAAAAATAAAAAACTGAAATACTTATTTACAAAAGTATTCAGACCCTTTGCTATGAGACTTGAAATTGAACTCTGTATTCTGTTTCTATTGAACAGCCATGATAGGCTAAGATAATGAGTGGGCCTAGATTGGTCTGCCATATAGCACACTTCTGTCTATTTGAGCTGGTCAGTATGGTCAGTATGTCTAGGTAATCCTGTATAATGCATTTTTTTTATATATTTTTTTTAATGTATTGCATAGTAAAACTGCATAAACCTACTGTCAAGTTAAAGTGTACTGTTAGCTAGCTAACGTTAACTGGCTGGCTCGCCAGGTAACGTTTAGTGTGTATGCCCTCCACTTTTTGGAGGACCGAGTTTTGAAATCAGTGTTTAAAACATAATAAATTGTTGCCAGCAGCACAGTTACAGTCATCAACGCTCTAGATAACATGAAAACAGCCTAACCAACTCTGCTAGGGCGAGGAAAATGGTCAGAGTGGTGTGTTCTCTCATTATGTGACTGGAAGTAGCTAGCAAGCTAGCCAATGTTAGCCAGTTAGCTTGGGCACTTGACTGCCGTTGTGAGGTCAGAATGTTCGGATCAACCTTACTCATCGGCCAGAGCGTCCAGTGTGCGCTCTGAACGTGAAAACACTATGAATTTACAAACAGACAAACTGACAGCACAGTTGCAGTCACCAATGCTCTGGATAACATAACAGCCTAACCATCTCTGCTAGGGTGAGTAATGTTCAGTGAGCTGTTCTCTCTCTCACTTAGATGTCTGGAAGTAGCTAGCAAGTTAGCTTGGGTGCTTGACTGCTGCTGTTAGTACAGAACGCTCTAATCAAACCTTAAATATATGGGGCTAAAGCTTAAGAGGGTGTGAACAATGCTGAATGGATAGACAAAGAAGGGCTCTCCAATAGTAGTACAAAAATATTCAAAGGCCATTTTCTCAAAAGTGACTTTATAGGTTTATCAACTTCCAAAGCAAAATTACTTTCCCATTGTTCCTCAACTGTAGTGTATGATATACCATTTTGTAGTCTCTACTTATATCCAATGTAAAAAACACAATTTCAAATTTTGCTACATAAGACCGATTTGAGATGGTCGGTCACATATAAGGTCCCACAGTTGACAGTACATGTCAGAGCAAAAACCAAGCCATGAGGTTGAATAAATTGTCCGTAGAGCTCCGAGACAGGATTGTGCCGAGGCACAGATCTGTGGAAGGGTACCAAAAAATGTTTGCAGCATTGAAGGTCCCCAAGATCACAATGGCCTCCATCATTATTAAATGGAAGAAGTTTGGAACCACCAAGACTCTTCCTAGAGCTGGCCGCCTGGCCAAACTGAGCAATCGGGGGAGAAGGGCCTTGGTCAGGGAGGTGACCAAGAACCCGATGGTCACTCTGACAGAGCTCCAGAGTTAATCTGTGAAAATGGGAGTACCTTCCAGAAGGACAACCATCTCTGCACCACTCCACCAATCAGGACTTTATTGGAGGGTAACCAAAAGTAAGACACTCCTCAGTAAAAGTCACATGACAGCTCGCTTGGAGTTTGTCAAAAGGCACCCGAAGGACTCTCAGAACATGAGAAACAAGAATGCCAAGTGTCACGTCTGGAGGAAACCTGACAACATCCCTACGTTGAAGCATGGTGGTGCCAGCATTATGCTGTGGGGATATTATTCAGCGGCAGGGACTGGGAGACTAGTCAGGATCGAGGGAAAGATGAACGGAGCAAAGTACAGAGCAATCCTTGATGCTCTTAATGAACCACAAAGTCTGGAATTTAGAGTGAATGCTGATACAAACTTGAATAATGTCGTTGTTTACCTCCAACGACCAACACAAAATCATCTCTACGATGGTGCGGTGACCAAAGATTATCATAGGGAATTAAAGGCTTAACTGATGGGGAATCTATTTTGACGACGGCTGAGAAGTGGTATGATAACAGCGATTTTTCTTCCCTTCACAACAAAACGAAAGATTAACAATTTGAGGTAACCTAACATTAGCTAGCCTAGATGGGTAAGTTAGCTAGCTATCTAACGTTACAGACCTGTATTGAACTCTGAAAGCCATCAGCTAAATCATATAGCTATCTTTTGGTATACCCACTGTCAATATATTTCCTCTATGTCATATTAGTCACTGCTAGACTGGTAGCTACTTTCAGCAGAGTAATCATGTTTGTTTGTTCTATCTTTGAATGACATTAGCTAACGTAAGATGGCTAATGTTAGCAAATAAAGAGTATCTCAATTTGGTAGCCATCTATTCCACCCTTTTCTGGAAAACACTCCGTAACTAAAAATAAAATTGTCAATATAGCTAAGTCATTTTATTTGTGTGTTAGTAGCAATGATGAATGTGTATAAATCATCTATGGTCTCAGCAGTCTCAGCTGGCTTGGAATCTTGCTGCCAATTTTGTGACGCTAGTTAGCTAACTGCAAGCTGACAATATTGAAATGTCCACGTTAGGTATGCTTAGCTAGCCAGTCCAATAAAGACCAGTACAATTAGTGGGGTGGTTAAATTGTGTATTGTTGTGTATTTTGTTGTAGGTGGTGCAGAATCTGATTCCACTAACATGCACTTCCAACCCCTAGCACAAGGTGAAGGTAAGTTGGCCAAAATATTTATATATATTATAACAAAGGACTTATATATATTCTAACACAGGACTTAAGGAGTCTTTAAGGGTCGGAGTGTTTAAGGGAATTTACATTTGGTAGTAAGGTTTAGTCCAAGGACGTTTCCAAACATAGTATATCATGGCAGCAGGGTCTTCTCAGATCCATCAATGGCAGTGGCCAGTCAGGGTTACTTACACGCGTGGCTGGGCAAAGGTGGAAGACTCAGATCTGATGATGATATCAAACTGAGACTACAGTGGCAAGAGTCCTGCGCCGCCATGCTCTCTTTCACAGATCAGATGCACCTCTGAGTACTGGGGCCAAAGCTCTCCATCAAAGTGTTACATTTTAAATGATTTCCATGTGAAATGTCCTATGAGGGACCTGTCTGCCCAAGCATTATTCCATATACAGTGCTTTCAGAAAGTATTCATACCCTTTGACTTATTCCACATTTTGTTGTGTTACAGCCTAAATTCAAAATGGATTTTTTTTTAAAATTCTCACCCATCTACCCATTATTATTTTCCTATTATTATTTTCAAAATTCTTCCAGCTCTGTCAAATTAGTTGTTGATCATTGCTTGACAACCTACAGGCAAATTTAAGTCAAAACTGTAATTTGGCCACTCAGGAACATTCACTGTCTTCTTGGTAAGCAGTGTTTCAAGTTATTGTACAACTGAAAGGTGAATTCATCTCCCAGTGTTTGATGTAAAGCAGAGTGAACCAGATTTTGCACTAGGATTTAGCCTGCGCTTAGCTACATTCTGTTTCTTTTTTATCCTGAAAAACTTCCTAGTCCTTAACAATTAATTACAAGCATACCCATAACATGATGCAGCCACCACCATGCTTGAATATAGGAGAGTGGTACTCAGTAATGTGTTGTATTCGATTTGCCCCAAACATAACATTTTTTTTATTCAGGAGAAAAATATAATTGCTTTTCCACATTTTTTGCAATATTACTTGTGTGCCTTGTTGCAAACAGGATGCATGTTTTAGAATCTTTTTTAGGTTAGTATTGTGGAGTAACTACAAAGTTGTTGATCCATCCTCAGTTTTCTTCTATCACAGACATATTTTTTTATTTAACCTTTATTTAACTAGGCAAGTCAGTTAAGAACAAATTCTTATTTACAATGATGGCCTACCAAAAGGCCTCCTGCGAAGACAGGGGCTGGGATTAAAAATAAAATAAAAATAGGACAAAAACACACATCATGACAAGAGACTCCAAAACACTACATAAAGAGAGACCTAAGACAACAACACATGACAACACAGCATGGTAGCAGCACAAAACATGGTACAAACATTATTGGGCACAGACAACAGCACAAAGGGCAAGAAGATAGAGACAACAATACATCACGTGAAGCAGCCACAACAGTCAGTAAGAGTGTCCATGATTGAGTCTTTGAATAAAGAGATGGTGATAAAACTGTCCAATTTGAGTGTTTTTTGCAGCTCATTCCAGTTGCTAGCTGCATCGAACTGAAAAGAGGAGTGATTAAACTCTGTAACTGTTTTAAAGTCACCGTTGGCCTCCTGGTTAAACCCTTGAGCGGTTTCTTTCCTCTCCGGCAACTAAGTTAGGAAGGACGCCTGTATCTTTGTAGTGACTGGGTGTATTTATAAACCGTCCAAAGTGTAATTAATAACTTCACCATGCTCAAAGGTATACTCAATGTCTTTTAATTTGTACCCATCTACCAACAGGTGACGTTCTTTGCAAGGCATTGGATAACCTCCCTGGTTTTTGTGGTTGAATCTGTTTTTAACAGAAAATTGTATGTATGGGGTATAGAGATAAGGGAGTCATTCAAAAATCATGTTAAACACTTATTGCACACAGAGAGTTCATGCAACTTATGTGACTTGTTAAGCAAATGTTTACTCCTGAATTTAATTTAGGCTTGCCATAAGATAGGGGATGAATATTTATTGACTAAAGACATTTCAGCTTTACATTTGTATTAATTTGTAAAAATGTCAAAAACAAATTCACTTTGACATTATGGGGTATTGTGTGTGGGCCAGTGACAAACACTGTTACACAACAAAATGTAGAAAAATCCAAGGGTTGTGAATACTTTCGGAAGGCACTGTAAATGCAGATTAAAACGATAAGCAGCCCATATGGTAATACATACGATATGATCTGCTGTTTTATGTTTCCAAAAAATGTATCAAGATGGCTAAGTATACGCCTAATTGTTGTCCACGTGCCTCACAATGTCCATTCACCTATCCTCTCTGTTGGGGTAAGCAGAGCGTAAACTCTACTCTCCCCACTCTATCGCCTTAGTTGAAATTCAATGTCACTAGTAAAGCTTGTAATTGGGACGGAAGCAGAGCTGTTATTGGCAAATCTGGTAGGCAGGACGTCTGATGTGCGTATAGATGTGAGTACGGCTGAGAGGAGGTGGGGTGTTTGAATGTTGCTCATCCACTCCCAGCACCCAGAAAGTCATCAGGGAGACAGGGAGGGCCGGTTCAGACAGAGCCTGGCTGGACGGTTACGATCTTGAAGACTCGAGGCAGGAGGGAATCACTGATGAAAAACACAGTGACCCGACATGACCAGAGGAGGTCACTGTGGAGTTGCCCAGGATTCCATCATGTCCCACTGGCAGTCAGAGCAGAGGCAGTCAGTCACACTTTCCTGAGGCTGAAGGCTGAGCCCCTAACTTCAAATGGGCCAGCCTCCACCAGACCTGTAAACTTCAGACTGTACACTGGAGGTCCTGTGCAACACATGTCTGCACTGCGTTCATTGTCAGCTCTCTACTTAGCTGATCAAAGCAGCAGCAGTGAGCAGCACCACCAGGCCCATGTGGCTCGGGAATTCGTCACGCTCTTAATTGGCCCGCAGTATTTTCTGGGTTGTTTCTGTGAAGTCTTCATGAAAGGACGCCCGTTAAAATCAAGCCTTTCACCACAATGCTATAGATTATCCAATCTGTCAGGAAATGAAGCAAGCCACAAAGGCGTCGTGATCAGAGCAACCACTTCCCAAAAAGGTCATAGTGGATGGATGAGGAGGAGTATGCGGGTAGGATGAGCAGCAGGGTAGAGAGATTGGTGGGTTGAGTAGTGTGGGGGTGACAGGACTCCCCCTGAGCCTTCCTCCCTGAGTTGCAGGGAGCTCTGTCACGGTAATTCTAGGCATGTTTCTGAGCTGCCCTGATGAATCAGCACAATCTGGTTTCACTTACAAACATCTCTCTCTCTCTGTCGACCTCTCTGACACGGCGTCTGTAGAGGATAAGTCACTGGGTCATGACATTTCCCTTTGTTAAACACTGCTAAACTACAGCAGAGTAAACACACCCACTCTCCCACGGTAAGCTTTCGCTATAGGTTTGCCCTGAAGGTATTTGACCAAAAGAACATATTCAAGATGGCAACCTGTTATTAGTGAGAGCTGGGATATTTCCTACAGTACTACTACGGTATGTGTTTATTAACTGTAGGTGAGAACTCTCCCCCTCCAGTCTGTCACTTATCTGTGAGTGAGACAGTGGACTGCCCACCCTCAACCATCCCCCTTTCTCTTATTTTCTGAACCATCTTAACTAATTCTCTCCTATTCTGCTATACCCATTTTGTACTTCTTTACCTTCAGAGTGTCTACATAGACACTCTCTCTGGGTTCTGTTCCCCTTCACAAACCCTGTCCTCCCCCTCTCTCTCTCACTCTTCCCCTCTTTCCTGTCAATGTGCTTTTCATCAGAGCTGCCTTTGATGGGCTTAAAACAACCACGGCAAATACCAATACCGCCTGGAGGATGAAGAATAAAAGGTGTTTTTTAAGTTGAGTGGTAGGTGAGTCAGAGGGGACTGTACACTGCTTAGACAAACGTATAACACATTCAGATGTGGATTTCACATTGCTCGACTTGACACCGGTTTTCCTTGGCTTTAACAAATACAGCTACCGATTCTCGTTTTAGCACAATAAACTACCGAGTAAGCATATTTTGCAGTTTCGAAGGCCTCTTTTTGAAAGCGAAGTTGATTTGCATAACATATGCAGTTTGCTTTATAAACTCACAAGTCCAACGTTAGAATCGGAGAGCGCTGTGTGGAGAGAATTGTGGAAAAAGAGCATAGCAAATGAGGTTTGAGATGAAAAAAAATCTGTGGCAACCACAATCTCTCAAATGAAAACAGTCTGGATCAGAGAGTACTATTCCCAAGCTCTGTAGCTGAAATTAGAACAGGATACTCCCCATTAGAAACCTCATTCCAAACAGGCAAAAATATAACAAAATACGGTTCCAATTTCCAATACAGTTGGAGTGAGTAAAATGTACCTCGTCCGTAGAGATTTCCACATTTCAATCTCCAAAATAAAGTTATGTTACTGATGAGAGAAGCATTTGTTGAGGTATAGAAAATATAGCCTTGCTCTGAAATTAGACCAGTGGCCTAGTTGGATCCAGAGGCCAAAGGCCTACTTACCAGCACATCTTATACTAAATGCTGGATCAAAGCATAGAGCACTTAAAACAAAGAGTAGCACAGGAGGTTGGTGGCACCTTAATTGGGGAGGACAGGCTTGTGGTAATGGCTGGAATGGACTAAGTAGCAAATACATCAAACACATGGCTTCCACGTGTTTGATGCCATTCCATTTGCTCTGTTCCACCCATTATTATGAGCCGTCCTCACCTCAGCAGCCTCCACTGAAGAGTAGATAGCACACAGATGATTCCCAGATGTGTGCATGGGGACCAGAGTGACCGCTTAAAGGATTTCTATCCTCTTTGCTAAGTCTTCACAATACAAAGACTCAGGTTGAAACAGGTCCAGATACAATGGCCCAGGCTGCTTTGAAGATGGCTGCACACACCCACAGCTGTTGACAGCCATGTTCGCAACATGGGAGAGAGAGGGGAGCAGATAAAGAGGAGCAACAATTAGACACTGTGTATACATACTGTACACATGCCCCGCATTAAGAACCAATAGATGGCCAACAAGCTACGTCGCTGTAAAGACCACCATCTTGACAGAAGCTGATCAAATAAAGTGGGAGGGATGGAGGGATGAAGAGGAGGGATACAGTGAAACAAACAAACAAACCCTTTACTCTCCTCTACCCTGACTCAAAAACAATGAAATCACATGGAGATTGAATACAGTGCAAAAGCTGAATGAATTGACCAATACTGCTTTCACATAGGATTTACGGTATTTTGACCACCCCAAAAATGAGCAATGTTTATACGACCTCCTTTCAAACAGGCCCATTTTTACCATATTCTTGCCTGCATATTCCTTTTATACCTCCCATGCGCATGCCGACGTGTAAACGTGTGGAACCGCTGCCCATACTTTTTTTTATCCACGTTTTACCTACCTCACTCCACTAGAAGATAATAGCAATACTATTTTCAAAAGAATGTGACTCTCATGCTCAACATTCCGCAACCTCAGCGGGCTTTTGGAATTGTCTATACCCTTGATTTAGGCTACATTTTTACACACTAAATATGTCTGATCAGTGATAGAGCAAACAAATAGATGAGCTATAGGCCTACCACCTCTACTTATTTGCCCAGCCAGGAAACAATTAACCAAATAGCCTATACAGAGGGAGATTCAGTGAAACAAAATAAGATTGATTGATTATCAGCCAAGTCAGTGAAGTCACAGGCTTTTGGTCAGGGCTAGGCCTATTGGCTACTAAGCGACTGAAGAGCAAAATAATCCGCTTGTTAAACTACATAACATGCTGGCAAAATGTTCTAAAAGGCCTAAATGAGCCAACTAGATAAGATGATCATGAGCAGCACCCACCTCAAATTAACTAACATTTTCCAAGCCTAATTATAGCCTAACCAACATCCAAATGATGATTCAGTGGAAGAAGAAAAATCTGGCATCAGGCCTATTGATTTATGAAGACAAGTCCCTAAGCTTGTCTCAAAGCAGCGCGATGGCGCTGTACCAAAGACAACAGTGCTGAAATGATCATCTCGTTGACCACACACGGGTAGGCTATTGGTTCATATTTATTGCAAGGATTGAATGACTTTCAGTAATCAACTATTTGATACATGCCTTCAATTGCATTAGACTACTTTATTCTAATATTTTTGTCATTCAGTGATATTTAGGCTATTCCAACAGTAGTTATTTATGGATCCATCCAGTTGTGGTTAAGAAAACAGTGCATGCTTTGAGATGGGCTATGTGAAGAGATGGGTGAAGTGACCTGTCTTGCAAAGTTTAGAAATGCCAGGAGGATGGTAACAGGGCGCTGCCAGGCAACCATCAAGAGTTTAAGAGCCTAGTGCGTGCCAATGCCGCCTCAGCATTGCGGCTACCTTGCATACTAAGCCATAGGAAGAACTTTACCGAAATTATTACTAGGTCGTTTGATGAAAATACAAGTTTTGGCTTTGATACCGGCAATACCTTTCAGTTTATTAAGAAAAGGCGGAATAAAGTTGGCGGTATGGTAAAGTTGGAGGAAAAACGTCTTAGTATGAAAGGAATACAAGTGCATGGACAATAATTTTCCCCCTGTCTATCTAATAAGGTATTTTTCAAGTATAACAACAGCAAAGCAAGACAAAAAACAAGCTGGAAGCTATAGAAATTCTGGTTGAAAGCTAAAAGGATTGTCGATCCTCAGGCGCTGTCAGATGTCCAGCATTGACACAATAACACCTGAAGGAAGACAGCAAACGTCACTTTCAGAAGACGTCCACTGAGACTGAACCAGCCCCAGCCTGGGATTACAAGAACAGAGAAACAGGAAATGCTCATAGCACTTCACGCCTGGACTTGTAAATGTAAGTGTAGTGGTGTAGCTACTGCAGTAATAGTATAGTGCTGTAAGCCTAGAAGTGAGGGGTGGGGTGAGGAGGAGTGTGGTGAGGAGGGGTGGGATGAGGAGGAGTGATGATGGGTGAGGTGTGGTGAGGTTGGATGGACGTAGTGCAGTACAGTACCTGGGGATCTCTTGCTAGAGCGCGAGGGCATCATGTAGGACTGGCGAGGCAGCAAGGGTGAGGAGGGCAGAGACATGGACACGCCCTTGGCCAGGCTCAGTCTGAACACATCCTCTGGGGAGTAGGGGCGGTGGAGGCCTCCAGGCTCATGTGTCTGGGGGGCACCTCCGCCAGACAGGCACCTTCGCTGTGCAATATGGAGCTCACCCGCTGAGAAGAGAAGATGGAGGACACTGTTTAGGACATTATTCACTAGGGCTGGGAATTTCCAGGGACCTCACTTTACGATATTAGGTGCTGATACGATATGTATTGCGATTCTTACAATTCTAAATGTATTGCGATTCGATATTGCGATTTGATGTTCCAAACAAATTGCTCACTATATGTCTGCTGCAGAGAGACTAGAGAGAGCATGAGAAAATGAGTTTGGATTAGTCATGGAAATAAAAGTTCAGAAAACATATTGGCTCACTATTTAAAAAGAAGATGGAGAACAAGCTATTGGGTGACCGGAGTTGACTAGTGCTAGTTAATGCTAACTTATCGTCAATATTATTCACCAAACCTGATTATATAAGCTAAGCATACATTTTCGAAGAGAAAATTACAAATGAAATACATCAGACCATTCAAAATCTCCATGAGGAAAAAAACTGATTTGAGATCAGATATTACCAGACATGTGGACTCCTGAATGTCTAATGAAGTTGAAGGCATTCAGACAGCAGAACAAATCCCCCTCTTAGGGAGGCTTTCTGCTAATGGAGAGATTGTGCCTAGCCACACTATGAAATCAAACTGACAATTTCAGATGTCTTTCAGAAACCAAGATAAGCGTTCTCAAATCAAGGTCCAGGGAGTGATCATGATCAGTGATAGACCAGGACTGAGTCAGACACACACATTAAGAGTGAATGGAGCCACATGCTGTGTGGTTTAACCAGAGGTCATGGGCCCACAATGATACGCCATGGGGCTCATGATGTGGCAAGACACCCAGTTTGCAGCATAAATAAGAGTGGTGTCATTGACCGTGGAGCTGAGATAACATGTGTGACTCATTGATCCAAAAACCTTTGGTTAAACTAACTGAACAAATATTAGCAAAATACTGTTTTGGCTCAGTACAATACTGAGAGCATTCTAGTAAATTCATTGTACAGCTAATGTGTGAGGAATGAATAATGATCCAGAAGTAATATAATTAATTCAGTGGTTCGGGTTGGAGCAGCTTGAACTTGAGACGCTAAAGGCAAGAAAGCTGCAGTTATTGATGCAATAGGCTACTCCAAAACAGAGTACTATATCTACACTGTACAAATCTCTACAGAAGGGATCATCAACTAGATTCAGCCACGGTCTGATTTTATTCTTGAGCGGATGGTCAGGGGTCCGTAACAAAATGACAAATAATTTGTAGACTGTAAATTGACAGCAAGATGCCCAAAAATATATGATGTTTTGGCTAAAATGTAATTATTTCAAACCTTGCTTAGTTGTATACAATAACGTGCATCTATTATGTATGGGAATACTTGGAAACAGATTTCTTAAATTAAAATCACTTGGAGCTGATTTCCTGGTGTTTTTACTGTCTTCTTTAGTCTGTTACAGTCTTTTTTTAAACTTGGGGGGCCACATAAAACCACCTACGGGTAACCCTGCTCTACAGACTCCAGCTAACACCAGATAACCTAACCTGTGGGAAAGTGCCCTTTCAGGTCTCCTCTGAGTCCATTGGACTGATAAGACTTAACAAGAAATCAGTACCCTGTAGGCTAATCTCCCAAAACATGGGAGGCAATGATAGGTTTGGAGTACAGTATGGAACCCTCATGTTCCCATGTAACCCCAATCTGTGGGAGAAAATAAGGGTAACTTCCTATTTATCACAGAATACTTAGCTCAATCAAGCATTCCTTCATGAAAAAGAAAACATGATAACCTGTTCTGCAAGTACAGTGCCTTCAGAAAGTATTCAGACCCCTTGACTTTTTCCACATTTTGTTACGTTACAGCCTTATTCTAAAATGGGTTAAATAAAAACAATTCCTCAGCAATCTACACACAATACCCCATAATGACAAAGGGAATCAGGTTGTTCGAAATGTTTGCAAATGTATAAATATGTAAAACAGAAATACCTTATTTACATAAGAATTCAGACCCTTTGCTACGTGACTCGAAATTGAGCTCAGGTGCATCCTGTTTCCATTGATCATCCTTGACATGCTTCTACAACTTCATTGGAGTCCACCTGTGGTCAATTCAATTGACTGGACATGATTTGGAAAGGCACACACCTGTCT
This sequence comes from Oncorhynchus nerka, assembly GCF_034236695.1. NCBI lineage: Eukaryota > Metazoa > Chordata > Actinopteri > Salmoniformes > Salmonidae > Oncorhynchus > Oncorhynchus nerka. The sequence continues at coordinate 43,754,139 of NC_088398.1, read as the reverse complement.
ATATAAGGTTGACAGTGCATGTCAGAGCAAAAACCAAGCCATGAGGTCGAAGGAATTCTCCGTAGAGCTCTGAGACAGGATCTGGGGAAGGCTACCAAAACATTCTGCAGCATTGAAGGTCCCCGAGAACACAGAGGCCTCCATCATTCTTGAATGAAAGAAGACTCTTCCTAAAGCTGACCACCTGGCCAAACTGAGTAATCGGGGAAGAAGGGCCTTGATCAGGGAGGTGAGTAAGAACCCTATGGTCACTCTGACAGAGCTCCAGAGTTCCTCTGTGGAGAAGGGAGAACCTTCCAGAAGGACAACCATCTCTGCAGCACTGCATTAAATCAGGTAGAGTGGCCAAACGAAAGCCACTCCTCAGTAAAAGGCACATGACAGCATGCTTGGAGTTTGCCAAAAGGCACCCAAACGACTCTCAGACCATGAGAAACAAAATTCTCTCGTCTGATCAAACCAAGATTGAACTCTTTTGCCTGAATGTCAAGCGTCACGCCTGTTTTGCTTCGTCATTATGGGGTATTGTTTGTAGATTGATAAGGGATTTTTTAAAATCCATTTTAGTATAAGGCTGTAACGTAAGAAAATGTGGGAAAAGTCAAGGGGTCTGAATGCTTTCCGAATACTTCCCGAATGGCCTCAGCTATAGCTTGGAGTTTTCCCCATCATGTAGGCTACACACTCATTCCTGTGTGTAACGGCCGTTGTCGGTGGAATAAGGTGAGGACCAATGCGCAGCGTGGTACATCTTTTTAATAAAGTAAACTGAACATTGAATAACAAAGAAACAACCGGAACAGTTCCGTCTGGTGTAGACACAAAGACTGAAAACAACTACCCACAAAACACACTCGAAAACAGGCTACCTAAATATGGTTCTCAATCAGGGACAACGATTGACAGCTGCCTCTGATTGAGAACCATACCAGGCCAAACACAGAAATAGAAAATCATAGAAAAACTAACATAGACAACCCACCCAACTCACGCCCTGACCATACTAAAACAAAAGACAAAACAAAGGAACTAAGGTCAGAACGTGACACTGTGTTAGATCCAGTGAGCACTAAGCCAAGACTGTTTCTCCCAAACAGTTTCTTGGAGTTCTGGCTAGGGACAACCTAGCGGACTAAACTCCACTCCATGGTGAAGGAAGTTTATGATGAACTTCACCAACGGCGTGGAGCCGAGACCAGGCTTTGTGGAATCGAGCTCCGACTACAAGACTTGAAGGTCAATACCTAAAAGAATGTCAATTATAAAATGCCCCCCCAATATGTGCCTTTCTTTGTTTGCTGAAACCATACTTTCTCAGTAAACGTTAATGAAATACTAACACTGACTGTTTGCTCATTGCCGTTGCTCTAAGATGGCAAATTAGCTCAAATGAGCACGTTTCCATTTAATTTCAAAAAGGAAACGGTCGGTGGTGGTATTGTTTAACATTTATTGAAAATGTGATGATTTCAGCAAACAAAGAAAGGCACACAACTACCGACGACAAACATGGGTACAAGGTGGGCATTTCATAATTATACTTTTTAAAGTATTGACCTTGGGCGAATCGATATACTGTAGTCGGAGCTAGATTCCACAAAGCCTGGTCTCGGCTCCACACCGTTGGTGAAGTTCATCAGAAAATTTCTTCACCATGGAGTGGAGTGTAGTCCACTAGGGATGACCTTGCTCAAGGGCGATTCGATATACTGTAGTCGGAACTAGATTCCACAAAGCCTGGTCTCAGCACCACACCGTTGTTGTAGTTAATCAGAAACTTTCTTCACCATGGAGTGGAGTTTAGTCCACTAGGGATGAACTTGCTCAAGACCCATTAATGATTCCAACTAGCCGCTAGCCCAGTTCTAAATGGAAAATGTAGAGCCTTTACCGAAGCCAACTTCGAATGGAAAGACCATTCTCAATAAGTAATATCTTCTGTTGAATAGAAATGCTGCCCTCTCAAGCTCTCATCTAACCAACCACACATTAAAATGTCTGAATGATCAACCTCCAATAGTGCTGTTGCTCATGCGTCAACAGAAAGAGCAGGCTGGATCATAATCATAGATGAGGGGAGCCACATGCCTGTTAGGCTTGGCTATGTTCTAAGGACCATGTCAGCCTTGTTTGGGTCCCTTTTCCCAGATAATCCATGGGCTTTGTCACAAATGTCACCCTATTCCCTACACAGTACACTACTTTTAATCAGAACATTTTGCAGTGCTCTATATAGGGAATAGGCTGCCATTTGGGACAAAGCCCATGACGCCAGTCTGGACCATGAGAATGAACCAATGGGAGAGGATCAGGAGGCTGGTGGTCTGCTGCTAAAGGCCAGCCAGGACTTTGCTCAGTTCCTAGGGGAAATTAATGTTGGCTGCTGGGAATAATCAGCAACATAGCGCTGTGTTCTCCCTGGAGCCTCGCAACGGGAGACACAAAGCTGTCTTGCTTAAAGGGCTATTAAATAAAGAAGAATACCAGAAACAGAATCTGGCCCCAGTGCAATGACACCTCCGTATGTTTCCAGTCGCTTGTGAAGTGTTCGACCATGCAGCTGAGCCCTGCGGTCCCCATGACCTGGTCAAAGGCCTACTGACCAGAGATTACCATCCATATTCAACAGATACAACACACAGATCTGTAAATGGGTTATTACTGAACGGCTAACAAACATGACGCATTTGTACAGAATCAATGATCTGCTAGGCTAATTTTCAGATTTGTATTTCATTAGGTACTGAACCTGACAACATGTCAATGCAGAAGAGCCAAAAACACAGAGCCACTGTCAGTAGCTATTGAGCTTGTTTAAACAGCTCCAACGGAACACTGACATGAATAGAACAGGTTGCTCCAAGCACACATGAATGGGGGCCCAATCCTAGACTAAAGACACCTTAAAGACACTCAGGGACTCCTCTCGACCCATTACGCCACCCAGAGACAGGGGAAACAGTACTCCAAGACAGAGAATTCCACAGTATTCTATGGTACAGTAGATACTGATTCTTTCTGTGTCCAATTCCAGGATTTACCAGCTGATCTCAGTCTATATCTTCACTACCACTAGACTAGACTATTAATGAAACAATATCTGTTACTTTAATTAGGCAAAATGCCTAAACCGCTACTATGAAGACAATGTGAGTTGTGAATAGACAGGAAAGGATTTTGTTAAGACCATTGGATCATTGAGATGGGCACAACCACAGGCCAAGCAATCAGAGGTCAAGCAGTTGAAGCAGGACCTCATCCGTTGCTATGCTAGATGTGTGCAGTAACTAATGATCACACAGTTTCACCACCGTGTCAGGGTGTTATACGACAGGGAGAAGGACAGATAGAGAGAGACGGAGAACCCCTCCATTCATGAAGAACCCAGAACTGTTAAGAGTTACTAGGGCAATTAATACAAACACCGCTACCGTATTACAATAGCACTTTTGAGAAGTAGACATCAAAGAGGAGGGATGTATTTCACTAGGGGGCTCTGAGAGGGAGGGAGACCCCTTCTATCACTGTGCTCCAATTATGCAGGGGTGCCAATAGTGACTTCAGTTTGCCCTGCGTGCCAGTAAATGATGTAAGCCCAAATTCCTAAAACTCTCAGTACGAGAGTCTATTCGCACATTTCAAGAGCTGGACCTGTTTACAATCCTAACAGTCACTTGCATCTTTTCCGCTAGTAAAACTAAATACCAATCCTTGACTGAATGGCAGATCATAAAACCTCCTTTGTAGTGCTCATTTGTGCAGCGATACTAGACAGTGGGCATTACATCTCAGGCATATTGTATGCTAAAGACATTATGACAAAGCTGTAATTAGGACTGATAGTTTTGAAAACAAGAGGCGCCACATAAAAGCTGGCCTTGAATAAGTTGCTGGCTGGACGGCCTGTTGGCTTTGTGTCATGGTGGCTGCACTGCCATCTGACCCAGAGCTAAAAGTCAGAGGGAAACAGTAATGTAAACTCACCATGGGCTATTTCAGTTCCTTTTCCTCAAGTTCTGGCCCAGACGATGCCTGCAATTTCAGTCCCTGCTGTGGTTCAAGGAAATCAACCCTTTCTAATTATAAAGCCCTGCACCAAGATGATGTAAAAATGATTACAGTCCCTTTCATGCCCATTTCTCCCTCATCAAAGAGGAGGACCAAGGCCAATGAGGACATGCCCTCCCCATAAAAAGCCTGATAATAATTTAAATAATTGATTTAAAAATGGAAGTGGAAATCAATTACTTGACCGGGAAGGCAATTCAGAACCGCCTGTAGAAATAGACTAGAGGTAAAAGATGCTAATAAAGCCAACAAAATCTAAGTTTAAACATTTCCAATATATACTGCCCTAATTTTTGTAAGGAAATTGGATATAAAAGTTTTATGACTTTACTTACCACATGTTTTAATAAGAATAAAAATATTTGATCAAATATGTGAAAAGTCCAGACTGAGCTTAATGGGTACCGAGTGTAGCGTTTAAGCCAATGGGTTTTTGTAACAAGCCAACCTCTTAAATAATACATTTTTATTAATTTCCAAATGTTCCAAATGTACAAACTGACATTTATGTAAAATTACACCAAACAAATATTTAAAAGCAACATGCAACAATTTCAAGATTTTACTGAGTTATAGATCATTCATGGAAATCAGTCGATTTAAATAAAATCATAATTTTTTAATTTGTTTAAATAGGCAAGTCAGTAAAGAAATTCTTATTTACAATGATGGTCTACGCCGGCCAAACCCAGACGATGCTGGGCCAATTGTGAGTCGCCGTATGGGATTCCCAATCACGGCCGGCTGTAACACAGCCTGGATTCAAACCAGGGTGTCTTTAGTGACACCTCAAGCATTGAGATGCAGTGCCTTAGACCACAGCGCTACTCGGGAGCCCATTAAGCCCTAATCTATGGATTTCACAAGACTGGGAACACAGATATGCATCTGTTAGTCACAGATATCTTAAAACAAAGGTAGGAGCGTGGATCAGAAAACCAGTCAGTATCTGGTGTGACCACCATTTATTTGACTCATGCAGATCGACACATACAGAGTTGATCAGGCTGTTGATGTGGGATGTTGTCCCACTCCTCTACAATGGCTGTGCGAAGTTGCTGGATATTGGCGGGAGCTGGAACATGCTGTTGTACATGTCAATCCAGAGTATCCCAAACATGCTCAATGGGTGAGTATGCAGGCCATGGAAGAACTCGGACATTTTCAGCTTCCAGGAATTGTGTACAGATCCTTGCGACATTGGGCCGTGCATTATCATGCTGAAACATGAGGTGATGGCAGAGGAAGAATGACATTACAATGGGCCTCAGGATCTTGTCACGGTATCTCTGTGCATTAAAATTGCCATCGATAAAATACAACCGTGTTCGTTGTCTGTAGCTTACGCCTGCCCATACCATAACCCCATCGTCACCATGGGGCAAGCTGTTCACAACGTTGACATCAGCAATACTTTCACCCACACAATGCCATACACGCCGTCTGCCATCTGCCCGGTACAGTTGAAACTGGGATTAATCCGTGAAGAGCACAATTCTCCAGCATGCCAGTGGCCATTGAAGCTGAGGATTTGATGACGCCGAACTGCAGTCAGGTCACGACCCTGGTGAGGACAACAAGCACGCAGATGAGCTTCCTGAGACAGTTTCTGACAGTTTGTGCAGAAATTATTTGGTTGTGCAAACCCACAGTTTCATCAGCTGTCCGGGTGGCTGGTCTCAGACGATTCCAAACGTGAAGAAGTCGGAGGTGGAGGTCCTGGGCTGGCGTGGCTACACGTGGCCTGCAGTTGTGAGGCCGGTTGGACATACTGCCAAATTCTCTAAAACGATGCTGGAGGCATGCCAAGCTTGTAGCGTCATACCCAAGAATACTTGAGGCTGTAATTGCTGCCAAAGGTGCTTCAACAAAGTACTGAGTAAAGGGTCTGTATACTTATGTATATGCAATATTTCATCGTTTTCTTATAAATAGAAATTTGCAAACATTTCTAAAAACCTGTTTTTGCTTTGTCATTTTGAAGTATCGTGTGTAGATTGATGGGGGGGACTATTTAATCCATTTTAGAATAAGGCTGTAACGTAACAAAAATTGGAGAAAGTAAAGGGGTCTGAATACTTTCCGAATGCACTGTGTGTATAACAATGCAAGGTTCATTTAACAATAAAATAAGACAAACTGCATTTAAAAATGTAAGCTGTGAATGCATGAAATATTTGTAGTTCACCAAATGATGTTGCTACTGTGAGACTGACATTCACGCATGACTGCTAGTAGGAAAAACCCATAATTTCAATATTAACAAATGCTCATGACATATGCTATCCTTTATGTATATCAGCACATTAATATCTTAATTTTAGATAAAGTATGATCACTTATCTGAGAAGGTACAAAAAATATCTGGTAGTCTCAACACAAATGTTTTTTTGCAGCTTGAAATTGGCCAATAGTAGGAACTTACACATAATTCTCAATAACAATAACAAAAAAATTATGGATATTACAATCAGATGAATTAGTTGAATTTATTTTTATTTGAATCCATGGGTATGTGGGCTTAATAGGTACACTTAGCCTAATGCATTTGAAAGGGATATTAAAATAAGAGTTCAAATATATTACTTAACTGTCAAGTGACTATAAGGGCTATAAGGGCCTTTTATCGCATCTGAACTTCCTCAAATATGATCAAGTTAACTTCATAGTCTGCGTGATAGATTTAATTTTGATAGTGCAAGCAAACGGTTGTTTCGTGCAGTCTATATTCATATTCAGAGATGTGTCCCGAAACAACTCATGCATTGTCTTGGCTGTGTGCTTAGGGTTGTTGTCCTGTTGGAAGGTGAACCTTCAACCCAGTCTGAGGTCCTGAGCGCTCTGGGGAAGGTTTTCATCAAGGATTTCTCTGTACTTTGCTCCGTTCATCTTTCCCCTCGATCCTGACCAATCTCCCCGCCCCTGCCGCTGAAAAACATCTCCACTGCATGATGCTGCCACCACCATGCTTCACTGTAGGAATGGTCCCAGGTTTCCTCCAGACGTGATGCTTGGCATTCAGGCCAAAGAGATTAATCTTGGTTTCATGAGACCAGAGACTTGTCTGAGCGTCCATTAGATGCCTTTTGGCAACCTCTAAGCAGGCTGTCATGTGCCTTTTACTGAGGAGTGGCTTCCGTCTGCCCACTCTACCATAAAGGCCTGATTGGTGGAGTGCTGCAGAGATGGTTGTCCTTCTGGAAAGTCTGTGCCTCCTTCCCCAGATCTGTGCCTTGACACAATCCTGTCTCTGAGCTCTACGGACAATTACTTCAACCTCATGGCTTGGTTTTTGCTCTGACATGCACTGTCAACTGTGGGACCTTATATAGACAGGTGTGTGCCTTTCCAAATCATGTCTAATCAATTGAATTTACCACAGGTGGACTCCAATCAAGTTGTAGAAACATGTCAAGGATGATCAAGGGAAACAGGATGCACCTGAGCTCAATTTCGAGTCACATAGCAAAGGGTCTGAATTATTATGTAAATAAGGTATTACTGTTTTACAATATTTATAAAAATGTTTTTAAAAAACAGTTTTCGCTTTGTCATTATGGGGTATTATGTGTAGATTGCTGAGGAATTGTTTTTATTTAATCCATTTTAGAATAAGGTTGTAACGTAACAAAATGTGGAAAAAGTCAAGGGGTTTGAATACTTTACGAAGGCATGTTATCATTACTTATTGTATATTTATTCCTTGTGTTATTATTATTATTTGTTTTATCTCTGCATTGTTGGGAAGGGACTGTAAGTAAGAATTTCACTGTTAGTCTACACCTGTTGTTTACTAAGTATGACCATAGGACATTCAATAGGACATTCCACCAATAGGGAATTCTCCAGCTAGAATGCGTAACAACGAGGCTTCCCTGTGCACTTCCAAGACCAGGGTGACGGTCTCACAAAAGCTGACTAGGTTAAGACACAAGCAGCCCACAGAGCGGGAGGGGGGGGGGGGGGGGGTAGTTAGTATACATCAATTCAATTTGTATATGATATAAAAAAAAAGCAATGAGTTTTAACTAAGTACTGTAGGCTAAATTAATCTTGTTTATCTGTAACTAAGCCCAGTATGGCTGCCTGTCTGGGAGTGACTGCCATATATCGGTAACAGCAACCTCTCCTGTCTAGACTCACCTCTAGGGGAAATACTGCAGCCAATCTGGGATTCCTGGAGGGAAATCCCCCCCCCCCTACAAGACCCCTTTGGCCAGCCAGATGTAGTCATGGCAACAGTCAAAATATCAAGTAAACTGGAAAAATACCCAACTCAGAGAGGACAGATTTATGTTAGTTACCATTAAAACAATACAATTCCACACATTACACATGCTTCAGAATATGCTGGCTACCTGGATAGTGGATACACATTCATCAAAAACAAATTTCACCTGTGTGATAACATCAATACGTCACATAGAGGAATCAATCTCCACATAGCAGCATAATTTCTGTCTGTGAGACTAGAGAGGATGGAGAGAATATGCAATCACAGTTTATCTCTCCAGTCTCAAAGGGCTTCTACTTTCAAGTTCATTATACGTTCTTGTTCGTGAAAAATGCCAAAATTGTCTTTGCACACAAAGCAACCTTCAGACTAAATAAAATCCACTGACAATATTTTCTCAATGTTCAGTTATCTGAATATCATTAGTCTGTCAAAGACTAAACCCACTGGCAGTGTTCAGAAACATCTGTGTTGGATTTAATTAATTGAGTCATCTATGCTGGAGAGAGACACTAATGCTGATTGTCTTTTAGTTGCGACATCTCACCGAAACCCTGCACTCTCACCCCAAAGAGTTACTAATGTGAACACATGAGCTGGTTAAAGCAGAGCCGAAGCCGTGCTGCAGGTGTAACGGATGTGAAACGGCTAGCTTAGTTAGCGGTGGTGCGCGCTAAATAGCGTTTCAGTCGGTAACGTCACTTGCTCTGAGACCTTGAAGTAGTGGTTCCCCTTGCTCTGCAAGGGCCGCGGCTTTTGTGGAGCGATGGGTAACGATGCTTCGTGGGTGACTGTTGTTGATGTGTGCTGAGGGTCCCTGGTTCACGCCCGGGTATGGGCGAGGGGACGGTCTAAAATTATACTGTGCACTGGAATGTCTTCACCAGCCTCCCCTGGGATACAGAGACAGAGGGAGGAGACGGTGGGCAGCCGGCGACCATGACAGTTTTCATTCCTCTTCATAAATGGTCAATTTAAGCAGATATGGGAAACATATCTGAGCCAGACAATGTCTTTACCACATGGTTTATTTTAAGCTGGTGTCAAGCAGAGAGGCAAGAAAGGGCATTGGAAGCAAAGGGAAAAGACACAATGTGCCAAATGATACTGCATAAAGCAGACAGAGCCCAGGGAAGGTTTTAATTTAAACATCATGATCTCTGTATGAGAAGATATGAATACCAATGAGGTGCCAAGCAACACAATGAGAGCTCTCCCACAGAGCAGCACAGGTGTGCCGTAAAAACCAGTCCGTTGATCTCAAAAACACACATAACAGTTGCACATGTATCATGAGGACTTAACAAGTCTGTTAGGACTCAGAAAGGGGAACTGGCAGTCGGGCGATGTGAGGATATGTGTTGCTCACTACATTTATTGCACTCAAGGTCACCATCCAGAACACCGTTCCAGTGTTTTATGAAACTGCGGGAGAGAATGACCTTATTCCCATCACTCAGAAGTGAAGAAACAGATCCTCCACAAAGAATGTCCCTGTCCTACCTGGGGACATAATCTCATCACATATATTTTGATATCTATCTTACCAAGTGCAAAAGGGGTCAAAGACAAGCATATTTGGGCCTAATGATAATTTGTGGGGTCACAAATACATTATACAAAGGCATTGACAGCAGTGCGATTAGAGAGGAATAGAAAGAGAAGAACATCCTAACCGCTCTTTTTCAACAACGTACTGAGATAGCCTACAAACACCTTCTGCATTCAGCTGGTGGGTGGTGAGCTTTATGAAGTGCAATCAAGAGGGCACAGCCTTCACAATAAAAGCATTGGCATTAAAAACTACTTTCATTGATCCACAAAAAAGCCAAGTGGTCTTGTCTGATCCAAGTTTTTGGAATGCATTTTCACAGATTTACTGATGACAGGCCCAGTTGGAGTTGAGAGAAAAGAGGGTTATTGATATTCATACTGGCAGCATTGTGAGTGTGATTACCAGTCTGAATGGCTCTACAGGCCTCTTGAGCCCCATGGTCTAGAGAAGTGGGACACCCAGCTACGCTCCCACGCTTTGGGGAAAAAAAAACTCACCTCCCCATTCATACACAGCAAATCCTCATTTGGCCACATTGATTGGTGACAGTAAAGTCAGCTGATTCCTGCTGCTGCATGTCTCCTTGAAAACTCCAGTGAGGCATGAAGACAGTCACCTGACCAAAAAATCAGTCACACTTCAATTGCTCTAGTGCAGTAGTTACCACCCTTTTCTGAGACAAGATCACTTTCTGAGACTGCAAGCGGAGATCGACATGACTTAAAAAATGTAAGCCTATGCAACATTAACCTATGAACAGTACTGTAGCAATGAGGTTTGTGCAGTAAGCTATAGGCCCAATACATTATCATTGCATATTGGCTTTGCTTGAATTGCCCTGCCGATGCATTGTTGTTCGGACCAACATTTGAGGTAGGCTATATGATCACACCGGTAATAGATCAGCTGTTGTATTAGTTGTGAGGCACAGCTGAGTGAGCATACATTTAAATAATCAGCTTTTTATTTATATTTTAGTGGGCTGATGGTGCCTGCATCTGATGGTCAGTCTCAGAGAAGGGAGAGAGCAGCGAGACTGAAGGTCAGCCTCTCAACATCCCTCCTCTCTCCCTTTCCTCCACTGACACTGACCAAAAAGGGACACCGTCTTCCAGCTAATGGCGAAACTCGAGTCGCATTTCTCCCACACGCACAAATTCATGTTGTTACTCCTACAAACAGAGAATGTGAAATATTCCTCGATATTAAAAAAGACCTAAGCTGCAAACAATTACAACGCAAGCTTATCAATACAATTTCATATTTTTCATTCATCACGTAGTAGCATGAGTGGAAATAGGAACTATGCAAATGTTATGGCTCATAAAAGTGTTGAATAAAAAGAGTTGACAGGCCTGAGTAAAAACATAATAATGAACTCACTCAAAAACAGCAGCTCTCTTCTGTATTCACAGACAGTCTTTCTCTAGTCATGGTTTTAAAAGTATTCAAACCTTACGCCTGCTACGTTACTGCAGACATGGTAATCTAAGCCATCCAATTGGCCAATGGTAGGCCTATAGCGCACTTGATTTGCTCTCCAGGCCCGCCGGGAAGGCAGAATTTGTACCTTCAGACATATGAAATGGTTAAAAATGGGAACACTTCGCCTCCCCGGCACACAGGGCAGCTGAATGGGGTGCATCTATCGCCAACAGCGCGAGAAACATAAAATAAAAAAATAGGAACGCAAGGCTTTATGTTTTTTTTTTTTTTTAAGAAATCGTGATTGATTGGTTGACGACCACTGCTCTAGTGTCTAGTACACAGTGGATAGGAAAATCCAAGAAGACCCTTTACAACCCTTTACTTTATATAACTATAATGTATGGCTGTCCTCTACTTACCCCGTATGTAGGCTAGCCCTCGGTACTGAGACAGTTTGTAGGGCTGGCACTACCAGGAGAGAGAGGGATAACGGATGACACTGAGGAGTTTTTCTTACAGTGGTCAATCATGTGGTGACTCTGAAAAGACCTTTGAGGGTTATGATGCCTAGGAAGCTGAGTAACCCAGGTTCACTATACAACACAACCCCCTGAAGAGTGGACAAAAGAAAGGGGGCCTGACTGTAGGGGTCTTGCCGCCTACACTCTGTTCTGTTGGCCCCATCAACCTTGGACTTCTAAAGCTCCTCTGAAGGTTCACATTTTTCAGAGTGGCAGTTTCCTGTTTCTTCCACCGTATTCACAAACCAGCTCTGGGGTTTGAATGAATGCATTTTTCATTTAGGGAGCTTCACAGTGAGTGTGTGGCCGTGTAGAGCAGAGGTTAAAGACAGATTGTGATTGCCATTAACACAGGTCATTAGGCGGTCCTTCTTGTGGGGCAGGTGAGGTCATGAGAATATCACTGACCACTAGACAATTGGAAGTCTCAGCTCAGGCCCCTTTCAATAGAGTTAAAAGGATGTGGCCGCCGAACAAAGCCTGTCCATCCATCCCCTTCTGCACAGCCTAATCCCATAAGCAAATAATACTTTATGTCACGCCGAAAAACATGTCCTGATGTTGAACCTTCAGAACACATTCGGATGGTCACTTTTGTTGCCTTGGTTTTACAAAGGGGATTTCCTTTTTATATATAAATAATATATTAATGGATTGATAACGATCAATTGATTGATGATGATGACCTATTAATGATTTATCACTTCTCCAGAAGTTTTAAGAGCTTTGACAGAGGGACCACTGACTGACAGGACAGCACCTGGTGGCATTCCACTGCTTTCAACCAGATCTTCCTCCTTCCTTAATGCTGCTCTCCTACTGTTGACTGCTCCAGTCAACCTCCGGAGACACTCAGTACTGTAGCTGGAGGAGCTGGAATGTGCCAGAGTAGCTGCAGTCTCCTTTTAAAGAAAACCGGCCTGGGAGGGGAGGCCATTTTAAGGATGAGGAAGGTGAACGTGAAGAGGGAGCCGACCAGAGCTGATTGTCCTCCTCTTCCCTTTGAGGCCGAGCACAATGGGGGCCGAGGTCATTAGTTCAGCCGGTCTCAAATGCTCCTGAGCTGGGGACGGACTGGCGCTTTTATCTGCCGACGCAATCACAAAGAGCAGTTCTCTGTCCCATTCAGCCATGCCACAGAGCAGTGCAGAGCAGAAAGAGAGAGGGGCCCGGGACAGAGGCCTCGCGGACTCCCACACACACTCTTTAGAGTCACTCTGTGACATAAAGGGATAAGTCTCTCAGGATAGAGACCTCAGATGTAGCATGCAGTCGTAAAACACTGCAAACTATACTGTCTCAGATAAACCGATACGGACTTGAAGGGGTTGTAAAACACATTTACTCACATTCAGTCAGAGAAGCTCATGTACTATACACTATACATTCTTCATGTGCTAAGTCTAAACATGAGAGCAAAACCCCAAATTAGGTGCACACACAGTATGAGGGAGTGTGGAGGATGTCAGAGATATAAAAGCCAAAGGAAATCAGACAAAAGGAATGTGTCCGTCTACCCAGTCAGGTCACGGTGTAATGAGAAAAGCCTGTGGCCCACTGACCTCTCCAGCCAATGAACTGCCATAACAGCCACTATCAGCCTTCAAAAACCTTCCAAAAAAGCCGCCGTTGCTAGCTGATACGATCCATTCCCCCCGTTTGAAGCACCAAGACAATTCATCAGCATCAGAGCCAGGGAAAAACCAAGATAACACTTTGCTGTCTGCGTGTTGTGCTGTTGTATTTCAGTATGACATCACTCTCTGTACCCAGCCAATTCTAACGCATTTGTTTTTTTTACCCCTCACTACACCAGCCCTTCCAAGGTCATGGACACTGGTGCAAAGCTCTGCGGAGCAGGGAGGAGAAAATAAGAGTGTTTCACTAGCCGGGTGACTCTGGCAGCTGGAGGGCAGCTGGGAGCCTGGAGGGCCCACTCTGGATTCCTCATGATACAGCAGCCACTGTTCATGAAGCAGGGTGTAATATCTGACCCTGTGCCAATTATCACCCCGCAAGGTGCGAATATCAGTGATGGGGGAGAAAAAAACAATACAGTTAAATGTTGGGATATTATTTTTGACGGTATATCATATAGTTTTGACAATATCTCAATACTATTTTTGCGCTAGTTGGCTCTACATATACCAAAACTCCAGGATGTTTTCCTTCATATCTTGTTCTCCATTTTCTTTTTAAATAGGGAGAAATTTGTTTTTAGCAATTTTATTTCCATGAATGATCAAAACCTGTTTTCTCATGCCTCTCTCTTGTCCCTCTGCAGCAGATATATGGTGAGCAATATAGTGCATTCGGAAAGTATTCAGACCCCTTGACTTATTCCACATTTTGTTACTTTACAGCCTTATTCTCAAATTGATAAAATAGTTTTTTTCCCTCATCAATCTACACACAATACCCCATAATTTCTGGTAAATGTATTACAAATAAAAAAACGGATATCACATTTACATAAGTATTCAGACCCTTTACTTAGTACTTTGTTGAAGCACCTTTGGCAGCGATTACAGCCTCGAGTCTTCTAGGGAATGACACTACAAGCTTGGCACACATGTATTTGGGAAGTTTCTCCCATTCTTCTCTGCAGATCCACTCAAGCTCTGTCAGGTTGGATGGGGAGCAACGCTGCACAGCTATTTTCAGGTCTCTCCAGAGATATTTGATCTGGTTCAAGTCCGGGCTCCGGCTGGCCCACTCAAGAACATTCAGAGACTTGTCCAGAAGCCAATCCTGTGTTGTCTTGGCTGTGTGCTTAGGGTCGTTGTCTGATTGGAAGGTGAACCTTCGCCCCCAGTCTGAGGTCCTGAGAGCTCTGGAGCAGGTTTCATCAAGGATCTCTCTGTACTTTGCTCCCTTCATCTAACCCTCGATCCTGACTAATCTCCCAGTCTCTGCCGCTGAAAAACATCTGCCACCGCCATGCTTCACTGTAGGGAGGATCCCAGGTTTCCAAGTTGTAGAAACATCAAGGATTATCAGTGGAAACAGGATGCACCTGAGCTCAATTTCGAGTCTCATTACAAAGGTTCTGAATATTTCTAACAACCTTTGTCATTATGGGGTATTGTGTGTAGATTGATGATGGAACAAAAATATTTCATACATTTTTTAATAAGACTGTAACGTAACAAAATGTGGAAAAAGTTATGGGGTCTGAATACTTTCTGAATGCACTGTATGATTGCAACATTGAATTGCAATAAAATCACAGTATCAAATCACAACACATATAGAATCATGGGAATCGCAATACATATTGTATCGGCAATGTCTTGATATAGCCTGGTGACTTTACAGCATTGGGACAGAGACATCCTATAGAGCAGTGATTCCCAACTCCAGTCCTCGATTGCCCCTAACAGTACACATTTTTATTGAAGCCACGGACATGAACACCTGATATCAACTAATCATCAGGCCCTCAATGAATTGAATCAGGTGTTTTTTGTCCAGGGCTACAACAAAAATGTGTGCTATTGGGAGTACTCGAGAGCTGGAGCTTGGAACCACTGATGGGAATAGAATTCCATGACCTTTACAATTCAAGTCCCACACAATGTGAATGGTGCAGGACTCCAAAGTGAACATTGCACCTATAAAGGCAATTGGCCTTTATTTCGCATCATGAGGTGCAGCATTCACTTTGGATTCCTGCACCTCATGATGCAATATAAAGGCCAATTGCCTCCTCAGTCAATACTATTGCATTACATGGCATTAAAGATTCACTATGCAGAAATCCGTTTCAGTTTATGTGAAATAAAACATGCAAGTACAGTGTAGAGAATCATTGTATTATCTAAACCGCTGTGAAATATATTTCTCCATAACCAAAAATATTGTATTTTCAGCTGTTTGAAGCTGGTGTACAGAACCAAAAGTAAAAGACGTTAAAATGAAACTTAAGGGGAAGTATAGAAATAGTGCACATAGAACAGATCTACCACTTCTTAGACTTGCTTTCAATGAGAATGAGAATCTCTAACTCAAATTTCTATGTGAATTTGGTCAGGTCACCCAAAAGTTACATACAGCAGTTAATGCCTTTATTATTGCCTGACCACATTAAGGGAGCATATTGGAGAGGAAATCTAGCCTAACTGTGCTGAAAGAGATTAGTAAAATTATATTCGCTTCAAAGCCTCTTGTCTCCGAGCTCCAAATCATATGATGTGAGGGGAAAATGTAATGTTTGTTGTTTGAGAGGTTTCTACAAACACAAAACAGTTGACTCGCCGACCCGGTTCAATGATTTCTTTTCGCTTTTCAGGAGACTTGAAGAGACAGGGTGGGCCTCATGTGGACACACCTGAAGTTTAGTTTGAGGGCTTTCTAAACTAAGGGTGTGTGTGTGTGTGTGTGTGTGTGCGTGTGCGTGTCTGTGTGTGTTTGTCATGTGGTTTGAGCTACGCCCTGCTAATCGTTGCCTACTGGCCGTACAGTGCTTTGATACTGGTATAGGGTCTGGCGCTAGCTTAAATGGTTGCCTTTGTGACTCTTTTACATTCCTACCTTCCAGCATGTAAAATCTCACCTCCACTGTCTGGGCATGACCATTTAGACAAACACAAAAACAAAGAAAGACGTCAATCGGGACTCTAGCCAAGTGTCAGGTAGGTCGTTTATTCATTTGAATTAGCCGCAGTAATAGGAGTAGGCTAAACAGAATAGCAAACATCCTCAGAGTTGTGAGTGGAATTGAGGTCTTTGTTGATCAATATAATGGGATAAACTGCACTATAAAATACCTTGTGCACTGACAATGGTAAACCAAAAAGGTAATTTATTCTAGATGCCTTTTCATCTAGGCAAAGTGGAACACATTGTTCACAAGGGAAACTAAGAGAGGATGACAAAGGGGGTTATTACTATGGTTGAAGTGCTAGGCTATTATGGTTTAAAAATATCAAAGCCAGTTGATAGTGACGACGGAAAATGTTCATTGTCATTGTTCAATTTATGAAAGAAAAAAGTGTGTGCGTGTGTGTCCTCCAGCCTGTTTCACGTGTATCATCTGTGGTCTAGACTTCCTGCTGTGGCTGCCTGAGTATGTTGCTGTCTTCGGCCAGAAGAAGACCTCAGACTGAGTTATGACTCAGGATATTATAGAAGCAGAAAGTTTACCTATCTCCTCTCTGACTTGTTAACAACATTCCTGAAGTGCAAAATGACTCCAGACAGGGTTTGAGGCCCGGTATAAAAGACATGAGCTCCTCTCTAAACGTCAATACCTCTGAGTCACTGCTTCCTATAGAACACAGGTGAAAGAGCTATTCTTTAACCCTGGGGATAGTTAGGACAGTGAGGGAGAGTCTGTTCACAGCCCCTGCATCCTCCATTATTTCCAAGGACGCTGAGAGGGTGTTTTCCTGCCTGGAGCTGCTTGTGGTGGAGGATAATGGTCACTGACGAGAGGAGAGCTGGGATGACCAGTGCAGCTGTTCACAGACGGCCAGCCAGCCTGAGAAATAGTCTTAGAATGGCACCAGTGGCCAGACAGGTCGTGAAAGGGAAAATTGTGGGACAGACAGGTTTGTATGTCAAGGGTCTAGTCTACAACAGCCTCTTGGCTGCTATGTGTCTGTGAGCTCATTGATTTGCACCCATCTTCAACAAATAGCCTAGCCTACTTCCACACACTGGGCTAACAGCTCTCCCACAGTGACGTTGGAGTAGCACTAGACCAGCGCCTAACAGGCAAACAGGAGCCTTGAGACGCATGCCATTAGCATCAGGCACCTCATTAAAGCAAATCAGATTTGTGGAAATGGCTTCCTGCTGACCCAGTAAGCTGAGGCAGTTGACAAACAAAGAGAGAGGACAGACTTATGGTGAGAGAACAGTCCAGAAAAAACAACAAGCCTTCTGGGTGGTTTAGCTGTATTCCCCCTGCCTGTCTGTTTAATATTTCACCAAATGTTCCCTCTTCCCCCCACAACATAGCAACAGCAAAAGGAGTACAGATGGAGCCTTCAGTTCCAATCAGTGGCGGTTGGTGTCGTCCAACATTAGGGAGCACAATTCGTTTTTTTATAACAATGGCCTTATTTCTGTTACAGCATATTGGATGACTGTCATTCATATTCCATTCACCCAGCTCAATGTACTGTAACATTGCTTGGTTTAGGCTACTACATGATACTCAAATTTTCCCTATACCCATCCTAGCCAACAAAGGAAAGTTTATAATGTAGGTGTACAGGTCGAGAGACAAATTGGAGTAATCAACGTGACAGTGACAAAATCAATACAGCCTTGTACACTATTGCCTGCATCTAGCTGATCTAGCATGAAATCATTAGTCAGTTTTGCAACTGAAACGAAAGTTTCTCAAATTTCAGTTTTAATGTCAAGTACAGTGAAATGCCTTTCTTGGAAACTCTAAACCCAACAATGCAGTAATCAATATCAATGTAGTATAACATCCAAAAACATAAGGTAGAACAAAAATGCACAAGAAATAAAAGTAAGAACACGAGAAAGTAAGCAAGCTATACTGTCCTACAAAGGCAAAAAGCTGTAACTACAAATTTGGTCAAAAACAATAACTGAAGTCAGATTTTGAAGTTTAAAAAAAGCTCACAGCACCAGTTCCAATACCATATTTGGGTGATTCTGCAACTGCGGGCACTTCTATGTCCTCAGGGTCAATTTGGGGGATTTTATAAAAACATATCTATGTTTTTATTCTTTATATGTCAAGTTCACACTACAATCACCCCAGATTTTTTAACACCTCTCTATCAAGTATTTTAGCTACTTTCCAGATGTATTTTATACCTCAATGTTACAGTTTTCTTCCGGTGAAAGAGAGGAGGACCAAAATGCAGCGTGGTTATTCATAAACATCTTTAATGAAAGATGAAAATACGAACAGTTTACAAAAAAACAATCAACGTGCAAAACCGAAACAGCCCTATCTGGTGCAACAAACACAGAGACAGGAACAATCACCCACGAAACACTTAAAGAATATGGCTGCCTAAATATGGTTCCCAATCAGAGACAATGATAAACACCTGCCTCTGATTGAGAACCACTCTAGGCAACCATAGACTTACCTAGACTACTTCAATAAACCACAATCCCATTACCTACAAAAAAACCTAGACAAAACACACCACCTAAATACCCATGTCACACCCTGGCCTGACCAAAATAATAAAGAAAACACAAAATACTAAGGCCAGGGCATGACACTCAATTTCAGTGTTTTGCCCTTGTCCCTGACTTTTGAGCTTCTACTATGTTTTTCTATGAGAAAACATAATATAATGTGTAGTTATTCATGTTATCTACTAGAGAAAGAGTCAATTAAATCAAATTAGGGATGCACGATATATTGGTAAGAATATCGGAATCGCTAAAAATGACAGTATAGGCATCAGCCCGATGTCTAGTTGAACACCGATGTGCAAAACCGATGTCAAAGCTGACGTGCATACCTATATAACGTAGGTAGATGAGGTAATGACGCCACAAAAAATACAGCGCTACACTTGCAACACAGCATTCCTGAACTAGCCCACAATGTCCGCGGTGTGCATCTATTTTGAAGTTTCAAATTAAGAAAACAAAAAGGCCATATGCAATGTTCTCTGTCCTGGATGATGTTGCCTTTCGCCGACTGGTCGAGCACCGGTACACACTACCAAGTAGGCGCTATTTTTCAGATGTTGCCCTACTGGAGTAACACAGTATTGTTGAAAAGCACTTGCTAGGGGCGTCACTGCTATTAGCTTCCCGACTGACATTTGGAGCAGCGATGTCAGCGCCATGAGCATGCTGAGTCTGACAGCACAGTGGGTCGACGAGGAAAACTTCCAAAAGTACTCTACTAGAGGCTGTGAACAAGCGATTCGGTGGCATTCTCTCTGAGCCTCTTTACTGTGTCGCCGCCGTGCTCGATGCTAGGTACAAGGACTGCTACTTCGATGCAGACAAGAAACAGGGTTTACGTAAAATATTATATACACAGCTGGACAAGATGGAAATGGACACAGTGACAGTGCGCACCGAGGAAGAGAGGCCATGGAGCTGAAACTGCTTGACACGTATGATGAAATCCTGGTTGAGAATGAAACGACTGAACAAATGAACAACGAAACAGCACAGCAAGTAAGTGAAAGGAATAGGTTTTGATTATGTTTTACTGGTAATGGGGACATATGTAAATGCAAAAAAAATAACTTTTTGGTCTGTGTGTGTGTGTGTGTGTGTGTGTGTGTGTGTGTGTGTGTGTGTGTTTTTGTGTGTGTGTGTGTGTGTGTAACCTTTATTTAACTAGGCAAGACAGTTAAGAATAAATTCTAATTTACGATGACGGCCTCCCCGGCCAAACCCGGACGACACTTGGCCAAATGTGCACAGCCCTATGGGACTCCCAATCATGGCCCGGATGTGATACAGCCTGGATTCGAAACAGGGACTGTAGTGACGCCTCTTGCACTGAGATGCAGTGCCTTAGACCGCTGCGTCCGTGTGTGTGTGTAAGTTAACTATTTAACTGTACTAGAATGCTTAAAAAAGGTATAGTTTTTTTTGTCAAGGAAAATATTGGATATCGGTATCGGCCAAAAATGTCATATCGGTGCATCCCCAAATTAAATCTATATCAACATTTATTGTGAGTATGCCCTTTATATGCTTTTTTTACACAAAATATACCTGTCCTTTGGCCGTGGTGTCATTTCCACCACTGAGGGCAAATTCCTCATCATTAAAGTTTTTTCAAGAGAATGTTAATTTAGTTACCATGGAAACTTATTGTGACACTGAAGCACATGGCTGCAGCAGACAGTTGTTCAGATGTGATGTCCAGAACTTGAAGAAGTATATAGGTAAATATTGCTTGTGTAGAGAATATTTTTATTGTCAGTCATTAAAAAAATAGTTTTTAAGTATATTTTATGAATTTAGTGTAAACTATATGATATCTGTAATACTAGCCAAAGTATGCTACGCAGTCTGTCATTTTTACGTTATTACATTAATATTTTTAACTTTAGGCTCATTTAATCATGTTTTAAATTAATTTAATCAAGAAAATGCTCCAAGGTGTGCACAAGTTGAAAACTTAAGTAGTACTTATCTTTGTTTTTAGAAGATGCCACATAAAACAGCATAGAGGTCACAGACATATAGAAACTGTCACACCCTGATCTGTTTCACCTGTCTTTGTGCTCGTCTCCACCCCCCTCCAGGTGTCGCCAATCTTCCCAATTATCCCCAGTGTATTTATATCTGTGTTTTCTGTTTGTCTGTTGCCAGTTTGTTTTGTTTTGTGAAACCTACCAGCTGTTTTCCCCTTGCACCTGTCTGGTCTAGTTCCTGTTTTCTAGTTTTTCCCGGTTTTGACCTTTCTGCCTGCCCTGAGCCTGCTTGTCGTTCTGTGCCTTGCCACACCATACTAGATTATTGACACCTGCCTGCTTTGACCCTGAGACTGCCTGCCGTTTTGGACCTTTTGAACCCTGTCTGGATTACTGACCTCTGCCTGCCCTTGACCTGTCGTTTTGCCTGCCCCTGTATTAGTAATACACTTTTGTTCCTTCGACACTGTCTGCATCTAGGTCTTACCTGAAATGTGATAGAAACAAAATGTAAAAAAATCCTATACGATACCAGGAACTTCTGCAAAAAGACAGGGAGAGATACTGGAAGAAAAAAGAGAAGGGAGAAGTGAAATCTATCTCTGAGCTTACAAAGTGAGAACAAAGAAGCAAGAGAAGGCAATGGAAATGCAACTGACAGAATAGAAGACAGACTTTTTAAAGAGAACAGTTGAAATGGAGACCTACCTATCAGGCAACACACCACCTCAGTCTCCAGATGACTTGCTGCCAGAACATGAGGCCAAAATACCTGCCCCTAACTTACCTGCCCCTGATGCACTCCCAGTTACCCCTTCCTCATTGTCTGCCACAGGAATGAGAAGTTGAATACTTGCTGGAAGGAAAAAGGTTAGAAGAGGTCGCTCAAAAACATACAGAGATCTATGCATGACAAATGTCAAACTTGATAAAGCTTTATGGAAAGCTGAGAAATACAAAGAAAGTGTGATTAACTGATGAAGAAAATGGAGAAACAACATTCCCCATAGACAAAGCAGCAAATGAAGGGAACTTCAAAGAACTTGAGAAGGATTTTAATGTTTGAAAATGCCATCATTGCAGAGTTAAAGCAAACGTTCCAAAAAATGTGTAGTGCCAAGGACAAACAAGTGGTTAAAAAACGCTCAGAGGCTAAATCTGCTAAATTGTAATTATTCGCCTACCTCCTCATGCCTTTTGCACACAATGTATATAGACTGAGAAAGTATGGCCTGGTGAAAGCCGAAACAGAGAATTTGGATTTTCAGCAAAAGCAATGAGGGCAAATGAAAACAGGACAACAAGTCTTCAAAACTCCAGGAAAAAGCAGTGTAACAGAATTAACACAGTCACAGAAGAGAAAATAGCTAGATTCTATGAACGTGATGACATCATCGTAAAAAGGACACAATAACGAGGAACAAGAAAAAAAAGCAGAAGTGCTTCTTGAATGGCATAATTCAGAACCTTTATCAGAAGTTTAAGAGGAAATATTCAGAGATTAAAACGTCTTACTATGAATTCTGCAAAATACGTCCTTTTTCGAGTTGTCAAGCCAGTAGTCCAGGATAGGGACAATTTCTTTTTCTTTTTTAAAATTGTATTTTACCTTTATTTAACTAGGCAAGGCAGTTAAGAACAAATACTTATTTATTTATAAATGCTTCTGAAAAATCCACGCCAACCTCCAGTTCATGGCGGACAAACTACAGTACCACAAAGCGATCAGCTGCAGCAACATTGAGAACCTTATTGAGTCTTTTTGCGGTGAGAACATGAAGAAAGAGTGCATGTACAGAGTGCTCCCTTTGCCAAGCAAAAGAGCTTAAACATCTGACTTTGATGCTGGTGAGCAGACATGGTGGTTTGAGTGGGAAAACAAAGCTGAAGAGAGAGAGAAGAAAAACAAAGAGGGAAACATGGAGAAGTTCACTGTAAAATTAAAAGTGTGTGGCACACTGCATATTCTACTGGAGGACTTCTCCAAAGGTTTGAAAGATAAGGTGGGGAAACACGTGTACAACATTTGACATCAACACTCCAAACTGAGAGAATTAAAAGAGAATCTGTGGTAAGAGGAAATCAATGTGCATATTGACTTTGCAGAGAACTACCTGTATAAATACACCAGTGAAATCCAGGCAGTTCACTTTGGTGATTCTCACAAGCAAGTGACCCTCCACACCTGTGTTGGATATACCACAAATTATACAGTTTCACTTTGCTCACTGAGCTCTTCTATGCAGGTGACCGACCTGCTATCTGGGCCCATCTCTCAAAAACACTGGCATACTTCCTTGAGCTCTGCCCACCGGCTACTTTTGGAATCTTAACAATAGATGTTCAAAATATATATTTTTACAAAGCCATTTCCACCACACCTTGTCATTTCCACCACACCAATATTTTTGAGGTAAATTAGTATATTATGTATAATTGACATTGATTGATTTGTTTTAGATAGAGAAATCATATGGTTGTTATAATCTCACAAAAAGGTTGGGTGGAAATATCTTATTTTTCATGATAAATACATGTTTTCAACTGTGACAAAGGCAGGTTTAAGCAGTCAGGCATCATGTTGGCCACCTGGCCATGCTGCTGTTCCAGTTTCAACTGACCTGAGCCCTAGGACCATGCCCCAGGACTACCTGACATGATGACTCCTTGCTGTCCCCAGTCCACCTGGCCATGCTGCTGCTCCAGTTTCAACTTCCACCTGACTGTGCTGCTGCTCCAGTTTCAACTGTTCTGCCTTATTATTATTCGACCATGCTGGTCATTTATGAACATTTGAACATCTTGGCCATGTTCTGTTATAATCTCCACCCGGCACAGCCAGAAGAGGACTGGCCACCCCACATAGCCTGGTTCCTCTCTAGGTTTCTTCCTAGGTTTTGGCCTTTCTAGGGAGTTTTTCCTAGCCACCGTGCTTCTACACCTGCATTGCTTGCTGTTTGGGGTTTTAGGCTGGGTTTCTGTACAGCACTTTGAGATATCAGCTGATGTACGAAGGGCTATATAAATACATTTGATTTGATTTGATTTGATGTTGAATTATTAATATTAGGAAAATCTTGAAAATCACTTAAAATAATATTCTATACAATGTATAAGAAATGTGTTGTACATTAATTGTATGATATTTCATTTTCAACTAAAATCTGTAATGGCGTGATGGAAACAGCATTTGTCTATGGCTGTCTGAGAAAAATGGCAAAAATATATACATTCCTGTACCGTTTATTTATTTATTTAACCAGGCAAGTCAGTTAAGAACAAATTCTTATTTTCAATGACAGCCTAGGAACAGTGGGTTAGCTGCCTGTTCAGGGGTAGAACAACAGATTTGTACCTTGTCAGCTCAGGGGTTTGAACTTGCAACCTTCCGGTTACTAGTCCAATGCTCTAACCACTAGGCTACCCTGCCGCCCCAGTACGATCGCATTATCAAGACAATTATAATGCTGGTATAATGCTGGTAAAATAGTGTTTTAATCATTTTTTATTTGTGAAATCTTACAGGGCCAAAGTGCCCAAAGTTGCAGAATCACCCATTTACAATGTGCAGGTAGATATGTATAGGTGTGTGGTGACTAGGCATCTGGATATATGATCAACAGAGTAGCAGCACACTCTTTTCAAATAATACACCATTTCTTCCAGAAAACTGTTGAAATTCAAAAATATTTTGGTATCGACATATGTATGTCTTCGGTGTGTAGTTGAACGAAACAAAAAAAAACGGAATAATTTACTAAATCTTAGCTTATTCCACAAAGAAATCCTAAAATGGCCCAAACAATATTATTGGCACAATCTAGAAGTAGTTAGAAATAAACAGATTCAAGCTGACCTTCAGACACAAGGTAGAACATGTTCCATTCACACCATACGTCGCAAACTCAATGAAAGTGGGTAATATGGAAGGAGACACAGGAGGTCCCCCCTGCTGAGAGAAAGACATAAGAAAGCCTGACTACAATTTGCCAAAACACACCTGAACATGCCAAAATCCTTCTGTGAGAATGTCCTGTGGACAGACGAGACCAATTAGAGCTTTTTGGTAAAGCACACCATCTCTATGTTTACAGAAAACAAAATGAAGCCTTCAAAGAAGATAAAACCTTCCCTACATTAAACATAGAGGAGGTTCAGTGATGTTTTGGGGTTGCTTTGCTGACTCTGATACTGGGTGCCTTGAACGTGTGCATGGCATCATGAAGTCAGGAGAATACCAAGGCATTTTGTAGTGCAATGTCAGACCGAGTGTCACAAAGCTGGGTCTCCGTCGAAGGTCATGTGTCTTCCAGCAGGACAATGACCCCAAACACACTTCAAAAAGCACCCAGGAATGGTTCAAGACAAAACGCTGGACTGTTCTGAAGTGGCCAGCAATGAGTCCCATTGAAAACAACAGTTGGGAGAAGGCACCTTTCAAATCTGGGAGAACTGGAGCAGTTTGCAAAAGAGGAGTGGGCCAAACTGCCAGTACAGAGGTGCAGGAAGCTCATCGATAGCTATAGGAAGCGCTTGATTGCAGGTATTTTGATCAAAGGCTGTGCAACCAAATATTAAGTCTAGGGTGTCAATAATTATATTTATTTTCTGACTTAAATTGATATATTACGTTCTGAATGAAGAACAAAGGTTCTGTAATAACAGTGAAATAAAGAATTGTGGAGAACAAATATTTTGTTCAATTTCAACTTATTTTTAGGGAAAATTGTGAATTACAAGAAAAAAGTGCCAGGGTGCAAATATTTTGGGCCACGACTATATATGATGATTGTGTGTGTGTGTATGCGTATGTGTGTTTGAGTTGGAGTTGGAGTGCCAGTGTCAGTGTACGTGAATGTGTAGAGTCTTGTGAATGTTCATAAAGTGCCAAAATACAAATAAAATACAAGGGTCACTCAGGTAGTCCATGTAGCCATTTTTTGTTGTTGCTATTTAGCAGTCTTATGGCTTGGGGATAGAAGCTGTTCAGGAGCCTGTTGGTGTCAGACTTGATGCACTGGTATCGCGGAAGCAGAGAACACTCTATGGAGTCTTTAATAATTTTCCGGGCCTTCCTTTCACACCGCCTGATATAGAGGTCCTAGATGGCATGGAGCTCAGCCCCTGTGATGCACTGGACTGTCCCCACCACCCTCTGTAGCATGACACGATTAAGGGTGGCGCTGTTGCCATACCAAGCAGTGATGCAGCCAGTCAAGATGCTCTCAATGGTGCAGCCGTATAACTTTTTGAGAATTTGAGGGCCCATGCCAAACGTTTTCAATTGAGGAACTTAAAGCTCTTGACCCGCTCTACTGAATCTATGGTTTTTGATTGGGGAAGCAGCGAACACTGTGGGGACAACATCGCTGATGCATTTCCTAATGAAGTGAAGGAGGTGATTAGCTCGTCGATGTTATCGGCAGAGCGTCGGAACATATTCTAATCAGCACTAACAAAGCAGTCCTGTAGCATAATCTCTGATTCTGATTACCATTTCTCAACGGACCGAGTCATGTGTGCTTGCTGTTTGAGCTTCTGCAAACAGGAAGCAGGAGTAAGGAGTCATGATCTGATTTGCTGAATGGGGGAGGTCCTTGTATGCTTGCTTGTGGGTAGAGTAACAGTGTTCTAGGACTTTATCGCCACTAGTGGCGAAGGAGACGTATTGATGGAAGTTGGGCATCACGTGTCTTAATGACGGTGAAACTAAAAAGGACAACAAGAAAAGCAGCCTCTGGGTGCAAGTTTTCCTGGTTGTTTATATCCTCATACAGTTTGTTAAGTGCCAGCTTGTTATTTTTCTTTTCCAGAGGTGGAATGTATACAGCGGTCACAATAACAACTGAAAACTCCCTCAGGAGATAGAAAGTTCAGCATTTGACCATCAGGTATTCCAAGACGGGTGAACAATGGGTCGAGACTTCCACTGTGCTCGCGTCAACACACCATTTGTTGTTGATGAAGAGGCAAACTCCTCCCCCGATCTATTTCCCTGGCTCCACTGTCCTGTCAGCTTGGTGAATGGAGAATCCATCGAGTTGGATAGCCATGGAGTTATCTTGTCCGAAAGCCATGTTTAAAAAAAGCGGAGAATATTGCAGTTACGACTGTCTCGTTGGTAGCAAATCCGCGATCATCCATTTTATCATCAAGTGGCCAATAGAATGGAGGGAAGAGGTGGCCAGTTTTCCCCTCGCCTTAATCTCGCCAGGACTTCTCCCCCATTGCCTCTGTAACACAGCCGTTTCCTCTTGGATACCCTGAAAATTGTGTCAGAATTACAGAAAGAGCCAAGGGCAGATGAGTCGAAGTCGAAGCCGAAATAAGGTAAGTAATCTGATGTTAAAAAGTTATTGTCTTTATAAGAAACGATAACGGATACATTTTGTTGAAATAAAGTAAATATAAACGCCAAAAGAATCCCAAAATAGCAAAGTTGGGTTGGAGCTCACAAAACAGTTACTATACAGTAGTACTAACGGACAAATTCAGAAAGGTCCCTCCCTCCAGGTAGGTCCTGTTTACTTCTGTTTAAGAAATGTTTTGCAACAGAACCAGCGGAATGAATACACCCCTGATCACCAGCACACACAGTTCACTTTCAGAGCAGTCACATACTGCATCATCACTACGCTCATTTTACAATTCCTTCTTGCATCTGCGCGCGCTCTCCTCCTCTCACCTTTCCCCCCTCATTTGTGGACTTCAGTGCACAACAGCTATCTGTGACAAGGTGCAAAAACCTCTCCAAGCCAAACCCTCATACCATAACCGCTAACCGCTACACAGCCTACGTCGTCAGCTTATCGTCACTTCTTGTTGTACGTGGAACGAGGAAGAGCTCGGTTATGTTTGGTTGGAAAGTTTGTTATTTAAAAGTATATTGGAAAGTTCTTGGGAGCTACCTAGCTTCTTATGTTGGATCCCGTGGCGCAGTTGGTATCAGTTGCTTCTTGTATCTTTCCAGTGATCCTGCCGACCAAGGACGGGTCTGAGGAGCTATTTGGCATCGCACCTAACCTAGCTGCTAGCTAGCTGAACATCAAGCTAGCGACGCAGTTAGCCATTGTGGCTGGGACCACAGATTGTCCTGGGTATGTGGCAGATTGTCCAAATACTTGTGGATTCTACTAATAAAAGAATGGACGACCTGACCAGAGAGGTCCAGGACCTGAAGAACAGTTTGCAGATCTCCCAGGGTCAGCTCGACAAGTTGAAACAAGAGAACGGCAAGATGACACAATCTGTAAGTCATTGAGAGAGGACATCAGTTTTGTGTGTGAATCCATGATAACAATAACAGATCAAATAGACTCTCTCGAGGGACAATCAAGGCAAAACAATATGGTTGTGGACGTAATTGCAGAATCTCCACAAGAGATCTGGTGGAGTCTGAGGACAAAGTGAGGGAAATGATCTCAGAAATTGAAGATGGACCACAGGAAGATTGAGGTGGAGCGCGCCCACAGGACTGGAAAACCCACCACCGGCCCAGGTGATAGGCCCAGGCCGATAGTGGTCAAGTTCCTGAGGCTCAAAGACAAGGTAGCTGTTCTGGAAAGAGCCAAGAACTTGAGAGGAACATATATCTTCCTCAACGAAGACTATCCTGAAGCTGTGCGCCAGAAGAGGAAATAACTTATCCAAGCCATGAAAGCTGACAGATCGCGTGGGGACATTGTGTACATCCGCTATGACAGACTCATTGTTCACCCTTCCTCCCAGAAGCCTGGAAGGGATGAGAGAGCCAAGCCTATGGGTTCGTAGCCTCAACCCCGTAGCACACACATCAATTGATTAATGGACTGCTGAATGTATATATTTTTATCTTGCTTTGTCTGCTCTTTTCAATATTATGTCGATCTCTGATAAGCTACCCAGGAAAGGGCTGAAACTAGCCCATATTAATATACAGTGGGGAGAACAAGTATTTGATACACTGCCGATTTTGCAGGTTTTCCTACTTACAAAGCATGTAGAGGTCTGTAATTTTTATCATAGGTACACTTCAACTGTGAGAGACAGAATCTAAAACAAAAATCCAGAAAATCACATTGTATGCCTTTTAAGTAATTAATTTGCATTTTATTGCATGACATAAGTATTTGATCACCTACCAACCAGTAAGAATTCCGGCTCTCACAGACCTGTTAGTTTTTCTTTAAGAAGCCCTCCTGTTCTCCACTCATTACCTGTATTAACTGCACCTGTTTGAACTCATTACCGATATAGATCCAAGATGGCGTAGCAGTAAGTCGTCCTGTCGTCCTGTCCCTTGTATATATATCGTTTCTTTTTCGTTTTTTACATATTTTTCTTCGCATATCTCTTTAAAAACATTTTGCTAAACCTAAGCTTCCAAATACTCTCCTGCAACCCGCCTCACCCAATGTAGCTATTTTTCCTAAAGTATTTATATTTACTTCGGAACCGGAACCCCTCAACTGAAGCTAGCCAGCTAACCACCAGCTATGCTAGCGGTCTTCAGCTAACCGGTCATCAGCTAACCTTTAGCCCGGAAAGCTCTCGCCAGTTCGAACAACGCGACTCTAACCAGAGCATAACGGACCTATTTATTTTTCATCCCCGGATTCCCACCGCAAACGGAACATTTTTCAGCTGGATCTTCACAACTAGCTATCTAGCTAAACCACAACCCCGGATGATTACTCCTGGCTAGCGTTTCCACCCACTTAGCTTGAAGCTAGCCCGGCCAGAGCACCTGTAGCATACTCCTGGGCTACAATACCCGGGCCCACGACCGGTCTATCGATGTCACCGCATGAAGAGGAATAAACAGACTCACCCCATCGCGACGTCCCCCAAAGGCTAACTCTCTAGCCCTCGCTATCTCCCTGCTTGCTAATTCGGCCTGCTAACTGCTAGCTTGTCTAGCTCCGGTCCGCTAACTGCTACCTTGTCTAGCCCGGGCCTACGAACTGTTAGCTTGTTAGCACAGGCCTGCTAACCGTCTGAATCGCCGCGTCCCAAACACTCACTGGACCCATATTTACTTTCTATCTCTTTTTGATTTTTAATTTGTTTATACCTTCCGGAAACCTGCCTCACCCAATGTGATACGGAATCGCTATTATTTAAAAAAAATTAGAACACACTCAAGAACCTCCAGAAGCTAACCAGCTAACTAGCTACAAGCTATTTAGTCATTGTTAGTTTTTTTTTTTACCTGGATAACACTCGCCAGTCCAGCTTCCCTGCCCATCCACCGCTGCCCCCTGGACACTGATCTCTTTTGGGTACATAGCTGATGCACGCTGGACTGTCCATTAATTACGGTACTCCATTCTGCTTGTTTGTTTTATCTGTCGGCCCCGTTGCCTAGTCAACGCCATTTTACCTGCTGTTGTTGTGCTAGCTGATTAGCTGTTGTTGTCTCACCTACTGTTTTAGCTAGCTTTCCCAATTCAACACCTGTGATTACTGTATGCCTCGCTGTATGTCTCTCTCAAATGTCAATATGCCTTGTATACTGTTGTTCAGGTTAGTTATCATTGTTTTAGTTCACAATGGAGCCCCTAGTTCCACTCTTCATACCCCTGTTACCTCCTTTGTCCAACCTCCCACACATGCGGTGACCTCACCCATTACAACCAGCATGTCCAGAGATACAACCTCTCTCATCATCACCCAGTGCCTGGGCTTACCTCCGCTGTACCCGCACCCCACCATACCCCTGTCTGCGCATTATGCCCTGAATATATTCTACCATGCCCAGAAACCTGCTCCTCTTATTCTCTGTCCCCAACGCTCTAGGCGACCAGTTTTGATAGCCTTTAGCCGCACCCTCATACTACTCCTTCTCTGTTCCGCGGGTGATGTGGAGGTAAACCCAGGCCCTGCATGTCCCCAGGCACCATCATTTGTTGACTTCTGTGATCGAAAAAGCATTGGTTTCATGCATGTCAACATCAGAAGCCTCCTCCCTAAGTTTGTTTTACTCACTGCTTTAGCACACTCTGTTAACCCTGATGTCCTTGCCGTGTCTGAATCCTGGCTCAGGAAGGCCACCAAAAATTCAGAGATTTCCATACCCAACTATAACATCTTCCGTCAAGATAGAACTGCCAAAGGGGGAGGAGTTGCAGTCTACTGCAGAGATAGCCTGCAAAGTAATGTCATACTTTCCAGGTCCATACCCAAACAGTTCGAACTACTAATTTTGAAAATTACTCTCTCCAGAAATAAGTCTCTCACTGTTGCCGCCTGCTACCGACTACCGACCCCCCTCAGCTCCCAGCTGTGCCCTGGACACCATTTGTGAATTGATCGCCCCCCATCTAGCTTCAGAGTTTGTTCTGTTAGGTGACCTAAACTGGGATATGCTTAACACCCCGGCAGTCCTACAATCTAAGCTAGATGCCCTCAATCTCACACAAATCATCAAGGAACCCACCAGGTACAACCCTAACTCTGTAAACAAGGGCACCCTCATAGACGTCATCCTGACCAACTGGCTCTCCAAATACACCTCCGCAGTCTTCAACCAGGATCTCAGCGATCACTGCCTCATTGCCTGTATCCGCTACGGAGCCGCAGTCAAACGACCACCCCTCATCACTGTCAAACGCTCCCTAAAACACTTCTGTGAGCAGGCCTTTCTAATCGACCTGGCCCGGGTATCCTGGAAGGACATTGACCTCATCCCGTCAGTTGAGGATGCCTGGTCATTCTTTAAAAGTAACTTCCTCACCATTTTAGATAAGCATGCTCCGTTCAAAAAATGCAGAACTAAGAACAGATACAGCCCTTGGTTCACTCCAGACCTGACTGCCCTCGACCAACACAAAAACATCCTGTGGCGGACTGCAATAGCATCGAATAGTCCCCGTGATATGCAACTGTTCAGGGAAGTCAGGAACCAATACACGCAGTCAGTCAGGAAAGCTAAGGCCAGCTTCTTCAGGCAGAAGTTTGCATCCTGTAGCTCCAACTCCAAAAGTTCTGGGACACTGTGAAGTCCATGGAGAACAAGAGCACCTCCTCCCAGCTGCCCACTGCACTGAGGCTAGGTAACACGGTCACCACCGATAAATCCATGATTATCGAAAACTTCAATAAGCATTTCTCAACGGCTGGCCATGCCTTCCGCCTGGCTACTCCAACCTCGGCCAACAGCTCCGCCCCCCGCAGCTCCTCGCCCAAGCCTCTCCAGGTTCTCCTTACCCAAATCCAGATAGCAGATGTTCTGAAAGAGCTGCAAAATCTGGACCCGTACAAATCAGCTGGGCTTGACAATCTGGACCCTCTATTTCTGAAACTATCCGCCGCCATTGTCGCAACCCCTATTACCAGCCTGTTCAACCTCTCTTTCATATCGTCTGAGATCCCCAAGAATTGGAAAGCTGCCGCAGTCATCCCCCTCTTCAAAGGGGGAGACACCCTGGACCCAAACTGTTACAGACCTATATCCATCCTGCCCTGCCCATCTAAGGTCTTCGAAAGCCAAATCAACAAACAGGTCACTGACCATCTCGAATCCCACCGTACCTTCTCCGCTGTGCAATCTGGTTTCCGAGCAGGTCACGGGTGCACCTCAGCCACACTCAAGGTACTAAACGATATCATAACCGCCATCGATAAAAGACAGTACTGTGCAGCCGTCTTCATCGACTTTGCCAAGGCTTTCGACTCTGTCAATCACCATATTCTTATCGGCAGACTCAGTAGCCTCGGTTTTTCGGATGACTGCCTTGCCTGGTTCACCAATTACTTTGCAGACAGAGTTCAGTGTGTCAAATCGGAGGGCATGCTGTCCGGTCCTCTGGCAGTCTCTATGGGGGTGCCACAGGGTTCAATTCTCGGGCCGACTCTTTTCTCTGTATATAGAGTACGACCCTGCCTCACACAGGAAGCGGCGCAGGTCCTAATCCAGGCACTTGTCATCTCCCGTCTGGATTACTGCAACTCGCTGTTGGCTGGGCTCCCTGCCTGTGCCATTAAACCCCTACAACTCATCCAGAACGCCGCAGCCCGTCTGGTGTTCAACCTTCCCAAGTTCTCTCACGTCACCCCGCTCCTCCGCTCTCTCCACTGGCTTCCAGTTGAAGCTCGCATCCGCTACAAGACCATGGTGCTTGCCTACGGAGCTGTGAGGGGAACGGCACCTCAGTACCTCCAGGCTCTGATCAGGCCCTACACCCAAACAAGGGCACTGCGTTCATCCACCTCTGGCCTGCTCGCCTCCCTACCACTGAGGAAGTACAGTTCCCGCTCAGCCCAGTCAAAACTGTTCGCTGCTCTGGCCCCCCAATGGTGGAACAAACTCCCTCACGACGCCAGGACAGCGGAGTCAATCACCACCTTCCGGAGACACCTGAAACCCCACCTCTTTAAGGAATACCTAGGATAGGATAAAGTAATCCTTCTCACCCCCCTTAAAAGACCTAGATGCACTATTGTAAAGTGGCTGTTCCACTGGATGTCATAAGGTGAAAGCACCAATTTGTAAGTCGCTCTGGATAAGAGCGTCTGCTAAATGACTTAAATGTAAATGTAAATGATATCAATGATGTTGCTCTTGCTGCGGGCGATTCCCTGATCCCCCATACGCAGACGACACCATTCTATATACTTTCGGCCCGTATTTGGACACTGTGCTATCTAACCTCCAAAAGAGCTTCAATGCCATACAACACTCCTTCCGTGGCCTCCAACTGATCTTAAACGCTAGTAAAACCAAATGCATGCTTTTCAACCGATCGCTGCCTGCACCCACATGCCCGACTAGCATCACCACCCTGGATGGTTCCGACCTTGAATATGTGGACATCTATAAGTACCTAGGTGTCTGGCTAGACTGCAAACTCTCCTTCCAGACTCATATCAAACATCTCCAATCGAAAATCAAATCAAGAGTCGGCTTTCTATTCCGCAACAAAGCCTCCTTCACTCACGCCGCCAAGCTTACTCTAGTAAAACAGACTATTCTACCGATCCTCAACTTCGGCGATGTCATCTACAAAATGGCTTCCAACACTCTACTCAGCAAACTGGATGCAGTCTATCACAGTGCCATCCGTTTTCTCACTAAAGCACCTTATACCACCCACGACTGCGACTTGTATGCTCTAGTCGGCTGGCCCTCGCTACATATTCGTCGCCAGACCCACTGGCTCCAGGTCATCTACAAGTCCATGCTAGGTAAAGCTCCGCCTTATCTCAGTTCACTGGTCACGATGGCAACACCCATCCGTAGCACGCGCTCCAGCAGGTGTATCTCACTGATCATCCCTAAAGCCAACACCTCATTTGGCCGCCTTTCGTTCCAGTACTCTGCTGCCTGTGACTGGAACGAATTGCAAAAATCGCTGAAGTTGGAGACTTTTATCTCCCTCACCAACTTCAAACATCAGCTATCTGAGCAGCTAACCGATCGCTGCAGCTGTACATAGTCTATTGGTAAATAGCCCACCCATTTTCACCTACCTCATCCCCATACTATTTTTATTTATTTACTTTTCTGCTCTTTTGCACACCAATATCTCTACCTGTACATGACCATCTGATCATTTATCACTCCAGTGTTAATCTGCAAAATTGTAATTATTCGCCTACCTCCTCATGCCTTTTGCACACATTGTATATAGACTCCCCCTTTTTTCTACTGTGTTATTGACTTGTTAATTGTTTACTCCATGTGTAACTCTGTGTTGTCTGTTCACACTGCTATGCTTTATCTTGGCCAGATCGCAGTTGCAAATGAGAACTTGTTCTCAACTAGCCTACCTGGTTAAATAAAGTTGAAATAAAAAAAATAAAAAAATAAAAATAAAAGACACTTGTCCACACACTCAATCAAACAGACTCCAACCTATCCACAATGGCCAACACCAGACAGCTGTGTAAGGACATCAGGGATAAAATTGTAGACCTGCACAAGGCTGGGATGGGCTACAGGACAATAGGCAAGCAGCTTGGTGAGAAGGCAACAACTGTTGGCGCAATTATTCGAAAATGGAAGAAGTTCAAGATGACGGTCAATCATCCTCGGTCTGGGGCTCCATGCAAGATCTCACCTCATGGGGCATCAATGATCATGAGGAAGGTGAGGGATCAGCCCAGAACTACACGGCAGGACCTGGTCAATGACCTGAAGAGAGCTGGGACCACAGTCTCAAAGAAAACCATTAGTAACACACTACGCCGTCATGGATTAAAATCCTGCAGCGCACGCAAGGTCCCCCTGCTCAAGCCAGCGCATGTCCAGGCCCGTCTGAAGTTTGCCAATGACCATCTGGATGATCCAGAGGAGGAATGGGAGAATGTCATGTGGTCTGATGAGACAAAAATAGAGCTTTTTGGTCTAAACTCCACTCGCCGTGTTTGGAGGAATAAGAAGGATGGGTACAACCCCAAGTACACCATCCCAACCGTGGAGCATGGAGGTGAAAACATTATTCTTTGGGGATGCTTTTCTGCAAAGGGGACAGGACGACTGCACCATATTGAGGGGAGGATGGATGGGGCCATGTATCGCGAGATCTTGGCAAACAACCTCCTTCCCTCAGTAAGACCATTGAAGACCCGAAACACACAGCCAGGGCAACTAAGGAGTGGCTCGATAAGAAGCATCTCAAGGTCCTGGAGTGGCCTAGCCAGTCTCCAGACCTGAACCCAATAGAATATCTTTGGAGGGAGCTGAAAGTCCGTATTGCCCAGCGACAGCCCAGAAACCTGAAGGATCTGGAGAAGGTCTGTATGGAGGACTGGGCCAAAATCCCTGCTGCAGTGTATGCAAACCTGGTCAAGAACTACAGGAAACATATGATCTCTGTAATTGCAAACAAAGGTTTCTGTACCAAATATTAAGTTCTGCTTTTCTGATGTATCAAATACTTATGTCTTGCAGTAAAATGCAAATAATTACTTAAAAATCATACAATGTGATTTTCTGGATTTTTGTTTTAGATTCAGTCTTTCACAGTTGTAGTGTACCTATGATAAAAATGACAGACCTCTACATGCTTTGTAAGTAGGAAAACCTGCAAAATCGGCAGTGTATCAAATACTTGTTCTCCCCACTGTATATAGCCTTAAAAATAAAGTTTAAGAAATCAATAACTTGCTAACATCAGATAACATTCATATATTAGCCATTTCTTAGACTCACTTAGATAATTCATTTTGATGATACATCAGTAGCAATACAATGATATAACATTTATAGAAGAGACAGAAATGCTTATGGGGGAGGTGTTGCTGTATATATTCAGAGACATATCCCTGTAATGCTTAGAGAAGATGTTATGTCAAGTGTTATTGAAGTGTTGTGGTTGCAGGTTCACTTGGCACATCTAAAGCCTTTTCTTTTGGGGTGTTGCTAAAGGCTACCAAGTGCTAACAGTCCGTATCTAAATAATATGTGTGAAATGATTGATAGTGTATGTGAAATAAACAGAGGTCTTGGGGACCTGAATTTCTTGGGGACCTGAATATTGACTGGTTTTCATCAAGCTGTCCGCTCAAGACGAAGCTTGTTACTGTAGCCAGTGCCTGTAATCTGGTTCAGGTTATTAATCAACCTACCAGGGTGTTTACAAACACTACAGGAACAAGATCATCCACATGTATCGATCACATTTTTACCAATGCTGTAGAACTTTGTTTCGAAAGCTATATCCGTACCCATTGGATGCAGTGATCCCAATATAGTGGCTATATCCAGGAAAGCCAAAGTTCCAACAGCTGGGCCTAAAATTGTGTATAAGAGATCATACAAAAGATTTTGCTGTGACCCATGTGGATGATATTAAAAATATTTGTTGGTCTTATGTGATAAATGAGGAGCATCCTGATGCTGCATTTGATGAATTTATGAAATTGCTTCTTCCAATTATTGATAAACATGCACCTGTTAAGAAACTGACTGTTAGAACTGTTAAGGCTCCATGGATTGATGAGGAATTGAAAAACTGTATGGTTGAAAGAGATGGGGCAGGAGTGGCTAATAAGTCTGTCTGGACATCCGACTGCCTTACTTACTGCAAATTGAGAAATTATGTGACTAAACTCAACAAAAAGAAGAAACTTATTATGAAGCCATGATCAATGATACAAAGAATGATGGGAAAAAAACATTGGAGTACTTTAAATGAAATTATGGGCAGAAAGACAAATTCAACTCCATCTTTCATCGAATCAGATGGCTTATTCATCACAAAACCATTTGATGTTGCCAATTATTTTAATGATTATTTCATTGGCAAAGTGGAAAAACTTAGGCAGGAAATGCCCACAACAAACAGTGAGCAAATATATTCATGCATAAAAAACAAATAATGATAGAAAAGAATTGCAAGTTTGAATTTTGTTAAGTTAGTGTGGGAGAGGTGGAAAAATGATTGTTAACGATCAATAATGACAAACCTCCTGGCATTGACACCTTAGATGGAAAGCTACTGAGGATGGTCGCTGACTCTATAACCACTCCTATCTGTCATATTTTTAATCTGAGCCTAGAGGAAAGTCTTTGTCCTCAAGCCTGGAGGGAAGCCAAAGTAATTCCGCTACCCAAGAGTGGTAAAGCGGCTTTTACTGGTTCTAACAGCAGACCTATAAGCATGCTGCCAGCTCTTAGCAAACTGGTGGGAAAAAATGTGTTTGACCAAATACAATACTATTTCTCTGTAAACAAATTAACAACAGACTTTCAGCATGCTTATAGAGAAGGGCACTCAACATGTACTGCACTGACAGAAATTACTGATGGTTGGTTGAAAGAAATTGATAATAAGAAGATTGTGGGAGCTGTACTGTTAGATTTCAGTGCAGCCGTTGATATTATTGACCATAACCTGTTGTTGAAAAAACTTAAGTGCTATGGCTTTTCAACCTCTGTCATATCATGGATTCAGAGCTATCCATCTAATAGAACTCAAACAGTTTTCTTTAATGGAAGCTTCTCTAATGTCAAACATGTAAAGTGTGGTGTACCGCAGGGCAGCTCTCTAGGCCCTCTACTCTTTCTAATGCCCGGCCACAGGCATTAAACAAAGCATGTGTGTCCATGTATGCTGATGATCAACCATACATGCATCAGCAACCACAGCTAATGAAGTCAGTGAAACCCTTAACAAAGAGTTGCAGTCTGTTTTGGAATGGGTGGCCAGTAATAAACTGGTCCTGAACATCTCTAAAACTAAGAGCATTGTATTTGGTACAAATCATTCCTTAAGTGCTAGACTTCAGCTGAATCTGGTAATGAATGTTTTGGCTGTTGAAGTTGAGGAGACCAAATTACTTGGCGTTACCTTAGATTGTAAACTGTCATGGTCAAAACATATAGATTCAATGGTTGCACAGATGGGAGGAGGTCTAGCCATAATAAAGAGATGCTCTGCTTTTCTGACACCACACTTCAAAAATAAAGTTCTGCAGGCTCTAGTTTTGTCTAATCTTGATTATTGTCCAGTCATGTGGTACAGTGCTGCAAGGAAAGACCTAGTTAAGCTACAGCTGGCACAGAACAGAGCAGCACGTTTTGCTCTTAATTGTAATCAGATGGCTGATATAAATATTATGCATGCCAGTCTCTCTTGGCTAAGAGTTGAGGAGAGACTGACTGCATCACTTCTTCTTTTTATAAGAAACATTAATGTGTTCAAAATACCAAATTGTTTCCATAGTCAACTTACACACCCACCAGACATGCCACCAGGGGTCTTTTCATAGTCCCCAAATCCAGAACAAATTCAAGAAAACGTACAGTATTATATAGAGCCCTAATTGCATGGAACTTCCTTTCATCTCATATTGCTAAAATAAAGAGCAAAACTGGTTTCAAAAAACAGATTAAGCAACACCTCGCAGCACAACGCCTCTCCCCTATTAGACCTAGAATGTTTGTGTGTATACAGTGATATGTAGGCTATGTGTGCCTTTTTAAAAATGTATGTACAGTTGAAGTCATACCTTAGCCATTCCTTAGCCAAATACATTTAAACTCAGTTTTTCACAATTCCTGACAATGAATCCTAGTAAAAATTTGCTATCGTAGGTCAGTTAGGATCACCACTTTATTTTAAGAATGTGAAATGTCAGAATAATAGTAGAGAGAATGATATATTTCAGCTTTATTTCAGCTCATGATGCCATCTATTTTGTGAAGTGCACCAGTCCCTCCTGCAGCAAAGCACCCCCACAACATGATGCTGCCACCCCTGTGCTTCACGGTTGGGATGGTGTTCTTCGGCTTGCAAGCCTTTTCCTCCAAACATAACAATGGTCATTATGGTCAAACAGTTCTATTTTTGTTTCATCAGACCAGGGGACATTTCTCCAAAAAGTATGATCTTTGTCCCCATGTGCAGTTGCAATCCGTAGTCTGGCTTTTTTTATGGTGGTTTTGGAGCAGTGGCTTCTTCCTTGCTGAGTGGCCTTTCAGGTTGTCGATATAGGACTAGTTTTACTCTGGAAATAGGTCCTTTGTTATTGTTCTGGGGTTGATTTGTAATTTTCGCACCAAAGTACGTTCATCTCTAGGAGACAGAACGAGTCTCCTTCCTGAGCGGTATGACAACTGCGTGGTCCCATGGTGTTTACACTTGCGTACTATTGTTTGTACAGAAGAATGTGGTACCTTCAGGCATTTGAAAATCGCTCCCAAGGATGAACCAGACTTGTGGAGGTCTACAATTTATTTTCTGAGGTCTTGGCAGATTTCTTTTGATTTTCCCATGATGTCAAGCAAAGAGGCACTGAGTTTGAAGGTAGGCCTTGAAATAAATCCACAGGTACACATCCAATTGACTCAAATGATGTCAATTAGCCTATCAGAAGCTTCTAAAGCCATGACATTATTTTCTGGAATTTTCCAAGCTGTTTAAAGGCACAGTCAACTTAGGGTATGTAAACTTCTGACCCACTGGAATTGTGATACAGTGAATTATAAGTGAAATAATCTGTCTGTAAGCAATTGTTGGAAAAATTACTTGTGTAATGCACAAAGTAGATGTCCTAACCTACTTTTAAAAAACTTTAGTTTGTTAACAATAATTTTGTGGAGTGGTTGAAAAATGAGTTTTAATGTCTACAACCTAAGTATGTAAACTTACGACTTCAACTGTAGTTCTGTCCTTGACAGTTCTTGTCTAATGATGTTCTGTATTATGTCATTCTGTATTATGTTTCATGTTTTGTGTGGACCCCAGGAAGAGTAACTGCTGCTTTTGCAACACCTAATGGGGATCTTAATCGAATACCAAAAATACCAAAATATTAACGATATAGTCAACTAACTAGAACTAACATGTTAGTAAACAACCCAAACGATGCATACAATCACGCAGTACAGTCTCCAGCATACAGTATAGCAGTTACACAATAAATTAATAAAACTGAAAGCATTCCTCTGTTTGAGTCAGGTTGCTGAGTAGGCTTAGTGAAGTTGAAGGTAAACTAAGGAGAAAAAAATACAACATATAGCTAGCTCTCTCGCTCTCTACAACTTCTCCATT
This sequence comes from Oncorhynchus nerka, assembly GCF_034236695.1. Taxonomy (NCBI): domain Eukaryota; kingdom Metazoa; phylum Chordata; class Actinopteri; order Salmoniformes; family Salmonidae; genus Oncorhynchus; species Oncorhynchus nerka. Next base: position 43,713,742 of record NC_088398.1, on the reverse strand, counting down.
TTTGAATAAATTAATTTGTTCAAAACTGTTTAACTATTGTCTTTCTCTCTCATTGTGTCAACTACTCACCACACTTTATGAACTGCAGTGCTAGATAGCTGTAGCATATGCTTTCAGTACTAGATTCATTCTCTGATCCTTTGATTGGATGGACAAGACGTTCATTCATACAGCAAAAGCTCTGATAGGATGGAGGACGCCCTCCGGAAGTTGTCATAATTACTGTGTAAGGAAGGGGTGAGAACCACGAGGCTCCTAGGTTTACTATGGAAGCCAATGTACCCAGAGGAGAATGGAAAATAGCTGTCCTCCGGCTACACCATGGTGCTACACTAGAGTGCTGTTGAAGCTACTGTAGACCGTTATTGTTTAATTTGGTTATTTGGTGATATTTATAGAATAGTTTTATCTAAAAAGGATAACTGAGGAGCTCCATTGGTTCCAATGTTCCATAGTCACAAAGTGTCTCAGAGTAGGATTTGCTAATCTAGGACCAGTTTTTCCTATTGCATAATGAATAAGATTATATGGACAGGTCAGCACTCACACTATATGAATACAGGCCAATAAAAGTATTCCCTGACAGAAATTTAGGAAAATACAGGGCTAAGCTCACCATGGCTACATTAACTAGGCAGCAACAACAGCATAAAACACGATGTTTAAATGTCAATGGTATGGAGACAATTCTGGACACAATTTGCTGGATAGAATTTCAACCACTCAAAGAATGGCCCTTGTATGCAGCCACTAAAACTAAGATTCACTTTTCACAGAATAATTTAGGCTTAGTTGTGACAAACAGGGGAGAGAAATATGAAAAGCTGCAGGAATCTCTGCTATGTCTGTTCAAGTGAAATCCTCACACATACAGAATCTCTCTCACGATACAGTAGACAAAACCGTTCTTTAAGATTTCATCCTGTTTTCCTCCTTTGTGGATGTTTTTAACATGCGTCAATAATTCATTTGACTCTACAGGGGAATGTTTGACTTGAATAACACATTTTTAGGCCTAATCACTGCAATATTGTGAATGTTCAGGGCTTTGGCGGAGACAAAATTGGACAGCAGAACACTAGAATGACAACAGCCCTGAGTGGCAGCCATGTGTTTTCCTCTTTTGTCTGCCCCTCCATCACCAAACTAGGCATACCCTCCGATGTCCCAAACACACAGAAGCTCTGTCGAGACAGCCTGTACCAGCCACCCTCACAGCTGAGAGAACAAGGTGGAGGCCTACATTTTACCACCACCACCACTAGGGTAGCAAAAGGAGGGTATATAACTGGAAACTTTCTAAGTTTACCAGTAAACAACCAGAATTTCAGTATCTTTCAAGGATTTATGTAATATATCACAAGACATCTAGTGGCCCTTTTGAGTACTTCAGATTATCACAGGTGTCTGTAATAATCTAGCCCTCTGTGACTTTATCACATGTAAAATACATGAAATAATTAAATAAGATGCAAACATTTTTTTAATAGAATGACAAAGCTGTAAACCATCAATTTAGTGAATACCATAGGTGTTTAATATGAGGTTTTAAGCATGAAATATCCTTAATATATATATTTTTAGAAACTTGTATTTATTCTACTGTCAATATGTATTTGTTGTCAATGTTTTGGCGCCAAACTGGTGGCAGTTATGAAAAAAGTCAATAGTTGGAAGAGATGCATAGTTAATAAAAAATAATGGCATTGATTAAATACTTTTTAAATGTATTAATTTATTTTCTTTTGAACCATACGGTCTATCAACTAGAAACTCATTGACAATATGGACACAGATATAATAAATTAATACTATATATTAATTTTAAAAAATTACGTTATTCAAGTATAAATGACCAAAGTTACGATAGATTGCCATAGATTCTGTTAATTACCAAAATTACTGAAGATTTAGGTAACTTTGGTAAATTACAATTCGGCAGAATTGTCATATTTGTTTAATCTTTCATTTCCTGAGAGGTAAATGACATGGGACAAGCTGCCTTTTGGAGCTCAAAGTCCTGATTAAACATTGCTCTTATTAAAGAACAGTGTGCTTGAGAAAGAAGCAGAAGTAATAAAGTGGTACATTCTGGTCACAGTTTACTTTTTGCATAAGCCTCTCAATTAAATGTGGTTTACATCAATTGGATTTTGGTCTGAAGAGCAAAACCACCGCCTGCTGTGGGAGCTCTTTGAAGGAAAGGTCGGTGGCCATGTTCCTCAGTCTCTGGCTGGATGCTATGCCAGATCTGATGAGATGACAGTAACATCAATGAAGTGCATTCCAATTGCTTGGGAATCTGTAAATGTGCAAGGCGTTATCATCAACTGAGTCATAGTATAGATAGATGGTCCATGCAATTGAACATATCAGTGGGAGTAAGACATGTTTAGTCCTCCAAGTCCTCCACGTCTTGCTCCACATGAGCAAGATGTGACTTAGCCTATCAAAAAGGATAACGTCATAATTATATAACACATTTACTTTGAATTACAATGGCATGATAACATACTATGTAGCAGAATTGGGGTCAACTCCAACTCCTTTAATTCAGAAAGTAAACCGAATTCCAATTCCAAAATGTCCTAATTGAAAAGCATTGAAGTGAATTGGAATTTCAATGTACTTCCTGAATTGACTGGAATTTAAATGGAATTGCCCCCAACCCTGCTATGTAGTACAGTAAAATATAACAAATATAAAACATTTACACTGTATAGGTAGGCCTAGTGAAGTAAGATTGCCCCACAACTGCTGACAAAGACGAGTCAGCAAATTGGGTACGTGTAGGGTTAGGTTCACCACCTGTAGCCTACATTATTGATGAATGAAAAAGCTCAGTTTGCTGTGGATACTGTCTCCGCTTTTCAGACTAGTGGTTAGCGCAGCCAGGGCAGTGTGCTTGTGCCCACTCTGTACTGACTCTTACTGACTCTCTGACTAGCTGGCCGGTGTGTTGGCGTGTGGCCGAGCTCGTAGGGCTCCTGCCAACTGGTAGCCGGCATTGGAGTCAGTGGTGAGGAGTAGCTGAGGCAGTTTAGCCTAGCCGCCCCAGAGAGTACAAGGCAAGGACATGCTAGTGTGATTAATACTGGCCAAAACAGACAGCTCTGTTTGGCAGCTGGCTGTCTCCTCCAGCTCAGCAGATAGAGCTATATCTAGAGCTGGGAGCCGCAAGAGGGATGTGAGTCCAGCTCACACAGCCTGAGCCTTCACAGTCAGTTACCCTTGGCTCTGGGCTCTGATCACTACATTAAGAGAGAGGGAACTGGTGGAATGTGAAAGTAGTACTCCCCAGACAGAACAGTTGGAAGGTAAAGGTAAAACTTGACTCTAGAAAGTAAGCGGTCTCTGCGCTGGGAAGTAAGACATCAGAGGAATAGAGCTTGAGGGTCCTGCTGTGAGGAACGAAACGCTGAAGGGATGTAGGTATGTAGCTGTAGCGCTCCCCAAAGACAGAGTGCTAAATCTCAGAGGGAAGACAGTACACTGAAACATTAGACTCTCTTCATGTGGTTCTAGTCTGCCAGAGGGACAAGATAGGGCCCGCAGTTCAGCTTCGCTCCATCTCCAACTCATAAAATACATAACACCTTCAATGCTTCAGAGTTAGGACTTTCAAATATATGGGCCACTACGTATCTTTAGACGTAGTTGAAAGCCTCTTGCCAATAATTAATGACAGACGAAAGGCACGTAAGCCTATTTTACAGGTTGTCACACAGATAGGAATACTCTAACTCTGAAAATGTCTCAAGGACAAATTGATTTGGCAGTAGAAGCTAAAGTGAAATGTCAATGTCATGTTTCAATGTGATATTACGAAGTGAAATATCTCCCATGCTGGCCATACCAATTTCCTAAGTGCTTCTTCAAGAGTTCTCCTTTAAAAACCCATATTGTGCCCTTATGGTTGCTGCTGTACACCCTGCCAACTGCACCTCCTAGCTGTTAAGAGGCTAACAGGAGGAACCCTCAATAAAACCAGCGTATATCCTCAAAGAAAATACCAATTAATCCAGACAAATTTAATTTTACAACTACATAATCCACTGAGCTCCCGGTGCCTTGAGCCTCAAATCCATAAACGTCAGTGAGGCCTACTGGCAATGTGACCTTTTTAAATAAAGTGTTCACATCAAAGTCCAGGGGCCAAAGCTAACCAGTATCCCACTTCCGGAATGCCAGACCATAAAAAAAAGTGTACTTAGAAGGGATTAAAAAGGCCAGTTCCGTACAGCAGATTTGGATGAGGTGGAGTAGTGGTAGGAGTAAAGAAGGGGAAGGAGTGAATTAGCAAATGGTGTGTTTGTGGACCCTGGCAATGCGGGGCTCCTAGAGGCAGCCTAATGACTGCGCTCCGTCTGGTATGGGGGCCAAGTTTCCCTGACTCCTTTTAAGTTGCCTCCAGACCACAGCTACCATGTTATGAGGAACATATGCCCAGCTATCATGCAATTATACAATTATCAAGATTTTTCCTGCCACTAATTTCCATGACATGTCTCTCTGTGGACTTTTGATATGCTTTTGTAAAGCATTTATTGCTGTCATTCTCTTTACAGGGAATGGGGGTTGACTTGAATTATTGCTGGTCTCTCTGTCATGTTTTCTCTAGAAATGCTCTACTGGTTAATGCTGTCTCAATGGTGACTGTTGTGACCCATCCATAACGAATACAAATAGATTTGATGAGTTAAATGAGGAATGGGGGGGGGGGCTCAAAACAATTCCAAACACAGCAGTAAGCAGTAAGCGTTATCCAATATCTGAAACAATTCCAAACACAGCAGTAAGCAATATTCCATATCCAGTCATATCCAATTCCGATATAAAAGCTCATCTTTGTGCATAAGTCAGATATGAATGTGCCATGAGGAAACAATCACATTTTCACAAATTAAAAGGGAATTTTGACTCAACTGTATCGGACCAGATGGTAGATTTAAGCATTATTTCTCTGTCCAATACCATTTGGAAGCATAATACAATCTTTATTCACACCAGAACAGACGGTTCATTTAATATTTTATGTGCAATATGTTACAATCGAGGCACGGAGAGCACTTGATATTCTGCAGTGTACCCGTTCTGATTAGTATGACCGTTTCCAGGACTACTGTGTTACTAACCTTATTCCAGATGAGCACTGACTTTACAAACAAATTTATATTTTCAGGGGAAATAAAGAAGTATCAAATACCTGGTTTCCCGTTTATTACGCAAATGTAACATTTATTTACAGAGTAATAATTGAATATCTAAAACCAAAGCCTTTTTGTTGCTACCACTCTTTCATTCCAATGAATGGCCAATTCTTGATTTACAGATTGAAACAATTGGAATTGGAATTCCTCTGCTAGTCACTTAAAAAGATGCTGATATATATATATATTGTAAATGACCATTTGTTTTTTCTATATCTACCTACTGCCGGAGGTCCTGCTGGCTTTAGTGAGTGACCCCATATATAAGGACAACAGAGTGACTGAATGACCACCACTAATGACTGCCACCAAGAAATCAAAGGCTGAGGCAGCTCATCTGTCCTGCCCTGAATAGAGGAGAGGAGTGGCTGACTTTTATTATCCAGCATGGGAAAGGGAGCGAGGCCTGCTTTTGCTTGATGGATAGCGTCTAACTGGGGAAAGAGCTGGGGGAAATGGTGATGTACCTTATTCCCGTCATTTACATCCAACAGCTCAGCTACTGCAAGCGGTCCTGTGTGTGTTCGCCTCTGAATGTGACTAGGGTTGCAGATTTTGGGGAATATTCAGAGGTGGAAAATTTCCGTTGGAATAAACAGGACTATATGGGAATTAACAGGAATATGTGGGAATTAGTGAAAATGTATGCAAATTAATATTAATACCATTTAAATGTAGATGTTTTTTTCATTGGATATATTTACCATATCATATGGAGACAGAAATATAATAATTTTAACTTATCATAAGTAGACATAATTGCAAATGATTAAATCCTTCCAATATATATATAAAAATATAAAAAGTTATGAATTTAACTTTATTTAAATTAGTTGACTCTTCACATGGGATGATTATACTGAACAACAAAAGAAAGGGAATATTGAATGATCTCTAATGATCAGTCACATCTCCAAAAAACATCTTCAACATACATCTGTAAAATGACAGTCTAGAAACTAAAGCTTTGGTTGTCTCCCTCTCAGGCTTCCATGTCTTCTCCCTGGACCTCCTCAATGTCCACCTCTTGAACATTAGACTCTGAGGCCTCATCTTCACTGTCACTTCCCAACCTTCTTGAGGATAGCTCGTTGTCAGGCTCAAAAAGCCTCAAATTTTCCCGGATGGCCACCAATTTTTCAACCCTTGTATTGGTCAGCCTGTTTGCGTGCTTTGGTGTGTGTGTTCCCAAACAAGGACCAGTTGCACTCTGAGGCGGCGGTGGGATTTGGAGGATGATGGAGGCAACAGAGGAAAGAGCCTCAGATCCAAGAAGTCCCTTCCACCAGGTGGCTGATGAGATATGTTGGCACGACTGCCATATTGCATATTCATCCCAAAGCCCTTGCTTGGAAGTGTATTTCGCCAGACTGCCAGAACCTTGCCCTCATCCAGGCCAAGGTGATAGTAGTGATGACACCATAGGCCTTGTTGATCTCTGCACCAGACAGGATGCTCTTGCAAGCATACTTGGGGTCCAACATGTACTCTGTGGCGTGTATGGGCTTCAGGCAGAAGTATTCACGCTTTTTGATGTACTTCAGAACTGCAGTTTCCTCTGCTTGGAGCTACAGTGAAGTAGGCAGGGCAGTAATGATTTCTTCTCATACATCTGCAAGCAGAATCTGAACATCAGACAGGATGGCATTGTCTCTCTCAATCCATGCAATGGCTTCTGCTATAGGTTTCAGTAGTTTCAGGCTGCTTACCACTCTCTCCTAAAATACATAATCCAGGAGGATCCTCTTGATAGGGCTGTCCACTTTTGTCAGAGGTTGCTTGTTGTGAGCGCTGAGGGAACTTTATGCACCTGGCCAAATGATTCTGCATCTTTGCTGCATTCTTCACATATGATTTGGCACAGTTTTTGCAAATGTACACAGCTTTTCCTTCTACATTAGCTACAGTGAAATGTCTCCACATATCAGATAGTGCCTGTGACATTTTCCTGTAAAGATTAGTAAAAAAATGAGTACAAATAAATAAATACAATTCCATGTACATATATATCGTTAAGCAGTTAGATTAAACAAATCCTTTGTAAAGATAAATGTTTTAAAAAGAAACATGTATGGAAACAGGTGAATTAACACTCCTCAGTTAGCAGGCTCAATCAAGCTAAAACCTAGATAGTAGCAAAAACTAACTAGCAGAAATCATTAACAAGTTAGAAATGATGTAAATACACTTTGCTGTAGGCTACTATTTACTAGTTAACAAAATATAATGTATGTCACATAAGATATATTAACCCCACCCAGTATTGTAATCAAATATTACCAGAAAACATGTAGTCCTTGGCTCAGACAGTGTAGTAGTGTGGGCTCAATAGCATCTCATTAGTGTGCAAGATCTTGAGAATCAGCTGTACATATGATGGAAAAGTGCACTGCACATGTGATGGAAGAATGAGCATTCCGGAAACTTAACGGACAGTTTCCGACACTTTGCAACCCTAGTGGTGACTGACTGGGCTGACACACAATGGGTGTCTGGTAATCAGAGATTGATTCATAACATGTTAGACAGGTTTCAACACCTTTACTGAAAACATTACATTGGCTTTCAAAATCGCTATTCAAGATTGCCAACTAGAACTAGAACTAGGACAGTATCATAGTAACCCTTGCGGGAGACTACTGTATCGCCGACTACTGTGATTCATTGACTCTACAGCAGAGATCATCAACTAGATTCAAACGTGGGATGATTTTTTCTTGAGCAGATAGTCAGGGGACCGAAACATAATTACAAATAATTTGTAGACTGCAAAACAGATATAACATTTGACTAAAACATCATAATTCCAAACCTTGCGTACATTTGTATACTATCACATATCTGTCTACTATGCATGGGAATACTTTGAAACAGATTTCCAAAATGAAAATCAATTGGAGCTGATTAGCTGGTGTTTATATAGTATTTTATGTCCAACAATAAAATGTCATAAAAATAATAATAATGATATTATATTCTTTGCTTAAAAATCACACGTGGGCCACCCTGCCGTACAGTATAAATCAAATCAAATTGTATTTGTCACATACACATGGTTAGCAGATGTTAATGCGAGTGTAGCGAAATGCTTGTGCTTCTAGTTCCGACAATGCAGTAATAACCAACAAGTAATCTAACTAACAATTCCAAAACTACTGTCTTATACACACAAGTGTAGGGGGATAAAGAATATGTACATAAAGATATATGAATGAGTGATGGTACAGAGCGGCATAGGCAAGATACAGTAGATGGTATCGAGTACAGTATATACATATGAGATGAGTATGTAAACAAAGTGGCATAGTTAAAGTGGCTAGTGATACATTTATTACATAAAGATGCAGGAGATGATATAGAGTACAGTATATACGTATACATATGAGAAGAGTAATGTAGGGTATGTAAACATTATATTAGGTAGCATTGTTTAAAGTGGCTAGTGATATATTTTACATCATTTCCCATCAATTCCCATTATTAAAGTGGCTGGAGTTGAGTCAGTGTGTTGGCAGCAGCCACTCAATGTTAGTGGTGGCTGTTTAACAGTCTGATGGCCTTGAGATAGAAGCTGTTTTTCAGTCTCTCGGTCCCAGCTTTGATGCACCTGTACTGACCTCGCCTTCTGGATGATAGCGGGGTGAACAGGCAGTGGCTCGGGTGGTTGTTGTCCTTGATGATCTTTATGGCCTTCCTGTAACATCCATCGGGTGGTGTAGGTGTCCTGGAGGGCAGGTAGTTTGCCCCCGGTGATGCGTTGTGCAGACCTCACTACCCTCTGGAGAGCCCTACGGTTGAGGGCGGAGCAGTTGCCGTACCAGGCGGTGATACAGCCCGCCAGGATGCTCTCGATTGTGCATCTGTAGAAGTTTGTGAGTGCTTTTGGTGACAAGCCAATTTCTTCAGCCTCCTGAGGTTGAAGAGACGCTGCTGCGCCTTCTTCACGATGCTGTCTGTGTGGGTGGACCAATTCAGTTTGTCTGTGATGTGTATGCCGAGGAACTTAAAACTTGCTACCCTCTCCACTACTGTTCCATCGATGTGGATAGGGGGGTGTTCCCTCTGCTGTTTCCTGAAGTCCACAATCATCTCCTTAGTTTTGTTGACGTTGAGTATGAGGTTATTTTCCTGACACCACACTCCGAGGGCCCTCACCTCCTCCCTGTAGGCCGTCTCGTCGTTGTTGGTAATCAAGCCTACCACTGTTGTGTCGTCCGCAAACTTGATGATTGAGTTGGAGGCGTGCGTGGCCACGCAGTCGTGGGTGAACAGGGAGTACAGGAGAGGGCTCAGAACGCACCCTTGTGGGGCCCCAGTGTTGAGGATCAGCGGGGTGGAGATGTTGTTGCCTACCCTCACCACCTGGGGGCGGCCCGTCAGGAAGTCCAGTACCCAGTTGCACAGGGCGGGATCGAGACCCAGGTTCTCGAGCTTGATGACGAGCTTGGAGGGTACTATGGTGTTAAATGCCGAGCTGTAGTCGATGAACAGCATTCTCACATAGGTATTCCTCTTGTCCAGATGGGTTAGGGCAGTGTGCAGTGTGGTTGAGATTGCATCGTCTGTGGACCTATTTGGGCGGTAAGCAAATTGGAGTGGGTCTAGGGTGTCAGGTAGGGTGGAGGTGATATGGTCCTTGACTAGTCTCTCAAAGCACTTCATGATGACGGAAGTGAGTGCTACGGGGCGGTAGTCGTTTAGCTCAGTTACCTTAGCTTTCTTGGGTACAGGAACAATGGTGGCCCTCTTGAAGCATGTGGGAACAGCAGACTGGGATAGGAATTGATTGAATATGTCCGTAAACACACCAGCCAGCTGGTCTGCGCATGCTCTGAGGGCGCGGCTGGAATGCCGTCTGGGCCTGCAGCCTTGCGAGGGTTAACACGTTTAAATGTTTTACTCACCTCGGCTGCAGTGAAGGAGAGGCCGCATGTTTTGGTTGCAGGCCGTGTCAGTGGCACTGTATTGTCCTCAAAGCGGGCAAAAAAAGTTATTTAGTCTGCCTGGGAGCAAGACATCCTGGTCCGTGACGGGGCTGGTTTTCTTTTTGTAATCCGTGATTGACTGTAGACCCTGCCACATACCTCTTGTGTCTGAGCCGTTGAATTGAGATTCTACTTTGTCTCTATACTGACGCTTACCTTGTTTGACTGCCTTGCGGAGGGAATAGCTACACTGTTTGTATTCGGTCATGTTTCCGGTCACCTTGCCCTGATTAAAAGCAGTGGTTCGCGCTTTCAGTTTTACGCGAATGCTACCATCAATCCACGGTTTCTGGTTTGGGAATGTTTTAATCGTTGCTATGGGAACGACATCTTCAACGCACGTTCTAATGAACTCGCACACCGAATCAGCGGATTCGTCAATGTTGTTGTCTGACGCAATACGAAACATATCCCAGTCCACGTGATGGAAGCAGTCTTGGAGTGTGGAATCAGATTGGTCGGACCAGCGTTGGACAGACCTCAGCGTGGGAGCTTCTTGTTTTAGTTTCTGTCTGTAGGCAGGGATCAACAAAATGGAGTCGTGGTCAGCTTTTCCGAAAGGAGGGCGGGGCAGGGCCTTATATGCGTCGCGGAAGTTAGAATAGCAATAATCCAAGGTTTTGCCAGCCCTGGTTTTGCAATCGATATGCTGATACAATTTAGGGAGTCTTGTTTTCAGATTAGCCCTGTTAAAATCCCCAGCTACAATGAATGCAGCCTCAGGATGTGTGGATTCCAGTTTGCAAAGAGTCAAATAAAGTTCGTTCAGAGCCATCGATGTGTCTGCTTGGGGGGGAATATATACGGCTGTGATTATAATCGAAGAGAATTCCCTTGGTAGATAATGCGGTCGACATTTGATTGTGAGGAATTCTAAATCAGGCGAACAGAAGGACTTGAGTTCCTGTATATTGTTGTGGCCACACCACGTCTCGTTAGCCATAAGGCATACGCCCCTTCCCCTCTTCTTACCAGAAAGATGTTTGTTTCTGTCGGCACAAGGCGTGGAGAAACCAGCTGGCTGCACCGACTCCAATAACGTCTCTCCAGTGAGCCATGTTTCCGTGAAGCAAAGAACGTTACAGTCTCTGATGTCCCTCTGGAATGCTACCCTTGCTCGGATTTCATCAACCTTGTTGTCAAGAGACTGGACATTGGCGAGAAGTATACTGGGGAGTGGTGCACGATGTGCCCGTCTCCGGAGTCTGACCAGAAGACCGCTTAGTTTCCCTCTTTTACGAAGACATTTTTTTGGGTTGCCGGCTGGGATCCATTCCGTTGTCCTGGGTGAAAGGCAGAACGCAGGATCCGCTTTGCGAAAGTCATATTCTTGGTCGTACTGATGGTGAGTTGACGCTGCTCTTATATTCAGTAGTTTTTCTCGACTGTATGTAATGAAACCTAAGATGACCTGGGGTACTAATGTAAGAAATAACACGTAAAAAAACAAAAAACTGCATAGTTTCCTAGGAACGCGAAGCGAGGTGGCCATCTCTGTCGGCGCCGGAAGTAGGAAGAATAAGGTCCCAAGTCAACGGATATGTGTTCAGAGTAAGGGCCTGCAGTTACATTCCTCATACAGTCCTGAACTGTGGCTCTTACTGTCATATGGGGTGTCCCAAATTCCCTATATAGTGCATTACTTTAGACCAGGGCCCCTACATAGGGAATAGGGTACCATTTGGGACGCATACTGAGAGAGGGTGTGGGAGAGATGTGAGAGGTGTAACCTGACACAGAAGGAAGATAGCCAGTGTCTATTTGTATTCACAGTTTGTCGACTGTTATATTAAAACAGAGGCAAGCCGCAGCCTGATCTCAAGGAGATCCCGTAAAAAGAAGAGCAAATTGACTCAACTGTATGAAACAGCCCCTGGACAAGGCAAACGTGAGCAGAAGATACTTAACTACTGTACTGCTATATAGTACATATTATGCTACTTAGCTACAACTGTTCCTTCCTATAGTAGGAGAGTCTAGACCAGACAAACATAGCCTTGTATTAGCATATGTCATGTTTATAAAAAGATAGATCCTGGTCTATGTTTGCTAGAGGTGAGTCAGAAATGAATTAGCACTGCTGAGTGACTCACACAAAAAAATGGATTCCCTGTTACAATGGAAAATGGTTAATAATCCAAAAGGTTACATGGGCGAGCCAGAACAACACCTGCATCCTGATGGGGATGTCAAACTGACAATAACAGTGGTGTCAAATATTATACCAGTTCAAAATCCTCCAGCGTTGTTCTCACTGCAATGATAAGGCTTAACTGTTCATTATCCTAGCCCCGTTTCTAGTCAAACATTTTACATGTTGAAACAGAGACTGTGGTATTGGTTACTTACAGCCAATAAAGACTGTTTATAAACCCTGAAAACATGGAGCCATGGTGCTTATACATGTGTGTGTGTGTGTGTGTGTGTGTGTGTGTGTGTGTGTGTGTGTGTGTGTGTGTGTGTGTGTACGCACTACGCCTATACCCTGAGCCTCAAGCAAATGACTCAAAGACAAATGGTCATTGACAGTGACAGTGACACCAGTTTATGACCATATATAGTGTATGTTCGAACTGCTTGCTCACTACAAATGTTGGTTCAGATGATGAAATGTTTATGAACAGCAATGAAATTAGCCATATTTCTTGTGCTTTCTTCTCAACTCTATGTGCATATTTCTACCTCTTAACTTGAGATGTAAAATTACTATGTAGGCCTATTATGACAAACCCTTTGATATTGCCATTGAACTTCCAAAAATATCCTTTGTCATTCTGAATAAAAAGTAGGTCTAAACAATTCATAGATGGCCATAAAACCAGACAAATAATGGAGACAGGTTGAGACAGGTCTATGTGTGAAATAAGCTATCCTAAGGGAAACATGTTGCTGCACAATGATCAAAGTGACCATGTCGTGGTTGCAGCAGTTCAGTCATAACTCAACATACCTGGTTCCTTCTTGCTCCCCTTCCCTCCGTCTCTGTTCTTCTTCAGCACTGCCTTGAACATGGTCTGATTCTTGGAATCCTCTCACTCTCCCCCTGCAAAAACAAAACATTTTGACACTCAAGAGAGAGCAGAACAGGCAGAGAGTGAGTGAGCGAGTCTACAGAAACTTTACACGCTGATGATAACGCATCCTGCATTTCATACACTCTTCTCCTGACACTCCTTTGAGATTTTTCCCACAGCGCACCCAATTCGGCAGGTCATCTCTAGAGGGCCGACCACGGAAAGAATGATCTAATAATTAAACAGAACGGGCAAGGTCTGCTATCTTGTTATGCAGGAAAATAGTTTGTCAGATTCTCCACATTCCACATGTAATTTGATGCTGCTGAACTTGGGCCTTTAAGCTCACTTTTCACGAAATTCTAACATTTGGATATATTCACTGAATCTTTAGAATCTGAGTCAAGAGGCATGTATAGTGCATTTGGAAAGTATTCAGACCCCTTCACTTTTTCCACATTTTGTTACATTACAGCCTTATTCTAAAATTAATTTAATTTTTTTTAAAGATCATCAATCTACACACAATACCCCATAATGACAAAGCAAAAACAGGTTTTTACATTGTTTGCAAAATTTAAAAAAAATAGAAACAGAAATATAACATTTACATAAGTATTCAGACCCTTTACTCAGTACATTTTGAAGCACCTTTGGCAGCGAATACAGCCTTGATTCTTCTTGGGTATGACGCTACAAGCTTGGCACACCTGTATTTGGAGAGTTTCTCCCATTCTTCTCTGTAGATCCTCTCAAGCTCTGTCAGGTTGGATGGGGAGCGTCACAGCACAGCTATTTTTAAGTCTTTCCAGGGATGTTTGGTCAGGTTCAAGCCCGAGCTTGGGCTGGGCCAATCAAGGACATTCACAGACTTGTCCCGAAGCCACTCCTGCGTTGTCTTGGCTGTATGCTTGGGGTTGTTTTTCTGTTGGAAGGTGAACCTTCACCCCAGTCTGAGGTCTTGAGCGCTCCGGAGCAGGTTTCCATCAAGGATCTCTCTTTACTTTGCTCCGTTCATCTTTCCTCGATCCTGACTAGTCTCCCATTCCCTGCCGCTGAAAAACATCCCCACAGCATGATGCTGCCACCACCATGCTTCACAGTAGGGATGGTGCCAGGTTTCCTTCAGACTTAACGCTTGGCATGCAGGCCAAAAAGTTAAATCTTGGTTTCATCAGACCAGAGAATCTTGTTTCTCATGGTCTGAGAGTCCTTTAGGTGCCTTTTGGCAAACTCCAAGCGGGCTATCATGTGCCTTTTACTGCGGTGGCTTCCGTCTGGCAACTCTACCATAAAGGTCTGATTGGTGGAGTTCTGCAGTGATGGTTGTCCTTCTGGAAGGTTTCCCATCTTCACAGAGGATCTCTAGAGCTCTGTCAGAGTGACCATTGGGTTCTTGATTACCTCCCTGACCAAGTCCCTTCTTCCACGATTGCTCAGTTTTGCCGGGTGGCCAGCTCTAAGAAGGGTCTTGGTGGTTCCAAACTTCTTCCATTCAAGAATGATGGAGCCCACTGTGTTCTTGGGGACCTTCAATGCTGCAGAAATGTTTTGGTAACCTTATCCAGATCTGTGCCTCGACACAATCCTGTCTTGGAGCTCTACAGACAATTCCTTCAACCTCATGACTTGGTTTTTGCTCTGACATGCACTGTCAACTGTTGGACCTTATATAGACAGGTGCCTTTCCAAATCTTACCACAGGTGCACTCCAATCAAGTTGGAGAAACATCTCAAGGATGATTAATAGAAACAGGATGCACAGGAGCTCATTTTTGAGTCTCATAGCAAAGGGTCTGAATACGTATGTAAATAAGGTATTTATGTTTATATTTTTTATAGATTTGCAAACATTTCTATAAACCTGTTTTCACTTTGTCTGTGTGGGATATTATGTGTAGATTGATGAAAAAAGGGAAGGGGTCTGAATACTTTCACAATACAGTGCATGCTGGTAACTTGAAGTAATATAGCTAGGTAAAAAGACCTTGGTGAATTGCATTTTGTTGTGATTTATGTTCTGCGATTCAAACATCTATTACTTTAAAAAACAGGAGTGTTACTGTTCTGGTTGGCCATGTTCTCACATTCACAGTGCAATGCAGCCCCACATTAGAGCCCAAACTATTAACAACCCTGACTTTGTCAACACCTCATATATTGTTTTTCTTCACTCTTCACTTCCTGATAGCTGAATACATGGTGCTGAATTTGGCACTCTACTTATAGAACCAGCACATTATTCACCATGGAGATGGAGAGCGGAGGCCCTGCCAAATATGGCCGTCTTTTTGCACACAGGCTGCAAGAAGCCAGAATGTGGGCCATCAGTAAGCTAGCCTGGGGCCCAGGGGCTCCACATAGATCTCCACTGGCTCCTGGGGATGTGGAGGAAAAAACAATTGTTTTTCATTAGCAGGGAGGCCTTCCGAGACACATCAATCCAAGCCCTCAGTTGAGGAGATGTGCACTAGCCCTCTTTTGACAGACTAATGGGGATGAATGATGAAAGATGAGGGGGCAAGACAGTTACCTTGCTGGATCTGTACCACACAGCTTCTTCAAAACAGGCATAACAGCTTTTTCACTCAATATTTTTCTAAGGCACAATGAGACTGCAAAATCCATCTGAAATCATATTGGGGTGGGAATATACTGGGACTAGCCTAAATCTGTCTAGACAAACAAACTGTACAACGTCAGAACACTAAAACAAAAGACAGAGGATCAGTGAGGCCAAGAAAAGCACACACAACACTCACCTTCAAAATACACATTCATGACTAGCCTATTCATTGAATTATAATGAAGGTCCATCACCTTCAGTCTGACTACATCAAGAGAGTAGCCTATTAAAACATGTAACAGTCTAAACCCTGTCAAAGACGGGGCAGGGGTTCAACTAAACTATATGGAATTGTATTATGAAGGTCATACCAAGGATCATTTTGCTATTTCATTCAGAATTTTAAGACCCCTTGAAATACAATCCCCAAAAAATGTGGGGACTTTCGGGCTCCCGATAGGCACGGCATATCAGTGCTGGAGGCGTCACTACAGACACGCTGGTTTGATTCCAGGCTGTATCGCAACTGGCCGTGATTGGGAGTCCCATAGGGCGACGCACAATTGACCCAGCGTCGTCCGGGTTTGGCCGGTGTAGGCCGTCTTTGTAATTAAGAATTTGTTCTCAACTGATTAAAAAATCTTTGTCGACAAAGAGTCATCTATTCTTTCGACCAATCGATTGGTTGAAATTTTAAAATGCATTTTTTTTTTGAATTGCTGCAAAGAAACCACTACTAAAGGACACCAATAAGAAGAAGAGACTTGCTTGGGCCAAGAAACATGAACAATGTGTCCTTTGGTCTGGAGTACAAATTGGAGATTATTTGTTTCCAACCTCTGTGTCTTTGTGAGATGCGGTGTGGGTAAACGGATGATCTCCGCATGTGTATTTTCCACCATAAAGCATGGAGGAGGAGGTGTTATGGTGTGGGGGTGCTTTGCTGGTGAAACTGTCTGTGATTCATTTAGAATTCAAGGCACACTTAACCAGCATGGCTACCACAGCATTCTGCAGCGATACACCATCCCGCAGCGATACACCATCCCGTCTGGTTTGGGCTTGGTTGGACTATCATTTGTTTTTCAACAGGACAATAACCGGATGACACTACAGTGGTAGGCTTGATTAACCGAGCAACCGCACGCACACAAGCCTAAGATCAACATGCGCAATGCCAAGCGTTGGCTGGAGTGTTGTAAAACTTGGCCTCTGCAAGCAGTGGAAACGCATTCTCTGGAGTGATAGGTACATGCAGATATGGTTGGTCGAGATCGGTGTGGAAGAAGTTGACTGGCCTGCACAAAGCCCTGACCTCAACCCCATCAAACACCTTGGGGATGAATTGGAACGCAGACTGCGAGTCATGCCTAATCGCACAACATCAGTGCCCAAACTCACTAACGCTCTTGCGGCTGAATGGAAGCAAGTCCCCACAGCAATGTTTCAACATCTAGTGGAAAGCCTTCACAGAAGAGTGGAGGCTGTTATAACAGCAAAGGGGGCGACCAATTTCAAATGAATACCCATGATTTTGTAATTAGATGTTTGACGAGCAGGTGTCCACATACTTTTGGTGATTTAGTGTATGTGTATAGATACAGTGCATTCAGAAAGTATCAGGCCCCATTCCTTTTTTCAATGTTTTTTTTACGTTACAGCCTTTTTCTAAAATGGATGAAATATTTTTTTTCCCTTCATTACTATACACACAATACCCCATAATGACAAAACAAAAACAGGTTAAGCACTGTTAACAAATGTATACAAAAACATAAACAGAAATACCCTATTTAAATAATGCAAATAGTGGTCAAACCAGATACTGACTGGTTTTCTGATCCACACCCCTACCATTTTTTAAGGTATTTGTGACCAACAAATGCATATCTGTATTGCCAGTCAAGTTCCTTATATGAACTGTAACTCATTAAAATCTTTGAAATTGTTGCATGTTGCATTTCCATTTTTGTTCAGTGTATATAGTGCTATTTATTTATTTTATTACCATTTCATTTTTTTATTTCCCTTAGTTGGAGCTCTGAGCCTTAGATTTTCATTGTACCCTGCAATCAAGGGGCGACAGGGTAGCCTAGTGGTTAGAGCGTTGGACTAGTAACCGTAAAGGTTGCAAGTTCAAATCCCCGAGCTGACAAGGTACAAATCTGTTGTTCTGCTCCTGAACAGGCAGTTAACCCACTGTTCCTAGGCCGTCATTGAAAATAAGAATTTGTTCTTAACTGACTTGCCTAGTAAAATAAAGGTAAATAAATAATCACACTTGTACATGTGACTATTCAACAATCTGAATCCTTTTGATTTCACTTTAAGTTCTGTCATTTTAATTCCATCTTCCATTGATTAGCCTGGATATCTCCTAATAACTTGCCACACGGAGGCTCTAGCTCTTTGACTGTAGCCTAGTGCCGGTTTGATGACTTGTGATTGGGCGACAAGCTACACGCGCCACTCTTGTGAAAAGAAACAGTACCAGTTGCATAAATTATAAAATGTTCTCTCTTTGAGGGAACCACGATGTACACCAGGGATGGGCAAATTTGATGGGGTGGGGGACACAAAAAAACGGAACTCATCATGAGAGGTCGCAGTGGCTCGTGGGTTATGGGCTGCACATGTTTACAATCACTGTATCCCACACATTCCTTTGTACTGTGGCCAAGTTCAGAGGCCAGGTGGACCCACGCTAACGCTAACTGATGTAGGGGAGAGATCCACTACTACTCCTAATCCTAGATGCTAACTTTGCTCTAAGCTTGATTGCCATTAGGCCTAACTTTTTGGTGAATTTCTGAGGCATCCAGAGTTCTATTGAAGGGCAGACTGGGCTTAAAGTTAAAGGTAGAGAGCAAGAGTTAGGATATATATAGGCTAGGCTATATTCCCTGTTTTTAAATCTCCCTGTAACATATGATCTATAGGAGTTAATGAAATCAACATGTGCCTCTTACAAGAACAAAGGGACAAAATCAACATTAAAAAATGCTTTAGGTGGAAAAAATAGTGGCCTTTAAGAAAAACTAAAGAGCAGAGCATAGGCCTACAACATACAGGATGGCTAGGCACTAAGATTGATCTAACCCTCAGTTTGATAAGCCAGTTGACTACCAACCAACCCATAACGTTTAGAAGTTGGGATATTATCTTCTTTGGGCAAAGCCCCTGGAAAGGGCCTCTCTCTATCAGAGCAGCGCTGCCAAATAAATACTGTGGCTGTCAGGCCTTTGTGGACACACTGAATTGAGGGGTAGACACTCAATTTTCACATTTGTTCTGAGGCACCGCAAAGCAAGCACCATTCCCAGAGCCACAGCCACCACTAGGCGTATGGTAGAGATTCCCAGGGACCACCACCAGTCAAATATATAGGCTGGAGGTACTGGGAATTCACAATCACATTGACACACAATAGCGTATAGACTACACATTCTCCCTTAATTAAAAATATCAGGCTTAGGCCTAATTGTAAACATGTAAGAGGTTCTGGGCATGTCTAATCCGTGTTTGAACTGCAATTAATGACCTTTTAGGAAATGATGTGCATAATTGCCTCACCTGTTGTACATCGCG
This sequence comes from Oncorhynchus nerka, assembly GCF_034236695.1. NCBI lineage: Eukaryota > Metazoa > Chordata > Actinopteri > Salmoniformes > Salmonidae > Oncorhynchus > Oncorhynchus nerka. The sequence continues at coordinate 43,694,379 of NC_088398.1, read as the reverse complement.
ATATCACCTTATAACTAGACCTAGTAGCTTAATCTAAGGGACGATCCTCCATTCAATGATCCTATGACCCAATAGAAAAATATCCTTTCATCTTGCAAAAAGTGGATACCAGATGGGTTCAAGTTATCATGTTGTAGCCTTTTCACTGGTCTCCCTTAATGGAGTTCACCACATACAGGTTGAGGGGAAGAAAGGAAAGTCTCACCTGCACAATGGCAAAGGCTGACATGTGCTTAATGGGGCCATCCATAAGACGGTCATCCGAGGTGCTGGACTATATATATATAACAGAAGTGGGATTGTTTTCCTGATTGCCTTCGGGGTTGGTGCCATTGACACATAGGCATGTTTGAGTGTGGAGCTGCTTTGTACTCTGTGAGATGTCAGACAATGCAACCTTCAGCATGACTTCCCCTGCAGCCTGCGGTCAGTTTTTTATTTACTGCTCTCCTGATAACGGCAATCGCCACAGTCTTTTCATCCACTGATTCTACATGAATGATTCCTCTAAATTTCCCTCACCGCTGTTGTCATAGCGACAGTCGAAATTCACACCGGGCAGTCTATGACCTTTCAGTCATCTGAGAAAATAGACACTTTGCCAATAACAGTTTGTCAGATAAAGAATGCCTCTATGAAATGAGTTTTTATTTGGGGGAGATTGGGCAAATGTTAATTTCCAGCCTACATTTGACAGGTTAAAGATGATGGCCATTTCATTACTGTCAATTTATACAGAAAGAGGAAATAGGCTGTTCTGAATTCAAAGCTCACTAAAACAATGAGAAGTGAACAACACAATCCTAAACCCTGGAAGAGGAAGTGAAGGAGCAGGTATGGAAGAATGGGTGGAAGCTGTCTCAGGCATTGTGCACAATGTCTGCCCTTCACACTGGAAGCCTACAGTACGTTATGAAAGGAGGAAATGTTAATGAGCAACTCTTTTTTACATACCCAGTCCACGAGTTCCACTATGATTCACGCACATCCCAGCTCCAAAACACAACCAATGCTGTGCTGTCCACAAATATGAGAGGAAGGAGTGTGTGCCTGGTTGGCTGAGATTTACAACACAACAAAGCTATTTTATTCCTGTCAAATTTCCTGAAAGTGTCGCTTTAGGAAACAAGTTGATGACATTGTTTAAGGCAGTATCAATTAAGTTGTTAATTAACTCTTCACTGGCCATATTTGCTTCCTTATTGTACCGCAAAGGCAATGTTCTACAAATACAGCTGAAGTCAGACGTTTACATACACCTTAGCCAAATACATTTAAACTCAGTTTATCACAATTCCATTTAATCCAAGTAAAAAAAATCCCTGTTTCAGGTCACTTAGGATCACCACTTTATTATAAGAATGTGAAATGTCAGAATAATAGTAGATAGAATTATTTATTTCAGCATTTATTTCACTCATCACATTCCCAGTGGGTCAGAAGCTTACATACACTCAATTAGTATTTGGAAGCATTGCCTTTAAACTGCTTAACTTGGGTAAAATGTTTTGGGTAGCCTTCCACAAGCTTCCCACAAGTTGGGTGAATTTTGGCCCATTCCTCCTGACAGAGCTGGTGTAATTGAGTCAGGTTTGTAGGCCTCTAAGCTCGCACACACCTTTTCAGTTCTGCCCACACATTTTCTACAGGATTGAGGTCAGGGCTTTGTGATGGCCACTCCAATACCTTGACTTTGCTGTCCTTAAGCCCTTTTGCCACAACTTTGGAAGTATGCTTGGGGTCATTATCCATTTGGAAGACCCATTTGTGACCAAGCTTTAACTTTAACTGATGTCTTGAGATGTTGCTTGAATATATCCACCTAATTGTCCTCCCTCATGATGCCATCTATTTTGTGAAGTGCACTGGTCCCTCCTGCAGCAAAGCACCCCCACAACATGATGCTGCCACCCCCCGTGCTTCACAGTTGGGATGGTGTTGTTCGGCTTGCAAGCCTCCCCCTTTTTCCTCCAAACATAACGATGGTCATTATGGCCAAACAGTTATATTTTTGTTTTATCAGACCAGGGGACATTTCTCCAAAAAGTACGATCTTTGTCCCCATGTGCAGTTGCAAACCGTTCCTGCCAAGGATGAACCAGACCTGTGGAGGTCTACAAATTTCTCTCTGAGGTCTTGGGTGATTTATTTTGATTTTCCCATGATGACAAGCAAAGCGGCACTGAGTTTGAAGGTAGGCTTTGAAATACATCCACAGGTACACCTCCAGTTGACTCAAATTATGTACATTTGCCAATCAGAAGCTTCCAAAGCCATGACATCGGTTTCTGGAATTTTCCAAGCTGTTTAAAGGCACAGTCAACTCAGTGTATGTAAACTTCTGAGCCATTGGAATTGTGATACAGTGAATTATAAGTGGAATAATCTGTCTGTGAACAATTGTTGGAAAAATGGCTTGTGTCATGCACAAAGAAGATGTCCTAACCGACTTGCCAAAACTATAGTTTGTTAACAAGAAATTTGTGGAGTGGTTGAAAAACGAGTTTTAATGACTCCAACATAACTGTATGTAAACTTCCGACTTGTATGTATGTAAACTTCCGACAACTGTACTATATTAGCATTTCGGTTAACAAAGTTAACGTGGTTAGACCATTGAAGTAGCCTACACAACCCTGTCACATGGAGAGGTCTGACATCCATGTCTTCTTAATGCCTGCATAGGCTAATTCAATATGTGTGCAAACCTTTTCTGCCTTGCAGATTGCTCACAGGTCACACCATGACCATGATAGGATGCATCCATCTTAAAGCAACTTGACTGGTGGTGTAATGGGAGGATTTAGGCTAGAACTGTTATAATACAAATTAGTTTAACTGTAGGAGTTCCTGTCTGGCGCTACTTATGTGCATGTCTATGTGCGGTAGTTTACCTGGGAAATAAACACGCTTGGACCAGTGTGTTCTTATAGACGGGTTTGATGTTTAGCAACAAAACCGATGTGTGCGCAACTATGGGGCAAAAAAGTTGGCTTAGATTGTTGATAACGTGTAAACTATATTTCGTCTTCAATATTAATTGAAAACATAAATAAAGTTAAACAATGAGCACCTGTCTCTGAAATATATCATTACATTTGTTGGTTAGCTAGGTAGCAAATTTTTGTCATATTAGCAGACAAGACATCAGTCAAAACACCAATACAAGACATGGTATCAAGAACAAGATCAAACAAGCTGAAACAAGCCACTTATGATTCACCACATGCAGTTTCTTGTCATTGTTGATAGCTACCTGGCCATAAAGAACCATAACATCACAAGGCCTTCTGCCCCTTCGAAGTGTGCTCATCGTTTTCATGACATTGTCAGCTAACCATTTATAAACTTTGGAAGATACTGGGAAAATAGCCTGATTCTCTGAGATCGTATGATTATTCACCTTGCCTTTAGGGCAGAAATGTCACAAGCAGATTCAAATACAATTTAGAGCAGTGACTTTTACAAGTAACCCAATTTTTCTTCTAGAATGAATGTCCACATTGCTCATGTTGAAATCAAAAAAAGATGACAAGTCTAATCTGCTCATTAGCGAGCTCGTATTTTACCCAGGAGAACTGTTATTAAAAAGAGTTCCAATTTTCAGATAATTTTGAGAGAAAGCTGACTCCATACTGCTAATGTGATTTTTGGGGCATAAACTTCCACCTTGAAATTGCCACTGCGTAGTCCGCAGTCAAGAGTGTGAGAAACGTGTTTTTATTCCCTATCCAAGCTTCCCAACATCACTGAAAAGTTGAGACATGTTTTTGAAGGCCGATCATTACTCAGAATTTACAGTTGTACCTGGGGCTGTGGAGTCAACCTGACATGTCTATCCATTAGACATTGGCAGACAAGACATTGCTCATCCCTCCCTTACCCAACATGCTACACCTCACCTCGTTCAGCAATTAAACAACATTACCTTACACATGGCCTCCATAGAAAACACATTTCACATCAGAGATTGCCATCTCTCTTCATGAGGAGCCAAAGTGTTTCAAAAAAGATCTGCCTCAAATATCAGCAGTGAGCTCATGAAGGCCTAGTTCACATATATCTAGATCTTGTAAACTGATCTGATTGTGAGAATGATATCTAGCTATGAGTTACTAGTTGCCAGCCTCAGCCTGCCCACATCTATTTAAAATCTTTATCAGGTTTATTGTATTGAACATCACTCGACTAGGAACACTCTCAAACTGAACAAAAATCCATTAATTTGTTACGAATCGCTGGTTAACTAATTTCTTGCTCATACTATATTCTACCGTCCGAAAATACCTCTCATCTTTTGTGACAACTGATGTGTCCTCTCCTTCAGTGTCGAACTAAGCATGTAACTGTGTTGACAGTCACTGATCTACATGTCATTTTGCATGCCGAACAACCCCAGGCAATATCAGTAGCCTAGTCAAACTGCGGACTATGCCCAGCTTTGCACGCTGATCAATGTGAGGTAGGCGGCCTATTCCTGATCTTGCACATCTGCCCTGCACCTTCAGCATTCAAATGCTAAAATGGCTTGCGCTATATTATGCTATATTAGTTGAATGACAACCTATGTAATTTCAGGGTAAGGATAGGCATTTACAGTTTTTTCTAACTGCTTACACACAAAATCTTTTCATGTCACACGATTTTTGAAACCTCTCACTCAAAGTGCAAAACTACACACCAAATATCCAAAACCATAAGCTATTTCTCAGCCTTTGACTCAGTTGTCAATTGCTTAAAACACTTTTTTCAAAACACTACACACAATTCTCTACCTAAAACACAAAAATCTAACAGGAAGTGACTTGCTTTCCTTTTCCAAACACAACCAATCAAAATGCTACACTTATTCACCAGGTCAAACACACACTCCTCACATGTGCAAACACTAATAGCTTAACTGATCACTAACCAATCACTGCTTTACTGTAGTATAGGCCTATAAATAGGTCAAATTACCTGTTTTGAACAATGAATGCCAACAATGGACAGAGAGCAAGAGGAGTAGGAGAGACAGGAAGAGGAAGAAGAGGACGAGGGCAAAGAAGAGAAGGAAGGAGAGCCATCTCTGATGAGATTAGGGCAACACTTGTTGATCATGTAATCAACCACGGTTTGACCATGAGAGAGGCTGGACTGAGAGTCCAGCCCAACTTGAGTCGATTTACAGTGGCGTCCATAATTCGAACCTTCAGAAATGAGAACAGGCATGCAACTATCTAATGACTATTTTAGCATTACAGTAATGTACTGTAAAATACGTATGACTGCATAGTATTGCATAAACATTTGTAACTCTAAGCCATCCATTTACTGCACTGCATTGAATGAGGTTAGTTATCATGCTGTACTACATTTTGTTGTACATTGTTTACAGTTCCTATGCTGAACACATACTGTGTTTGAATTCTGTACAGAGTGGAAAGGCAAAGACATCATTGAGGACGAGGACGCTTGTTTACAGATGTACAAGAGACTGCAATTATAAATATAGTTTTGGCCAACAATGTAATTGGGATTTGAGAGATAAGAGAGCATATCTTGAATAATGACACCATATTTAACAACATCAATGCTGTAAGCCTGTCGACCATACAACGCATCCTCCAACGGCACCGAGTGACGATGAAACAACTTTACAAGGTGCCATTTGAGAGAAACTCTGACAGAGTCAAGAATATGCGACATGACTTTGTAGAGGTATGTATGCAACACTACTTCCAGTACTTCAGACATACCATATTTCCTCATCTGTATATCCTTTTGTCTTTTACAGAGAGTATTGGAGCTGGATGCCCATGTAATTCGCCATGAATTTATTTATGTGGATGAGATTGGCTTCAACCTCACCAAAACCAGGCGCCGCGGAAGAAATGTAATAGGACAGAGGGCAATTACCAATGTCCCTGGACAGCGTGGGGGTAATATTTACATTTACATTTACATTTAAGTCATTTAGCAGACGCTCTTATCCAGAGCGACTTACAAATTGGTGCGTTCACCTTAAGACATCCAGTGGAACAGCCACTTTACAATAGTGCATCTAAATCTTTTAAGGGGGGGTGAGAAAGATTACTTTATCCTATCCTAGGTATTCCTGAAAGAGGTGGGGTTTCAGGTGTCTCCGGAAGGTGGTGATTGACTCCCCTGTCCTGGCGTCGTGAGGGAGTTTGTTCCACCATTGGGGGGCCAGAGCAGCGAATAGTTTTGACTGGGCTGCGCGGGAACTGTACTTCCTCAGTGGTAGGGAGGCGAGCAGGCCAGAGGTGGATGAACGCAGTGCCCTTGTTTGGGTGTAGGGCCTGATCAGAGCCTGGAGGTACTGAGGTGCCGTTCCCCTCACAGCTCCGTAGGCAAGCACCATGGTCTTGTAGCGGATGCGAGCTTCAACTGGAAGCCAGTGGAGAGACTGGAGGAGCGGGGTGACGTGAGAGAACTTGGGAAGGTTGAACACCAGACGGGCTGCGGCGTTCTGGATGAGTTGTAGGGGTTTAATGGCACAGGCAGGGAGCCCAGCCAACAGCGAGTTGCAGTAATCCAGACGGGAGATGACAAGTGCCTGGATTAGGACCTGCGCTGCTTCCTGTGTGAGGCAGGGTCGTACTCTGCGGATGTTGTAGAGCATGAACCTACAAGAACGGGCCACCGCCTTGATGTTAGTTGAGAACGACAGGGTGTTGTCCAGGATCACGCCAAGGTTCTTAGCGCTCTGGGAGGAGGTAATATAACTATGTGCTGCCATCACTCAAAACGGGGTCCTCCATCACAATGCCACACTGGGTCCGTACAATATGCTCACTTTTTTGGATGCAATTTACACAATGCTTATCCCTGATCCAGATCAGGAGCCTGCTAGGTTTGTGGTTTTATGGGACAATGTTAGTTTTCACCGGGCTGTTCTGGTCCAAAACTGGTTTGCCACCCATCCACAATTTGTAGTTTTGTACTTACCCCCATATTCACCTTTTCTAAAGCCCATAGAGGAATTCTTCTCAGCCTGGCGCTGGAAAGTGTATGATCACCAACCCTATGCCCGCATGCCGCTTCTCCAGGCAATGGAGGAAGCATGTGGGGACATAGAGGTTGCCTCTGACCAAGGTTGGATACGCCATGCTAGGAGATACTTCCCTCGATGTTTGGCAAGAGAAAACGTATCTTGTGATGTGGACGAAGTATTGTGGCCAGACCCTGGCCGGAGAAGAGATGAAGCGTAGCTTAGCACTGGTGACTGCCCCCCCACCAATTCCTGGACTGCCCCCCGGGACCCCACACACACAATTGTGTTCTTTACTGTATTCTAAATAATATACTTTTGGTTTACATATGTTTATGGTTTTGTTGTATGCTACTGTATACAACAGTAATGTTTGACCTAATAAATATTTTCTGTTTCTACATTGCATTGGTGTTTACAGTGTACTTGTTACCCCTCTCAGCAGATTACTTTCACTGTAGAACATTGTATTAAAATGTAGATATAAGCCTATGAAAGACCAAAGCGCTTTAGATTTAGAACAGTGTTTACATGGTATATCCAAAAATGTACTATTATGAAAGCAGTGTTTGCCATTTGATGCAAATGCTTCATTCTGACATGTGTTTATGGCATTTTGAATGCAGTGTTACATTTTGAAGGAGATGTGAGGCATTTTGCATTTTGTGTGTGCAGTTTTGGGAATTGTGTGTAGAGTTTTGAAAAAAGGAGACAGTTTTGAAAAACATGTGTAAGCAGTTGGAAAAAACTGTAATATGATTTCACAATCTAGATGGTCGAAATACATGTTATAGTCAAAATAAGTGTGTTTTAAATGACTTTTTTTCATCAATGGAGACTTGCTTGCTTGACTCGAAAGCGCTGGTGCGCTGTGCTCTGCTTGTGGGGGAGGGGTGAGAGAGGAGTAGTGTGCGCGTGTGTGTGTGTGTGTGGAACAGAGGGTGAGAGAGAAAGTTGAAAGAAAGTAGCCAAACTGACTCGACTAGTGTATATATATAACCTATGGCTGCAACAAGTTTGTCTATAAATCCATCTGCTAGTGCATGTCTTGACTACATCAAATCTTTGTAAAGAAGCTAGCTAGATTACTAACCACCACTGAGACCTGTATGCTCTCGTTGGCTGGTCCTCGCTACATACTCGTTGCCAAACCCACTGGCTCCAGGTCCTCTATAAGTCTTTGCTAGTGAAAGCTCCGCCTTATCTCAGCTCACTGGTCACCATAGCAACACCAACCCATAGCACACGCTCCAGCAGGTATATTTCACTGGTCATCCCCAAAGCCAACACCTACTTTGGCCGCCGTTCCTTCTAGTTCTCTGCTGCCAATGACTGGAACGAATTGCAAAAATCACTGAAGTTGGAGACTTATATCTCCCTCACTAACTTTAAGCGTCAGCTGTCAGAGCAGCTTACCAATCACTGCAGCTGTACACAGCCCATCTGTAAATAGCCCATCCAATCAACTACCTACCTCATCCCCACATTTGTTTTTGTTTATCTGCTCTTTTGCAAGCCAGTATTTCTACTTGCACATCCTCATCTGCACATATATCACTCCAGTGTAAATGGCTAAATTGTAATTACTTCACCACTATTTATCGCCTTACATCCTTACTTCATTTGCTCACACTGTATACAGTAACAGTTGAATGTTATGGTCTATCCTTGTAGGCTACGTAGCAATGTCACACAGATCATTTAATTTAATTTTAGACAAAGCATTTTCATTCTTCAAAAAGCCCCCCCAAAAAATCTAAAAAATGAATACGCTCCCAAGTAATCAAATACTAAACTTCTATTTGAATATTCGAATAACCGTGCCCATCCTCATTTCAGGTGTTGTGTTAATGCTGTATTCTGATTCTGCTTTTTTCCTGCAGAAAAGGAAAGATAAAATGCAAATAAACGCATTTTGTAAACGCAGATCTAAAATGCTTCTTATTGCAAATTCTGCACAGCTTTTTTATTTTATTTTTTATTTCACCTTTATTTAACCAGGTAGGCAAGTTGAGAACAAGTTCTCATTTACAATTGCGACCTGGCCAAGATAAAGCAAAGCAGTTGGACACATACAACGACACAGAGTTACACATGGAGTAAAACAAACATACAGTCAATAATACAGTATAAACAAGTCTATATACGATGTGAGCAAATGAGGTGAGATAAGGGAGGTAAAGGCAAAAAAAGGCCATGGTGGCAAAGTAAATACAATATAGCAAGTAAAACACTGGAATGGTAGATTTGCAGTGGAAGAATGTGCGAAGTAGAAATAAAAATAATGGGGTGCAAAGGAGCTAAATAAATAAATAAATAAAATAAATACAGTAGGGAAATAGGTAGTTGTTTGGGCTAAATTATAGGTGGGTTATGTACAGGTGCAGTAATCTGTGAGCTGCTCTGACAGTTGGTGATTAAAGCTAGTGAGGGAGATAAGTGTTTCCAGTTTCAGAGATTTTTGTAGTTTGTTCCAGTCATTGGCAGCAGAGAACTGGAAGGAGAGGCGGCCAAAGAAAGAATTGGTTTTGGGGGTGACCAGAGAGATATACCTGCTGGAGCGCGTGCTACAGGTGGGTGATGCTATGGTGACCAGCGAGCTGGGAAAAGGGGGACTTTACCTAGCAGGGTCTTGTAGATGACATGGAGCCAGTGGGTTTGGCGACGAGTATGAAGCGAGGACCAGCCAACGAGAGCGTACAGGTCGCAATGGTGGGTAGTATATGGGGCTTTGGTGACAAAACAGATTGCACTGTGATAGACTGCATCCAATTTGTTGAGTAGGGTATTGGAGGCTATTTTGTAAATGACATCGCCAAAGTCGAGGATTGGTATGATGGTCAGTTTTACAAGGGTATGTTTGGCAGCATGAGTGAAGGATGCTTTGTTACGAAATAGGAAGCCAATTCTAGATTTAACTTTGGATTGGAGATGTTTGATGTGGGTCTGGAAGGAGAGTTTACAGTCTAACCAGACACCTAGGTATTTGTAGTTGTCCACGTATTCTAAGTCAGAGCCGTCCAGAGTAGTGATGTTGGACAGGCGGGCAGGTGCAGGCAGCGATCGGTTGAAGAGCATGCATTTAGTTTTACTTGTATTTAAGAGCAATTGGAGACCACGGAAGGAGAGTTGTATGGCATTGAAGCTTGCCTGGAGGGTTGTTAACACAGTGTCCAAAGAAGGGCCAGAAGTATACAGAATGGTGTCGTCTGCGTAGAGGTGGATCAGAGACTCACCAGCAGCAAGAGCGACATCATTGATGTATACAGAGAAGAGAGTCGGTCCAAGAATTGAACCCTGTGGCACCCCCATAGAGTCTGCCAGAGGTCCAGACAGCAGACCCTCCGATTTGACACACTGAACTCTATCAAAGAAGTAGTTGGTGAACCAGGCGAGGCAATCATTTGAGAAACCAAGGCTGTCAAGTCTGCCGATGAGGATGTGGTGATTGACAGAGTCGAAAGCCTAGGCCCGATCAATGAATACGGCTGCACAGTAATGTTTCTTTAGTAAGGGTTCACTCCAAATCATGAATGTAAAAGGACTAATTTTGTGCCTCTGTTGCACTTCTTCAACTCAGATGAAATAGCTTTGCTCTTGTCATTGGATCACCAGATAGCTGATGTGTAGGCTACTTATCGCCAGTGTAGTATTTTCCAGTAGCAGATTAAAATGCAAGATTAACTTCAAACAAAACATTAGGAAATGTAGCTGTCTACATTCTTTCTATGTTAAACATTGGAAATATGGCCATGTATCGTTTTGACCTTTTCATTGTAAGCTAAAGGACTTACAGTGCCTTCAAAAAGTATTTTTACCCCTTCACTGTTTCCATATATAGTTGTGTTACAGCCTGAATTCAAAATACACACAATACCCCATAATTACAAAGTGAAAACATGATTTTAGAATGTATTTGATTTGATTTGAAATTAGATATTTCTGTATTTCATTTTTAAATACAGAAATATCTCATTTCAAATAAAATAAAATTGTATTGGTCACATACACATGTTAGCAGATGTTAATGTGAGTGTAGCGAAATGCTTGTGCTTCTAGTTCTGACAGTGCAAGTAATCTAACAAGTCCCCAACAACTACCTAATACACACAAATATAAAGGGGTGAATGAGAATATGTACATATAGTATATGGATGAGTGATGGCCGAGTTGCATAAGCCAGGCCCAATAGATGGTATAAAATACAGCATATACATGTGATATGAGTCATGTAAGATATGCAAACATTATTAAAGTGGCATTATTTAAAGTGGCATTGTTTAAAGTGGCTAGTGATTCATTTATTAAAGTGTCCAGTGAATGGGGATCAATGTAGGCAGCAGCCTCTCTGAGTTAGTGATTGTTGTTTAACATTCTGATGGCCTTGAGATAGAAGCTGTTTTTCAATCTCTCGGGTCCAGCTTTGATGCACCTGTACTGACCTCGCCTTCTGGATGATAGCGGTGTGAACAGGCAATAGCTCGGGTTGTTGTCCTTGATGATCTTTTTGGCCTTCCTGTGACATCGGGTGCTGTATGGTGTCATGGAGGGCAGGTAGTTTGCCCGAGGTGATGCGTTGTGCAGACCGTACCACCCTCTGGAGAGCCTTGCGGTTGAGGGCGGTGCAGTTGCCGTACCAGGCTGTGATACAGCCCGACAGGATGCTCTCGATTGTGCATCTGTAAAAGTTTGTCAGGGTTTTGGATGACAAGCCAAATTTCTTCATCCTCCTGAGGTTGAAGAGGCACTGTTGCGCCTTCTTCACCACACTGTCTGTGTGGGTGGACCATTTCCGTTTGTCTGTGATGTGTACGGCCAGGAACTTTGATGTGGACAGAGGGGTGCGCCCTCTGCTGTTTCCTGAAGTCCATGATCATCTCCGTTGAGTGAGAGATTGTTTTCCTGACACCACACTCCGATTGCCCTCACCTCCTCCCTGTATGAAGTCTAGTCGTTGTTGGTGATCAAGCCCACTATTGTTGTGTTGTCTGCTAACTTGATGAAATACATAAGTATTTACACCCCTGAGTCAACACTTTGTAGAAGTACCTTTGACAGCGATTACAGCTGTAAGTCTTTCTGTGTAAGTCTCTAAGAGCTTTCCACACTTGGATTGTGCAACATTTGCTCATTATTCTTATCAAATTCTTCAACCTCTGTCACTTTGGTTGTTGATCATTGCTAAACAACCATTTTCAAGTCTTGCCATAGATGTTCAAAGTGGATTCAAGTAGAGGTCGACCGATTCATCAGAATGGCAGATTAATTAGGGCCAATTTCAAGTTTTCATAACAATCGGAAATCGGTATTTTCGGGCGCCGGTTTGACGATTTCATTTATATTATTTTTTTAATTAAAATTTAAAATAGTATACCTTTATTTAACTAGGCAAGTCAGTTAAGAACACATTCTTATTTTCAATGACCTAGAAACGGTGGGTTAACTGCCTCGTTCAGGGGCAGAGCGACAGATTTTCACCTTGTCAGCTCGGGGGATCCAATCTTGCAAACTTACAGTTAACTAGTCCAACACAATAACGACCTGTCTCTCTTTCATTGCATTCCACAAGGAGCCTGACTGCCTGTTAAGCGAATGCAGTAAGCCAAGGTAAGTTGCTAGCTAGTATTAAACTTATCTTATAAAAAACAATCAATCATAATCACTAGTTAACTACACATGGTTGATGATATTACTAGATATTATTATTAGCGTGTCCTGCGTTGCATATAATCTGACTGAGCATACAAGCATACAAGTATCTAAGTATCTGACTGAGCGGTGGTAGGCAGAAGCAGGCGCGTAAACATTCATTCAAACAGCACTTTTGTGCGTTTTGCCAGCAGCTCTTCGTTGTGCGTCAAGCATTGCACTGTTTATGACTTCAAGCCTATCAACTCCCGAGATGAGGCTGGTGTAACCGAAGTGAAATTGCTAGCTAGTTAGCGCGCGCTAATAGCGTTTCAAACGTCACTCGCTCTGAGCCTTCTAGTAGTTGTTCCCCTTGCTCTGCATGGGTAACGCTGCTTCAATAACTTCAACCTAAAACTTCTTACCTGGGAATATTGAAGACTCATGTTAAAAGGAACCACCAGATTTCATATGTTCTCATGTTCTGAGCAAGGAACTGAAACGTTAGCTTTCTTACATAGAGTACATATTGCACTTTTCCTTTCTTCTCCAACACTTTGTTTTTGCATTATTTAAACCAAATTGAACATGTTTCATTTTTACTTGAGGCTAAATAGATTTTATTGACGTATTATATTAAGTTAAAATAAGTGTTCATTCAATATTGTTGTAATTGTCATTATTACAAATAAATAAAAAATTAAATTGGGCCATTAATTGGTATCGGCTTTTTTGGCCCTCCAATAATCGGTATCGGTATCGGCATGGAAAAATCATAATCGGTCAACCTCTAGATTCAAGTCCAAACTGTAACTCGGCCACTCAGGAGCATTAACTGTCTTCTTGGTAAGCAACTCCAGTGGAGATTTGACCTTGTGTTTTAGGTTATTGTCCTGCTGAAAGGTGTATCTCTCAGTGACTGGTGGAAAGCATACTGAACTACGTTTTACTCTAGGTTTTTGCCTGTGCTTAGCTCAATTCCATAAAAAGATTACAAGCATATCCATAACATGATGTAGCCACTACTATGCTTGAAAATATGGAGAGTAGTACTCAGTATTGTGTTGTATTGGACTTTCCCCAAACATAACATGTTCTATGCAGGGCATTTTTTTGCAGTATTACTTGTGCCTTGTTGCGAACCTGATGAATATTTTAATTCTGTACAGGCTTCCTTCTTTTCACTCTGTCAATTAGGTTACTATTGTGGAGTAACTACAATGTCATTGATCCATCCTCAGTTTTTTCCTATTACAGCCATGAAACTCTTTTTTTACCCATCTACCAATAGTGCCCTTCTTTGTGATTCATTGGAAAACCTTCCTGGTCTTTGTGGTTGAATCTGTGATTGAAATTCATTGCTCGACTGAGGGACCTTACATATAATTATGTGTGGTGTACAGAGATGAGGTAGTCATTCAAAAATCATGTTAAGCACCCCTTTCCCCTTTCCTTATTGCACACAGAATGAGTCCATGCAACTTGTTATGTGACTTGTTAAGCAACTTTTTAATTCTGCACTTATTTAGGCTTGCCATTACAAAGGGGTTGAAGACTTTTTGACTCAAGATAGTTCAGCTTTTCATTTTTTATTCATTTGTAAAAATTATTGGGTATTATGTGTAAGTCAGTGACAAAAAAATGCAATTCAATCTATTTTAAATTCAGCCTGTAACACAACAAAATGTGGAAAAGTCAAGGGGTCTGAATACTTTCTGTGGCTGCTAGCAATAGCATTGCACTTCTGTTGTCATCTGAAGAAAACAATGACGAATGTGTTGCACTAATGTATTTTCTGTGAAGGAAAACTATACTTGCACGCCCCATATCACTCTATTTGAAGCAAACAAACAATATTTCCTGTCAATGTAAAAAGCAGGTGAAATTGTTTAAAGCACAGATTTTTTTTGTGGTCTGCATTTTGAAAATGCACATTTCTGAAAGCTAATCCGAACCCTGGTTTTGCTATGTTATTGTCATGTATGCGCTGTTGAAAACTGTGTTTTGACGGAATAAAAGTAAGCTACCGGAGACACAACTCTCGTCTGTCTGTACCTGCTGAACAGGTCCATAAACATCTGTGACTCTAGCTGTCTGCATCTGGGTATTATCCTGATTTCTGAAAAAAAGTCGCAAGGCAATGTTTACAACTCACTTTTCAAGTTATTACATATAACCGATCAGAATTCGGAAGAATTCTTTATATATGGAGGACGCGCCAAAGTTTTGGAAACACATTACGCCATCTAGCTAACTAGATATCAAAGAATATTAGCTATATGCAGTTATCTTAGCCCACAAGCTAGGCAGCAATCTACGTTAGCTATTTAGCCAACTAGCTATTAACCTAGCCAATCACCACGGTCATGGTCGGCAAGCTAGAGCCTAACTACTGGAGACCGGCTAGAACACAACTAAAGCATAATCGAACATTAAAAGTGAAGAGAGAGCAGAGACTTACAGATTAATGGCTGGGGCCCATCCGAAGGTACAACTTTTAAAAGCGTGCAGGCTGAATTAGCTACCAACGCCAGGGGGAGTTGGGCGCTTCACCGGCCAATGGAGTCAGTGTAATCTAAAATAGACAGATTCCAGATGTTAGTCAGCTAGCACGCTATCACGAAGCCAAGGTGGAAAAAGTTACAAAACTCCCATAGCCTACTTCACAGACAACATGCCGAAAAGTTGACAAAACAAATAGGAAAACAAATGAGATACTACAAAATAAGAGTAAGCAGGTGTGATTTTCTCTTTAGTTTTGAGCCCACAGCAAGAAGGCACCATATGAGCTGACACAAAAATCAACACTGGATTCAATACTTTTTCAATTGAAACTATTATACAAAATCCTTGCCACCAACAGAATGCTATATAAACTCAACAAAAAAAGAAACGTCCTCTCACTGTCAACTGCATTTATTTTCAGCAAACGTAACATGTGTAAATATTTGTATGAACATAACAAGATTCAACAACTGAGACATAAACTGAACAAGTTCCACAGCCATGTGACTAACATAAATGAAATAATGTGTCCCTGAACAAAGGGGGGGGGGTCAAAATCTAAAGTAACTGTTAGTATCTGGTGTGACCACCAGCTGCATTAAGTACTGCAGTGCATCTCCTCCTAATGGACTGCACCAGATTTGCAAGTTCTTGCTGTGAGATGTTACCCCACTCTTCCAGCAAGCCACCTGCAAGTTCCCGGACATTTCTGGGGGGAATGGCCCTAGCCCTCACCCTCCTATCCAACAGGTCCCAGACATGCTCAATGGGATTGAGATCCGGGCTCTTTGCTGGCCATGGCAGAACACTGACATTCCTGTCTTGCAGGAAATCACGCACAGAACGAGCAGTGTGGCTGTTGCCATTGTCATGCTGGAGGGGCATGTCAGGATGAGCCCGTAGGAAGGGTATCACATGAGGGAGAAGGATGTCTTCCCTGTAACGCACAGCGTTGAGATTGCAGGCAATGACAACAAGCTCATTCCGATGATGCTGTGACACACCGCCCCAGACCATGATGGACCCTCCACCTCCAAATCGATCCCGCTCCAAATCGATCCCGCTCTGAGTACAGGCCTCGGTGTAACGCTCATTACTTCAACGAAGAATCTGACCATGATCCCGGGTGAGACAAAACCGCAACGATCTGTGAAGTTATTTGGATTTTTACTAATTATCTTTGAAAGACAGGGTCCTGAAAAGGGGAGTTCATATGGGGCATACAACAATCTCAGCTCTGCAAATTTTGATGCGAAGAGACAGAATCAATAGATCATTTATTCTGGTATTGCCCCTAAGTAGCTTGTTTCTGGTGACAGGAATGGCTAAAAATGTAACATCTACTTCCAACTGACACCCTCAAACACGTTGATCCCCTGAACGCAGCTCACGCTACAGATTACAATCAGCTGAATTCTAATCACCTGTTCACACACCTGTATGTCATTATCACACACTATTTAGTTCAGTTCTTTGCACCCCATCACTGTGAGGTATTGTTTGTTTTGTGACACATGTCTTTCAGAGCGTTTTTTCCCATGATTTACGCCAACCGTGTATGATAGTTTTTGCCTGCCTCACTAACTACGCCTTTTGCCTATTTTCTGCCTGTACTTGAGCTTATTGGATTTCCTGTTGCCTGATCTCCTGGACTACGTTACTAGCCTATTCCCTGTACTGTTGCCCTTTTGGACCCCCAGTGTATGACCTTCTGCCTGCCCCTGGACTCAGCTACCTGCCTCCTCCTGTGGTCCTTTGCCACAAACACCTGCTGCGCCCTGTGCTTGAAACCAGCTCTCTGTCTCCCCTCGTGTTCATTACAAAAAAAATGAACATTTTTTTTAAATTAACCCTCAAATTGGCAGTGTTGGGCAATTTGGAAAGCCATAGTCAATCAATAAACAACATAATAATACTTTTGGGCCACACTCGAAGCATCGTTACCCATCGCTCCACAAAAGCCGCGGCGCTTGCTGTGCAAGGGGAATAACTACTCCAGATCTAAAAGCGAGTGACGTTTGAAACAGTATTAGCGCACACCCAGCTAACTAGCTAGCCATTTCACATTGGTTACACCAGGCATTAGGCTTGCATTAGGCTTGAAGTCATAAACAGCGCTGTGCTTGTGAAGAGCTGCTGGCAAAACGCACAAAAGTGCTGTTTGAATGAAAGATTACGGGCTTGCTGCTGCTCAGTCAGACTGCTCTATCAAATCAGACTTACTTATAACATAATAACACACAGAAATACGAGCCTTTCGTCATTAATATGATCGAATCCGGAAACTATTATTTCGAAAACAAAACGTTTATTATTTCAGTGAAATACGGAACCGTTCGGTATTTTATCTAACGGGTGGCATCCCTAAGTCTAAATATTCTTGTTACATTGCACAACCTTCAATGTATCTCATAATTACGTAAAATTCTGGCAAATTAGTTCGCAATGAGCCAGGCAGCCCAAACTGTTGCATATACCCTGACTCTGCGTGCAATGAACGCAAGATAAATGACACAATTTCACCTGGTTAATATTGCCTGCTAAACTGGATTAGTAGTTATAACTAGTGATTATGATTGATTGTTTATTATAAGATAAGTTTAATGCTAGCTAGCAATTTACCTTGGCTTCTACTGCATTACGCGTAACAGGCAGGTTACTCGTGGAGTGCAATGGTTAGAGCGTTGGACTAGTTAACTGTGCATTTGCAAGATTTGGAACTCCTGAGCTGACAAGGCGAAAATCTGTCGTTCTGCCCCTGAACAAGGCAGTTAAACCACAGTTCCTAGGCAGTCATTGAAAATAAGAATGTCTTCTTAACTGACTTGCCTAGTTAAATAAAAGGTATAAAAAATATAAAAAATTAAATAACAATAACAATAATAATCGGAAATCGGAAATCAGCACCCAAGAATACCGATTTCCGATTGTTATGAAAACTTGAAATCGGCCCTAATTAATCGGCCATTACGATTAATCGGTCGACCTCTAATCTAAACCACTCTGAAATACATTTTCCATAACCAAAGATGATGTATTTTCAGCTGTTTGAAGCTGGTGTAAAAAAACAAGACACAAAAACAAAACTGGGAAGAATGGGAAGCATAGAAATGGCACACATAGAATATATCCACCGCTTCTTAAACTTTCTTTGAAATAGAATGACAGATCTATAACTCACATTTCTAACTGAATTTGGTCAGGTCATCCAAAAAGTGACATATGGCAGCTTTAACGTCAATTATCTTAAACATGGAAACTCCGATTTTTGCATTTTTGCATATGTTGGTATCTTAGACACAGTATGCTCTTGAATACAGGGTGAGTGTCATTTCAATAATAGAAATATAATTCATAGAATGTACCTATCCCTTCAGACCACTGGAATTTAGCTAGTACACCATTTAATTTTAATTGTAATTTTAACTTCCAATTACTAACAAAAAGATGACCGCTGGTCCACCCCATTGAATGTCAACTTAAATGGGAATGTATATTCTATTTTATATATTTATATGATTTCAATAAGTTTCTTATGGAAGATTGACAGTGTAATTTAAAACAACTGCTATTCCCATTCAAGTCAACATTTTCTGATGTGTGGACCTCTAACCATCTTTGTGGTACCATTTGAAAGTTGAAATTGCAATTTTATTTCCAGTTTAGTACATTTAGGCCTATCATCCAAAACATTATACCCATCCTGCATTCAAGAGCATGCTATGTCTCAACCGATGGCGGGCACAACAAACACTTCAGATGATGTAAAATAAGCTCTAAGCTACACATGGTGCATTGTCCATTTGACACATAATTGGCGCATTATAGGCTTCCGAGCCAGAATAACCTTCTTGACTGCTGTTTAATAATTAATAGTCAGACACATCCAACCTTTTTTTAAAGGAGATTGATTTATTTATTTACTAGCAAGCAATGAAAATGTCATTGTATGAAAGAAAGTCCACCCATCAAGTGCCATAGCCTGCCTATAGGCTAGCGATTCTACACCCCTGCGCATCTAGGGGTTTAGCTGCTGGTGCATGAAACTACAGCTGGAAAGAGGCTGAGATAGAGACAGTTTAATAGAAAGACTAAGTTATCAAAACAATTGCTTATAGCCATTAGTAAATACTCCCGCTATTAGGTAAAGTTTATCTACATGACAATAAAGTTAAATAACAAAATGTTTTTTCCAAAAATGTATGTAGGCCTATTTAAACAGTTTAGACAGTTATTTTAATTTTATGACGGTCTTCATCCATGATCGTCAGTTACATGGTTATTCAATTACCGTCACAGCCCTACCACAATCTCCTGAATTTTTGGGGATTCATGTCCAGAAAGTCACTTTCTGACCACTTCTACCATGGGCAAATATGTATGAAAAGTTTTGTTCAATCAAAAGGGGGTGCAGTCAAAAAGTGATTGAATTTAAATGGAACGACACTCTACAGACTTTCTCTTAACACACAGCATCTTCACCAGTTTCAAATCCCTACATGATTTTCTATTGTAGGGATTTCTAGGTCAGTAATACATTTCATGGAATTGGCATCTTAACACAGAAGGGTAGATTGGAAAAAAAGCAATAGTCAGGACTCTGACATCATAGGGACTCTGAGCCGTTCCCTTTGTTTAAAGCAGATGTGCACGTCTAATAAATCACTCCTGGGTTTTGGCTGATGAACATTCCACAGGTGTTCAGCCTGAACTTAGCCTAGAAAGTTTGCGGATAAGACTTCATGGCCACTCATCACCACAGCAGCAGAGGTTTATTATTAGACTACCTCACACTGAACTTTTAGTAATATATAGGCCTAAATACCTCTAAGAAAAAGACCACAACTCAGCACTCTAATACAGGGGTTGGAACTGGTTCAGGGAACATAACCGAAAACTGCTGGAAAATAACAAACATTTTCAAAAAACAGAAACAGAACCGGGAACGCAAGTGATCCACCCTATTCCGGAATTGGACGAAATATCGGAATTGGCCGAAATTAGCTAAAAATGCCAACATCGGTATCGGGGCGATGTCTAGTTTAACACCGGTGTGAAAAAATGATGTCAAAGCAGATGTGCATACCTATATAACGTAGGTACATGACGTAATGACTTCACATAACATTTTGCGCTACACCTGCAACATAGCATTCCTAACCTAGCCCAGCCCACAATGTATGCTGTGTGGATCGAGCAGTCAACAAGTCGAGCAGTCATCTGACAGAGTGAGACAATTCAAGGGGAAATCCATTAACGCCAAGATAATTTAATTCATTGCCCCTGACAATCAACCGTTCTTTGTCGTGGATGATGTTGGCTTCGCGACTGGACGAGCACCGGTACACACTAACATTACCAAGTGCGCTATTGTTCAGATGTTGCCCTACCGGAGTTACACACTGCTATTAGCTTCACGGAATACAATGGAACGCCGTTTGGGTCTTTGTGTGTCAAAAAAGATACACGTAAAATAACACTATTTGACAATAACACCATTTAACATGTTAAATAAGATTTTAATTTGACACTTTAAATAACACAGTTCTAGTATAAAATGTGGTGTGTTCTGAATTTGCATGTTCAAGCCAAGCACCACCACTACTATCAGTAGCACTGTCAAAGCTGTACAAAAAAGTCTGCAAACAAGCAAACACCAGCCACGAACGATGTGTTTACAATACCGCAATGGTAATAAAGCATTATTTGTTTGACCGCAACTTATGGGGTAGCTAGCTAGCATTTGCTTGATACCTAGCTAGCACCAATACAACCAGCCTGAAAACAATAACCAGTAAAAACTGCAGTAATTTTCACTATTCTTAGCAATGATTTAGGAATCCTTGTGAGTAAGTATTGTTTTCACCTATTGAAATTGAATTTCAGTTCATAAAAATAAATAGCTAGCCAGCTACTTAACCCTGTTGCCCAAAGCTAACATTATAAGCAGTCAGCTAGCTTCATCTGGCTAGTGAGGCTCGACCTGACCGGGTTATGGTTGTGAAGCTAGCCACAATAAGGATTAGGTACAACAATGGAATTTGCTGTTTGCCTTCAAAATAAAAGTACCTCTTTGAAAGTGATGCAGAAGGTTACAACTGGTTGAATCATGCCATATTTAGACTAGAACATTTTAAACAAGGTTGGTATGTGAAGCAATGAAATGGGGTATCAGTCTACTCGGTGACACCCACAGACCACAATTGTGAAGAGTTTATGCAAATATTAAAGTTGTAGCTCTTATCACAATAAATGTGGCATAATTCACAGTTGTTTCAGAGTCCCATAATAAGAGTTACGATGCTAATGCTCTCTGGGTGTCACTGAGTAGACTCATACCCCATGTCATTGATCCACAATCCATAGGTAAGGCTGTACAGTGAAATAAGTATGTTCTCGATGCAATTCTAAAGTATAATACATCCAGTGAGATTTCAACAGATTTTTGTCAAATTAACAAATTATTGTCTTTTGTTGATTTCATATAACAACATTCCAAACTCGTTGATCTATTCAATTATGGCATAATTATACAATTTCTATGCATTTGCATCACTGTCAATGATATACTTTTATTTTGAAGGCTAACCGCAAAGTCCAATATTGTGGCTTAATCCGTATTGTGGCTAGATTCACAAAGATGGGTAACACCACCATTAATCAAATAAGAACTGTTTTAAAAATTAGGGTTATTTTAGATGATGACACCTAGCTATATAGTTAGCTAGCTAACAATAGCTACTGAAACAGATTATGTTGTTTTTCTATGTTTTATGGGAAGAACATTGTTTGCATCCATGAGCTAGCTAGGTTTTGTTAACCTCTTGCTTCTACTTGGGACGCTTGCGTCCCAACTAGAGCTCTGGAAATGCAAATGCGCTACGCTAAATGCTAATAGTATTAGTTAAAACTCAAAAGTTCATTAAAATACACATGCAGGGTATCAAATTAAAGCTACACTCGTTGTGAATCCAGGCAACAAGTCCGATTTTTAAAATGCTTTTCGGCGACAGCATGAGAAGCTATTATCTGATAGCATGCACCAATACACTACAACAGAAAAGCACAGCAGGGGACGTAAACAAAATAATTAGCATTTCGGCGTTACACAAACCGCACAATAAAATAGAAAACAGTCATTACCTTTCACCATCTTCTTTGTTGGCACTCCTAGATGTCCCATAAACACTATTGGGTCTTTATTTCGATTAAATCGGGCCATATAAAGCCAAGATATCGTTATATGTAGACTGTGTGATAAACGAAAAAACAGCGATTTCACAACGTAACGTCATTTTTTAAAATTCAAAAAGTAGACGATAAACTTTCACAAAACACTTCGAAATACGTTTGTAATGCTACTTTAGGTATTAGTAAACGTTAATAAGCGATAAAAATCATCCGTAGGCGATGTAAATATCATTAGCTGTCGTCTTGGAAAAAATTTCAGGAGAGAGCTCTTCCGGAATGATCTGGGCGGAGACCGGAGGTAAGCGGTGCCCCTCTTTCGGTTCAACCAAGAATCAAAGATGATTAAATTCACAAGACTCTCGACAACATGGGGATGCTGTGGGAGTTGAATGCTCGGTCTTATCTAATTCGGCTCACTGTTAACAATTGCTGGAAGTGGCGCAAGGATATTTATTTCCATTTTCTGTGATCAGGTTTTCCTGCGCTTTCCGATGTAACGCACGTTATGTAATAGCCACAGTCGTGATTTAACCAGTTTTAAAAACGTCCGAGGGTTTCCTATCCACACATTCTAACCATATGAACGTACTATATTCCTGGCAACAGTAGCAGGGCGCTGAAATGTTGCGCGATTTTTAACAAAATGTTCAAAAAAGTAGAGGGTCGACTGAAGAGGTTAATAACCAGCACTGTAGGTGTGCAAGACAACTTTACCAGTATCATAGCATACGTATCGATGAATCGTTGTGACTAGGGTTGCACATTTTGGGGAATATTCAGGGGTGGAAACTTTCCGTGGGAATTAACTAGAATATATGGAAATTAACAGGAATATATGGGAATTAATATTAATACCATTTAAATGTATATGTTTTTTGCATTGATATACTTACCATATCATTTGGAGACAGAAACAGAAACATTTTACCTTATCATTAGTAGACATAATTGCAAATGATTAAATCCTTCCAATAGAAATAAAATGTACAAATGTAGTTACGAATCGAACTTCAATTAAATGAGTTGACTCTTCACATGGGATGATTTCACTGAACAACAAAAGAAAGGGAATATTGAATGATCCCCAATGATCAATCGCATCTCCCAAAAATGTTTTCAACATACATCTGTAAAATGATAGTCTAGAAACTAAAGCTTTGGTTGTCTTCCTCTCAGGTTTCCATGTCTTCTCCCTGGACCTCCTCAATGTCCACCTCTTTAACATCACTCTGAGGCCTCATCTTCACTGTCAAGTTCCAACCTTCTTGAGGATGGCTCGTTGTCAGGCTCAAAAAGCCTCAAATTTCCCTGGATGGCCACCAATTTGTCACTCCTTTATTCGGTCAGCCTGTTGCGTGCAGATCCACAAAGTCCCTGCCACCAGGTGGCTGATGAGATATGTTGGCACGACTGCCATATTGGATATTCATCCCAAAGCTCTTGCTTGGAAATGTACTTCGCCAGACTGCCAAGAACCTTGCCCTCATCCAGGCCAAGGTGGCGAGAAACGGTAGTGATGAAACCATAGGCCTTGTTGATCTCTGTACCAGACAGGATGCTCTTGCCAGCATACTTGGGGTCCAACATTTACGCTGTGGCGTAAGTTTCCTCTGCTTGGAGCAACAGTGAAGTGGGCAGGGCAGTACGGATTTATTCTCTTACATCTGCAAGCAGAGTCTGAACATCAGACAGGATGGTATTGTTTCCCTCAATCCGTGCAATGGCTTCTGCTATAGGTTTCAGGCTGCTAACAACTCTCTCCCACAATACATCATCTAGGAGGAACCTCTTGATGGGGCTGTCCATATCGGCAGACTGTAATATTGCCATTTCTTGGAGAGACTCCTTCCCCTCCAGTCAAACATGATGACAACACCACCCCAATGGGTGTTGCTGGGCAGCTTCAAAATGGTGCTCTTATTCTTCTCACTTTGCTTGGTAAGGTAGATTTCTGCTATAACTTGATGACCATTCACATACCTAATCATTTCCTTGGCTCTGTTGTAGAGTGTATCCATTGTTTTCAGGCCATGATGACCTTGAGGAGCAGATTCAATGCATGAGCAGCACAGCCAATGGGTGTGATGTGAGGGTAGGACTCCTTCACTTTAGACCATGCAGCCTTCATGTTTGCAGCATTGTCTGTCACCAGTGCAAATACCTCATGTGGTCCAAGGTCATTGATGACTGCCTTCAGCTCATCTGCAATGTAGAGACCGGTGTGTAGGTCCCTTGTGTCTGTGCTCCTGTAGAATACTGGTTGATGGGTGGAGATGATGTAGTTAATTATGCCTTGCCCACGAACATTCGACCACCCATCAGAGATGATTGCAATACAGTCTGCTTTCTCTATGATTTGCTTGACCTTCACTTGAACTCTGTTGAACTCTGCATCCAGCAAATTAGTAGATAAAGCATGTCTGGTTGGAGGGGTGTATGCTGGGTGAAGAACATTCAGAAATCTCTTCCAATACACATTGCCTGTGAGCATCAGATGTGAACTAGTTGCATACACAGCTCGAGCAAGACATTCATCAGCATTTCTCTTACTATGTTCCTCTATTGAGTCAAAAAAACTTCTGATTCCTGGAGGACCATGAGCTGTTGCTATCGATAAGGTTCATAATTTAAACCTCACCTCAAATAGAAGTAGAGGGACTTTTGTCAGAGGTTGCTTGTTGTGAGCGCTGAGGGAACTTTATGCACCTGGCCAAATGATTCTGCATCTTTGTTGCATTCTTCACATATCATTTGGCACAGTATTTGCAAATGTACACAGCTTTTCCTTCTACATTAGCTGCAGTGAAATGTCTCCACATATCAGATAGTACCCGTGACATTTTCCTGTAAAGATTAGTAAAAAATGAGTAAAAATAAATAAATACAATTCCATGTACAGATACATAGTTAAGCAGTTAGATTAAACAACTCCTTTTGTAAGATAAATGTTTAAAATGAAACATGTATGGAAACAGGTGAATTAACACTCCTCAGTTAGCAGGCTCAAGCAAGCTAAAACCCACATGGTAACAAAAACTAACAAGCAGAAATCGTTAACAAGTTAGAAATAATTTAAACACACTTTGCTGTAGGCTACTATTTACTCGTTAACAAAAAAATAATGTATGTCACATAAAATATATTCACCCCACCCAGTATTGTAATCAAAACTTACAAAGAAAGCATGTAGTCTTGGCTCAGACAGTGTAGTAGTGCGGGCTTAATAGCATCTCATTAGTGTGCAAGATCTTAAGAATCAGCTGTACATGTGATGGAAGAGAGCACTGCACATGTGATGGAAGAATGCGCTGTATTGAATTGGTGATAGTTTAACCAAAATAGTTTAACAAAACCACAGTAGTTTAACCAAACCATAGTTTAACCAAAATATGCCACAAGACCTAGAATTGCCTTATGTGTATCCCACAAAAAAGGTTCACTCTTATAAGCTAACTTTTTTGAGAAAACCTTTTAAGAAAAGTTCCCCAAATTCCCAGGCTTAACTTCCTATAAAAAAAATGCAGACCCTTTGCAACCCTAGTTGTGACACTTGAAATACGAGTGATAGTGTAATCAATGTGTAATAACTACGTAAAAAATGTATGAACGCGTTAAATTATTGTATGACGTGCAGTCATATTCAGGTCCTGATTGTTCAAAAAGCTTATTTGACACTTTTTTGACATGCAAAGACCCAAACGACCTTCCATATAAATCCTGGTTGAGAATCAAACGACTGAACAAATGAACAACGAAACAGCACAGCAAGTAAG
This sequence comes from Oncorhynchus nerka, assembly GCF_034236695.1. Classification (NCBI taxonomy): domain Eukaryota; kingdom Metazoa; phylum Chordata; class Actinopteri; order Salmoniformes; family Salmonidae; genus Oncorhynchus; species Oncorhynchus nerka. Next base: position 43,668,288 of record NC_088398.1, on the reverse strand, counting down.
TGAAAGAAATAGATTTTCATTATGTTTTACTCGTAATGGGGACATACATAAATGCCAATCAAAATCCCTCTTTTGCCAGTGGTGTGTGTGTGTGTGTGTGTGTGTGTGTGTGTGTGTGTGTGTGTGTGTGTGTGTGTGTGTGTGTGTGTGTGTGAGTGTGTATGTGTGTAACCTTCATTTAACTAGGCAAATTCTTTACAATGACGGCCTACCCTGGCAAAACCCGGACGACGCTGGGTCAATTTTGTGCCGCACTATGGGACTCCCAATCATGGCCTGTTGTGATACAGCCTGGAATCAAACCAGGGACTGTAGTGACGCCTCTTGCACTGAGATGCAGTGCCTTAGATCGCTCCGCCACATATGGCTTAGATCCATGCGTGTCAATGACTATTTGCATATACAGTGCATTCGGATAGTATTCAGAACCCTTCCCTTTTTCCACATTTTATTACGTTACAGCCTTATTCTAATATGTATAAAAATAAAAAAAATCCTCATGATCTGCACACAATACATTGATCAACACACATAATGAAGAAGTGAAAACAAGTTTAGAATATGACAAATTTATTTAAAAAAAACAGAAATACCTTATTTACATAAGTATTCAGACCCTTTGCTATGAGACTCAGAATTGAGCTCGGGTGAACTCTGTTTCCATTGATCATCCATTATCTGTTTCTACAACTTGATTGGAGTCCACCTGTGGTAAATTCAAGTGATTGGACATGATTTGGAAAGGCACACACCTGTCAATATGATTAAATAAATTTGTATTTGCCACATGCGCCAAATACAACAGGTGTAGACCTTACACTGAAGTGCTTACTTACAAGCCCTTAACCTTTGCACTCCGGTACCGCTTGCCATGCGGTAGCAGAGAGAACAGTCTATGACTAGGGTGGCTGGAGTCTTTGGCAATTTTTAGGGCCTTCCTTTGACACCACCTGGTATAGAGGTCCTGGATAGCAGGAAGCTTGGTCCCAGTGATGCACTGGGCCCTACGCACATCCCATCTGTTGTGCCTTGTGGTCGGAAGCCAAGCAGTTGCCAAACTGCGGATATGAGGACCCATGCCAAATCTTTTCAATCTCCTGAGAATAGGCGTTGTCGTGCCCTCTTCACGACTGTCTTGGTGTGTTTGTACCATGATAGTTTGTTGGTGATGTGGACACCATGGAACTTGAAGCTCTTAACCTGCTCCACGACAGCCCCATCGATGAGAATGGGGGCGTGCTTGGTCCTCCTTTTCCTGTACTCCACAATCATCTCCTTTGTCTTGATCACGTTGAGGGAGAAGTTGTTATCCTGGCACGACACTGCCAGGTCTCTGACCACCTCCCTCCCTCTGAAGTAAATCCTTTGCATCCGACTCGTTAAAGAAAAATTGTTCGTCCAGTACAAGGTGAGTAATCGCTGTCCTGAAATCCAGAAGCTCTTTTCGGTCATAAGAGACGGTGGCAGAAACATTATGTACAAAATAAGTTACAAATAACACACAGATCTGGGGAAGGAGGCACAGACCTTCCAGAAGGACAATGATCTCTGCAGCACTCCACCAATCAGGCCTTTATGGTAGACTGACTGCCCACTTGGGAGTTTTCCAAAAGGCACCTAAAAAGACTCTCAGACCATGAGAAACAAGATTCTCTGGTCTGATGAAACCAAGATTAAATTATTTGGCCTGAATGCCATGCATCACGTCTGGAAGAAACCTGGCACCATCCCTACGATGAAGCATGCAGGGACTGGGAGACAAGTCAGTATCGAGGGAAAAATGAACGGAGCAAAGTACAGAGAGATCCTTGATGAAAACCTACTCCAGAGTGCTCAGGACCTCAGACTGGGGCCAAGGTTCAGCTTCCAACAGGACAATGACCCTAAGCACACAGCCACGACAATGCAGGAGTGGCTTCAGGACAATTCTCTGAATGTCCTTGATTGGCACAGCCAGAGCCCGGACTTGAACCGGATCGCAAATCTCTGAAGAGACCTGAAAATAGCTGTGCAGCCACGCTCCCCATCCAACCTGACAGAGCTTGAGAGGATCTGCAGAGAAGAAACTCCCCAAATACAGGGGTGCCAAGCTTGTAGTGTCATACCCAAGAAGACTCGAGGCAGTATCGATGCCAAAGGTGCTTCATCAAAGTACTGAGTAAAGGGTCTGAATACTTATGTAAATGTGATGTTTCAGTTTTTTATTTCTACATTTCTACATGGGGTATTGTGTTTAGATTGATGAGTTAAAAAATTTTTTATCCATTTTAGAATACGGCTGTAACGTAACAAAATGTGGAAAAGGTCAAGGGGTCTGAATGGTTTCCGAATTCACTGTAGGCCTACTGCAGCAATGATTGGTTATGGCGCACCAGTCTGTGTAGAGTATAGGCCTGAGTAGTGCCTGTCAATGCAATAGAATCCTACTCCAATGCACTCTGCCTACAAGAAAATCTCTTGCACAATTAGTTTTGCATACTAGATGTCGACCGATTAATCGGAATGGCCGATTAATTAGGGCCGGTTTCAAGTTTCCATAGCAATCGGTAATCTGCATTTTTGGACACAGTCTGTGGCCGATTACATTGCACTCCACAAGGAGACTGCAGGCTGACTACCTGTCACGCGAGTGCAGCAAGAAGCCAAGGTAAGTTGCTAGCTAGCATTAAACTTACCTTATAAAAAACAATCATTCTTAACATAATCACTAGTTAACTACACATGGTTGATGATATTACTAGTTTATCTAGCTTGTCCTGCGTTGCATATAATCGATGCTGTGCCTGTTAATTAATTTCTCATCGAATCACAGTCTACTTCGCCAAACGGGTGATGATTTAACAAGCACATTCACGGAAAAAAAGCACTGTCTTTTTATGACTTCAAGCCTTTCAACTCCCGAGATTAGGCTGGTGTAACTGATGTGAAATGGCTAGCTAGTTAGCGGGGTGCGCGCTAATAGCGTTTCAATCGGTGACGTCACTCGCTCTGAGACCTTAAAGTAGTTGTTCCTCTTGCTCTGCAAGGGCCGCGGCTTTTGTGGAGCGATGGGTACGATGCTTCGAGTGTGGCTGTTGTCGATGTGTTCCTTGTTCGAGCCCAGGAGGGGCGAGGAGAGGGACGGAAGCTATACTGTTACACTGGCAATACTATAGTGCCTATAAGAACATCCAATAGTCAAAGGTATATGAAATACAAGTGGTAGAGAGAAATAGTCCTATATTTACTATAATAACTACAACCTAAAACTTCTTACCTGGGAATATTGAAGACTCTTGTTAAAACGAACCACCAGCTTTCATTTGTTCGCATGTTCTGAGCAAGGTACTTAAACATTTGCTTTTTTACATGGCACATATTGCACTTCTACTTTCTTCTCCAACACTTTGTTTTTGCATTATTTAAACCAAATTGAACATGTTTCATTATTTATTTGAGGCTAAATTGATTTTATTGATGTATTTATTAAGTTAAAATAAAAGTGTTCATTCAGTATTGTTGTAATTGTCATTATTACAAATAAATAAATAAAAATATTAATCGGCCGATTAATCAGTATCGCCCTTTTTTGGTCCTCCAATAATTGGTATCGGCGTTGAAAAATCATAATTTGTCGACCTCTATTGCATACTAAATCTTGCATAGTTTTTTTTTTCGGTATGGCACATTGAAAGTGTATAATATTGCACTGATTCAATTCCCACAGTAGAGCGATATGTTGACAGTGTTAAATAAAGGGGAAAACTAGAAAGTTCAATCTCGTTCTTCTCTGCGCAGCTGACATTTCTTCTGCACCGTCCGAGGGAAGTTGTGCGCGCTCGCAGCTTAGAGGGAACATTGGCCATAACACAGAGATTTAGCCTTCCATTTCTCTCTGCAGCTTTCTAAATACTTAACACGTTTTTTTTAATCAATAACAGCTGTTTCATCAGGAGGTAAAGTTAAAACACACACACATTTGGTTGCACTCACACAGGCTTGGAGTCTCATACAGTATTGTAGCCCACTGAGGGTTTTTATGAGAGTCCTTTCATGAATGAATTATTACCATGTCAGTTCGATGGAATGCCTCATTGAGTCAAATGTGTTAATTAATGGTGCAATCATAAAACTTTTGGCAGACCCAAATAATTGTGGTTTCTAAACTGGATGTTCTCAGTGAGCTGATGAGGTCACTGAAATTTCACAGGGTCGTACAGTAGCTTTGTTTGCTTGCACATTCTCTCTCTTCTCTCTGCCTGAGCTGCTCTCCTGTTCAGAAACCAAATCCTCCAACAATCTAGCAAGGCAACTCAATATGCATCTGTCATTCTGTAACATTTTAATTGATGCTGAGAGGGAAGCAGGGCAATTAAATGGTGGTGTTAAAAGAGCTAAGGCGAGCGATACATACAAACTGCTTTGAACCCTTGAGAAATTGTACATGCAATTACACAATGCCTTGTACCCTATAGGCTAGATACTGGTGAATGTAATAGCCTGTGTACAATTTGAAGATTAGACCTAGCCATTGTCAGCTGAACTGAGCAGATCATAGCACCAAGAACCAAGGATGAAATGATGATATATTGTTAACTTCCTATTATTAACTGTGAGAGAATCCTTTGACAGACAAATAATAATGTCTAGTTACACTACATGACCAAAAGTATGTGGACAGCTGTTCATAGAAGATCTCATTCCAAAATCATTGGCCACTCTTCTGGGATGGCTTTTTTTTATGTATGTACCTTTATTTAACCAGGAAAAGGCCATTTAAGCCCAGTCTATTTTTCAATGGAGACCTGGCCAAGAAGGGAGCGACAATCAACAGATTACAGAATTAAATATACAACAAGATGATCCAGCCTAAAAAAAAACTTTACTCTCTGTAACAGAGTATCCCATCAATATTTTAAAATTAATTCAGTGGCACTCACATATCTAGATGAAGCATGGACTGTAGACTATTCCATGCCTCTGGTGCACAAGACGAGAAGGCAGCCTTGCCTAATACTGGAAATGTCCTGGGGTCTTTAAGTAGCAACCACCTAACAGACCTGGTATGGTAACTGCTGGTGGTGAAGGAGACCAGATTACAGAGATAAAGAGGGGGTTTCCCCAAAATGGCATTGTATTTGTACACATACAAATGTAGAATAAATCTGAATAAAACACATGACCCCTTTTGCAAACAGGAGATTAATTTTCTGTTTGAAACAAACAGAAAACCCCATCCCACTCAACTTCAAGCCTATGGAGGGTGGACTGACAACTAGAGGTCGACTGATTATGATTATTGGAGGACAAAAAAAGCAGATCAGACGATTTTTTGAATATATTTGTAATAATGACAATTACAACAATAGTGAATTAACACTTTTATTTTAACTTAATATAATACATCAATAAAATCAATTTAGCCTTGAAAAAATAATGAAACATGTTCTATTTGGTTTACATAACGCAAAAACAAAGTGTTGGAGAAGAAAGTAAAAGTGCAATATGTGCCATGTAAGAAAGCTAACGTTTAAGTTCCTTGCCCAGAACATGAGAACATATGAAAGCTGGTGGTTCCTTTTAACATGAGTCTTCAATATTCCCAGGTAAGAAGTTTTAGGTTGAAGTTATTATCGGATTTATAGGACTATTTCTCTCTATACCACTTGTATTTCATATACCTTTGACTATTGGATGTTCTTATAGGCTCTTTAGTATTGCCAGTGTAACAGTATAGCTTCCGTACCGCTCCTCACTCCTACCTGGGGTCGAACCAGGAACACAACGACAACAGCCACCCTCGAAGCAGCGTTACCCATGCAGAGCAAGGGGAATAACTACTCCAAGTCTCAGAGCGAGTGACGTTTGAAATGCTATTAGCGCGCACCTTGCTAAATAGCTAGCCATTTCACATCATATCATTACACCAGCCTAATCTCGGGAGTTGATAGGCTTGAAGTCATAAACAGCAGAGCTGCTGGCAAAACGCACGAAAGTGCTGTTTGAATGAATGCTTATGAGCCTGCTGGTGCCTACCATCACTCAGTCATGCTGCTCTATCAAATCATAGACATAATTATAACATAATAACACACAGAAATGCGAGCCTTAGGTCATTAATATGGTCGAATCAGGAAACTATCATCTCGAAAACAAGATGTTTATTCTTTCAGTGAAATACGTAACGGTTCCGTATTTTATCTAACGGGTGGCATCCATCAGTCTAAATATTCCTGTTACATTGCACAACCTTCACTGTTATGTCATAATTACGTAAAATTCTGGCAAATTAGTTCGCAATGAGCCAGGCGGCCCAAACGGTTGCATATACCCTGACTCTGTGTGCAATGAACGCAAGAGAAGTGACAATTTCACCTGGTTAATATTGCCTGCTAACCTGGATTTCTTTTAGCTGAATATGCAGGTTTAAAAATATATACTTCTGTGTATTGATTTTAAGAAAGGCATTGGTGTTTATGGTTAGGTACACGTTGGAGCAACGACAGTCCTTTTTCACGAATGCGCACTGCATCGATTATATGCAACGCAGGACACGCTAGATAAACTAGTAATATCATCAACCATGTGTAGTTATAACTAGTGATTATGATTGATGTTGGACTAGTTAACCGTAAGGTTGCAAGATTGAATCCCTGAAGTGACGAGGTATAAATCTGTCGTTCTGCCCCTGAACAAGGCAGTTAACCCACCGTTCCTAGGCTGTCATTGAAAATAAGAATGTGTTCTTAAGACTTGCCTAGTTAAATAAAGATTAAATAAAGGTGTAGTAAAAAATCTAATACATTTAAAAAAAATAGGAGTCCAAAATTACCAATTTCCGATTGTTATGAAAACTTTAAATCGGCCCTAGTTAATCGGCCATTCCGATCAATCGGTCGACCTCTACTGACAACCCTCTACCACATTTGCTATTGGTGTCAACTAGGGCTGGCACAATTACTGTATAACCCACGATTATGGAGGAAGACCTTCATGAAAATAAAATAACCGTTTAAAACAAAAATAATAAGACTTATTTCATTTTTAAACAGTTGACTGAAGACGGGATTTGTGAGGACATGTATTATTTATTACATTGTTAGCCCAGAAAATCTTAAGTGTTATTACATACAGCTGGGGAAAATTATTGGATATCAGAGCAGTGTCAACTTATCAGCACTACGACCAGGAATACGACTTTCTCGAAGCGGACCATTTCTTCGTACCACCCAGGGCATTTGAACTGATCCCAGAGGCCAACCCAAAACAACGCCGCCGGAGGAGAGGGAGTCAGAGAGGTTGTCTAGTCAGACTTAGGAGGCGCGCACACCCCCAACGCTTCCGAGTATATTACTTCGCTAATGTCCAATCCCTCGATATCAAAGTTGACAAGATCAGGGCAAGAATTGCTTTCCAGAGAAACATCAGGGATTGTAACATTCTCTGTTTCATGGCTCTGTCGGGATATGCTGTCGGAATCGGTACAGCCACCTGGATTTTCAGTGCATCGCGCCGACAGGAATAAACATCTCTCTGAGAAGAAGAAGGGCAGGGGTGTATGTTTCATAATTAATGACTTATGGTGTAATTGTAACAACATACAACTTATCAGTGGTGTGGGGGCTGTGCTTTGGCAAAGTGGTTGGGGTAATATCCTGCCTATCTGGCCCTGTCCGGGGGTATCATTGGATGGGGCCACAGTGTCTCCTGACCCCTCCTGTCTCAGCCTCCAGTATTTATGCTGCAGTAGTTTATGTGTCGGGGGGCTAGGGTCAGTCTGTTATATCTGGAGTACTTCTCATGTCTTATCCGGTGTCCTGTGTGAATTTAAGTATGCTCTCTCAAATTCTCTCTTTTTCTCTTTCTTCCTTTCTCTCTCTCGGAGGACCTGAGCCCTAGGACCATGCCTCAGGACTACCCGGCATGATGACTCCTTGCTGTCCCCAGTCCAACTGGCCGTGCTGCTGCTCCAGTTTCAACTGTTCTGCCTGCGGCTATGGAACCCTGACCTGTTCACCGGACGTGCTACCTGTCACAGACCTGCTGTTTTCAACTCTCTGGAGACAGCAGGAGCGGTAGAGATACTCTCAATGATTGGCTATGAAAAGCCAACTGACATTTAGTCCCGAGGTGCTGACTTGTTGCACTCTCGACAACTACTGTGATTATTATTATTTGACCATGCTGGTCATTTATGAACATTTGAACATCTTGGCCATGTTCTGTTATAATCTCCACCCGGCACAGCCAGAAGAGAACTGGCCACCCCTCATAGCCTGGTTCCTCTCTAGGCTTCTTCCTAGGTTTTGGCCTTTCTAGGAAGTTTTTCCTAGCCACGGTGCTTCTACACCTGCATTGTTTGCTGTTTGGAGTTTTAGGCTGGGTTTCTGTACAGCACTTTGAAATATCAGCTGATGTAAGAAGGGCTATATAAATAAATTTGATTTGTTTGATACAGGAACTCAAGTCCTTTTGTTCACCTGACCTAGAATTCCTCACAATCAAATGCTGACCGTATTATCTCCCAAGATAATTATCTTCGGTTATTGTCACAGCAGTGTATATCCCCCCTCAAGCCGATACCACGACGGCCCTCAAGGAACTTCACTGGACTTTATGCAAACTGGAAACCATAGATCCTGAGGCTGCATTTATTGTAGCTGGGGATTTTAACCTGTTACTCCTACCCCCTACTTTTTCGAACATTCTGTTAAAAATCGCGCAACATTTCAGCGCCCTGCTACTCATGCCAGGAATATATCATATATGCATATGATTAGTATGTGTGGATAGAAAACACTCAGACGTTTATAAAACTGGTTAAATCACGGCTGTGACTATAACAGAACGTGTTTCATCGAAAAGTGCAGGAAAATCTGATCACTGAAAATGGAAAAATATATCCATGCGCCACTTCAACCCATTGATAAAGGTGAACCACATTTAATGGGGCCGCGGTTGCAATACCTACAGCTTCCACACGATGTCAACAGTCTTGTCATTTGCCTACTATTTGTTTCTTGGTCAAACAGACGCAAGGCAACGCCTTTCTTCCGGTCTCCGACCAGATATTTTGGTTGAGATTTACCCGGACATTATTTCCAGACGTACAGCTATAGAATATACATCGCCTCGTGATCAATTTGATCTCTTATTAACGTTTACTAATACCTAAAGTTGCATTACAAAAGTATTTCGAAGTGTTTTGTGAAAGTTTATCGTCGACTTTTTTAATTTTAAAAAATGATGTTACGTTATAAAACACTATTTTTTTCCTTGATCACACAGTCTTCATAGATCGATATCTAGGCTATATATGGACCGATTTAATCGGAAAAAAAGACCCAATAGTGATGTTTATGGGACATCTAGGAGTGGCAACAAAGAAGATGGTCAAAGGTAATGAATGTTTTATATTTTATTTGTGCGTTTTGTGTAGCGCCGACTATGCTAATTATTTTGTTTACGTCCCCTGCGGGTCTTTTGGGGTGTTACATGCTATCAGATAATAGCTTCTCATGCTTTCGCCGAAAAGCATTTTAAAAATCTGACTTGTTGCCTGGATTCACAACGAGTGTAGCTTTAATTCACTACCCTGCATGTGTATTTTAATGAACGTTTGAGTTTTAACTAGTACTATTAGCATTTAGCGTAGCGCATTTGCATTTCCAGATGTCTAGATGGGACGCCTGCGTGTCAGGTAGGAGCAAGAGGTTAACAAAGTCAATTTGAGGAAGAGGTTACCTAAATTCGATGAACATATTGGCTGTAGCACTCACGCTGGAAAAACATTGGACCATTGTTAGTCTAACTTCTGGGTGTCACACCCTGACCATAGTTTGCTTTGTATGTTTCTATGTTTTGTTTGGTCAGGGTGTGATCTGAGTGGGCATTCTATGTTGGATGTCTTGTTTGTCTATTTCTATGTCTGGCCTGATATGGTTCTCAATCAGAGGCAGGTGTTAGTCATTGTCTCTGATTGGGAACAATATTTAGGTAGCCTGTTTGGTGTTGGGTTTTGGTGGGTGATTGTTCCTGTCTCTGTGTTTGCACCAGATAGGGCTGTTTTGGGTTTTCACGTTTCTTGTTTTTGTTAGTTTGTTCATGTTGAAGTGCTTTATTAAACACGAATCAAAATAACCACGCTGCGCTTTGGTCCGCCTCTCCTTCAACTCAAGAAAACCGTTACACTGGGATGCATACAAGGGTCTCCCCCGCCCTCCTTTCGGCAAATCTGACTACGACTCCATTTTGCTCCTCCCTTCCTATAGGCAGAAACTCAAACAGGAAGCACCCGTGCTAAGGACTATTCAACACTGGTCTGACCAATCGGAATCCACGCTTTAAGGTTGTTTTGAGCAGGCGGACTGGGATATGTTCCGGGTAGCCTCTGAGAATAATATGTACAGTGTACACCGAAATGTCACTGAGTTTATCAAGAAGTGTATAGGAGATGTTGTACAAACTGTGACTATTAAAACCTACCCTAACCAGAAACTGTGGATAGATGGCAGCATTCACACAAAACTGAAAGCACGAACCACCGCATTTAAACATGGCAAGGTGAAGGGAATATGGCAGAATACAAACTGAGTAGTCTTTCCCTCTGCAAGGCAAGTAAACAGGCAAAACGTCAATATCGAGACAAAGTGGAGTCGCAATTCAACGGCTCAGACATGAGACGTATGTGGCAGGGTTTACAGAAAATCACGGACTACAAAAGGAAAACCAGCCACGTTGCGGACACACACGTCTTGCTGCCAGACAAGGTAAACACGTTCTTTGACCGCTTTGAGGATAACAGTTCCACCGACGCGGCCAGCTACCAAGGACTGTGGGCTCTCCTTCTCCTTGGCCGACATGAATAAAACATTTAAACGTGTTAACCCTCTCAAGGCTGCCCGGCTCAGACGGCATGCCTAGCCGCGTCCTAAGAGCATGCGCAGACCAGCTGGCTGGTGTGTTTACGGACATATTCAATCTCTCCCTATCCCAGTCTGCTGTCCCCACATGCTTCAAAATGGCCACCATTGTTCCTGTACCCAAGAACGCAAAGGTAACTGAACTAAATGACTATCGCCCTGTAGCACTCACTTCTGTCATCATGATGTGCTTTGAGAGACTAGTCAAGGATCATATCACCTCCACCTTACCTGTCACCCTAGACCCACTTCAATTTCTTTACCACCCCAATAGGTCCACAGACGATAAATTCGCCATCACACTGCACACTGCCCTATCCTATCTGGACAAGAGGAATACCTATGTAAGAATGCTGTTCATTGACTATAGCTCAGCATTCAACACCACAGTACCTTCCAAGCTCATCATTAAGCTTGAGGCCCTGGATCTCAACTCCGCGCTGTGCAATTGGGTAATGAACTTCCTGACGGGCCGCCCCCAGGTGGTGAAGGTTGGAAACAACATCTCCACTTCGCTCATCCTCAACACTGGGGCCCCACAAGGGTGCATGCTCAGCCCCCTCCTGTACTCCCTGTTCATCCATGACTGCGTGGTCATGCACACCTCCAACTCAATCATTAAGTTTGCAGATGACACAACAGTATTAGTGTTGATTACCAGGGAGGAGGTGAGGACTCATGGAATGTGGTGTCAGGAAAATAACCTCTCACTCAACGTCAACAAAACAAAGGGGATGATCGTAGACTTCAGGAAACAGCAGAAGGAGCACCCCCCTATCCACATCGACGGTAGAGCAGTGGAGAAGGTGAAATATTTTAAGTTCCTCGGGGGTACACATCACTGACAAACTGAAACGGTCCAGCCACACAGACAGTGCCTCTTCAACCTCAGGCTTGTCACCTAAAACCATCACAAACTTTTTGAGAGCATCCTGTCGGGCTGTATCACCGCCTGGTACGGTAACTGCACCACCCACAACCGCAGGGCTCTCCAGAGGTGTTGCAGTCTGCACAACGCATCATCTGTACCTGCCCTCCAGGACACCTACAGCACCTGATGTCACCGGAAGGCCAAAAAGATCATCAAGGACAACAACCATCCGAGCCACTGCCTGTTCACACCGCTATCATCTAGATGGCGAGGTCAGTACAGGTGCATCAAAGCTGGGACCAAGAGACTGCAGCTTCTATCTCAAGGCCATCAGACCATTAAACAGCCATCACCAGCACAGAGAGGCTGCTACGTATATACAGACTTAAAATCATTGGCCACTTTAATAAATGGAACACTAGTCACTTTAATAATGCCACTTTAACAATGTTTACATATCTTGCATTACTCATCTCATATGTACAGTTTATACTGTATTCTATACTATCTATTGCATCTTAGCCTATGCCACTTTGAAATTGCTCATCCATATATTTATACATTCTTATAAATATATAGGCTCAAGCATTTCACTACACTCACAATAACATCTGCTAACCATGTGTACGTGACCAATACAATTTGATTTGATTTGAGTCTGTTTCTGCAGTAACATGGATGCTTCTCACCTTGATTAAACTTTGTTGCTCCTTGCTGAAACAAGCAAGGTGTTGTAGCAAACGAGTCTTCGGTTGCCTAGGCAACACCCCCCACAATGCAGCCGCAGCACATATAGAAATAGAATGAATAGAACTGGCTTGGAACCTGCAACCCTGGTAATTTAACTGGTAAACTCATGGGTACACTCGCAATGAGAGGAGAAAATGTGCTATTCTAACAGTTATTATGGAGACTGCGGTCATTTGGCTGACCGTCAACCATTTCCATGACCATCACAGCCCTAGTGTCAACCCATATCTTTACACCGGCATTAGCGCACAACCAGGTTCACGGAGAATCCTTCCAATAACATTTCATTTTACAAAACCAACTCACACGGAGAGCTCTGAAAACAAACAGCACACACTTTCCCTGTTTTTGCGACACAAAACAATTCTGGTGAACAATTTTCTGGTAATGAGGGTCGTTTAAACCCAATTAAACTCTTCATGTCAGTAGACATTCAATATTGCTGCTTCTTACTGGAATAATGTGCCACATAATGTGGTAGAATAATTTGCTACATAATGTGGACAGTGTTTGGACATCCTGGCCTGAACACTGTCAGGTCAGTGGCTCCATTGACTGTCTCCTCACCCCCAAATTTGCTCCTTGGTTCCAGCACCTGTTACTGGGCAACTGGCTATGAACCATTGGAACCAGGTTCTCTACTGTGACTACAGACCTCCTCGGCACTTTAAAGGCTACATACAGTAACTTTGCAAATGACTTATAACATTTGTTTTCTTCAGATAAACTATTATGACAGTGCACACTTCAGTCCAGTCATCACAAGCAAGCACCTGTCAGCTGCAGTCAGTCACCTGTTGTGGAGCTGGAAATATTTTTAAGCTTTGATGTCATGATTGTGAAATGGATAATAGGCTAACTCTGAAGGTTATGGATATAGAAATGTTTAATAGAGAAGAGACAAGCTTTTATCTTATCATATGTAAGGTCAACTGAACTGTAGTGACTAAGAAGGTCACAACAACCAAATGGTTTGAATTCATCTGAACTTTGTGTCAGACTCAAAGCACTTTCCAGGTAGCCTACCATCACACAGTTCAGTGAGGACATGCTATGTTCATTCAATTAATCTGCCCCTTTTCATCAAAATGGAAACGGACCTTTCAGTATGAAGAACGTTTCAGAAAGAACTACAATAACTTTTTAAAGCATCTGAGGTTTACATGAGTTCCAAAAAGCAAGGAAGTGTCTTATGTAAACACAGAACAAACTTACTTCAACATAACTCAAACCAAGGGTGAGCAAGTATACTGCATATGGGTTGGGTCTTGACTAGAGGTCGACCGATTAATCGGAATGGCCGATTAATTATGGCTGATTTCAAGTTTTCATAACAATCGGAAATCTGTATTTTTGGGCGTCAATTTGCCGATTTTTTTATTATTATTATTTTTATACCTTTATTTAACTAGGCAAGTCCGTTAAGAACATATTCTTATTTTCAATGACGGCCTAGGAACGGTGGGTTAACTGCCTCGTTCAGGTGCAGAACGACAGATTTTCACCTTGTCAGCTCGGGGGATCCAATCTTGCAACCTTACAGTTAACTAGTCCAAAGCAATAACGACCTGCCTCTCTCTCGTTGCACTCCACAAGGAGACTGCCTGTTACACAAATGCAGTAAGCCAAGGTAAGTTGCTAGCTAGCATTAAACGTATCTTATAAAAAACAATCAATCATAATCACTAGTTAACTACACATGGTTGATGATATTACTAGATATTATCTAGCGTGTCCTGCATTGCATATAATCTGACTGAGCATACAAGCATACATGTATCTAAGTATCTGACTTAGCGGTGGTAGGCAGAAGCAGGCGCGTAAACATTCATTCAAACAGCACTTGCGTGCATTTTGCCAGCAGCTCTTCGTAGTGCGTCAAGCATTGTGCTGTTTATGAATTCAATTTTATCAACTCCCGAGATGAGGCTCTTGTAACCGAAGTGAAATGGCTAGCTAGTTAGCGCACGCTAATTGTCGTTGTGTTGCTGGTTCGAGCCCAGGGAGGAGCGAGGAGAGGGACGGAAGCTACTGTTACACTGGCAATACTAAAGTGCCAATAAGAACATCCAATAGTCAAAGGTTAATGATATACAAATGGTATAGAGGGAAATAGTCCTATAATTCCTATAACAACTACAACCTAAAATGTCTTACCTGGGAATATTGAAGACTCGTGTTAAAAGGAACCACCAGCTTTCATATGTTCTCATGTTCTGAGCAAGGAACTGAAACGTTAGCTTTCTTACATAGCACATATTGCACTTTTACTTTCTTCTCCAACACTTTGTTTTTGCATTATTTAAACCAAATTGAACATGTTTCATTATTTACTTGAGGCTAAATTGATTTTATTGATGTATTATATTAAGTTAAAATAAGTGTTAATTCAGTATTGTTGTAATTGTCATTATTACAAATACATTTTTTTTTAAATCAGCCGATTAATCGGTATCGGCTTTTTTGGTCCTCCAATAATCAGTATTGGTGTTGAAAAATCATAATCGGTCGACCTCTAGTCTTGACTTCAAAACCACCACCTCATATACATTTCAAGCATCAAACAAGACCACATTACTATGTAATAAACTATTTCTGATCCATTAAAAACAGGATATCATTTTAGCACTTAACATTACAGAATATAATGAAGTGCAATAGCATTGTTAATGGTATGGTAACAAGTTAGTTTCTCACAATAAACACGGGAATACACCTACTTGGTTTTATTATAGAGGTGTAACAACACAAGAACAGTATGGTAAAATGGAAGGTTTTGAGGATAGGGTTAAAAAGGGGTGGGATACCTGTTATTCTAGTTACTATGCCACACAATGTGTGGTGTTTTACATTAAAAAATATATAATTCGTCTATACTGTACTTAAATGAATTGGTATCTGGTCAAATAATGGTTTTCGTTGTGTGTAACTAACGTGTTACTATACCATTACCATGTTATTCCTAGTAGTATCAAAGCCAACAGCTGTTGTTGTTTTTTGTCTCTTGTAGGAATGCATTGCTGACAGTTTACACATTTCCCAAGCACGCCAAAATGAGCGGCAATTTCAGCGTGAGACTATAAAATCAAATAAGGCCAACAGGATTTAGTTCAGCAAGGTTCTGAGTGGCCTGATAACAGCGACAAAATCTGACAAGTTGCACAGCTAACGTTTTTGAACATACGTTTAAGCTATGGTTGGACTCAATAGAAATGTCTAAAGAGTTTAGTTAAGATTTAACAGATTGACTTAAAGCTCGAGCTGTCAACGAGCGCACTTTCACAAGAAAGCCCCCCCCCACACTTTGCTCAACAAATAATTGATTTTAAAGTGAGGCCCTATCGCTCACTATTAAACACACTTCCCGCATAATAGCAATAGACATGTTTATTTAACGCTCTGTTTCTTGCTTCAATGTGAACTCACAGCGCTTCCAGTCAAACACGTTTCCAATGTATTCATCCTCCTTGCTAACTCTTCCTCCACTAGACAGCCTGAGAAAAGCCGAAACTAAACTCTCCTAATAGCTCGCTAAGTTAGTCTACTTTCTCTCCTCAAACCTAACTAAACACAGTCCAAGCTGTACTTGATAGTTTCTCTAAAGACGAACACACTGAACTTGAGTCAAAATATTTACCTGGGAAATGTCATGGATATCTCAGTAGGAAAAGTTTTCCAACGGCTTAACTCCACATGAATCCTCTGATGGACCAAAGGTACTGCGCGAGCTCCTCCCTCTCTCCATGAGGTCATTTATAACCTTGGTCGTGCGCGCAACTGCGCATCGACTGCAGTGCACCGTACTGGTAACCATGCAGACCACCATGCATAGTGCATGCCTAAAGTGCATAATCGTATTTAATCAAAGTACAGTAGTGATGCGCATTAACAAAACCCTTTGCTGTTGTTTTGTTGTTGTTACGTTTATTCTATGTAGGCCGACAGACATTACATTTGCGAAACGTATTTGATGTGGTGTAAAATGACTTGCTGAACGAAGATTGCTGGATTAGTGTTTCATTGAGTGATATTTAATGTGAAGTAAATTACAAGTGCTTTAGGCTTGCTTTTTATACCATTATAGTCAGGTGTATGGCGACACCGTGAGGCACAAACTGCTATCTCAATCAACTGTCTTTTCAAGTATTTTCAATTTTCAGGACGGAAGTGACCGGTCTGAAATTTAAAAAATGTGCAACTTTTAAAACATTTTTATTTATTTGGAAGCTCCCGAGTGGCACATTAGTCTAAGGCACTGCATCTCAGTGCAAGAGGCGTCACTACGGACACCCTGGTTCGAATCCAGGCTGCATCACATCCGGCTGTGATTGGAAGTCCCATAGGGCGGTGCATAATTGGCCCAGCAGGATTATTGTAAATAATAATTTGTTCTTAACGGACTTGCCTTGTTAAATACAAAAAAAAATGTATTCCCACTTCCTTATCATACACGTGGGTGTGTAGAATATACAAGGACAAACAACCACAGAAGTAGCCTGTACACCACAATGGACACTAGAAGTTGTATTAGGCATTGGTTTTCATATTGTTTATCACAATGTCATTCCTATAATTATTTTCTTGAACAGAAATGTTTTATTAAAACATAACAGAATATGATTAAGAAACAGCACACATTTTGGTTACATCTCTCCTCAACTCCTCCTCCCCTGTGTGAGGCAGGGTTATTGTTGGACTCGTGTTTTCGCAGCAGTACAGCAGATGTCATAGAAGCAATCAACCCTGTCAGATGGCTGGGAAGTCATTGCCAGGGAAATGCACAGTCTGTCTGCAGCTCAGCAGACCACCAACCACTCCATCCCTCAGCTAGAGACTGAGGCCTCAGAATTACATACACAGATGGTACCAAAGGCTTGAGTGAAGATTGAGCACCACAGAGCTTTAGGTCTGCATGGTATCTCAATGTTATTAATATGATATCTATCCTCCAGTCTCCTTGTTATGAATGCACAGGTAACTAGCCCGAATCCCAACGGATCAAAAAGTCTCATAGGCTGAAGGAGAGAACAAAGCGAGTGCCTTCGCATATTCTGTCCAACCTCACCAGCTGCTGGAATAGAATCCGGCGAAGACTGCCAATTGTTGTAAAACATTTGTTTCCTGCGTTATGCTACTACTGGCTACCGCCATCTTGCAAAATAGCAGGTTAGTATGGCCTAGTATTTCCCAGTGTGCCATAAAAGGCTTTTACTGGCACTGACTTCTTTGCCACAAAGACAGGCAACAAAAGATGAAATAAGATAGGAGCCTGAACAGTGAACCCCAAAATGAACATTTGTGATGAGTGGGGCACTTTTGTCAGACAAAGTGTCCCCAGATACTGTTGGCTCTGGCAGAAGTACTCACTCAATTCAGCACTTGGCTGGGTTCATCCTCACAACAGGGGATCTTTTGTGAGGGCTCTATAAGAGATGTCGACACATGCAGAGGACGGGGGGTCCCGGGGGGGTACCCCCCCCCACTGTGGGTTAGTTTCTGTGGAAACACCAGGACACTGGCATACTGCTGGCAGAGACTTACTGAGACATGCCACAGTACGTTTCAATCTCAGGAAATACTGCATAGTACTATAATTATGAAATGGTGTAGATAGTGATGTACAATATGCATGTGGAAGAGCAGTTCCCATCAATATAATAGACAAGCAAGTCAGAAAATACCTCATGACAGGGGAAATGGACTCAAAGACCCTGGTTTTCCTAGGTGTTAAACATCCATGATAAAGCTTTTAAAAAAGCAACAAAAAAATGCCATCTCCTTCAAGCTAACGGGAGTTAGTTGTCGCCACCCTCTGGTCATTAAAAAAATTGCAGTAAGAAAAAGCAACACTTTCAACTGAACAATTCATTAATTGCATTTTATTTAATCATGTGAATCTAGAAGTAGCCATAAAAAAACAAAGGACAAAATGTTTAATGCCATGCAGTTTTGTTTTTTATTCAAGCTTCTCACTATGAAAACATTCAATGACAAAAGTCAGTCATCCAGCTTTTACCCACTTATGGGTAACATACAATTTCAAAAATGCCCACCATGTGTGCCTTTAGTTCACAGGATGTCTCATTCATACTTTTTTTTAAGGCACAGTAAGTGCTGGTTTGGAATAAGCTGAAAACCCACCATATCCCTGCAAAGCTCTACTTTCTCACCTAAAAGTAGCAAAGTCACAAATTGCAACTAATTAAAAGCCAAATTGATTCTAGATTAAATCAAGAAAGTTAAACATTAAAGTATTTTCTGGTATCTCATGTCGGTCCCCTCATGTATATAACTAACACATCCTGTTGGTCTTTCACAGACGACTTCCCGTTTCCCCTCGGGCAACTTCAACACGCTGCTTCAGAACTTTTTGGGTTGCTGGATGCAGAAGCTGGACTTGAAAGCTGGCGAGTGTGCCTTCTCCATAGCAGGTCTGAGTCTGCTGTGTTTCACACTTACTGGGGTCTCTGGGAAGTCATGTCCCAACTGAAACAATGAGGACATCTTATAAAATCATGGCTTACCAAGCAATCCAGAGGAGACCATTTTACTATGCCAATCTGAAGAAGCTAGGCTACGAGTAAAGTGTTTAGACTTGCATGATCATTACGAATGAAGACACCCCCCCCCATCTAAACCTGTTTTTTGGCCAACCCTTGTGGGACTGATGCAGCCATCATTATAAGTCAGATATCCTTACCTTGTCAAGTGTTCCTGACATCAAGACACTGATTTGCTGCATTCTGCTGGAGGTGGCTGCAGATCTAGAACAGTATTACATGTTTAACGACAAACATTGCATTTAAGGGTTTTCCTGACGCTCTCTCAATGTTAAAAACATTTGAGCACAATCCGAGCTCTGTAAATGACGAGACCCTGTATTTGGGAGTATTGGGTCATTGTCATTTGGCACCAAATAGAATAAAAAGACTAAAACAGGGAGGGGCTAACTGAACTGTACCTGGGTTTGGGAACTTTGTGTTCCCTCTCTGGGTTCACATGGTGGGTGGCATGACTCTCCTCACAGCTTTTCTTGACCACTCGTTTCCCCCCAGCCTTCACTGTGGTGCCAGAGTGGATCCGTTTAAAATAGGTGAAAATATATTAATGACATACTCATTCTTTGCAAATCCAGAATTTAATGCCATTTGGAAAGTTATACAACTTCCTGAACTTGGTCATGAAGGAGTTAAAACTATTCAGAGTTACTGTAAGACAAAACTAAACAACCTCAGGTTATAATATCTTGGAATTTTGCCATTATACAATGAGACTTTGGGAGTGTCAGTGTTGGAAGAAGAAAGTTGGCCGTGAGAAGAGAGTTCAGCATTGTTGTTTCTTTTCCTCTGACTTGCTATAGGCAGGTTTAATCAAAAGAGTCTACTTTACCCACATCCTGTCAAAGCAAAAAGGCTTTGATGTCCTAGAATAACCCCAAACAACGTGCAACTCAGAAATAATTACATTTGTACTGTGCAAAGAATCTCTGAGGGACCGGTATCAAGCAGGGCAAAACTGATCCAAAAATCACTCCTACGCAGAGACACCTATGGCCCCAGAATGTATTTTCTGGGAAATCTGCACGTCACACCAGTATGCAATAGGCATCTCGTGGGCCAGGTCCAAAAACCAAAGATATGTGGACATGCAAACTTCCGTCAATTAGCATTTTAATAATAGTTTGGAGTGGGATTATTTGGACTCAAAATCCCCATACATAAGCACAAATCTGCAGGGGATATTCACTTAACTATATGGACAGTGTTGGCCTGTCCCTTGGGTGCAGCTTAAAGCACAGAATGTACCATGTTTGCACAATAAGCTATGCACCGATGCAAATTTCATCACGCATCGTAACGGGGAAAAATCATAGTAGCAGAAATGGGGGCATTTAGAACTACTTTAGTTGTAACTCGTTTACCACCTACGCACTTGAGGTTTGAGCGTGCGTTCCAACATTGTCGCCAAACAATGTTTTTACAAGATTGTAACAATGTTTGCATGCGACAACAAGATCAGGCCTATATTGTAAATGCACTGAATGTAAGTAAACCACACTTAGCACCTCGAAAAAGCAAACCAGACATTACATCGAACACATTTTTGGACAAAGAAAATATGCACAACATGATGCAAATTACGATTTCATATGGACAAGTCACCACCATACCTGCTGGAGGATGGCCAGCTTTCAATTCAGGACTCTCTCTCACTCCAGATTTAGATAGTTGCACCATTCTCGATTTCTGAACAACAATAACGGCACACAAAGTACTACAACGCCCACTTTATACTGCTGAAAGGCAAATGACTTAGTTTACGCAGGAAGCGAGCATCAGCAGCATGAGGCTGCAGCATTCCACATGAGTGAACCAGAAATATGGAGTGAACAGTTTCAACAACTTGCATGTTCTATCCATTCAGTGTATAGATCGGCGCATTCGTGTGCATGGTGCTCATTGAGAATGTTCATGATCTAATCCTACTTCTTATCTACCAAGTCTGTCATTTATTCAACACCATTGCCTAGTTCAAAAACAACCTCCAGCCACGCCCTTTTTGTTTTCAGATCTGAATTTCAACGGAATAGATGTAAGCAATATGGTGATGGTAGTGTGAATTTACACATCACTATCTGACTTTTTAAAGATCTGTACATTACGAAGGACCAGGCGTACAGGGAGGGGCTAGAGATATTTTCATAAACTCATCTCTCATTTATCTTAGTGATAAATGCGTGATATTTATGTAATAATTTGTTTAAAACATTTTGAAAATAAAACTTGATGTCCTGAAAAAAAAACGATGCCTCCACTATCTGTCTTTTTGTCACTTCTAACAACTTTCATAAGTGTATCTGGAAAGGTCTTTAGTCTGTTTATGAAATATGACGAAGAAAATGTGAGTGTCTGGTCATTCTATCATGTTGGTGTTTGTCCCAAATGACACCCTATTCTTTATATAGTGCACTACTTTTGACAAAGGCCCATATATTGCACTACATTTGACCAGAGACCTATGTAAAGAATAGGGTGCCATTTTATTAGGGATGTTTCGTTGTCTTCTTTTTCTACTGAAATAATTGGATGTATGCAAAGAGGAGAGGATGAGGAAGCATGGGGAGGAGTTGTAGAGCTCTTCATGGACCAAATGTTCACATTTATTTCTGTTGGTTGTTGTGCACAGAAAATGTCAGCGAACTATCGATGAAAAATCCAAGACAGAGAATGGAAAAATAAAGAGAATATCTTTCAAAGTCACAAAAATGTCTGCAATTACACAATTCATTTAAAAAACAAAAGTGAACTTTTATTATCGTTGCATGTTTGTGTTATGATGCCATCTTTTCCCCCATCCCTTTATTTCTTCATATATTTATAGATCTATAATATAGATTTGACATGGCACACCTCTTTTACCAGTGCTGATGAACGTAAACCAGGTGGCATTTTTTCTGTATTTACAATAAAATGAAGGAAATGTACAAGACTCCATGGCATACACAATCTCAACATTAAGAACAAATACAATTTGATCCCTCTGTACAAACTAACATCTTTAGGTTACAACACATTTTCTTTTACAGATATGAGTTCATGATCCATTTTTGCCTACGAACATACACATTCCCCCTTCTGACTCTTTACCGCAAACCTTTCGTCACATAACCCACACCTTCACCATGCTACCACAGCTACAACACATTCCTTGGTTTCCTTCTTTCTTTGGTTAACATTCCATTTCTCCATCTGCCATCTGCCATCGCGTCGATCTCCACATTCAGATCCACATTTTCAAAAACAAACACACAAGTAAAAGTTCATGGAAGAGTTCATCTGTCGGGGATTCCAAGATGGAGTCCCTATACCCAGGAATCTGGCGAACCTGGGTACTGATCCGCCCTGTAGGAAGGCCTCCGGGTGGTGGAGTAAAAGTCCACGTAGTTCGTGGTGGATTTGAGTCCGTGACCATGCGACTTAGAGCTGTAGTCTGCCGTGGGGGGGAAGCTGACCACTTCCTCCACGTAGGGGTCATCGTAGCCGTGTGGAGACTGCAGGTACATTCTGTAGGTGTCGTAGTTCCGCCTGCTCGGCTCCTCAGTGTAGTACATCTGCTGCTGTGGAGACAAGAGAAGCAACACAATCAGATCGGTCTATGTCAAATACAGGAAAATATCTACTTTCAACTGTCCGATGGGAGAAAAGGATGAGAAATAGTTTGTTGATTCAAACGTATTACAACTTTGTGTATTTAAATTCACGCTGTGTGGCTGTCTAGCTGAACAAAGTTGGTTGTAATGAGTGGTGGCCGGTGGCTCTAAAAATCGGAGGACAGGCTCCAAGTAATGGCCGGAAAATAATGAATGGAATGTTATCAAACGTCACAGCCGTTATTATGAGACATCCTTCCTTCACTAGCCTCCTTTGGGTGTAATTTCCTGACCGTCTATTTCCTGTCTAGTCAGAGACGGGTAGAGGGAGGAGAGGAGGGCACAAAGATCCCTCCTCTTGGGTGTTATCCGAGTGGGCACACAGGGACGTGTCCACACTGTGACAGGTGACTGAGATGCACCCACTGCCGCCCAGCCCAACCCTATTACAACAGTCACATTCACTCTCGCTCACACAATGACTGATGTGTTGGACGTCTCCCAACTCTCTCATTCACCCACACTGTAATATGTGTCAGTCTCCTTCCATTAGTGTAGCGGAGCGAACCAGCCGCCTGCACCGGCCAAGTTGATAGGGATGTTCGACCAGAAGGGATTGATTTAGAGTCTGTATTGAATTTACCTGTGCTCTTCTGGGGTCCTCTCTTGTCGGTGAGGAGTAGGACCCGACATAATATGGTGACGGCTTTCCAGACCCTGGAAGAGAAATTAACAAGATAATGGTATAACTAAAAATGGCCATGAACATAAACGTTGTTACCGTGCAATATTACTCCAGGGAGTGTTGCTGGGTAGCCAGGCAGAAGGTTAGGCAGGGAGGCTGCAGCTTCCCCAGCTCTGTTTACTCTGCCGTCTCAGCACCCCATTGAGGGCCCTCCATCTGGCAGCGGCCATTGTTAGTTGCCCTGAGGAAGAGTAGGGCTACTTCCCAAATGGCACCCCTTTTCCATATATAGTGCACTACTCTAGACCAGGGCTCTGGTCAAAAGTAGTGCACTATATAGGGAATAGGGTGCCATGTGGGAAGTAGCCCTACTCTTCCTCAGGGCAACTAACAATGGCCGCTTTGTAGTGGCTGCTGAGCCGAGTTGCTCACAATGCAGGCGGACCAGCCACTATATTGCTCAGCAGACCCACTTAAGCGCAACAAAGAGGCTCAAGTGCTCTTTTGAACTACCGACCGTCTAAGAGCCTCCAGCTCCCAATAAGGATGATAAGAAACAGGGAGGTAGGGGATAGCTAGCGGAGAGCTAGGGGAGATCTAGGGGAGTGCTAGGGAGAGGGGGCATGGAATGGGAGTGGTGAGATGGATTACGCCGTACATAGAGGCAGAAAGGCCCTAGGGGATACTTTGATCACGGTCTGGTGCACATGGCTGATAACTTTTCAATCAAATTCCAACATCTCAACCGATACGCTGTGTTTTTATGGGCGATTTTTGTGTGATAATTCTCTATGCTCATTGTTTACCTGTATATTGGTATTTATGTACATTGTTGTCCCCTTGGTTTTTATAAAATTGCATAGTTGACTGTGCCCTGTGATAATCAGAACGGTGTTCTTTGATTCCCAGCATTGCAGGAGAGGAGGTTGCACTGCCAGCTGTGGAGAACACAACATGGAGGTCAAAACAACGAAACGTTGAATTGAAACGCATTTGTGTCCTTATCTAGGGCTGTGTCCCCAACGGCTCCTCATTTCCAATCTAGTGCATTACTTTTGAAAAGAGCCCCGTGGGCCCTGGTCAAAAGTAGTGCACTAGGCCCCCTAGGGAATAGATTGCCATTTGGGACGTAGCCTTAGGTGAATGATCGTCTACGTAGCTAGGCTGACCTGACTGGTTGACCGGTGACATCTGTATGGTGCTGGTAGGGAGGGTGGGCTGAGACTTGAATCTGTCGCGCTCTAGAGTAGACACGGGCGTAATGAAGTGGTGTTGGTTCCATCCGTCCTGAAGACCAGCAGAGAAAGGAAACAGTGTTAGTATGAGCCACAGAGACCTGGGGTGCGTCACAATCATATTTCCTTTCTCCTGAAGTGTACACTCCTTCACTACATCCCACAAACCTAAAAGCATTGGGCTAATGGAAGTTTTCCCATATTTCTTACACCAGTAATTTCCTTTAAATGAAGGGAAGTGAACAAATCGTATAGAAATGTAATGGTTGCATTCACATATTTAACAGATGGTATTGTGGGTGTAGTGAAATGCTTGTGTTCCTAGCTCCAACAGTGCAATAATATCTAACATTTCACAACAATACACACATCTAAAAGTAAAAGAATTGAATCAAGAAATACAGAAATATTAAGACGAGAGTGGCCAGACGAAAGCCACTTCTCAGTAAAAGGCACCCGACAGCCCACTTGGAGTTTGCCAAAAGGCACCTAAAGGACTCTCAGACCATGAGAAACGAGATTCTCTGGTCTGATGAAACCAAGATTGAACGCTTTTGCCTGAATTCCAACTGGAGGAAACCTGGCACCATCCCTACGTGAAGCATGGTGGTGGCAGCATCATGCTGTGGGGATGATTTCCAGCGGTAGGGACTGGGAGACTAGTCAGGATCGAGGGAAAGATGAACAGAGCAGTACAGAGAGATTCTTGATGAAAACCTGCTCCAGAGTGCTCAAGACCTCAGACTGGGGTGAAGGTTCACCTTCCAACAGGACAACGACGCTAAGCACACAGCCAAGACAACGCAGGAGTGGCTTCAGGACAAGTCCTTGAGTGGCCCAGCCAGACTTGAACCCAATCAAACATCTCTGGAACGACCTGAAAATAGCTGTGCAGCAACACTCCCCATCCAACCTGACAGAGCTTGAGGATCTGCAGAGAAGAATGAGAAACCCTCCAAATACAGGTGTGCCAAGCTTGTAGCGTCATACTCAAGACTCGAGGATGTAATCGCTGCCAGAGGTGCTTCAACAAAGTACTGAGTAAAAGGTCTGAATATTTATTTAAAATGTACATTTTAAAAAACAAAAACATTATGGGGTATTGTGCGTAGATTAATGAGGATAAATGTTAATGTAATCAATTTTAGAACAAGGCGGTAACTTAACAAAATGTGGAAAAAGGGTACAGGTCTGAAAACTTTCCGAATGCGCTGTATACTGTGATTGGGAGTATAGACATTATGGACAGTATGTGAATAGAATATGTTGTATTTCTGTAGAATACATAGGATAGAATAGTATATGTACAAGGGTGGAATAGGATGGCATTTACTAGAATACAGTATTATACACATTAAATGTAATGTAAACATTATTAAAGTGACCAGTGTTCCATGTCTATGTACAGTTGAAGTCGGAAGTTTACATACACTTAGGTTGGAGTCATTAAACTCGTTTTTCAACCATTCCACACATTCCTTGTTAACAAACTATAGTTTTGGCAAGTCGGTTAGTTCATCTACTTTGTGCATGACACAAGTCATTTTTCCAACAATTGTTTACAGACAGATTTTTTCACTTATAATTCACAGTATCACAATTCCAGTGGGTCAGAAGTTTACATACACTAAGTTGACTGTGCCTTTAAACAGCTTGGAAAATTCCAGAAAATGATGTCATGGCTTTAAAAGCTTCTGATAGGCTAATTGACGGTGGGTGTATTTCAAGGCCTACCTTCAAACTCAGTGCCTCTTTTCTTGATATCATGGGAAAATCAAAATAATTCAGCAAAGACCTCAGAAAAACTAATTGTAGACCCCCACAAGTCTGGTTCATCCTTGGGAACAATTTCCAAATGCCTGAAAGTACCACGTTCGTCTGTACAAACAATAGTACGCAAGTATAAACATCATGGGACCACGCAGACGTCATACCGCTCAGGAAGGAGACGCATTCTGTCTCCTAGAGATGAACGTGCTTTGGTGAGAAAAGTGCAAATCAATCCCAGAAAAACAGCAAAGGACCTTGTGAAGATGCTGGAGGAAACAGGTGCAAAAGTCCTATATCGACATAACCTGAAAAGGCCACTCAGCAAGGAAGAAGCCACTGCTCCAAAACCGCCATAAAAAACACAGATTAAGGTTTGCAACTGCACATGGGGACAAAGATCGTACTTTTTGGAGAAATGTCCTCTGGTCTGACGAAACAAAAATAGAACTGTTTGACCATCCTTATGTTTGAAGGAAAGGGGGGGGGCTTGCAAACCGAAGAACACCATCCCAACCTTGAAACACGGGGATGGCAGCATGTTGCGGGGTGCTTCGCTGCAGGAGGGACTGGTGCACTTCACAAAATAGATGGCGTCATGAGGAAGGAAAATTGTGTGGAAATATTGAAGCAACATCTCAAGACATCAGTCAGGAAGTTCAAGCTTGGTCGCAAATGGGTTTTCCAAATGGACAATGACCCCAACATTCTTCCAAAGTTGTCAGTCAAGGTATTGGAGTGTCCATCACATAGCCCTGACCTCAATCCTATAGAAAATTTGAGGGCAGAGCTAAAAAAGTGTGTGAGCAAGGAGGCCCACAAACCTGACACGGTTACACCAGCTCTGTCAGGAGGAATGGGCCAAAATTCACCAAACTTACTGTAGGAAGCTTGTGGAAAGCTACCTGAAATGTTTGACCCAAGTTAAACAATTTAAAGGCAATGCTACCAAATACTAATTGAGTGTATAAACTTCTCACCCACTGGGAATGTGATGAAAGAAATAAAAGCTGAAATAGATCATTCTCTCTACTATTATTCTGACACTTCACGTTCTTAAAATAAAGTGGTGATCCTAAGTGACCTAAGACAGGGAATTTTTACTAGGATTAAACCATTCCTGAATTGTGAAAAACAGATTTTAAATGTATTTGGCTAAGGTGTATGTAAACTTCCGACTTCAACTGTACACAAGGCAGCATCCTCTAAGGTGCAGGGTTCAGTAACCGGGTGGTAGCTGGATAGTGACAGTGACCAAGTTCAGGGCAGGGTACTGGGTAGAGGCCGGTTAGTGATGGCTATTTAACAGTCTGATGTGCACACTTTGGCAGGAAGGAGAGATCATTGAGACGTATCCCTACTGTAGGTGGCCTCCTCATCCCAACCCTGGTCCTTCTCTTACCTTCTTATAGATAGTTCTCAGGTCTCTGTACTGCCAGAGTGTGTTGAGGACCTGAGCGGCAGCTTTCACCACCTTCATGGAGTACCTTTTAGGGACAGAGAGACACGCGTCACGACACGTTACCACTGAGAATTTAGGACCATGGCCTCTTAGGAATCGGTGGCAAATACATGACATATTGCATGTTTCTGTGATAGAAAAACGTGTCTACTCTCAACCGTCCTTGAGAATCTCGCCTTAGATCATTCTGAGGTGTGCATGTCTCTTCTTAGACTCTCCATGTGCATCCCAAATGACACCCTATTCCGCATAGAGTATAATGCACTACGGTTGACCAGACCCTCTCTTCCTTGTATGTTTTTTCCCCCTTCCCATAATACTCTGATCAAAAGTAATGCACTATAAAGAGAATCCGGTGCCATTTAGGACGCAATGCAGACTGTCTTACAAGTAGCCGAAGGCAGCCGAAGGCAGCCCCCCCCCCCCCCCTTTCCCTTACCTCTCTCCCCTGCCCTTGGTGATGTTGAACAGCTTTTCGATGCCGCCCGTGTCGGCCAGTGCCTTGGCGTTCTCCATGTTCTTGCTGGTGACCTCGTGCAGGGTGCAGCAGATGGCCGCCACCGTCTCGTCAGAGAGCAGGGTGGTGTCGCCCCCAGGGAGACGGTTCACCAGGTCCCTCATTGCATACTTCCCTGGAAGGGAGGGAGGGAGGGAGGGAGGAGGGAGGGAGGGAGGGAGGGAGGGAGGGAGGGAGGGAGGGAGGGAGGGAGGGAGGGAGGGAGGGAGAAAGTACTGCTTATGTATGTACTGTACTTGCAACTTCTGTTATAAATTGACCATCTAGATTATGGCAAGGTTTCTTTATAAGCTGATTCTAGCTGTCATCCTCACCTTCACATACATTATGTTCTATTTGAATATTTTTGCTAAAATGATAGCTACACCTTCAACTAAAACGCCACAGAGAGAGAAACAGACAAACGGAAACAAAGAGACATTGGATTTGTGTCCTACGTAATGTATTTGTATGGCAGATTCCTTTCTCTAGGGCCGTGTAAGAGTACACAGTGTACTTTTTACATTGCGGATGCTACATGATTTCAGCTCGAGTTGTACTTCCACAGCCAACCATGTGGCGTTCCATAGTGCTAGTAGCCCCCCCAAGGGTCTACACCTACAGATCCTACAAACCATTGCCCCCCCCCCCCCCCTCTGAGACTCCCTCCGAAGAGAAATCCCTCCATAGTACCCTCTCCACACAGCCCCTCTTCCCCCATGACCTCTCCCAGGCTAAAGGCTCTGCTGGCTCAGCCTCGCTGGAACGCAAACTCATTATTTCCATAGCAGCTAGCCCATAACAACCTGTTTCCCTGAAAAGGGGTGATTTCACGAAAAACCAGAAGGAATTTGGGGATGCAATTTAAGTGCGGCGATCTGTTAGATGAGTAAGCAAGCGCTCGCAACTCTTCTAGTTCTACTTCATTTTGAACCTCTAATTTCCCATCATCTCTTGCCTTTTTCATACTCTGTAATGCTGCATAGCACATGTAGGTAAACCAGTATATAGTGCTGGTCTTTATTTATTTGCTCTGTGCTTGTGTAGCACATGTACATAGCCTACTGTACTGGTGGGTTGCGTTCCCCCCTACTACATTGAAGATGCATTGGAACAACCAATTGTTGTGCGCCACGTCGTCGACTGCACAGTCGGGATCAAATTGTTATATTATATGACGTGGTGAGCAGATGCGATAAACACCTATCCATGTGTTGAGAGACCTGCAATGCAGTCAGCCTGGAACGTGGCCCGGGGTCATCCCTTCACAGAGCCCGTGTTCGCTCCTCACCTATGAGCTCCTTGTTCCTGACGTCCAGGGCCATGTTCCTCAGGGCGGTGGCCACAGAGCAGACCACCCTGTCGTTGTCCATCCTCAGCAGCTCCACCAGGATGGGCAGACCCTTCTCCTTGCGCACCGCCGCACGGATGTACGCCGCAAACTAGTACAGAGAAGACCGAGAGAGGACGTTTAAACTCTCCAACGCATCTCGACCCAAAAGTGTACACTTCAAGTTTCCAAGAAGGAAATGAGTTTTGCAGCAATTAGCACACAGTACATAGAAGACTTAAAAACGTACATTGACTTCACCTATAAATGACAATTGACAGTTCCCATTTAAAAAGGGTTGCCTTCACACATCTAAGAAACCATACCTGTTACACAGGGGGAAAAGAACATTCAATAGAGCAGTGTTCCTGTCATATCCTCTCCTGTGTGCTGTGTTGACTGTGTCCCAAAATGGCACCCTATTCCCTATATAGCGCACTACTTCTGACCGGCCCTGGTCAGAAGTAGTGCGCTATATATATGGAATAGGGTGCCATTCAGGACGCACTGTGTGTACTATATACCTTCCAGTTCCCAGCAGACAGGTTCTGTAAGGAGCCCGCTGAGCCCTCCAGAGTGGCAGGGTTGGAGCTCTCGGCCAGCATGGTCAGGTAGGGCTTCACCACGGCTGGGTGCCACAACATCTCCGCCCCCTTGGGGGACTTGGAGAAGCCAGGGATGGGGCCCACTCCGTCCCACTGAGAACACATGATCACGACTAGAGGTTCTAATACAATGTTGACCATATACGATGACCGAGTACAGTGTTGAAGTTCACTTTAGCTCAGGGGCTGTATGTGTCTCAGAGTAGGAGTGCTGCTCTAGGATCAGTTGAGCCTGTTTTAAGATCAGAATTAAAAAATGTATATGGACAGGAGATACCTGGTCCTAATTCAGCACTTCTGCTCTGAGATGTTTTGTGAATATGGGCTCCTAGAAGAGTTAAAGGAATAGTTCACTCCAAAATCAAAGTCGGTCAGAAGTGGTCTACTGAGTCCACGTCCCACGCCATCTGTTGTGGAGATAAAGCGATACGACGACTCAATCCCAAATGAGTTGGAATGACAGGCAGACTCAGTCTGATTCCGTCATGTTAGACAACAGATGGTGTGGAACGTAGACTCGACTCGCTACTAGACTACTGTTAATTAAAAATAACATACATCTATAAATACATACATACACACGTTTGACAAACATTTGGAGTGAACATTCACATTAAAGCCTGGAAAGTGACATTTCTGAGCTCGCCTGGAGTGAACATTCCCTTTGGAGGCCTAGGACGTGATATTTCCACCACTCAGATGGAAGTTGTGTCTATGGGCGCTGGTCAAAAGAAGGTGCACTACATAAGTCTCAAATGGCACCCTAAGCGGCGTTCTTATTCCCCAAGCTTACCTGGTCTTCCTGGGAGCCCTTTTTCTTCTTCTTCTTCTTCCGGCCCCAGCAGCTGGATTCCACGTCCTTACTGGGAGACTCACTGCCCAGTAGACCGTCCAGCTCCTGGGCTCCCTGAAACCTTGACGGGGGCATCTCCAGCTCCAGGCGATACGACAGGTTCCTCAGTGTGCAAATACAGTTCTCCACGATCTAGAGAGAGCGAGAGGAGACGCGGGGAGTCCTGTTAATCATTGAATGTTATTTGATTTATTTCATTTCTATACGACTACTTTGGCAATGTGTGCAGTAACACTTTCCATGCCAATAAAGCCTTTTGAATTTGAGAGAGAATAGAGAAAGAATGAGTGAGAGAATAGAGATTGTGAGAGTGAGCGAGAGAATAGAGATTGTGAGAGTGAGCGAGAGAATAGAGATTGTGATCGAGAGAGAGAGAGAGAGAGAGAGAGAGAAGAGACCGAGTGAGCGAGAGAAGAGACCGTGTGAGCGAGAGAAGAGACCGTGTGAGCGAGAGAAGAGACCGAGTGAGCGAGAGAGAGAGAGAACATTCTGAGAGAGAAGTCATGCAGAAGAACGGCTCCTGACTTATTATAACTTTTTGGTTAATTTACGAGATTGACATTTTGGTTAATGTGCGAGATTGACGCGATTAAATCAGTAAAAAATGTACAGGTAACCAAATTGTACAACTGAAGAGCAACACAGGAGGAGAGGATTGGTATTTTAACTCACTGTGTTAATCTGCATCGTGGTAGCTAGCCAAATTCAAATCTGTCAGCTAGCATACCGTCTAGCTCTAACTGTTCACTGGTGGTAACCATAGCAAATGGCCACTGAGGCAGCGCTAGCAGCAACAGCAGAAACAGAGACCCCCCCCACAACTTTTTTTTGGAATACCCAGCAGAAATCAAATCAGAGAAAGGAAGAATCCATTTTAAAACACAGAATTCTGAGGGAGAACCCAGAAACTTGGTTTTGCCGACTGCTCACAAAACTGGACTGTCACAAACCTGTTATTTTACACAGACCACACTACTGCCTGGTATACAGCTGTAACCAGGCATTTCAGCTGTAACCAGGCATTTCAGCTGTAACCAGACATTTCAGCTGTAACCAGACATTTCAGCTGTACCACAAAGACAGGCATCCGCAAGGGAAAGCAAATCCACATGTTTGAGGACAGCAATAAGGACCAGGAACACAGGTTACTGACGGTAAACATGTACCAGAACGGCACTGTCATGGTCCAGGGCAATGAGGCTGCACTCAGCTCTTTGTGCAGGACTTCCCCACCCTAACGAAGATAGCGGAAAGCAAAAAAGAAAAAGGACAGCACCCTGACCTCTCCCCTCACCTCAGGCACCCCAACAGCAGGACTATCCTCCCCCTGCCTGCCTACAACCACCAGAGACAAGACCACACTACCATGCGCGCACAGGAACACTACCTGATCTAACGACCACACGAGGGGAGGCCATACTGTTTCTAATTGTCTTCATCTCCCCCATAGAAACAACAGTGACAGCACCGTCAACAAAAACTAAAGGAATCTGTTGCAGCTCTGTAGAAGCCTGTGTCTGTACTTTGTCAATGGTAGGTTACGGGGGGACTCTTTGGGGAGATTCACCTACTGCTCACTGCTTGGCCACAGTACAGTAGATTATATGATTACAGACATTGACTCTTTCTCTCTCAGCTCATTCACTGTCAAACCACTAACACCAACACCAAATTACATTGTTCCTCAAAAGAAAAGACATGGAAACAACCACACATTCACAGCCCAGTAAGCTGTACAACATCAGAAATTCATACAGATGGGCCCAAAACAGCACAGAAGAATATCAGAAAGCAACCTGGAACCAAAATATCCAAACACTCTTAGATAACTTTCTGGATACCACAATCACTCACAGTAAAGGCATCAATCTGGCAGTAAAAAACATCAACTATATATTCAGGCAAACGGCAAAAGAAGCACAATTGAAATTGATTTTTTTTTTTTACTTTAAAAAAATCACAGATGACAACTGGTTTGATGCAGATTGTAAAATTATAAGGAAAAAACTTAGAACACTATCCAACCAAAAGCACAGAGGCCCAAATAATGGTGAATTACGCCTTCATTACTGTGAGACTTTAACACTCTATAAATGTACACTCAGAACCAAAAAAAGCACAATACAACAGCAAGCAGCTGACACTAATTGAGGAGTCCAAAAACACAAACAACTTATGGCAAATAAAAATATATATATATATCTAAAATCAAAACAAGAGGGATTAGCGATACAAAATGGAGACATATGGACAACTCATTTTAAAACACTACAACACCGTTCAAATTGACACAAACGCAGAACGACAAATTCATGACAAGTTGAATGGATTAGTAAAAGCTATAAAGGACCATCAAAATCCATTGGACTCCCCAATTACTGACCAGGAGCTCTATTAGAAACTTCAGGCTCTCAAATTTAAAAAAGTATGCAGACCTGATGGCATCCTAAATGAGATGCTCAAACTCACTAGTGCAAAATTGCAATTGGCTATATTTAATTTGATCCTGAGTGTAGGTTATTTCCCTGATATCTGGAATCAAGGACTCATAAACCCAATCTTTAAGAACAGAGACCCTAACAATTACAGAGGCATGTGTGAACAGTAACCTGGGGAACGTTTTCTGTAGTATTATAAATGTAAGAGTTCTAAACTTCCTTAATAAGCACAATGTCTTGAGTAAAAGCCAAATTGTATTTATACCAAAACATTGCACGACTGATCATATTTACACCCTACACACCCTGATAGATAAACATGTCCACCAAAATATACTCTTGCTTTATCGACTTCCAAAAAGCATTTGATTCTATTTGGCATACAGGACTGTTCTACAAAGTTATTGAAAGTGGTGTAAGGGGGTAAAACATATGACATAATTAAATCTATGTATACTGGCAATACGTGCAGCATTAAAATTGGCAAGATAATAACAGAATTCTTTAACCAGAGTTGGGGTTGCAATCTGAGCCCTGCACTCTTCAATATTTACATCAACGAATTGGCCACTATTCTAGAAAAATCCTCAGCCCCTGGTGTTAGTCTCCACAATTCTGAAGTTAAATGCCCACTCTTCGCAGATGAGCTATGCCTGCTGTCACCCACAGCACATGGCCTACAGCAGAGCCTGGACCTGCTAGAGCAGTACTGCCAGACCTGGGCCCTGGCAGTAAACCCCCACAGCACATGGCCTACAGCAGAGCCTGGACCTGCTAGAGCAGTACTGCCAGACCTGGGCCCTGGCAGTAAACCCCAAAAAGAAGATCCCGATCTCAGGGAATTAGACCAAAGTTCTCAATTGGTTCAAAATATATAGGAGTACTGCACACACTACAATTAAAAATAAGCTCAACTGGACATCTTAATGAGGCAGTGAATGAACTGAGAAAGCACGCAGGGCATTCTATGCCATTAAAAAGCCAATTCAAATTGAAATACCTATTAAAATTTGGCTAAAACTAATTGAATATGTCATTGAACTAATTGCACTTTATGGCAGAGAGGTGTGGGGTCCACTTGCAAAACAAGATTTCATCAAATGGGACAAACACCCCATTGAAACCCTGCAGGCAGAGTTCTGTAAGATTCTCCTACATGTCCAGAGGAAAACTACAAACAATGCATGCAGGGCAGAATTAGGCCAATATCCACTAATAACAAAAACTCATAAAAGAGCAATTAAGTTTTGGAAACATCTAAAATACAGTGACCCCCTCTCATATCATTACCACACCCTGCAATGCCAAGAGCTGAGCAAAGAAAAGAGTCCCCTCATCCAGCTGGTCCTGGGGCTGAGTTCACAAACCTGTTCTACTAACACACTGAAGCCTCAGGACCAGAACATCCAATCAATCAGAATAAACCAAATTACACCACAGTCAAAACAAAACTACATTGCTTATTAGGAAACACAAGCACAAACACAAAGCAAAATGCAGAGCTATCTGGCCCTAAATCGACAGTACACCGTGTCTAACTATTTGACCATGGTTACTGACCAAAACCTTGACAAAGTACAGGCTCAGTGAGCACAGCCTTGCCATTGAGAAGGGTAGACACAAGAAAACCTGACTCCCTGTAGAGGAAAGACTGTGCAACCACTGCACCACAGCAGAACCTGAGACAGAGCTGCATTTCCTGACAAAATTTGAAAAATATAAAACAATTAGAGAGTGTAATTTCCCCAAATTTGAAACCCTTAGTCAAGGTTTCAAAGACCTCTCTGATGAGAGTAGGCTACCCGTCCTGTTGGGGGAGGACGCAGAGATCTGTGGGTTGGCAGCGCACTACATTGCTGCCTGTCATAAGATGAGGGACAGTGTCTGACAGACTAATCAATCTGCACATGTACTCTACTGTATGCTTATTGTTCAATGTATGGTTATTTTGACTCTTGGTTACTGTTGTCCAAAATAAGCTTTGGCAGAGAGAGAGAGACCGAGAGAGAGAGAGAGACCGAGAGAGAGGGACCGAGAGAGAGAGAGAGAGGGACCGAGAGAGAGAGAGAGAGGGACCGAGAGAGAGAGAGAGGGACCGAGAGAGAGAGAGAGGGACCGAGAGAGAGAGAGAGGGACCGAGAGAGAGAGAGAGAGACCGAGAGAGAGAGAGAGAGAGAGAGAGAGAGAGAGGGACCGAGAGAGAGAGAGAGAGAGAGAGAGAGGAGAGAGAGAGAGAGAGAGAGAGAGAGAGAGAGAGAGAGAGAGAGAGAGAGAGAGAGAGAGAGAGAGAGAGAGAGAGAGGAGAGAGAGAGAGACCGAGAGAGAGAGACCGAGAGAGAGAGAGAGACCGAGAGAGAGAGAGAATGGAGTGGAGAGAGAGAGAGAATAGAGAGAGAGAGGAGAGAGAATAGAGAGAGAGAGGAGAGAGAATTGAGAGAGAGAGAGGAGAGAGAATAGAGAGACAGAGAGGAGAGAGAATAGAGAGACAGAGAGGAGAGAGAGAGGGAGAGTGAGTGAGAAGAGGGATAGAAACAGAGTGAGAGAGAGGATAGAAACAGAGTGAGAGAGAGAAGAGACAGCGTGAGAGAGAGAAGAGAGAGAGAGAAAGAGAAGAGAGAGAGAGAAAGAAGAGATGGAGACAGAGTGAGAGAACAAAGAGTGAGAGTGAGACAATAGCAATAGAGAGAAAGAGTGACAGAGAGAGAGAAAGGGGGAGGGAAGAGATCTTAATCAGCACACTATACATCATAAGAGGTGTGTTCCATTGAAATAGTGATCAATAAGCCAAGCAAGCCTCTCTTGTGAGTGAGTGAGTGAGTGAGTGAGTGAGTGAGTGAGTGAGTGAGTGAGTGAGTGAGTTGTGCAGGCCTGGTGTCATCTGTAGCAGTGTAAATTAATTAGGTATGAGAGCCACACTGTGTTAACAGATTAAAGTGTCTCCACTTAGAAAGGGAGATCTGGGCTCTGACAAATGGGTTTAATTCTTTACTGTTTGATGCCCATACAGTGGTATTTGTTCAGCAGATCACTGAGGTAATGAATGTACAGGCTTTACATCCCAAATGGCACCCTATTCCCTTTTACTATAGTGCACTACTTTTGACCAGGACGCATAGGGAACAGGGTGTCACTTGGGACACAGAGAAATCAAAAGAGGGAATATTTGATGGGGAAATAATTAACCGGAACAGCTGGCAGTCTATGAACTGTAATTGCGTGCTATTAACATTGTACACATACGGGTTGATAAAAAGGCCTTCCCAATCAAGTTAGTGAGCTGTGCAAGGAAATGAGTGAGAAACGATGAAATCATTCGAAACCGGTAGGGTAGGTGTTGCCCTTAACCCCTACAGCTGCCTGCCATAGTGTGACCGTGTGTGCGCGTGCGCGTTTGTGCACAGACCTTGCTGTCGAAGTCCGAGGTGTTGACACAGGCCTTGATGACGTAGAGTAAGGAGTCCACCAGCCCCTCACAGGAGCGCATCTGTTTTCTAGCCTCCTCCCCCGCCGAGCTCAGGTTCCTATGAAACGACACACTTTTCAGGACACAGACATATGGCCCTACAGCACATACAAACACCCAAATAAATCACACACACACACACAAAGACAGACAGGCCCTGCAACGTACACAAACAGCCATGGAAAAATAGTCAAGGCTGGGTCCCAAAACGGCACCCTATTACCTATTTAGTACACTGCTTTCAACAAGGCCCCCCCAAAGGCTTTTGGTCAAAAGTAGCGCACTATAAAAAGGGAACAGGGTACCATTTGGGAAGCAGATGAAACGGTGTTTGTGTTTGTTCCCGTAGCGCAACGCTGGCGTGTGTTGTGGGGTTGACTTGCTCCACCCCATCCATAATGGATTAGGCTCTCTGGTTGGCCTGAGCGATGCCATTACGAGTGTTTTTCAGCGGGGGAAATGAGAGCCTAGCCGAGTGCGCTCAGAGACACCGTCGCCAGTCAGAGACCAAACTTCTAGCAGCTTCCCAAATAGGAACCTACTCCCTACTTTTGACCCGGGCCCATAAGGGAGCCATTTGGGATGCATCCATTGCCTTCAAAAAGGGGGGCACTGGCAGGGTGGCTAGAGAGCGAGAATAACCTGTACTACAGCTGGGTTGCAGAGTGATGATACTTACTGGGCAACCATAACATAATACCCATCTACGCCTTGCATTATGGGTGGGTGGATCAACGGACACCGCATTGAATCTGTAAGTGCACAGCCTTCTAATTCTGTGTATTTTGTTTGTACATTTTCTTTACCACACTAAATACAGTCAGAGATTACCAGGCCATGCTTCATTTGCAGTAGCTTTAAAACATCCAGAAGGGGGTGGTAGCATCAAGCTCAAAATGTCCATTACCTCAGACAGCCACTTGTGTTCCTCAGGACCAGAGACGAGTGGAACTTGAGCTTGTGGTCATTGTCAAACGTCGAGCTGCTCCATCCAGAGTGAGGTATGATCACAGTGTTTGTCAGAGTAGTTAAGGCATCCCGAATGATTGTCATCTTGACAGAATCACAGGAGGACAGGTTCCACAGCACCCCTGCAGAGAAGCAGGAGGGACAGGAAAGGGGGGGGGGGGGGGGGGGCACATTAGAGAGAGAGAGAGAGACCGGCCCACAAACAAACCCCTGGTTGTGTCAGCTGTCATGTGCAGTTAGGCTAGCCCTCCAGAGCTGCCAAGATCCAGGGTCTTTTTATAGCTCAGTAC
This sequence comes from Oncorhynchus nerka, assembly GCF_034236695.1. Taxonomy (NCBI): domain Eukaryota; kingdom Metazoa; phylum Chordata; class Actinopteri; order Salmoniformes; family Salmonidae; genus Oncorhynchus; species Oncorhynchus nerka. The sequence goes on along the minus strand of NC_088398.1, from coordinate 43,630,023 downwards.
CACACAGGGAGAAGAGAGGATCAGAGGAAAAAGAATAGCCCTCATATAACAAATGAAAGCCATCCGCCAGCAGAACAGAGACGTCAGGCATCCGCATCAAATAGGATCTTAAAAAGCTTTAGATATCCTCAAGGCAAGTGAGGAAGAAATGTCTCTCTTGAGATGAACACAAGACACCACAAGATACTGGCTCAACGCATCATCTGGATAATGCAACATGTCTCCCGATATTTCTGTAATAATTGTATTAGTTTCACATGTACTTAGGGTAACCAGTAATAGTCCTAGTAAAATTTGCGATGGAGGCGCCCTTTGATTCTGCATCTGCTCCAGATTAACCCGCGTGGAGCACGTTCTTTTAACTCAGATGGCTGTTCCCGGAAGGAGAAAACACAGGCCGATTTCTACAGGGCTGCAGCTCAGCTCCTGTCTAACCACAGAGAGAGAGACTCATAGAATACGTCCCAAAATAGGACCCTTTTCCCTATTTAAACACGCTACTTTTGACCAGACTCCAATGGCACCCTATTCCCTATGTAATGCACTACTTCTGACCAGATCCCTATGGGAACCCTATGGGCCCTGGTCAAAAGCAGTGCACTATACAGGAAATAGGGTGCCACTTGGGAAGCACCCATAGTTACTACCTACACCCCCACTGACTGGCTGATCTCTTTGGATGTGTGAGGATAGGAAAGCATGGGATGGGAGTGATGCCTGGTGTGTGTGTGTGTTTGTTTGTGTGATCTTCGGCGCTTCCTTGAGCTCTCCTCTATCCACCCCAGTGTTTATGTATCCTAGCCACTGTTTGTTTTCTCTCCAATTAAACCAATGGAGGTCATCACACCCATTACTATAGCCCAAGGGCGATTCCTAAAGAGGATGCCAGCAAGGCATAACAGACAGCCAGGTATCCCTATCCGTGGAGTTCCCCAGTTCAATACAAGGTCCATTCACACTTTAATGAAATAGCGGCAATAACAACCTTACGGCCGTTACTATCATGGGGGTCCAAAACAGTCACAGCTTGGCCCGAGCGACCCATGAAAGCGTCTCTCCGCGGTTAACATCTGCACCTGCCAGTGCCGTGTGAGGCTTCATCCCGCAGCTGTAAGCTCACCTAGAACGTCTATTCTCAGGCCCTGGGATTCATTTCAGTCCAACCCCTCTGCGGTGACTTAGTGCCGTTCTCTACTAGCTTAGCCTTTGCCTTGGCTTTCTTCGATGGCAAACTCCCCTTGAGAACTCCCTTGGGATGAGAGCCTCGTAATGTAGTGATAATGCACGTACGCACACACACACACACACACACACACACGGCTAGAATAAAGCACCCAGGCAAACTGAAATGATCCAGGTCTGTCTCCCTAGCCATCACTACCCCCCCCACTCCTCCTCATCGCCCCCTAAAGCTCTACTTGAAGAAACAGCCTTTAAACTGGCCCTGTTCTGCAGTCTTTTGAAACTTGGGATAAAATCTGCAGCAGAGTCCAGTGAGGTGTGACTGACAGTTGTCTCCATAAAGCCCAGCGATTCCCATGTGTCACATTTGAGAGTCTGATGGACCCGCCTGTGTGAATTGTGCACGGAGGCTTGATCTCTCAGCTTGGTCTGGGCTCAGTTCTTTATACTGTATGTATACCAGAGGAGGCTGCTGGCGGGAGGACGACTCCTAATAATAGCAGGAACCGAGCAAATGGAATGGCAACAAACGGATGGAAACCTTATGTTTTGATGCATTTGATACCGTTCAACTCCAGCCATTATCACGAGCCCAATTAAGGTGCCGCCCGAGCTGGAGAGGCAATACGCTGTGACACGGGAGCCAATCACCTGCCTTCAGATCGATCCTCGAAAGACATATCATTTGACTGTGGCCTAGATTTATAAAGTTAGGGAGTGTGTGTGTGTAAGAAAGAGTGTATGTGCACTTGTTTGTGTGAAAGAGAGAGCGATAGGGGAGGGGAGTGTGTGTGTGTCTCATAGCTTGGCTAAAGGGCTCCATTCCGCCCCATAACGAATCCACTGCGCTTGTTATTCAGTTACTGTCTGCAGGGATGAGGTGCTGAAGCCAGGACAGCCATTATAGTACCCTGGGCTTGAGCTGGCGTGGCTTAGACGTTCAGCCGCTACCGATTGGCCAGAGTAAGGGTGCGGTGGGTGTGGTCGGGTATTAACAGGCTCTGATTGGGCGGATTAATGTGCGTCGATCAGGCATTCGTTGGCTCCGAGAGCGAGCGATTTAGAGGGGCATGTGTGCTGGCGTGCTGTGGAGCTGGTATGAGCGTGCAGATCCATTGCAATGCCAGACCCAACAGTATCAATAATCAGATGAAGTGGGGGGAGGGGCTGGATAGCGGTTGCTAAGAGGCCGGGGGCCATATGTTGACCTGGCCCTGCATCCCAAATGCCACCCTATTCTCCCTACAGAGCGTACTACTTTTGAACACGGCCCATAGAGAATAGGGTGCCATTTGGGACAGTGACGTCTCTGGTCAAAGCCCAGAGTTTGCTCTAACATGCACAATCAAAAATCAAGACTAGCTCTGACAGGGTTATTCTCCTAGGCCAGTGGGGGGACAGAGGTGGTTAGTACTATGAGTTTAGTTGCCCCCCCCCAGTCCGTCGGGTGTGGCTGACCACTACAGTATAACTGTGTGCCTGAGGTCTCAGTGTATTTCCACAGCGGCTGCAGGGTGAGCTAGGTGACAATCTGTACTCTGCCCTACATCTGAGGAAATGGATGCTTTGCAGCAGCTCCAGTGTGCCTTCCTTGATGAGCTCTATTAAATTTCAAAAAAGGAACACTGCCCAGGAGATGAGCACAGCGGGGCGGTTTTCCCCATCAGCACGCTGGAAACATATACACACACACACAACACAAGGTTATGCTTGTAGCTGACTGTCTCCTGAACTCCTACACATAGGTACTTCTATTCGAGGGGAGCCTCGTCAACATAGGAAAGCAGGAGCAGATTCCACACATGCACACTAATGTAATAGAATGTACTGTCATTTTGTTCCATCCCAGGTTGTGTGGGTATCGCTGCTCCCGGTGTAGGCAGTCATTGTAAAATAAGAATTTGTTCTTTAACTGACTTAAATAAATATTTGCGACAGCAATGATAACAGTGGGGTCACATACGGATAGACTGTGTTCCAGGACAGGGCCGTTGTGTGTGTGTGTGTGTGTGTGTGTGTGTGTGTGTGTGTGTGTGTGTGTATATAGAGAGAGGCTGTGATGACACAGTTCAGGGCCAAGCTGGTCCGTCCGTAGGGGCCAGGTGACACCTGTACTGCCACTGGGGTGACGACAACCAGGGGAGGCCTGTCCCTTTAATCTCAGAGGCCTTTTGAGGACAAGCCAATAACCACAACAGCTGCTATGGGAATCAGGGACCAGGGCTAGATTGCTTCACACGTCCCCACAAAATGACCCCCTGACTTGGGTAGAAAAGAGAAGAGAGGGGGCTCCTCCTGCTACCGTAGTGGCTCACATGGAGCACAGCTGATGATCCCACTGGAATATAGGACCACTGACATTCCCGGGGAGTAGAATAAACATGTCCTGCCAGTAAAGCTCAGAGGTGGGCAGGCTGAGTGCACTCTGGTACTCTTTTACCATACAGCACATGGCTCTTTTCAAGGGTGGAAATGTGTCAGAGGGGTGTTGGTGAGAAAATGCATCCCAAATGGCACCCATATGGTTCCGGTCCAAAGTAGTGCACTAAATAGGGAATAGGGGACCATTTGGGACGCAGGCTACGTCCTGTCAGTCCCCATTGGCTTTGGCCAGCAGGAAGTGCGGCAGAAAGCTCCTCGTGTCAATTGTTCTGATTGGTCGTGATTATCCAGAGGAGACGGTGTGATCACCGACCTTCTTAAATTGCATGGTATTCTGGGTCCTCAACTGCCTATTGGCCGTTTATTTTTGTCACACACAGTCGTAAGAAGTACTCACAACACATCAAAGCAATTTAGTCCAAGATTTGTACGACACACATCTGCATTGAACTGGCCTCCCTTTTGAATGAGAATGGATTAGACCGGCAAGAAGTGACCGCAATGCCAGTGATTCTATCCCCCCTTAAACCCTTCTGTTATAGACTGCATGTGGCTCGGATTCGTTAGTTCCTTAATTCAACCCATCAGCAAAGATTTTTCATAACTAACCCAAGATAGACCACAGCCTGTCATTTCCAATGGGAGCACATTCATCATAGTGGGCAGAACAAGCAAGGAGGTGGGCAGAGCCAAGCACGAGCTAGCGAGATCCTATTGGCGTGTTCTAGCATGTATTTGCGTATTTCCATCAGGGACCGCCTACTCTGTGTGCAATGACTCAATTCGTCCTTCAAGTCCTAGACAACACAATATTTAGAAACTTTGGCATAGGGTAAAGTCTACAAAAGAACTTTGTCCAAACATTGTCCACTCTCTCAAAACTGTATTGAGATCAGACGTTTCATCGATGAGAACATTTGCAGAACGTCGGCCAAAATCTCTCTCGCTACCATCTTCTCCCACTGCACTTCCTCTCATCACCATTTGGTAGTGAGTGGAAATGCCAACCGGATGCTTCAGATTTATACAGTCGTGAAGCATGTTTTCAGGGCCGAGGAGACCCTAAGAACAATTGGCTCTTCTTTATCCTTTGGAGTTCACCGTGCTCTGAGAAAAACCAAAACAAACACCAATTTGATTGACACGAGACTCGAGCCACATCTCCACTTCACTTCCACAACGTATCACTACAGAACGGAGCAATTGGATCCTGCACTGTGGTAGAGGTAGAGCTAGTCAGAGTAGAGCATGGAGCTGAGCTGTACACAAACAGCTGATTCAGCCACCTTGGCAAATGGCACCCTATTCCCCATGGGTCCCGTTCAAAAGTAGTGCTGCATATAGGGAATAGGGTGCCATTTGGGATCATGTGTATTCTGGTCTGGCCTGGTCCTGACCAGTTGTCCCCTAGTATCTGTCATTCAACTCAGGGGATTGGAGTTCCTCACATCCAATGACTAATGCCAAACGACTGACGAAGCGGACTGGCAAGGCTGGCAGGCAGGCGAGAAGATTAATAATTGAACAGCTCTACTTTAGGTTGTGTAGTAATGTTCCTGTCCCACAAAAAAAAAACAGTAGTGGAACTCCAGTGGATTTGATTTGGGTAAAACGTCACTGAATAATGGATGAGTGAAATAATGTGGAACTGTGACCACTGCGAATTCGCCAGAGGGCAGAGAAAGAGAGAAAGAGAGAAAGAGAGAAAGAGAAAGAAAGAGAAAAGAGAGAAAGAAAGAGAGAAAGAGAGAAAGAGAGAGAATAGCACACAGATCCGGGCTGTGGGAAGGCACGCTCCGTGGAGTTCCAGGGTTAAAAAGGGCCATTTTAAATAAATGCCGTTTCTTACCCAGAAAAATCTGGGAAAAAACAAGACAGAGTAAATTCACCAACATGCGCACACACACACACACACACATAATGCACCACGCGGACACACTCCCTCTCTTACCCGTGACCAGCTCTCTCACTTCAGCGTCTACAGTCTTCCTCAGCAGTCTGAGCAGAGCGGGGACGCCACCTGCGTTTCTCACGGCCACCTTGTTGTCGTCCGTGGCTTTCCCGTAGACCAGGTTCCTCAGAGCTCCACAGGCGTTCCTCTGGACCTCCAGGGTTTTGTGGTCCAACAGGTCCACCAGGTGTTTGATTCCCCCTAGACGGCACACCTAGAGGGTGTGGCGAGTCATCAAGAAGGCCTTGAGCATAACTCATTGGTTTGTGCAGTAAAACACCACGAGAATGACAAAACGGTGAGGACAGAGGTTCAGTCATGCAGGATCAATGTCACAAATATTTGATAAGGAACTGAACATGGATTGAGCAGGAACGTGTAGTGACTATGTTCTGAGTATCGCTCTGACAACATAAATCTGGGCTTTGTATTTATTCATTTAAGGGATGCGGAGAATAGATACCAATGGCTTTCTTATAACAGATGAAAGACACATAGAAAATGTACTGCATATCTTCAGCGATCGCATAAAATGCCTAACCGATACACTGAGTATACCTAACCTTCCTAATACTGACTTGCCCATTCACCCTCTGAATGGAACACATACACAATCCATGTCTCAAGGCTTAAAAGTCCTTCTTTAACCTGTCTCCTCCCCTTCAGCTACACTGATGGAAGTGGATTTAACAAGTGACATCAATAAGGGATCATAGCTTTCACCTGGTCAGTCTATGTTATGGAAAGAGCAGGTGTTAATGTTTTGTATGCTCAGTGAAGCCACTACGGATCTTAAGAGATCAGCTTTTCCAGCCGGCAACTCCGGCGACAGTACCAGCACCCTGTGGAGCTGTGAAATTCCAGAGGGAGCTGGAGTGGAATGGAGTCGCCACCCCAGCCCAGCCAGGGAGGGAAAGAGAGAGAAGGAGAGAGCCTCTGCAGCAGCATAATCTCTCAAAGCCTGGGTGAATCTCAATTGCATTTCCTTGATTCCTCAAGTCCTCTGTCAATGGCCCCTTCTCAAAATGCATTGCAAGAAAATATCTGAGGTTCCTCCCGTACGTTATGAGAAGGAGACGAGAAGGGAGGACGTGAGGAATCAAATAAATACAATTGAGATTCACCCCTAGGGTTGTTACAGTGACCGTAATACCGCCACACCGGCGGTCATGGGTCCTTTTATTTTTTACAAATGTGTAAAAATGTCAAAAACCTGTTTTCCCTTTGTCATTATGGGGTATTGTGCATAAAAATAAATGTTATCCATTTTAGAATAAGGCTGTAATATAACAAAATGTGGATGGGAAGGGGTCTGAATATTTTTCGAATGCACTGTATTTATTTCTAAACATTCCTAATAATAAGCACATTTCTTTGCTTACAACATGGAAATTAACCATGGAAAAAGTGTCCATTTGCAATTTAAGTATACAGACGATGTGTCTTTTTTGTGGTTTATTTTACCACCTTTTCCTACCCAATTTCGTGATATCCAATTGCGATTTCGTCTCATCACTGCAACTTCCCAATGGGTTTGGGAGAGGCGTCCTCTGAAACATGACCCACCAAACCGCACTTCTTAACACCCACCCACTTAACCCAGAAGCCAGCTGCACCAATGTGTCGGAGGAAACACCGCCCAACTGACGACCAGGGGTCAGCCTGCAGGCGCCAGGTCTGCCACAAGGAGTCACTAGAGCGCAATGAGCCGAGTAAAGCCCCCCGGTCAAACCCTCCCAATTGGGCCAATTGTGCGCTGCCCTACGGGACTCACAGCCTGGTATCAAACCCACTGCGATGCTGCACTACTCAGGAGGCCTGACATGTTGAGACAGGCTAAGGATAATCGTCCATTCTGAATCTAAACTAATTTCACATACAGTATATTATTTAGTATATGTAAAAACAATATTAAATTAAGAATAGTCTGATGGGTGACAATATCACTTGTGAATGATGCCCAACGTGCACAGTGAGGCAAGAAACTTTTTTTTTTTCCCCCTCGACTTTTTCCAAATCATAATCGCACACCTCATGTAGCCTAGCCCATAGGCCTACATGTTTTGATAAGGTTTGTATCACAATTCAAATGAAGCCTAACTGGCATATATAGGCGGCGAGTGAGTTTCAAGTTTGGGGGAAGATAATTTTAACCATTAAAATGCAGCTATATAAAAAAAAAAGCATTACATGCATAAATCGCATTTGCGGTCACCTTTTGAGAACAGTGTTTTCCCGCTAATTGATTGCATGTTGGAACATTCGCGCCTATAGTCTACTGCCGTGTGTGTGCATTGCTGAGCTTATAACGTGAAGAAAGCGACAGGAAATGTTCTGATCTGTTGCGTCAGCCTCACATTGTTTTTTTTAATAGTTTGATGTGAGTGGTTGTATTCATTTGGGATCTATCGCATCCCACAACTGTCCTAGAGTTTGTTTGGAATATTTATTCTCACACAGTATGACAAGTTGACCAACTTCTGTACTATGGGGGATAGGAGATTGACATAGGCTAGTGCTTTTGCTGTTTGTTAGGCCTACTCATCTTGTTGGCTGAGTAAATTGGGACCGTTCTTGTAGCATCTTCAATGTGCGCCTCGGAATTCGATAAGGACGCGCACAGTCACGTCCCCGATGTGTCTGTCTTCACTTGTAGCCTACTTTGGAGCTAAATTGCCTGTGAGAAGGACTTGATCACGTAAGGCTAGAATGAGATATCTGAAAAGAGCCATGTGAGTGAGAGGTGCTTCGGAGCACGGCGATTGGCAGCCGGGAGAAGGGAATTATAATTATTATATTCAGCCCGAGGGCACATTGGGCCACTTTGGTCGCAAGGCATAGATTGATTTATGGGGCATTACGTCCACACAAGGGGGATGCCGCTGGGAAATTTGAGGCCTGGTGAGAATATTATCAAGTGCTTGTCGAGTGGTGAGTGAAAGACTGATGAAGTGTGTGCAGCCTGCGCAAGAAACAACGCAGAACTCATGCCTTTCATGTAACTTCGCATCATGCCGCCTTAGAATGTATTCAAAATGAAAACATCTAGCCCAACGTTTGTGTCACAACTAAAGTTGCATAAATATCCCTAAACTAAGCATATAGGAGGACCTGTTTCTTCGTTAACCGCTCAGCACAAAACAGCCGCATATGCGCATCACGTCGGAAATCATTTGGAGAAAATAGCCTTTCTATTTTATTTGGCTTTGTTCAATCGTATCATTCATGCTATAAAATATTGCCACGGAATCCTAAGCAAATCTTGTCTGCTAAATTAACTAGTGTAGCCCACAGCCATATGGCATAGCCAGATCAGGACCCAACATAAGGACAACTCAGAGTATGCTATTCTGTTCTTCTGAAATAGGCTACATTTTCTTCATATCACATTTCTTTAGATCGGTCTAAAATAAATAACGGATTTAATGTGAAGGCGTAGGCTTTGTTACATGGATTCGTTCGACGTTTTTCCAAAATGTAGATGTTCCAAAGGTCTGCATCAGTGGCTTTTAGGCTAAGCGTGGAAGTCAAGAGATGCTAAACGTGTTGATGTTCATTAAACGGTCATTTACCATGAGACCGGCAGTTATTTACATGACAACCACTGGCTGACAGAATGTCATGACTGCCACATCCCTATCCCCCCTGGGATGGGCAGCACATCACAGTGATTTGCATGCTGGGGACTGACGAAGGATCTGGGGAGCAGTGCGTACGTAATGTACCTCCGCCTTGACTCGATTATCGCCGAAGCACAGGTGCTGCAGGTATGCGGCGGCGTTGGCCTGCACCGAGGGGAACTGGTGCTGCAGCATATGAATGACCTCGGGCAGCTCGGGGTCACGCCAGGCAAACTCCCTGGAACATAGACAGAGAGATATCAGACACACGCGCACAGAGACACACACAAAGCAGTACAACGTCAGCACACAGCTATATCCACCCACGGTCCACAGGGCTGGGGCACACGGCTACACGTTTCAAGCACCAGGAAATGACATTGACATCTATTACACTGCAGGATTGTTGCTTTTCTCCCAATATATAAAAAGGCTGAGATTTCACTCCGGTTTCATTTGTAAGACCAGAAGGCATGTCTTGCCTTTTGGAGTGTCACTGCGATGAGCTTCTCCTGACTCATGAGGCTTCGTTGAATCTGTCTAAAAAGACGTAGACTAGAACGAATGACCTTTGTGACAAGAGAAAAGCGTAGCTATTACCAAGTCTGCTTCTGGTTCAGAACTTGTATTTTTATCTCTGACCGCCAAAAAAACTCTCCTGACTAGCGGAGTAAAGAAAAGGAGAGGAAATGAGAAAGTAGGAAAGTGGGGAGCACGTCCACATTGTGACAGAATTGGCTGTGTTGATGTGTGTAGTGTCGTCTGTAAAGCGCCTGCCCTTGCCTCAGCGTGTTACATGAAGCAAGACGCCAGTCCAATCAAATCAAAATACAATTTTCTTCTAAATTACCCCGAGGACACAAAAGGTGATACCATCACCACTGCTACATGTCATCCGTTTGGCAATAGAGACCCAGTTGATGAAACATGCCTTTTCTTAGTGCAGGTGCTTTTAGGCCTGCCTCTGGATTGCAACCCAAATGGCACCCTACTCCCTTTATAGTGCACTACTTTGACCAGGGCCCATAGCCACTATATAGGGGAGAGTCAGGAGGCCCCCTTTGGTCTGAGCATGGTCTGCTGTGTAGAGCAGGCAGGGAGGGAGGCCTGCTGTCACCCTCTCACTGCTCTCAGCTAGAGCAGGACTCCGGGTGTGAACAGCACTCCCAAGGTCAGGGGTTCAGCGCTCCGGGTCCACAAACCCAGCCATGCTTACATAGTACACACGCCTCTGTAGCAAGAGCAGACGCAGCAGTTCACTGAATCAGGGGGTCCTTTGTAGAGTGGTCCGTCTAGCCATTTGTGCAGGAAATGAAAACCTCTAGTGTATTCAAGGTTTTCCACTTAAAAATTTTACTTGATTTGTCAAAACAAAAAAATGTATCAACTCCTACAAAAAAAAACAGCCATTAATTATAATCCACATAATAATTCACATTTCCTGTTGCTGCGGGATTATTTTCCTGCTGTGGCAAACTTGGCTCAAATTAAGATCCGACATCTGTATCTTAATGGCTAAGGCTCTGGATGGCTGCCCAGGGGGCTGTGTGTGTGTGAATAGTAACACTAGTGTTGACCCAGCAGTATATACAGTAGTAGCCCCGTAAGCCAGGTTAGAAGCACTGTTAAAACCCAGTGAATGACAAGGGAGGGATGAATTAGTCGGAACCAAACCGTTCAAAACAGAGCGGGATCTGTCAGAATTCGTCCAATAAGAAACGGATGTTTCCGTTTTACGGTGCAAAGTTTTGCTAAGGTGCGGACTAATGACAACGACCCAGTGCTTGTAGCTTAGTGGCTTAGAGCCTAGTGCTTTACCTCGGGTCCTTCTGGATGCTGTCTATGGAGGGCGAGCGGGTGGCCCCGTCATCCATGACGACCGGCTGCCTGACGTAGTTGCCCTCGGAGGGCCGGTACTGAGCCAAGCGATAGGGCTCTGCGTACGTGGCCGCCGTGTTCAGAGCGTAGTTGCTTCTTTGGTACGTCATGGCACTACGCTGGCTGGAGGTCCTCTGGAGGGTCCCCACGCCTGAGAGACCAACGAAAAACAACTCAGATTGATATCGAACAAGACAAGTATACAGCAGCTACCAGACCTCATCTACAACTCCCTGGGCTAGTGAAGATTAGCAGTGTTCTTTCAAACCTTTTTCACCTCAGAAAACGTGACCAAAACAGAACCCCTTTTCTCTGAATAGTGCACTGCTTTTGACCATGGCACATAGGGCTCTGGTTAAAAGTAATGCACTCTATAAGGAATAGGGTGCTATTTGGGACACACCCTGAGGCGTGCTGACCGGAGCGGAAAACACTAGGCTTTTTGACTCGCACACACCGTTTCTTCCAATCTGGATCCACTTAATGAAAGAGGGTAAAATGGTGCTCCCATGATTCCACACTACTCCTCCTTCAAAAAGGGACCGTTTTGTTGTTGTCGTTTTGTTCATTAACGATGTAGGACTGAGCAAGCCATTTCCTGCAGGTTTTTTCACAGGGCTCGTCTGCCTTGTAGTAGGTGATCCAGCAACACACCTTCTCTCATCCCTCTCTCCTCTCCTCCCTGCTTCAGTGTGGCTGTGTCCGACACAGGAATAGACACACAGTCCTCCCTCTTTAGGTGAAACAGCAGCAGTGCTAAGCTAACACACCAACAGGATATCCTTCCATCCAGGCCAGGGTAAATATTTAGTCTGCCATAATTTTAACTGTGTCATCGTCCTTAAACAATGTCTATTTTTCTGCCCCTCTCCCCTCCTTGCGTTGTGATATTGTGACCTAGTTTCTAGCACAATATGCCCTACATACTCACTCTCTCTCTCACACACACACACACACACAGCCTGGCCTGCCTTCCTGCTCCGAACAAACAGAGCAGAGACCATGTGACTGCTGCTCTCCTTCCCTCCGGTCAGATCTCTATCCTGCCATGCTGCAGGGACTGGGCCTGCACACAGAGCACACACACACAGTCCCTCGTACAAGAAACAACACGTCAACTTGAAGCTGCACTCCAAAAAAAAAAAAATGCTCACATCAATACCTCTCTATTTGGCAGTTCATAGGCCAGATCTGTGATATCATGATGACACGCTACTAAAATCCTCTTTTTTAAAAAAAAAAAAGCTACATCCATCTTTTAAATGTCATACCCGACCTCTGAGACTTGCTTTTTTTGCAACAGGGATCGATATTTCCATTTAGCATAAAAACCTTGGTTGTCACTCCCCAAAAAATACAGACCACCAGAAATACTGTAGATAAAGAATTTATGGAAAGAGAACTGGGGAAAAAGTCCATCAAAATTGAATTTCACACTATAACAAAGGGTGCTTGGGGATAAAATTAGATTTTTTATTTCTTCGTTAAAGACTCCAAACAACCTTTTTTGCCTTCCTCTCAATATAGCCGGGCCGAAAGTGTAACATGGGTGCTAATCGTTATCTGAAAGGAGCCGTCTTCTGAGCATCAATACCATTTATTACCGAACTTATCAGTCCGTGAGGATCTCACGTCTGCTGTAAAGAGGATGCTAAATGGCTGTGTGCTGGAGGAGCGATGATAGAATTCTAACATCCAAACCCAGCTGGCCATGGCTACCTCCCAAATAGAGCCCTGTTACCTATAAAGTACACAAGGGATAGCATGCCCTACTTTTGGGCCCCGGTCAATCAAAAGTGTCGAGCACTTAAAATAGGGAGCAGGGTGCCATTTGGGACGCTGACTCTGTGTGGACACGCTGCTGTTCCCTGGCCCCTCATCCCTCTTCTCATTATGAGTGTGACACACAGGTAATTGACTCCTTTGTGGATGGCGTATCAGCCCATGCCTGTCTCCTTCCTCTCCTGTCTCAGACCCATCTCTGACGAAGGAGGGAGGAAAGGAGGGCAAGATAGGTAGACTGGCAGGCAGGCAGTCTGGCTGGGCTGGATGGCTGTCTGGCTTGGACAAAGTGTTCCCAGGAGAGATCACATGAGAGAGAAAAAGAGAAGGGGGAGGGGAGTGGGTAAGCGAGAGAGAGAGAAAGCGCGAGAGACAGTGAGAGTGAACGAGAGCAAGAGAGAGAACCTGGGCTAGAGTGGGAAAGGCAGGGGGAGTAGCCATGTAACAGCTATGTTTAAACTATGACAGAGTCATTGTAAATGATTTAAAAGACTGCTCTCTCTCTCTCCTCAACATCCCCATCTGTTTCTCACCAACGCTGCTGATCAAATCAGCTTATTGATGCCTTGGTTCCATCCTGCTTGCATTAGTGTTCTCATCATTAGACATTGAGATGACGTTAACCTAGGCCTTTTGGGAAAGTTTTAGAGAAATCAACGGTTGGAATAAGTAAGAAAGGAATAAGCAGCAAATCCTCCAAACAGGATTTGTGGAAAACATGGACATTTTTTGAAAATTACCTGAATTTTGCAGCCTTAAGATGAAGTGTAGAACAGTGTTTTTCAAACCTCTCCTTGGGCCCACAAGCCATTCCATGCATTTTAAGTTCACTATTCAACTTGTCAACTAATCATTCAGCCCTTGAATAGGTCAATCAGGTGAGCTAGTTCAGAGCTACAACTAAATTATGAAAGGTCTGGGAGTCCCCAAGGAGAGGTTTGAAAACCAATTGTGTACAGCAGGGCTGTCAAAGTAATTCCATGGAGGGCCTAGTGTCTGCTGGTTTTCAGGTTTTTCCCTTTCAATTAAGACCTAGACAACCAGGTGACGTGAGTTCCTTATTAATCATTGACATTAATTCATCAATCAAGTACAAAGGAGGAGCGAAAACCTGCAGACACTCGGCCCTCCGTGGAACGAGTTTGACACGTGGTGCACCTCATAGCAGTCTAGTGTTCTACCTGACGGACTCCTGTAGATGGCGCTCTGTGAGGAGTTGTTGAGGTCCACTGGGTCGTGGTGGTTGGGGCTACGGTACAGGGGCCCCTGGAAGGTCCTGTCCTCGTAGATGGGCGTGATGTGGCGGTCAGGGGACATGGCTGACCTCAGGTCCTGGCCCAGCTGGCTGTGCTGACTGGCGTACGAGCTCCGCATGCCTAAAGGGACGGAGAGCGTAAGTCTGCGTCCTGAATGGAAACGTATTCCCGAATTTAAGTGCATTCGTTTTTGACCAGAGCCCATTGGGCCTTAATAAGGAATAGGGTGTCATTTGGGGTACAGAATCAGACAGTAGTACAGGCTCAGGGTTAGAGACTGCCACCGGCCTCGTGTGTCTTCCTGTGTGTCACCCCTAATCCCCATTAGCATCACACAGTGACAGCTACTACACAGCAGCACACAGCACAGATAGCTAGGGATAAACTGCAATAATTCAGACACGCTCAAATTGCTAGCGAGAGCTCAGAGAAAAAAAACGCCATGTCCGTGCTGAAGTTTGACAGTTAAGCTGCTAAAGACGGACTTAATTGAAATTAATTCAGGGCTCATTTCCAATTCTGTGCAACGCTAAGGCAGTATCTTTATGCCGTTTGTCAAGCCGCACCGCCCCCATCTCTCTGCTCCGCTCTCTCTCTTAATGATCCAGCTTTTTAACCTCATAGAGTTGATGTCCGTGCCCAGGGGAATTTGAATTGGCACAAAAAAAATAAAAATCAAACAAACAAAATCTGTCAGTTTAAGCTACAGATATTGCATGGGATGTCTCTCAATTCACCAGCATCCTCCGGTGTCACACTTCCGCATCTGCGGTGAAAGGTGACAGCTAGAGTGGTGTTTGTAAGAGCACAAGACGTCCCAAAATTCAGTCTTCTCACAAAACCGTCCAGCATCCGAACGGTTTGGCCAACAAACTACACTATATATACAAAAGTATGTGGACACCTTCAAATTAGTGGATTTTGTTATTTCAGCCACACCCATTGCTGACAGGTGTATAAAATAGAGCACACAGCCATGCAATCTCCATAGGTAAACAATAGCAGTAGAATGGCCTAACTGAAGAGCTCAGTGATTGATTTTGTGGCTACACCTGGGGGTGAATCCCAAATGGCACCCTATTCCCGATGCAGAGCACTATAAAAGGGAGCCATTTGGAACTCGTCTTGATAGGCTAGACGTTGCCTTCCCCATCAGGCTTTCTAGTGAGAGTGAATGGATATATGGGCTAGTAGAACACACGGCTGAGCCAGCAGATGTCAGGAGGTGTGTGTGTTTCTGTAAATGGAGGAAGGGGGTGGGTTCTCCTAACCATAAGCTCATTTACCAGGGGAAAGCCCTGATGAGGTCAATCAAATTAGAAATTCACACCAGATGACCCACCATGACAACAGTATTTGGGGGAGTCACAGCCCAGCACGGCTGACTGACGGAGGTCTGGTCGGTCCGGATGTGGAACAATGTCTGCCTGCATCCCAAATGGCACCTCATACCCTTTAAAGTGCAGTGCTTTAGACCACTACATAGGCAATTGGGTACCATTTGGGACGCAACCGGAGCCTACGGCAGGAAAGCAGCATCTGCCACTACGCATCCAGGCGTATAAATCCAGCCTGCAGTTATTACCGCCGAGGCCGGCCCAAAGATCACAAGCCTTAGCTCCTAACAGCGCAATACCCTCTAGTCCCCTCTGCTTCAGGGTAACAGATCCCATACACGTGGCTCATGTGGATATGTGACCTAACCTCGCATCAAGGGGACTCAACTCCCCAGCGCAATAGAGAGACCGCAGTAGCCGAGTCACTGAGCACTCACTGCATACTTCGCTCACTTCAATAGAGCCCAAACACGATTGTTTTTTGGCTCAGGTCCAACACCGCTAGGCGAGCAGAGGCTCTCAAGCTGCTCAACACTGCCATGCGTTAATGAGATAAATGAGGGATTCTTATCAGAGTTCAGAACAGCGAAAATGAATAAATAGAAGTGTTTGTCTTTCCGGGGAGAGCTGAAGCCCAGTAAGGCTGTAGGCTGTGTCCCAAATGACACCCATGTGGGTCCTGGTCAAAACCAGCGCTAAAAAAAAAAAAAAAGGGGAATAGATTGCCATTTGGGACACAAGTATAACCACTCAGCAGCAGCACACTTGCCTACTCTCCCTCAGAAACAGTGCCAAATAAACATGACCTCTGGAGCATCCGCAGCGTGCGGTCAGCTGTTGAGAGAGACCCAGGGGAGAGCTTCGTCTCTGGAGGGGGGTTCAGCGAGACCCCGAATAACCACCAGCTTCGCACACTAGCTAATGAACAGCTAAGTGGCGAGCCAGTGGAGAATAAACCCTATTCAAACAACTTACTGGGGGGACAAGATAAGCATAGATAATGTCATCCGCTAAAACTGTAGTTCTCCATGGGTTACTAGAAAGCACATTAATACATTAGATCAAAGAGGATGGGAAAATAAGCAACTAGTGGCAAAATGGTAATATTCCCCAAATTCCAAGGTTTCCCAGAATTCCTGGTAGAAAGCTTCCAGATTTCCTCCTGATTCTGGGAATTGGAGGAGTTGCAAAAGACCGGATGAATCAGCGTTGTTCCAATGTACATTTGTCAATGTATTATGACTTGGAATCTACATGGAAAATACATTGGATTTGAGGGTGAAATATCAGCCAGAGGATTATGGCATCATTACAGAGCATTTTACAGATTACTGCACCTGTACATAGCCCACCTATAATTTAGCCCAAACAACTACCTCTTTCCCAACTGTATTTAATTTATTTATTTATTTTGCTCCTTTGCACCCCATTATTTGTATTTCTACTTTGCACATTCTTCCATTGCAATACTACCATTCCAGTGTTTTACTTGCTATATTGTATTTACTTTGCCACCATGGCCTTTTTTGCCTTTACCTCCCTTCTCACCTAATTTGCTCACATTGTATATAGACTTGTTTTTTTTTTTTTTTTTTTTTACTGTATTATTGACTGTATGTTTGTTTTACTCCATGTGTAACTCTGTGTCGTTGTATGTGTCGAACTGCTTTGCTTTATCTTGGCCAGGTCGCAATTGTAAATGAGAACTTGTTCTCAACTTGCTTACCTGGTTAAATAAAGGTGAAATAAAATAAAATAAAATAAAATCATTGTAGCCCATTTTCAACAGATATAAAATATGTTGAATTTGTACCTTTGAAACAATGTCAGATCCCCAACATTATATCCACTATGAGAAAAAAACAATAGGCTGGGCAGTACCTCCTACTGGAGAGATGATCTATCTACAGCTATTCATTTGGTCTCAGATCCAGGGTTTGAACCAAGCCCAGCCCTGCTTAGCTTCGACATTTGTCACTGACTATTCCCAATATGCTATCGTGAGAATGATTAGAGAGATCTCTTAATAACAAAATATATTCACTGTTGCTATCGAAGTCATTCCAAAAGGGTAGGTTTAACAGAGCAAATTAAATGTATTTGGTATTTTATTAGGATCGCCATTAGCTGTTGCAAAAGCAGCAGCTACTCTTCCTGGGGTCCACACAAAACATAATGACATAACACAGAACATCAATAGACAAGAACAGCTCAAGGACAGAACTACATAGATTTTTTTTTTAAAGGCACACGTAGCCTACATATCAATGCATACAAACACACACAATCTAGGTCTAATTAGGGGAGAGGCTTTGTGTCACGAGGTGTTGCTTTATCAGTTTTTATTTTAAATCAGGTTTGCTGTTTATTTGAGCAATCTGAGATGGGAAGGAAGTTCCATGCAATAACGGCTCTATAAAATACTGTACGTTTTCTTGAATTTGTTCTGGATTTGTGGACTGTGAAAAGACCCCTGGTGGCATGTCTGGTGGGATAAGTGTGTATTTGTCAGAGCTGTGTGTAAGTTGACAATGCAAACCATTTGGGATTTTCAACACAATGTTTCTTACAGAAAGAAGTGATGCAGTCAGACTCTCCTCAACTCTTAGCCAAGAGAGACTGGCATGTTTAGTATTTATACCGGCCCTCTAATTACAATTAAGAGCGAAACATGCCGCTCTGTTCTGGGCCAGCTGCAGCTTAACTAGGTCTTTCCTTGCAGAACTGGACCACACGCCTGGACAATAATCAAGATTAGACAAAACTAGAGCCTGCAGGACTTGCTCTTTGGAGTGTGGTGTCAAAAAAACAGAGCATCTCTTTATTACAGCTAGACCTCTCCCCATCTGTGCAACCACTGAATCTATACGTTTTGACCTTGGCATTACCTTCGGTTGTAAACTGTCAAGTAATTTAGTCTCCTCAATTTGTTCAACAGCCATAACATTCATTACCAGATTCAGCTGAGTTCTAGAACTTAAGGAATTATTTGTACCAAATTTCAATGCTCTTAGTTTTAGAGATGTTCAGGAACAGTTTATTACTGGCCACCCATTCCAAAACAGACTGCAACTCTTTGTTAAGGGTTTCAGTGACTTCCTTAGCTGTGGTTGCTGATGCGTATATGGTTGAATCAGCAACATAAATGGACACACATGCTTTGCTTAATGCCTGTGGCTGGTCATTGGTAAAAATAGAAAAGACTAGAGGGCCTAGAGAGCTGTAACCATACTTTGTAAGTCAAATATCGTCAATGATACTACTTAGGCCTTTATATAGCATTTGAAAAGTCATCAACTTAAACAAGCCCACTGGGAACAGTCTAGTTTTCATTTACATTTTGTTGTCAACGGAGGTGAATTCAATGTGAAATCTCCCCACACACAACATGTTTAAAAGTTGGGTGAAAAATATACAAAATTCCCTTAAGTTGATTACTTTTTTCAAATCCAAATCAGTTTTCTACATTGACACAACATCCCAGGTTTTTTGTGTGGAAATGACGTGGAAACAACATTGACGCAACCTGTTTTTGCCAAGTGGGAGGGTTCAACAAAAAAAGGACAGCTTTGGTCGATTTCAAATTGAATCAAGTTAATCATTGTCTGATATACATCTCCACCTCAACCAAAAATCGAAGTAAAAAAAATATAACTAAATCAAAGGCAAACGCAAACTTTTTTTTTTTAAAGCGCATTTAAAGTTTGATATGATTAGATTTAGTCCTATTCTTTAACTTTCATTTTTGGTTGAGATTTATTTGTTTATTTGGATCCCCATTAGCTTTAGCAGAAGAAGCTGCTACTCTTCCTGGGGGCCACAATAACACAAAACATGACGAGTAACAAAACACTGATAAGACAAGGTCAGTCAAACAAATTTAAAATACAACAACAAAAAATCTTGTGTTAGTGTGTTGGTGAGTGCGTGTCCCCTCACAGTCCCCGTTGTTCCATGAGACGTTTGGAATTGTCTTTTTTTTCTTTTTTTAAGTAATTTTGCTTTTTGCTTGAGGGAAGGGAGTTCCATGAGATCATGGCTCTGTATAATATTGTGCGTTGCAGTGAATTCGTTTTGGACTTGGGGACTGTGAAGAGACCCCTGGTGGCATATGTATTGGTGTCTGAGCTGGATGTTATTTGATTATGCAGACAATCTGGAGGTTTCATTACAGCAATAACTCTCGTAAAAACTAGAAGATAATCAGTTAATTGCTCATCAACACACAACCAGGAAAGACTGGCATGCATGTTGTTGAAGTTAGTGCTGTATGTGCAGTTAAGGGCAAGGTGTGTTTTGAGCCAGCTGCAGCTTTGCTAGGTCTTTCTTTTGTGAGACGTGAATCCAACACTGTGCCACTGACTTAATTCCAGTTCATCTACAAATTCATAATTAAAATGTTGGATTTCCGTCTCAACCAAAAATCAAAGTTAAAGAATAAGACTAAAACAAATGTTCAGAAACATCACACAACGTTTGACTTGATTTTGTCCTATTCTTTCACTTTGATTCGTGGTTGAGACAAAGATGTGAATCCAACATATCAATTATTAATTTGTCGACAAACTGGAATTAAATCCAGACTAAGTGGCACAAAAGATACATCTCCTTCAAAATGTTGATTTTTGGTTGCGTTGACAACCAAGTACAATATCAATTTTGCAATTCGTCTACAACTAAATCAAAAATAAAAGTTAAACAATATGATTAAGCCAGTAGCTCAGATTAAACTATCCAAGCATTAGATATCCTTTACAAATGTTGATATTTGGTTTGCGTTGTCAACGCAATTTAATATGACTTTTGTAAGAGAGTAAATAGCCTAAAGTTAAGGCTCTTTTACAAACTCTTGTAACAGTATTTATTCAAACTCAAAATTAGTAACACATCCACTGCCACATTTTGAGGTTAGCATACTAACTATAAATGTCTTATCCAATCATAGAAAGCGTGCATATTCAAGATAGCCTGCAAGGGTCGCAGGTCTGTGGAGATCTTCACAATTGCTATAAAAATCGGTGATAACATTTCAATTGTTGCATTAAAAAAAAAAACATTGCACTTTCAACCATTTTAAAAAGAACAACAAATACAGTGATAAAACATTTCAATGCCAACTAAACCAAAAATCAGACATTGCTTTTCCATTGGAATTTGGTTGTGCTTTTAGATGGTTGAAAGCATAGTGATAACACATTGGGAATTCAACAAACTTCTAGCTGTCTTTTTGAGTGGGTGAATAAAAGGTTGAAATCTCATTGATCAACGTCTCAACCAAATATTACCCACATTTCCACGATGAAATGATGTGGTGTGCCCAGTGGGTTGTCATTGGAGAGGTTGATGTGGGCTGCTGTGGTGACACATCCAGGCGGTGGCGCAGGCTCATATAGTCAATCTGCAATGCTTCAGACAACGGCGTTTCGATTGGCAGTAATTCGCTTGGGTTTCTCTTGTTGAAAGGTTTCTGATTAGAGAAGGGGAATATCAACAAGCCGGTGTTGGACACCACATCACAGCCCGCCACAGCCAAGTAAATCGGCTTATCCGTTGGACATGATGAGGGCTTTCAGTAGAACCGTAGCTTGAGGGGAGAAGAGGAGGAGAGGAAAAGAGAGAGGGGGAAAAAAAGGAGGAGGAGGAAGGAATCTCCCAGAGACAGGAGCTTCCATGCATATCCATCCCGCTCCGCTCTGCAGGCTCTCTCCCCGCCCTCTCCCCATTCTCTAACTAACAGTACCATTATAAACCTTAGCACACACTAATCCCAGTGCCTTTATTCTGCTCCCTGGTGAAACGCAGCAGTCAGGTTCTAAAGCAGCTGCGAATTGTCTCTGAAAATAATATATGAATGGTGAACATTCATAGTGTGTTAGACTCGTTTAACGCTGCCTTCACTTCCTCCCGTGGCCCGAACAGTTTGCAATTGGCTAGACGTGCTGTAGGGAGGTGGCAATTTGGCACACTGACTCTGCAGAAACAAACATTTTAAAAAATGGATGCAGCGGACTTACATTCCTGAGCCAAAATAATTCGCTAAAACTTTTCCCAACATAGGGGCAAGAAATGACGAAATCCATTAAGACAATCTGATCTGCTCTCGATCATGCAGAAGATTACTAACTTAAGTATGGAAATCAGCACGCTATAAGTAAACGCCACTCTTTCCGTAAACCAAAGCATAAGGCTTTACTAGGCGTAGGCTGAGCGCCACACGTGCCTAAAATGCTGTTGAGCCACATTTCCCTTTGCTCTCCTCCAGTGCTCTGAAATGGACATCGGACATAATTACAGGAATGTTTTTCAGAGAGATGACTTCCTGCCAATGCTGGAGCTTGGGGGGAGCAGGGAGGATGGTGGTCTGGATCTGGCCAAAGTGAGAGAGGGAGCTGCAGCCAATCTGCAGGCTCAGGTTTTAGCTGGCATTTGCCAACTGAACGCCAACGAGTGCGGACATGTGAACGCCAACGAGTGCGGGCATGTGAACGTCAACATCCCAGTCACTGCTGCCACAGCTGCTCAAGCATCTGACATAATCCACGGGTCACTCAGGCTGTCCTGACCCAGATGAGGAGAGGAGCTGTGCAATGCTGCCATCAAAGGACATACAGTATGTGACTTTGTGTCGGCTAGTTTCTATGGGGACAGCTAGGTGAGAGGAGGCATGGGGGTTTGGGACAGAGGCAGACAGCAGAATTCAGAAGAGACTTAAATTGGGCTTGGACGGGCCACAGTGGCCACCGTGTCTACAGACTTTGCACCTCAGAGAAGAGGTTTAAAAAGCCATAAGATATCAGTCATCGTAGAGGATGTGTATTATGGCCATCAGCAGAGAGAGAGAGAGAGAGAGACTGAGTACTGCAGTGATATAACGGCCTCGCAGAGATTATCATTATTGGGCCCCGATTTACAACAGTGCAAGAATGTAACGGGAAAGAAATGGGGAAACCACAGACTTACTTGGTCTGGGAATGATAACTTCGCACTTGACGGCTATTCTCCATAGCCTTTTAAACGTCTCCCATATGTGAATGGGGTTTTAATGCTTGTAAAAAGGTAATAGGTTGGACTTTAGGATCATACTACAAACAAAAAAGGTAACACGTAGTAACCCACACATGCCATGCTAAGACACTGATGAGAATACAGTAGGGTGAAGTTGCCCCTATACTCTGATCTTGGGTCAGTTTAGCATTTTCCCCAACTAACAGTTAAGGCTAGGATTGGGGCAAGGTAAGCTGATCCGAGATCTGTGCCTAGGAGAAACATCACCTCGGAGTCAAACGCATTATAAGAGGGGTGGTGGATCATGACGAAGTTAGAATTCACCTTGAAGGTCATCATCGACCAGGGGTTCTGTAGATATCCAATGGCAGCAGGAAAAGTTGGTCAAAAACACACACATTAAATCAACCTTTTCACAATAAAAACCTGGATAAATATTGCTGGACTAACTGGGAGAGCTGAAATCATTTTTAAAAAGAAACAACACAAAGTCATATGATTATTAGTTTGAAGGCGGGAACCATAGACTGTATATACAGTAAATAACGGAAGGCCCTCAGTAAAATGTCATAGGCCTAGTACCGTAAATTGACTGTCTACATTTCAATACCAATCCGCAAAGCAGCCCATTATGAAAACAGCAACCATATGTAATGTGCCTCTCCTTTTATGGTCCGTGTGCCTTGGAATAGCAGCCATTTTTCATAATCTACCTACCTTCTTATGTAGGGCAGATATCTAAAAACAGCTAATGGAAGAGTTCTTGGACTGAAAGGAAGAGGACAATTTAACATCGGCTGAGCCATTACTCTTACTGTAGTGATGTGGCTGGCCCGCAATAGCTGACAATCATTTCCCGCTCTCTTCAAAAAAAAAACACTGGGAAAGCATTTTTGTTTTCTAGCCTTCAATGGAAAACTAATCAATTAAACCTCAAATGATCCATTGAAAAAAAAGCCTCAAAATATCAGAAGATTATTCTGGTGTTATGTTGTGTACCGGGGCTCTGGTCAAAAGGTAGTGCACTACGTAGGGGATAGGGTGCCAGTCGGGACACAGCACGCCGCTTACACGTTCTGAATCAGCTGGGCCTCGTTCTCCCATTACAGCCTTTGTACCAAGAACAGAATCCCTGTCGTGAGGAATTATAGAACGGGCGTTTCCTTCAAACCGTACGCACCACAGTGTTCTTCCCTCCGAAGAGGAACAAAAACGCGACCGAAAAGTAGAGATAACACGCCCTACCCAACACTCACGTCTCAGACGGGAACGACAAAACCAGTGACAAATGCTCACTTCTGACGCAGTGGAAGAAGAAAAGCCTACCATTATTCTACCATTCTTTCTTCAGACTCCCTGTCAAGCAGCTCATATTTACTGGCATTGAAATGTCAAGTCAGACTCCTATGGCTGACACCCGCAAAGAGAAACGACAACAGATCTATCAATCAACACACAACATATGAATTACTTAGTGGAGCTGTCAACCAGAGCACACTGATGTTCTCTGTATCTCAGGGGGAAGGCAGGCAGGCAGGCATGCTTGCACCCGTTGCTTAACGACTCATTGCAAATTTAATGAAGTTGACAGGGGAAACAAAATCCAATCTCAATATCAAATCATTTCTGGTAACAATTAAGTACATTTTTGTAATTGTCTTCAATTAAAATGGTCCTAAAGAGACAAAAATAGCTTCTTGGCAAAGAGCAATTGCTCAAGAAAGATTTTTTTCTGGGACTGAATGGAATAGGTCTGAGTAGGGAGGGGAAAACTGAAAACTAGCTGTTATTGGCATAAAGGTTTTCAACTATTAACTCATTTAACGCAGGGTGATGTCACCAAGCAGGCCAAAACCTTCCCACCACAACACGCTGAAATTTCAGGCAGTCTTTTCAAACTGCTCTTACACTAAAAAGGCATTATCATCATTTACACAATTCCACAGTATTATTCCAACCTCAGCGTGGAAATATAAAATTTAAAAAACTGGAAATCATCTATGTACTTGGGATAAAATCAGATAACCTACACAAACAACAAAGTCTTTGTAAATTATTCTTCTGCTCCACTATTTGCTTAAGAAACTCCAGTCTTAATCTAGTACCTCTAGCACATAGAGTTTCTCTCAGTGGATATAGGCCTATTTGCATGCACACTGGCAATACACCCAACTGTGTGAGTCGCTGGAAAACATACATACCCATCCACGATCATACGGATCGATCTCCTGCCAAACCCTCCGGCGTTTCCTTTCAAACGGTGGCCTGTGGTTAAGGACGCGAGTCTACATGAGGCAGGGGCTGGCCCTGGTCCATGCCACAGACAGACACGGGCTTTTTGTCCCAAAATGGCATCTTATTCCCTATATAGTGCACTACTTGTGACCAGCGCCTGACCAAGGTCAACAGTGATCTGGTCAAAATTAGGGCTCTCGAGGTTGGGCGCAGTGACTCACTTTGTGCCGCAGCATGCCAACGGAAAAGCTTGACAGCAGAGCCACAGACTGGAGCCTGTCTCCGATTACGGGGAGACGACCTTAATCTACTTATTATCAGGCATAAATTGTTGACCTGTGCTCCTGTGACAGACTGGCTATCGCCAAGTGTAGCATATGCTCAACAACTAACCACTGAGTGAAGGAGGCAGAGGCGGCAGTAGTCTCGCAGAGCTCTGGTCAGAAATAATGCACATTGTAGGGAACAGGGCGCCATTTGAGAAGCAGACATTATCTCCTGCCCTGTGAAGGTATGCACGTGTTATCTAATGGAGAGAGTAGAGACCTGGATAGAGTGAGCACACCCACTCTAGATAGCTTTCTGGAGTGGGGTGTGTGTGTGTGTGGGGGGGGGGGCAGGGAGGAGAAGACAGAAGAGCTGACCTGTGAGGCTGTCAGGCCGTGGGATCATCCTCTCGTAGACGTCGTAGCTCTGGGCTCCGTAGGGGTCTGCATCGTGGTGGATCAACGAGCAAGGCAAGGTGGAGCCATAGTGCTGGGGCTGGGCCGTCATGCTGGAGCGCCCTGGAGACGCCGCCGACCCCCCTGGCTGCTGGGTGAGGGGTAAGGGGCCGTCCACCATCGTTAGGGGGGAGCCCATTCGCACCGAGGCTGACCCCAGGGCCTGGTATGGTGAAGTGGTGCGGCTGGCACTGCCCGAGCGGGAGTTGGCGCTGCCCATGCGGCGGAGGGCGGCGGGGGAACTCTTCTGGGTGTTGTAAGGGGAGCCAGCGCGCTGGGCTGAGGGCAGGGTGGTGGAGAAGATACTGGAGAGAGGCTTGGGCTCTGTGACAATGGGCGAGCAGTAGTTACTCCCCATAGTGGCCCTCAGGGAGCCCCGTGAGGGGGACACACTGTTGCCATAGGCCGGGGACTGGGTCCGGGAGGGCACCGAGCTCACCCTCCTCATGGCTCGACCCGGCGCTGCGGCGGTTAACACAGGGGCCTGTCAGGACAGACGAGGACAAAACTACTGAGAAACTACCACACATTTCAGCATCACATTTAATAGAGGCGTAAAATATTTTTTCTGAAAGTGTCTAGTATCTTATGGGACTATTAAAGGATATATTTTTTTCGCTTTTCTCTAACTTCCTTCACATCTCTCAGCCAGCAGTAGCATCTGTGTGCTCTGTGGCAGTCAGTATATTAATCATGACCATAGAGATGTATTAGAGAGCTCATCTATCTTTGCCATGGCTACTTCTGACCGCATAGACAATGCCATTGAGGGCTAAAACTGGCTTCAGTCCAAGTGTGGCCAAGTGCAAACGTCTATCCTACTCAATGGCCGTGACTGCTGCAGACAGTGTGCTCTCTATCCAACTCTATGGCCGTGACTGCTCCAGACAGTGTGCCCTCTATCCAACTCTATGGCCGTAACTGCTGCAGACAGTGTGCCCTCTATCCAACTCTATGGTCGTGACTGCTGCAGACAGTGTACCCTCTATCCAACTCTATGGCCCGTGACTGCTGCAGACAGTGTGCCCTCTAGCTCCGTGAGCTTACCTGGACCTGGGCCTGGCCCTCGGCCCTGGCATTCCTCAGGAGGGTAGAGGTGCCGCCTGTGCCCGGGTAAGAGCGCGGCATCCTCAGGTCAGTCTTAGCCAGACTATTCTGGTTATGGCTGCCGTAGTAGTTGCTGGCATCCTGGTAGCCACTGTCCGAGTACGAGTTCATCTGGGTGGAGCTGCGGGAGTTCCCTGTAGACCCTGAGAGACAGAAGGAGAAAGGAGAGAGGGCGAGAGAGCAGAAGGAGAAAGGAAAGGAGGGAGAGAGAGCAGAAGGAGAGAAAGAAATAGAGCGAGCAGAAGGAGAGAGACACCAAGTGAGTGTCCTTAAAGCACTACATGACATTTAGCTAGTCCACACAGTACTAATGACCTCACAGAGTGTCCGTTTCCACCTCCCCTCCATACTGGAGCCATACACTGGCTCATTAAAACTATACACATCACATATGCTTCTGAGGCCAAGCAGAACATTTCAAAGCATCATTAAAGGGCTCCGACTCTGGTGGGGCTAAGAGAGGGGGAGTGGCACAGCCTTGACGGGGGAGGGAGAGAGAGGAGAGAGTGTAGAACAGAGGGGCTGCATTAGTAACAGACCCTCACTTTCATGGAGCGAGGTCTGCTCTGGGGAGTACAGGGCCACCTGCTCCTGCTCCGTTCGGAGGCGGTAGGTGGGCGACTGAGAGGTGTCTGTCACTCGAGACTTGGTGTCCCGCGAGGTCGAGGCATCTGGGAAAGAATGGGAGGACAAAGTCAGTGTCACCTGTGTCGCTTATTTGGTATATCATGACGTTTGCAACGTCAGGATCGTGGGTTCAATTCCCGCTGGGATCACCCATACAAAATGTATGCAGTACGTACACACTACTGTTAGACACTTTCGATAAAAGTGTCTGATAAATGGGAAAAATACACTAAGTACACAAAACATTACGAACACCTGCTCTTTCCATGACACAGACTATCCAGGTGAATCCCTATGTCACCTGTTAAATCCACTTCAAATCAGTGTAGATGAAGGGGAGGAGACAGGTTGGAGAATGATTTTTAAGCTTCGAGACAATTGAGGCATGGATTGTGCATGTGTGCCATTCAGAGGCTGAATCAGCAAGACGTGCCTTCGAACAGGGTATGGTAGTAGGTGCCAGGCGCACCAGTTTGTGTCAAGAACTGCAACGCCGCTGGGTTTTTAGCGCTCAACAGTTTCCTGTGTGTATCAAGAATGGCCCACCACCCAAAGGACATCCAGCCAGCTTGACCCCCTGTGGAACACTTTTGTACTACTCAATATTAGGAAGGTGTTCTTAATGTTTTGTACACTGGAGAGATAGGAGACGTAGGAGTTAAAGGATTTCGCGTCGATGCAATAACAAATTCCACACTCGTGTAAATTAAGTTAATTATCATACTGACTCATAGGAGAGACATTTGTGACTCTCCTATTTTGCTGTGCCGGGACACTGATGAAAATCCCCTCGTCAAAACCGTTTCCAAACTAACATTCAACCTAGTCGCTATATTAGAGCCATGGCTCTGGCCAAAAGTAGTGCCCTGTATGGTGAATAGGGTGCCATTTAGGTCACAGCCCATGAGAACTACCACAGTAAAGTCTCTCATAAGCTGCTGTACAATGTTGCTCCACAATCAAAATCGAGTTAAGTGTGACCTGCGTGAATGAGCTCCACTGCAATAGCTGCAACAATGGGATGTCAGAACCCAATAGCTAGCCAGTCAGAACCGGAGGGAGGGAATTGTTGGCTGGCATATGGATGAGGGGGGAGGCCGAATTCCATGGAGGAGCCACTCTGCTGTTCCTTTCTGGCTTGTAAGTGTCTCAGTAACCCATTTCCTTGCCAGGAGCCCGCCGTCTCCGCAGCTCAACGCCGCCTCTAGTTGCATGAGTTGACTGCAGCTACGGCACCTCAATAAATTCTGCTGCTGCAATTATTATGGTTGACTTGCCCACTGTGTGCGGCGCGGCGGACACAAATCTTTCAAAAGGCCACGTTTGCCGTGTGACTGATTTCCATCGTGACGGGGGGGGGAGTAAAGAATTCATGAAAAATGTATGCGCAGGATAAACTAAATCGTTAAAAGCAGTATTTACAGAACAATGGAAAATTATCTGAATGGGGTGTCACTTCTGAACAAGCAGAAACCTTTTTTCCCTCATAAACAACTACAACAAAGCTTCACTCATCCCTCCTGCTCCTCATAGCATATTAGGAGTAACTTTTCAGGTAGACAGTGACTGGAGCTTAATGTGACATTTCTGCCCTCAGGGCATCGCTACAGAGACTTGACCCCGTTTGAGAAATGAGACGGTACACAATGAAAGAGAGTGTTACATCCCTCCTCCAGAACGGTGGGATTAAAGTGTATGTGCGTCACAAAGGCCACCCTATTCCCTATTTAGTACACTACTTTTAACCAGGGCTCTGGTTAAAGAATAAGGTGCAATTTGGGAATGCAGCCGTAGAGTGTTGTGGGTGAGAGAGTGTGATTGGAGTGAAATTAGCTGCAGTGTGCTGCTGTAAAGGGTAATGACTATGTCTGGCTGGGCTGCTGGCTGGGCTGCTTATTGCCCTCCCGGGCCCCCGGCAGGTCCGCCCGTCGCCAGCCTGTGGATTTCAAGAGGAAGTGTTACTGTGGAGAGAGAGCCTTTCTTTAACCTTGTGAATGTGGACAGCACAGTCACAGGCAACCTATTCCCTATAATGCACAACTTTTTGACAATAGAGCCCCAATAGAGCCCACATAGGGCTCTGGCCAACAGTAGCGCACTATATAGGGAATAGGGTGCCAATTGGGACGCAGGCTCTGTTAACGTAATAAGTGGTTGAGGAGTGCCGCAGGTGACAAAGTAATTACCTGTATATGAACTCTGACCATTATGGCTAGACAGCTGATTATAACTGGAGAGGAACATCAATAACCTCTCCTCTTCCACAGACAGGCAGCCTCTCACTTCATATCTACACCAGCTATCATTTCTGTTTCATATTTGGATTAGAATAAATACATTACTGTGGCTAACGATGATTTCTCATCTACAATGAGGAAATCAATATTTATTTTAAAAAGTAGGCTCTATGGCCTATTTGCCCTGGTCAAAAGTAGTGCACTTTATGGAATAGGGTGCCATTTGGAACTCATGTCCTTGTTCTTACTGTGTCCGTCTGCTAGTCGTGCTTGTCAGCAATGAACCGACTGGAGTGAGTGGAAAATTCCAAACAATACCGAGACAAGCAATGTAACAGTGCACATGTACGATCATAACCCCGTAGGGTCAGTCTGACAAGAACCACAATACAATATTAATGACGGCGGCAGCGATTCACTTAGTTCCATTATACAATTAATAAGCTTTGAAATACATTAGTAAAATGGACTTCATTATCAATTTGAGCAGCAGCAAAGTCACTGTGGTCCTACAAGGGTCCGTGTTAAATAAACAGAGTTGGAGTGGAGAGAAAGTGTTACTGTCAGAGAGTGGGAGTAGCTAAAGAGAAATATTGAATCTGAAATGTGCCAGAAGAAACTAATCAAGGCAGTCAGTAGGAGGGATTAAAATGGGTAACTGGGATCCTGGGACTGTCCAGGGAACAGGGAATTCTTTACGTTTCCCGAAATAATAAGACCCCCGTAAATTACAACATTTACACGTGACCCAGATGCAGTTAAACCCAACAGGAAACCCCCACTGTATATCCTATACAATAACATGTGCATCTTTGAGCCGTTATTGTGAATCGTCAGACAGTGACAAATGTGATAGGCATCTGTCACAGACATGAAGTCTGATAACAATTCAGAGAGGCATGAGAGAAAAATACATCTTCTCCTGTCCTAAAGCCTAGGCTATTTCCCTAACCAGTCCGAATCCCACTGGAACCCAAAATCCTAACAGTCTCGCATGAAAATTCTTAACTTTATTCTGTAATCCAATACGATGCGTTATCGAAGGACTCCACTCGCCTATGCATGTCAAAGAACAGCTATAACATTTCCCCGCGCTGTCTCGTATTGCTGTCGATATCGGTATAACGGTATGAGTAGACATTCATATTTATTTAACATACCCATTACCTCTCTTCATCTCTCCGTTATTCATGAGCTAATCTGCCATCTGTATAATCATCAACTCGATTTAACCAAACAGGAGATATTCTGTCATTCATTGAAGGAGCACATCTAGTACCGGGAACCCGTTTGTCTCCAGAACAGCCGGAATTCTTTGGCGTATTCTACAAGGTGTAAGGAACGTTCCACAGGGATGTTGGTCCATGCTGACGCGAGGGCATCACGCAGTTGCTACAGATTGGACGGCGGTACACTCAACAGACCGTTCCATCTCATCTCGAAAGGTGCTGTGTCGGGTTGAGGTCTGAGGACTTCGCTGGCCACTCAAATAAACTGAACTCGCAGTCATGTTTCACGCAATGTTTTTCCACTCCTCAATTGTCCAGTGCTGGTGATCGAGAGCCCACTGGAGACGCTTTTTCTTGTTTTCAGCTTGTACGAATGGAACCCGGAGGCTGCAATAGCCCATTCGTGACAAGGATCTTCGAGCTGTGCGTCCCGAGATGCCGTTCTGCACACCACTGTTGTACTGCGCCGCTATTTGTCTGTTAGTGGCCCACCTGTTAGCTTGCACAATTCTTGCCATTCTCCTTTGACCTCTCATCAACAAGCTGTTTTCACCCACAGGACTGCCGCTGACTGGATATTTCTTTGTTTGTCGCATTATACTCGGTAAACCCTAGACACTGTCGCACCTTAAAAGCCCAAGCCCAGGAGGGCGCCCGTTTCTGAGATACTGGATCCGGCGCGCCTGGCACCGACAAACATACCACGCTCAAAGTCGCTTAGGTCACTCGTTTTGCCCATTCTAACGATGAATCAAACAGTAACTGAATGCCTCAATGCCCTGCTTTTATATAAGCCACGGCCACCTGACTCATTGTCTGTAGGAACGATCAATTTCGTGAAAGTGGTGGTGTCCCTAATAAACTGTGTATACAGAGTATATACAGTGCATTCAGAAACTATTCAGACCCTTTGACTTTTTCAAACAATCTTTTACATTACAGCCTTATTCTAAAATTGATTAAATAACAGAAAATTATCAATCTACACACAATGTCTCATAATGACAAAGTGAAAAAAGTTTTGCTAATTTAATTTTAAAAATACCTTATTTACATAAGTATTAAGACCTTTTGCTGTGAGACTCTGAAATTGAGTTCAGGTGCATCCTGTTCCCACTGATCATCCTGGAGATGTTTCTACAACTTGGAGTCCATCTGTGGTAATTTCAACTGATTAGACATGATTTGGAAAGGCACACACCTGTCTATATAAGGTCCCACAGTTGACAATGCATGTCAGAGCAAAAACCAAGCCACGAGGTCAAAGGTATTGTCCGTAGAGCTCCAAGACAGGATTGTGTCGAGGCACAGTTCTGGGGAAAGGTATCAAAAAACTATCTGCAGCATTAAAGGTCCCCAAGAACACAGTGGTTTCCATCATTCTTAAATGGAAGAAGTTTGTAACCACTAGACTCTTCCTAGAGTTGGCCGCCCGGTCAAACTGAGTAATCGGGGGAGAAGGGCCTTGGTCTGGGAGGTGACCAAGAACCCGATGGGACAAGTCTCTGAATGTCCTTGAGTGGCCCAGCCAGAGCCCGGACTTGAATCCGATCGAACATCGCTGGAGAGACCTGAAAATAGCTTTGCAGCGACGCTCCCCATCCAACCTTAGCTTGAGGAGAATGGGAGAAACTTCTCAAATACAGGTGTGCCAAGCTTGTAGTGTCATAATCAAGAAGACTCGAGGCTGTATCGCTGTCAAAGGTGCTTCTACAAAGTACTTAGTAAAGGGTCTGAATACTTACATAAATGTGATTTCAGTTTTCCTTTCATTATAAATTGGCTAAATTGGCTAAAAAATAGTTTTTGCTTTGTCATTATGGGGTATTGAGTGTAGATTGATGAGAAAAACTATTTGATCAATTTTAGAATAAGGCTGGAACATAACAACATTTGGAAAAAGTGAAGGGGTCTGAATACTTTCTGAATGCACTGCATCCATGGCATGGTATGGTGTTCAATGATTCACAAGAATATCAATCAGTGTATGGTGACATGGACTTTGTGTCACAAATGGCACCCATTTCACTATATAGTGCACTACTTTTGACCAGAGGCCTTTAGGTCCTGGTCAAAATGTGTGCACTATAAAGGGAATAGGGAATGTGTCAAACATGGTGTAGGGAAGGATGATCAGACCGTACCTGCAGATCTCCAGGGGAGGGACTTCTCAGACGAGCTGAAAGACAAAAAGAGAGAGAAGGTCTTAGATACATGGACAAATAAGAGACAGAAAGTGAATGTTCTCAACAGGACACTTGTTTAAATTCATATAGAAGATATCCAGCAGACATCCTCCGAATGCTTACAAATGGGCCTATTTTACTTGTGCTTGAGATAAAGGTGTGCCTGAAATAGGCCTCTGGCCCAAAGTAGTGCACTATATAAGGTGCCATTTGGGATGCACCCCAACAAATCACAATAAACATGAAATTGAAAGAACATTGTCAGTTCAGATGCAACCAGAGAATTCATAGACCAGACCAAATAGAAACAGAGGTAGTTGTGGCCAGTGCAGCATATGCCAACATACAAATAACATGGCTACAACCAAACATTTAAATACGATTCAAAATGGCTGTTTCTCCTCTCTAGGTGATCTTTACTGCCACGACAGACAACGAGGAGGATCATCCTTTTCCCTGAGGTCGTGTCGGTTATTTTTCATCCTCGCCGGTCTTTGAGAAACACACTAAGAATAAACGGAAAAAGGTCAGGCTTGGCCATCCATCCTGATGGGGTCTGAGGCTCTGAAGCTGAAGACAAGCTGCTAGCTAGCTCTGCTACTAAAGTAAATAGAAAAAAAACAATTGATATCTGAGCAAAAATGCCAATGCCCCACCGATAATAAAACAGACTGAAACAGCCAATCAGGACACGTGTACACACACACACACACACATACGGATGGATGCACACATACATCTGCCTGTTCTGAGTTACTACTGCGTGCTGAGCATACGCAACAATGACATGGATGCGGAAGGATATTTCCTCAGCAATAAAGGGGCAGTTGTCTCCCAAGAATAAGGAGGTATAAAGCTTGGTAGCCTGACAGCGAGTCCATGTTAAAACACATTACGGCCCTCAGACAAATACCGAGGCTACGCCCCAAATGTCACCCAATTCCCTATACAGTGCACTTACTATTCCCTGGTCAAAAGCAGTGCACTACGTAGGGAGTAGGGTGCCATTTTGGACACAAGCTGAGCATGCTGGTACTGCAGAGCCAAGTGGACCCATAGGTGGAGAGTGTGATGGATGGTGGGGTCAGTGGTGGCTGGTCCTGAATCAGTGGAGAAGTGGGCAGGCAGATAGCTCAAACTGATGCCCCATCCCAATGATGGGCCTGGGAAAGTGCTGAGGCAGGAGAGGGTCAGAGCTTAACGGATGAGGCCACTTCTACTGAAGCCCACCAGAGAGCCACTCTGTTGTAGTGTCCCAAGTGGGCACCTTACCCTCTATGTAGTGCACTACATTTGCCAAGGGCGCAAAGTACATACAGTCGATCCTATTTGGCTCTGGACAAATGTTCTGCACTATGTAGGGAGTAGGGTGCCATTTGGGACGCACCCTCTGCCTGTAAGAGGCCATACAACTAGGCCCCAAGTTTCTCCGCTATAGTATACCTCAGCCACTTCAACATGATTATCTCAAAGCAGAGAGCAGCACTAAACTAAAACTCACCAAGTCCAAACATATAAAAGCTTTAACTAACAGCCACCTGGACCGGTCAGCTTCACTTAGAAAATGACATTTAAAACAGAGCAATTTTCAGGTCATTTCTAATAAATCTAGTCATCTAGAAGACTTCTGTGAGCTCTGGACCTAAAAGCAGGGTCCCCACCCACATGCTTTCCAAGGAAATTTCTAGCAGGTCATTATTGCCATGCACCTGGGTCATTCCACCAATTCAGTGCCTTTTGAGATGTGCAACTTGGTGAGAAAAAACCCCCACTTGATTTCACCTCATTTTGACATGGTCATAAAGATCACGTTCTTTCTCGTCAAGAGGTTGAATAGAAAAGGTACTATTGTGAGATTCTATTAAGTGCCAAATAGAGTAACAGGGTTGACCATGTCATCTTAAATCAGCCATAAATCCCATTGTGACGGGGGAAATGGAAGCTTGTGGTGTGCAACAGGAAGGGGTAATTGAATGCCAAAACATTTCTAGCCTGTCTATGGGTAACAGGGTTGACAAGTTGTACTTGATCCGCTCTGTATTCCACCACAAAACACCAGAAAATGGCCCAAAAAGATTACGACCAGCTCACCTGCTTTTACATGATGATTTGACTATTAGATGTTCAATGTTTCTTTAGATACATTTTTTTTTAACGAATAGTTTCACCTTATTAAAATGAGAGTTCAGTTCACGTAAAAGGGTCGACCTTAAAATGAGGGACAGGTTTTTTTTTAACCTAAAAACGTGTTCACTAAATCACAGGAAATATCAATCTTAAGAAATGACTTTGTTCAAGCAACAGAAATAAACAGGGCTTTACAATGATGGTGAAAACTGGGGGTTAAGTGGGTTAACATCTTCCTGGAAGTCACATAAGGTACATGGAGGGACATGTCAAAATGATGAATTCTGGCACTTTAACAAGTCTTTATTCATATTAAAAATGAGATTTATTGAATTCTCCATTAGGTCTATATTAAAGGGGACTTCATTGATTACAACAAAAAGGGGCAGTGTGCAGATAAAAACGTGATAATATTTCCACACTAGGAGGTCGAAATGACACTGAAATTGTGAAAATGACAATGCCCTTTTTGTGTAAGAGCTGTTTGGGAAAAAATCTGGAATTTCAGCCTGTTCACGTGGGATGGAACTTTTTCCCACATCATGACGTCACAATTAATCCTATTATAATAAACCAATGACTGTTCATCTGGGTAAGGGCGTGACCATCCTAATCAACCAATCGGGGCTGAGCACTGGCCAAAGAAGGCTCAAGAAATAAACTTAAAATATATTGGTTATTTTCATTAAATAAACACAGATTTATCAGACATACAGCGATGATTTAAAAATAAATGACTAAAACTGCGATAGAAAGCATGGGACGACCCAGCTGCTGTTGCCATTTCGCTGATTGGATTTGATATAATTAGGCAGTGGTGGAAAAAGTACCCAATTGTCATACTTGAGTAAAAGTAAAAGATACCTTAATAGAAAATGGCTCAAGTAAAAGTCACCCAGTAAAATACTACTTAAGTATATTTAAAACCAAATACTTTTACTCTAGTATCAAAAGAAAATGTAATTGCTAAAATATACTTACGTATCAAATTCCTTGTATTAAGCAAACCAGTAGGCACATATATACATATATATTGTTTTTAATTTACAGATAGCCAGGGGCACATTCCAACACTCAGACATCATTTACAAACGAAGCATGTGCTTAGTGAGTCCGCCAGATCAAAGGCAGCAGAAATGACCAGGGATGTTGTCTTGATCAGTGTGTGAATTGGACTATTTGAGTACTTTTGAGTGGCAGGGAAAATGTATGGAGTAAAAATAACATTGTCTTTTGGAATGTAGTGAAAAAAAATAAAAAGTAGTCAAAAATATGAATGGTAAAGAAAAGTACAGACACCCCCCAAAAAAATACTTTAGTACTTTAAAGTGTTACTTACAGTGGCAAGAAAAAGTATGGGAACCCTTTGGAAATAACTTGATGTATGTATAAAAATGTGTCATAAAATTTGATCTGATCTTCATCTAGGTCACAACAATAGACAAACACAGTATGCTTAAACTAATAACAAACAATTCTCCATTTTCATATCTTTATTGAACACCCAGTGTAAACATTCACAGTGCAGGGTGGAAAAAGTATGTGAACCCTTGGATTTAATAAACTGGTTGACCCTCCTTTGGCAGCAATAACCTCAACCAAATGTTTTCTGTAGTTGCGGATCAGACCTGCACAATGGTCAGGAGGGATTTTGGACCATTCCTCTTTGCAAAACTGTTTCAGTTCAGCAATATTCTCGGGATGTCTGGTTTGAACCGCTCTCGAGGTCATGCCATTCTGTTGTTGATTTACTTCTGTGTTTTGGGTCGTTGTCCTGTTGCATCACCCAACTTCTGATTGGCGGACAGATAGCCTAACATTCTCCTGCAAAATGTCTTGATAGACTTGGGAATTCATTTTTCCGTCGATGATGGCAAGCTGTCCAGGCCCTGAGGAAGACAAAGCATCCCCAAACCATGACACTCCCTCCACCATACTTTACAGTTGGATGAGGTTTTGATGTTGGTGCCTTCTCTTCTACACACAGTGTTGTGTGTTCCTTCCAAACAACTCAACTGTCGTTTCATCTGTCCACAGAATATGTTGCTAGTAGCGCTGTGGAACATCCAGGTGCACTTTTGCAAACTTCCGATGTGCAGCAATGTTTTTTTCTTGTTTAGTGTTTTATGTATCGTAGACTCGTCAACAGAGATGTTAGCATATTCCAGAGATTTTTGTAAGTCTTTAGCTGACACTGTAGGATTCTTCTTAATCTCATTGAGCATTATGCACTGTGCTCTTACAGTCATCTTTGAAGGACAGCCACTCCTAGGGAGAGTAGCGACAGTGCTGGACTTTCTCCATTTATAGACAATTTATCTTACCGTGGACTGATGAACATCAAGGCTTTTATAGAGATACTTTTGTAACCCTTTCCAGCTTTATGCAAGTCAACAATTCTTAATCTTAGGTCTGCTGAGATGTATTTTGTTTGAGGCATGGTTCACATCAGGCAATGCTTCTTGTGAATAGCAAACTCATATTTGTGAATGTTTTTTTATAGGGCAAGGCAGCTCTAACCAACATCTCCAATCTTGTCTCATTGATTTGACTCCTGGTTAGCTGACTCCAATGAGCTTTTGGAGAAGTAATTTGCCTAGGGGTTCACATACTTTTCCCAACCTACTCTGTGAATGGTTAAATTATGTATTCAATATCGACAAGGAAAACACAATAATGTGTGTTTTATTAATTTAAGCACACTATGTTTGTCTATTGTTGTGACTTAGATGAAGATCAGATTTGATCACCAATTTATGCAGAAATCCAGGTAAATCCAAAGGGTTCACACTTGTTCTTGCCACTGTAGGTACCTTACACCACTGGAATTAGGGGAGGGCGATCTACATGACAACGAGGCGCAAGCAATTAAAAGAGGACGCTAGGAGAGGTGTGCTCCACTGAGCCATGGCAGATGAAGTGGCTTAACAGTACGTCCCAAATGCCACCCTATTTCCTTTATAGTGCCCTTCTTTTGACCAGGGCCCATAGGGGTGGACCATAAGGCTCTGGTCAAAAGTTGTGCCCTATATAAGGAATAGGGTACCCTTTGGGACATGACCACAAACTCTTGCTTTCATCATAGCCAGTCTCACAGTCACAGCAGCCTGGGTTAGTGGAGGGAGACAGGCAATAAACTGCTGATACTCACAAACATTACAACAAAAACATACCTGACAGCAAAACTTTAGCTCACAACCACATCAGTCCGTTGGTAAGGTACAAAGGGGAAGTGTTTACGCATTCCATTCCAGTGGAGTGTGAAGTTGCCCATAGACGCTGATCTTGGGACAGTTTTGCATTTCCCCCCAAAAATGGTTAAGGAAAACACTCAAAAACAATATTTCTGTATTTTTATAATTAGTCCACCAAGAACCAAAGTGTCACTGGACACAACGCAACATGCATTTGCTCAATTATTTTGCATCATCGTGATGATGTGGCCGGTGACACTTTGCTTCTTGAAAGTCCAATATCTTGAAAACTTGACTGCTGGCATTTAAAACATTTTGGAGACCATATCAACAGTGGTGCTGACTTGTTGCACCCTCGACAACCACTATTGTTATTATTATTTGACCCTGCTGGTCATCTATGAACATTTGAACATGTTCGGTTATGATCTCCACTCGGCACAGCCAGATGAGGACTGACCCCCCCTCATAGCCTGGTTCCTCTCTAGGTTTCTTCCTAGGCTCTGGCCTTTCTAGGGAGCTTTTCTTAACCACCGTGCTTCTACACCTGCATTGCTTGCTGTTTGGGGTTTTAGGCTGGGTTTCTGTACAGCACTTTGAGGTATCAGCTGATGTAAGAAGGGCTTTATAAATACATTTGATTTGGACTATTGAAAAACATACCAAAACATAATTGAGTGGATTTCTCCTTCAAGAGAGGATTTTGACTACTTCCCCAGAGTCAGATGAACTAGTGGATCCCATTTTAATGTCTCCGCGTGCAGTTTGAAGGAAGTTGCTGACTAGCACAATTGCTAACTATCATTTGCGCAATGACTGGAAGTGTATATCAGATACCAGACTTCTACAAGTTAATCTGACTGGGGAAGTAGATATCCATTAGTATCCCTTTAACTTTAGTATTGGGGGAGGAGAAGCTGATCCTAGATCTGTACCTCAGGGACATTTCACTCCGGAGCTTCCATTCCCCCAGTGGGAGGTCTCAACCCAACCAGAAAGTTTGGCCCCTGGTCAAGTCATACTACCCCTGATGCCTGTATTTTTCCCTCATCGATCTACACACAATACCCCATAATGGCAAAGCGAAAAAAGGTTTTTCACCGATGGTGACTGACAGAACTCGAGAGTTCCTCTGTGGAGATACAAGAGCCTTCCAGAAGGACAACCATCTCTGCAGCTCTCCACCAATCAGGCCTTTATGGTAGAGTGGCCAGACGGAAGACACTCCTCAGTAAAAAAAGGCACGTGACAGCCCGCTTGGAGTATGCCAAAAGGCACCTAAAGGACTAAAGGACCATGAAGGACCTAAAGGACCATGAAAAGCAAGATTCTCTGGTCTGATGAAACCAAGATTGAACTCTTTGGCCTGAATGCCAAGCGTCACATCTGGAAGAAACCTGGCACTATCCCTAGGGTGAAGCGTGGTGTTGGCAGCATCATGCCGTGGGGATGTTTTTCAGATGAAGAGACTGGGAGATTAGTCAGTATCGAGGGTAAGATGAACGGATCAAAGTACAGAGAGATCCGTGATGAAAACCTGCTCCAGAGCTCTCAAATGCATTAAGAAGGAAAAAAATTCCACAAATGATCCTGTTAATTGAAATGCATTCCAGGTGACTACCTCATGAAACTGGTTGAGTGAATGCCAAAAGTGTGCAAAGCTGTCATCAAGGCAAAGGATGGCTACTTAGAAGAATCTCAAATATATTTTGATTTGTTTAACACTTTTTTGGGTACTACATGATTCCATGTGTGTCATTTCATAACTTTGATGTCTTCACTATTATTCTACAATGTAGAAAATATTTTTTTTTAAATAAAGAAAAAACCTGTAATGAGTAGGTGTCCAAACGTTTGACTGGTACTGTACGTAAATTGGATATGCTTTAAAAAATATATTTATATAGATTAGCACAAAATTCTAAAATCCTGTTTTTGCTGTGTCATTATGGCATTGTGTGTGGATTGATAAGGGACAAAAACAATTGAATCCATTTTAGAATAAGGCTGTAATGTTTTTTTTTTTTTATTTTACCTTTATTTAACCAGGCAAGTCAGTTAAGAACAAATTCTTATTTTCAATGACGGCCTGGGAACAGTGGGTTAACTGCCTGTTCAGGGGCAGAACGACAGATTTGTACCTTGTCAGCTCGGGGGTTTGAACTTGCAACCTTCTGGTTACTAGTCCAACGCTCTAACCACTAGGCTACCCTGTAATATATATATACTTTTTTTTTAAGTCAATGTCTCTTAAAACTTCCCGAATGCACTGTATGAAGTACTCTAGTACTGGAGGTGTAACGGGATGTAATGAGCCCCAACAGAACCCTTTTTGCATGGTATCACCTCTATTGTTGGTGCCGGTCGGGCTACTGAGCTAAGTGCTGTCTTTAAGTCTCGGGTAGTCTGTTCCATTCAGACACAAATCACCCCCGGGATTGCCACCTCGTTCCTTCTTCACAGGCTGTTAAAAAAAAGGTGTGAAAATTACTGTGCATGTGTTCTTTACAGGCCTGTGGAGGTCTGTATTGATCCCACAGTGGGACACCAATGACTCTTCCCCCCCAGACTGATTGTGATGGCTCTATTCTGGACGCTGCTTCACTACAGACCAGGGAGTAAGTAGGGAGCATTACATCACAGGACAGGGAGCGTTCAACAGCCCTGCTCAGTCAGTAATACAGGAAGCTTTACCCAGATTGTACAGTCAGTACAGACCAGGGAGCGTTCAACAGCCCTGCTCAGTCAGTAATACAGGAAGCTTTACCCAGATTGTACAGTCAGTACAGACCAGGGAGCGTTCAACAGCCCTGCTCAGTCAGTAATACAGGAAGCTTTACCCAGATTGTACAGTCAGTACAGACCAGGGAGCGTTCAACAGCCCTGCTCAGTCAGTAATACAGGAAACTTTACCCAGATTGTACAGTCAGTACAGACCAGGGAGCGTTCAACAGCCCTGCTCAGTCAGTAATACAGGAAGCTTTACCCAGATTGTACAGTCAGTACAGACCAGGGAGCGTTCAACAGCCCTGCTCAGTCAGTAATACAGGAAGCTTTACCCAGATTGTACAGTCAGTACAGACCAGGGAGCGTTCAACAGCCCTGCTCAGTCAGTAATACAGGAAGCTTTACCCAGATTGTACAGTCAGTACAGACCAGGGAGCGTTCAACAGCCCTGCTCAGTTAGTAAAGGGTGCATTTCACAGCTCTCCAAGTCAACACAGTGCAGGTAGCGTCACACATGTGCAACTCACTGGCCACAATGACCTGCCAAAGCAGATTAGTCTGGCTAGGGTCACCAAAAAAGGCCACAACCTCTCCCTACTGGCCATGGCCATCACATGATTGAATGTCATTGCATACAAGGTATACAAAGGCTCAAAATAACCCTGTAAAACCACTCACTGTTGTGATGAAGAGCTAAGCCAATATCACTTGTGAGTGCTGAGATTACAACCAGAGGAAATTACCCCTATCCTGTAGGGAGAAAATGGTGCTGGTACCTTGGTATTTAACTATCTAAAAATATGATTAATATCATGGCTAGATCCACTCTCACTGAGGATGAGAGTGGATCTAGCTTGTGGAGGAAATAGCAGTAAATAGCCTGGTTGACACCATTTCCCCTGTAGACAGCCTTTGTATGGAGAGACTTTGGAGAGCCTCCCTCTCAGTCCAGGCTGATCTTCAGCTCCTCTTTGCAGCAGCTCTGGGAGCTCTGTAATGGACACTCACACATGGAGAGCTGCCGTTGGCCTGCTGGAGCCATGCAGGTAATCTGGGGCCATGTCCCAAATGGCACCCTATTCCCCATGTAGTGCGCTACTTTTGACCAGCTCCAGAAAGTAGTGCACTACATAGGGTGCCATTTGGACATAGCTGAGGTCTGCGGCGAGGAGATGCTTCCTATGAGGGCCCCAGGGTTATTAAATCCCAGAAAGAGCTTTCATGATTTAGGTTACACTCTACTTTCAAGAGTTGGAGGCTGGAGCACTATACCCACATAGAACTATGCTGGTAAGGCTAATGAGTTCTAACAGGCAAGCCACAAAGAGACATAGCACTAGAAAGTAGAGACCTCATGTCCTCTACACCAGCGGTTCCCAAACTTTTTATAGTCCCGTACCCCTTCAAAACATTCAACCTCCAGCGGTGTACCCCCTCTAGCACCAGGGTCAGCACACTCTCACACATTGTTTTTGCCATCATTGTAAGCCTGCCACACACACACAACCTAATTAAACATAAGAACGAGTGTGAGTTGGTCACAACCTGGCTCGTGGGAAGCGACAGAGAGCTCTTACAGGACCAGGGCACAAATAATAATAATCAATAATTTTACTCTTTATTTAACCATCTTACATATAAAACCTTATTTGTTCATCGAAAATTGTGAATAACTCACCACAGGTTAATGAGAAGGGCACATAACTCCGCAATGTTGAGTTGTATTGGAGAGTCTGTCTTAAATCATTTTCCACACACAGTCTGTGCCTGTATTTAGTTGTTTTCATGCTAGTGAGGGCCGAGAATCCAAACTAGGACTAGGCTTAGGATACTCTGAGCGCAGCCCAATCCAGAAATTCTGTCGTGGCTTCTGATTAAAATAACATTTTCACAGAACCGCTTCATGCAATTTCGGATGAGGCTCTCTTGTTCAGATATCGGTAAGTGGACTGGAGGCAGGGCATGAAAAAGATAACGAATCCAGTTGTTTGTGTCATCAGTTTCGGGAAAGTAAATGTGTAATTGCGCACCCAACTCCCTCAGGTGCTTCGCTATATCACATTTGACATTGTCCGTAAGCTTCAGTTAATTTGCACACAATCATGTAAATCATAGCCTCAATTTTGTCCCGCACATCACCCAGATAGGCCAGTCATGTGAGAAACTCGTCATCATGCAAGCGGTCAGACAAGTGAAAATGATGGTCAGTAAAGAAAGTTTTAAGCTCGTCTCTCATTTTTTTTTAAACGAGTCAATACTTTGCCCCTTGATAACCAGCGCACTTTTGTATGTTGTAAAATCGTTACATGGTCACTGCCCACATCATTGCATAGTGAAGAAAACACACGAGAGTTCAAGGGCTGCTTTAACAAAGTTAACCATTTTCACTGTAGTGTCCAAAACATATTTCAAGCTGTCAGGCATTCCCTTGGCAGCAAGAGCCTCTCACTGGATGCTGCAGTGTACCAAAGTGGCGTCGGGAGCAACTGCTTGCACGCGCATTAACACTCCCTGTCATGGCTTTTGCGCCATCAGTACAGATACCAACATGAGCAGCAGCTATGTTTGGCTACATACGGAACATTAGTGGAATTCCCACGAGAGCGTAACAGTTCATGTGATTGAATGTTAATTACTTGACTGGGCTACCTGTATCTGACATTGTGTTGTTATTTTGCTGAACATTAGATAGTTTCATTTATTTTTGGCAGTGCAACATTGCTACTCAGGTGAGAGAAAAACCTCACCCAAATGTATAGCCCCGTTGGAAAATATAAAACGGACTGTTTGAACATTTTTATTTGGCGTACCCCTTGAAGGCATTGTGCATACCCCAGTTTGGGAATACCTGCTCTCCACAATACGTTGTATACACTGAGTGTGTCCGAAATGGCACCATAGTCCCTATAAAGTGCACTACTTTTGACCAGAGCTCTATGGGACCTGGTCATAATTCGAGCATAAACATGAGTAATATGGGACATAATTCCAGGCGCAGCCAAATATCCCACATAATTCAACATGTTGTTGGCCATTCCTCTAAAAACAGACCAAAAAAACTGGTCACATCAGCACAATGGATAACTGATTTAAAGCAGACATTAAAAACCAACAGAAACCACCAGTATTAATAAGTGTCACTAACATGTGTTCATTAAGCAATTTCCCTAACATGCCACAGTCCATTAACCTCCTCTTATTTCCCTTGCTGCATTTCCCCATTAACATTCCTACTCAACACCACA
The DNA here is from genome assembly GCF_034236695.1 of Oncorhynchus nerka. Classification (NCBI taxonomy): domain Eukaryota; kingdom Metazoa; phylum Chordata; class Actinopteri; order Salmoniformes; family Salmonidae; genus Oncorhynchus; species Oncorhynchus nerka. The sequence goes on along the minus strand of NC_088398.1, from coordinate 43,585,994 downwards.
TCAGGTGCTATGATCCCCCCAAAATTAATCAGTGTGATCCAATGCTGCATAGCTGGAGCACATGAAACCAAATAATACCCTACCTCTTCAAATAGCATCTTAAGACACACACACAACCACAACCCATTTACACATACATGTTATTCAATCATTGCACCCACACTGCTCACGAGCGTCGGCGTAGCCAGACGCTAAAATAGAACTTGACGCGGTGCAAGTCCTGCCTCTCCCATCACATTGGCTTTTAGGAGCATATACCCAATATACGTGGGTGATTGAAAGATCGGGTCCAGTTGGTGGTGGTAATGCACCTTAAAGTTGGTTGCCAACCACCATATAAAGTCAAGAAGAAGAAGCCTGAAGGAGAGATTACTAGAAACTAACTTAGTTTACCCTTTGACCTGTGGATTAATTGTCAGTAGAGAGGACCTTGTGCAGTTCAAGTCAAACAACCACCCAATGATCATATCCCAGGACAAATTAGCTAGCGACAGCAAAATAGCTAGCTAAATTGGCATAAATGTTTCATGCTTTTCGACCTGTCCCCAAATTAGTTATGATATTTCAACCTGCGTGTCATGATCGTGTCTGGTGTGGGTGGACAAAATCAACATGCGTGATGGTGCAAGCGGTCTAGTCAGCATGTTAAGGCATCAGCATGCTTCAGTTCAGATGGAGCTTAGCAGAATTCAGCTAGCCGAAACGAACGAGTGCGCTCGCATACTCCCATAAAAGACCGCTTGAGAAACTAGAAAAAAGCAGGAATAGTACTTTTTGTTCATTTTGAGACGCTGTATGCACTTCCTCAAAATAGTCAGAATTACTCTAAAATAACTCAAGAAATCTGTCAATAATTAACGTTTTTGCAGAGGTCTTAGTCGTGCAATTGTACATCTAACTAACATGCTGACCAGACTGCAAGAGCGCAAGTTGATTTTGTCCACCCCACACCAGACGCAATTTGAAATATCAAAAATAAAACTCTGAACCAATTATATTAACTTGGGGACATGTCGAAAAACAAACATTGAGGGAAATTTAGATAGCTAGCTTTCTGTTGCTAACTAATTTGACCTGGGATATAAACATTGAGTTGTTATTTTAACTGAAATGCACAAGGCCCTCTTGAGGACCTGCAATGCTGCAGAATTGTTTTGGTACCTTTTCCCCGATCTGTTCCGACAGAATCCTGTCTCGGAACACTACGGACAATTCCTTTCACCTCATGGCTTGGTTTTTGCTCTGACATGCAGTGTCAACTGTGGGACCTTATGTAGACAGGTGTGTGCCTTTCCAAATCATGTCCAATCAACATAATTAACCACAGGTGGACTCCAATGAAGTTGTAGAAACATCAAGGATGATCAATTGAAACAGGATGCACCTGAGCTCAATTTCGAGTCTCACAGCAAAGGGTCTGAATACTTATGCAAATAAGGTTTCTGTTTTTTATTTTTATACATTTGCTAACATTTCTGTTTTCACTTTGTCATTATGAGTTATTGTGTGTAGATTGATGAGGAAAAAACATAATTGAATAAATTTTAGAAGGCTGTAACGTAACAAAATGTGGAAAACGGGAAGGGGCCTCAATATTTTCTGTATATATATATATATATATATGTATATATATATATATATATATATATATATAAAATCTTTAAATAATACCATCTGTGAGAACAAACAATCAAAACACTAGAAAGTCAAGGAGAATATAATTGTTTTTATTTAAACAAAAAAACATGCTCATTGATTTTGTTCTGTTTGAACAGAGGAACCGAGCACTAGCAATGGCAAAATGCATGGAATTGCAGGAAATTACCTTTAAAACGGTCAAATTGTCTCTCAGCTGCATGCCAAACTATGTAGAATTGCACAACATTTGCTTCAAAACTGAAACATTTTCTCTACGATGCCAAGATAAATAGTACATTAGCTATAAAGGTAAGAGTTCACACTTCCTCTTCCAATGAACTGTGGAAAGGTCAAAAGAATGAAACTGTCTTACCAAATGTATTAATCATTTTTTGCTAACATATAGTATGATGGGAGACCCTGGGTCGTGGGTTTGCCTGGTCGTGGGTTTGCCTGGTCGTGGGTTACTGGGCAAGAAAATCCCTGGCCTATGCAAGTATGCAACACAATAAGCTACACAAAATGCTTGGCGTGCTTGCCTAGCAAAAATACACAAAAGTGTGCGGTGGCCGCAATTTGTAACTCGACACAAGTACGCAGGACGGCCATTTTGCGTAGCTAATTGTGTTCTTGCAGTGCACAATTGCGTAGGGTATAAAGTAGGCTTAAGCCTAGACCAGCAAACTTCCTGCCATCTTCTCCAGTATCTGCTACCATAGACAACCTACTGTTTTTGACATCTCAGCCATGTAATGGTGAGTCAAACTGATAGGTGACTTGATGAGAGCGTCGAAGATGACGCCTCCGTCTCTGTTCCACGTACACCGTCCAATCAGATTTCATTACACTGCCACTGTATTCTCTTGCCAAGAGGCTATACTATGGAGAACGCCAAGTGCTGTGACTGAGGAAGAAGTCATGTGCCAAGCTATGACGAGCATATTACACTACGTGTGTGTGTGTGTGTGTGTTCTCATCACCTGTCGCTAGCAGCGCCTGGCGACTCGGCCCCGAGTCTGCATCTTTCCAGCTGATTGGCCACAATCTGTCTCTCTACCTCCAGCTCCCTGGTCAGCCTCTCAAACTGGAGCTCCTGCAGAAAGACACAAGGACAAGACACATTAACACAAGGTCGGAGATGCCATGCCTTATACAAGGTCTCCCTTGTAAAACTGGTTTTACGGCCCGAATGGTACTTCCTGGTAAAAAAAAAAAAAAAATTTTTAAAAAGACATGGGTGCTTCTCCACTGATGATGATGATGACAAGAAGGAATGAAGAACAGACATAGATGTACAAAAACAAGCACAATCACACGCCAATAACGTGGGGGAAATGATATGCCTTGGAAAACAAACAAACCATTTAAACCACACACACGCATGATAATGTACAGCCCACACACAGAGATAGAAGCACCACTTTAGCCTGGGCAAAAAGACTGTTATTCTGCCTTGCTTCTACTAGCTGCTCCTCAGGGAGCAATGCAGGAATCAGCATCTGACTCTTGTAATTATCTAACCCCAGCGAGGCTGCGTGTCTAGGACTCTGCCTGGGCTCTCTCTCCCCGTCTCTCAGCCGGGCTTCAAGCACTGCAGCATGTCATACGAAGAGACTCAAAAAACGCATTCATGTATACATACACATGTATAAACACACATGTACACACACACACTACACTTTTAGACCTACATGTACACACACACACAAACTAGACCTACATACATCCCACACAGCCATTTCCCACTCACCTTAATTGCGTGTGTGGCTGAGGAGGCGGTAATCTAGCTAGCTTAGCTCACTCTTTCTTCAGCCCAGCTGTAAGTCCATTCCATGAAGCATCACCCAGCCACACAGTCACAGCACTCCACTCCTCAAGATGTAGTCACAGCGCTCCTCAAGAGGAAATTGGACAAGGTCTCTGTGGCTTCAGGGTGCCCACTTTTCACGCCTCCTCTCCACCACTTCTGTAGGTGCTCCGAGAACGTCTCCTGACTGGAGACTCATTTGGCTCAGAAGAGTGCTAGCCAATGCTCCCCCTCCCTCCCTCCCGTCCTCCCTCCCCTGCCTTGACTTGACTTGTCCCCTCCTCTCCTCGCTGCTCTCCTCTGGCTCTGTAATGGTCATGTGCAGCCTGTGCCTGCTGCAGAGAGGGTTACAGAGATGGGAACACTGCTCAACCCTGCTCCACCACACAGAGAGGGAGAGACGAACAACACTGCAGTTTCCTCAGGAAGTAGGAACATCCAGTGTGGCTCTAGCGCGCGCACACACACACACACAATCTTAAACAGGGACAGAAACAGAGAGCGCCATGTGTATATTTCCTGACAGGAAAACACACTGATATACTTTAAAGGAAATGATCAATCCTTCATGGCAGCCGCTTTAGAGATGTATAGAACATGCGAGAGGAAAACGTATTTTCTGGTCAAGAATCAGGTCTATGATGACAAATAAAAACAGACTAGATCTAGTTATCAAGTCAAGCTTACTCAGAGTCTAGTTATTATAGACTGTCTCTGAGGAAGATCATAACATCTCAAGGTCTTGGAGACAATGATATCTTTTTCGTGACATCTGGCAAAATACGTCCTGGGGTGATGGTGTAACTGCTCATCTTTTAAATAAAGCTCAAACACTGCACTGCACAGGGTAATCTAACAGCACTAGTGTACTCTGTGTGTGTGTGTGTGTGTGTGTGTGTGTGTGTGTGTGTGTGTGACGCCAACACCTTGTGCTTATCCTCATGCTCTCTCGGCACTGCACCACATTACACATGATATTAAATCTGAGCGCACAGATCACTGGTATGTGCATGTCTCCGCACATACCACTTTCATAATGGTCTCCTGAAAAAGCATGTGTGCAGTTCGACTGGCTACGCTGTCCGGTCACTGGTGCTGGAACAACTGTTTAGACTAGAGAAGGGGAGAGAGAGGGGGGGGACTTTATGCCCCCCAAAAAAAAAAAACTAACAAATAGACTTTACAGCTCACTGGAGGCTAGGGAGTTCTGGTAATCTGTTGACATGAGAGGAAAATAGGCCACCAGGACCCAAGAGTTCATACCGCGGAGTTCATACCGCGTGTTGTGTATAATAAAGAACATTTGATGAAACTCGCAGGGGTGCTTCTTGTAGGCAAAACAGAGAAAAGATTCAAAGAAACCATTTCACAGCCAGTTGGCAGGACGGTGTGGAACCACTGGGCCAGAGCCTGACAAACACAACGCGTCCCAAATGGCATCCTATTCCCTTACGTAGTGCACCTCTTACGACCAGGGCAGTGCACTGTATAGGGAGTGGGATGCATACCGGGTGGACGACCCTTCCAGGAAGAGAACAGACTTGCTTCAGCTCTTCCTCTCCCTCCCTCTCTCTACTTAGCTCACCACGGAAAACAAAATGACACGACACGATTGTATCGTGGACTATTAAACATTTTAAAATGTAAACTTTTCTTGAAGACGTACAAATGTTTGTGTAAACACACAGAGACATAGTTTGTCATGAACATAGTTGGCCGTGTTTTCAGTTCATTTCGTAGGCCTTCCTTCTAAGCCAAATTGTCTCGTTTGACCGTGGTTGCCTTGAATGTCCTAGGCCGGGGAAGAAACGTGCAAATCTCAGGGCTAGAAATAGGGTTCCCAAGCGGTTAACAGCGTTGGGTCAGTAACCAAAAAGGTCACTGGTTTGAATCCCAGAGCAGACTTCAATGTGCCCTTGAGCAAGGCACTTACAGGAGCAATTAGGGTTAAGTCGCTCTGGATAAGAGCATCTGCTAAATCAAGGGTTCCCACATTTTTTCCACTCAGGCCCATTTTCCAGTATTGGGGAACACCACCCCCCCCCCATCTATCATGACAAACTGTTCACCCCAGTCTTGTTGGTGGAGAAAACATTGTAGGTTTGAAGCTTATTTCCTGCAATTCTATACCATTTTGCCATGTTTAATTATTACAAACTCTATGGGCTAAAAAAAACCTGACTGACATGACAAGAGGAACTGGTGATGCACTACCCAATTTTGAAATTGTACTTTGTGCAGTCGACTATTACAACTTTCAACAGTGAAAGCCAGACTGAGTTCCTTAACAGTTTGGGAACCACTACACTAAATGACTAAAATGTAAAAGATGTAAAAAAATAAAATTAAAATAAAAACTAGATACAGCAAGGTAAATTCGTGTTGTGTTTTCTGCTGAGCAATGAAGCAGATCTGAATGGAATCCAGATTGTGTTTATGATGAAACATGGCCGAAAGGGGCATCTGCTGCTGCCATAAGGCGCTAAGAGCTTGATAACCACGACTATCGGACCAGCTCCAAGCCTGTCCTACCCACGCTCTGTGCCCCATCCCTGCCTCCACTGCGGCTGCTTGCATGTATGGAGGAGATCCAGTGCTTCCTGTATGGAAGCAGAGCAAACGACCCTCTGCCTCTCCAGGTCTTTCCTGCCTGAGCCGAGTACTACAGTGCCTTCGAGAACGTATTCACACCCCTCAACTTTTTGTTGTGTTACAGCTGGAATTTTAAATCGACTAAATTGATAGTGTCACTGGCACACACACACACACACACACACACACAGTCAAAGTTGAATTATGTTTAGAAATCTTTCCAAATTAATAAATACATGAAAAGCTGAAATGTCTTGAGTCAATAAGTATTCAACCCCTTTGTTATGGCAAGCGTAAATAAGTTCAAGAGTAAAAATGTGATTAACAAGTCACATAATAAGTTGCGTGGACTCACTCTGCGTCCAATAGTGTTCAACTGAGGCCGAGCAGTGAATTTCAAAACACAGACTCAATCAAAGACCAGGGAGGTTTTCCAATGCTTCACAAAGAACCTATTGGTAGATGGCAACATTTTTTAAATAAAGATCATGTGCAAATATTGTAAAATCCAGGTGTGCAAAACTCTTAGAGACTTACCCAGAAAGACTCTCAGCTGTCATCGCTGCCAAAGAAGATTCTAACATGTATTGATTCAAGAGGTTGAATACTTACAGTTGAAGTCGGAGGATTACATACACCGTGGCCAAATTAATGTCAACTCAGTTTTTCACAATTCCTGAGATTTAATCCAAGTAAAAATTCCCTGTTTTAGGTCAGTTAGGATCACCACTTTATTCTAATAATGTGAACATGTCTAATAGTAGAGAGAATGATTTATTTCAGATTTGATTTCTTTCATCACATTCCCAGTGGGTCAGAGGTCTACACACTCAATTAGTATTTGGAAGCATTGCCTTTAAATTGTTTAACTTGGGTCAAACATTTCAGGTAGCCTTCCACAAGCAGTTGGGTTAATTTTGGCCCATTCCTCCTGACAGAGCAGGTGTAACAGAGTCAGATTTGTAGGCCTCCTTGATCGCACATGCTTTTTAAGTTCTGCCCACAAATTGTCTATGGGATTGAGGTCAGGGCTTTGTGATGGCTACTCCAATACCTTGACTTTGTCCTTTGTCCTTTTGCCACAACTTTGGAAGTATGCTTGGGGTCATTGTCCATTTGGAAGATCCATTTGCAACCAAGGTTTAACTTCCTGACTGAGATCTTGAGATATTGCTTCAATATATCCACATAATTAACCTGACTCATGATGCCATCGATTTTGTGAAGTGCACCAGTCCCTCCTACAGCAAAGCACCCCCACAACACGATGCTGCCACCCCCGTGCTTCATGGTTGGGATGTTGTTACTCGGCTTGCAAACCTCCCCCTTTTTCCTCCAAACATAACGATGGTCATTATGGCCAAACAGTTCCATTATTGTTTCATCAGACCAGAGGACATTTCTCCAAAAAGTATGATCTTTGTCCCCATGTGCAGTTGCAAACCATAGTCTGGCTTTTTTTAATGGTGGTTTTGGAGTTGTGGCTTCTTCCTTGCTGAGCGGCCTTTCAGGTTATGTCGTTATAGGTCTTGTTTTACTGTGGATATAGATACTTTTCTACCCGTTTCCTCCAGCATCTTCACAAGGTATTTTGCTGCTGTTCTGGGATTGATTTGCACTTTTCGCACCAAAGCACGTTCATCTCTAGGAGAGAGCGTGTCTCCTTCCTGAGCGGTATGATGGCTGCGTGGTCCCATGGTGTTTATACTTGCATACTATGTTTGTACAGATAAATGTGGTACCTTCAGGCGTTTGGAAATTGCTCCCAAGGACGAACCAGACTTGTGGATGTCTACAATTTTTTTTCGGAGGTCTTGCCTGATTTCTTTTGACATTCCCATGATGTCAAGCAAAGAGGCACTGAGTTTGAAGGTAGGCCTTGAAATACATCCACAGGTACACCTCCAATTGAATCAAATGATGTCAATTAGCCTATCAGAAGCATCTAAAGCCATGACATCATTTTCTGGAATTTTCCAAGCCTTTTAAAATCACAGGCAACTTAATGTATGTAAACTTCTGACGCACTGAAATTGTGATACAGTGAATAATAAGTTAAATAATCTGTCTGTAAACAATTGTTGGAAAAATTACTTCTGTCATGCACAAAGTAGATGAACTAACCGACTTGCCAAAACTATAGTTTGTCAACAATAAATTTGTGGAGTGGTTGAAAAACGAGTTGACTCCAACCTAAGTGTATGTAAACTTCCGACTTCAGCTGTATCCAATCAAGAGATCATTTTTATTTTTTACAAATGTTCAAATTTGTATTCCACTTTGATATTATAGAATATTTTGCAAAGATCCTTGGAATTTTTATTTATTTATAATTAAATCCATTTTAATTCTACTTTGTAAGACAACGAAATATGGAAAAAGTAATGGGGTGTGAATACGTTCTGAAGGCACTAAGTAACTGGCCCTCTCCCATCCTGCAGCCAAACACTTAAGGGTCGCCAGCCCATCAGTCCCTCACTGCATCTACTCGGCGGCCATAACTATTACTGCAACGTGATACACAACATCACTCTCCTCATCTTTTAATATTGGATGTTTTTATTGTACATTCCCAACACCAACTTCCACAGGAGCGGTTGTTATGAACAGTATGAAGCCCGTGACAAATATGGATCAAATACATTCATACTTAGCATCTCATAACATGGGCACCCATCTATTGAAACAAGGGCAAAGACCACACGGCCTAAAAAGAAGCGTCTACTACTGGCCTTAAATAGAATGGCTCTAGCTATGGTCTCCATGTATAAATTCATTGTGTTTGCCGAGCATGGCTCAGTCAGCCGCGGAATGGGACACATCTATTCAGCTTAATGATGCGACGCGTCAGGACAACGGCTGCGGTAATGACCATTAAACAAGGCCTGTGCTTATTCATCCCCTGCGGCGAGGAGCAGAAGCGGCGGGGGCCCTCTGCCTGCCCCCCCCCCGTCGGTCTGTGCCAGGCTTAGTGGAGAGGGGGTTGGAGACAATGGAGACCGGCCGTCCCATAACAACATGCCGCTTTGCTCAGGCTCCGCTCAGCTCCATTCATTGTTTGGCATGACAATGAGTGTCAGTCCACGAACCTGACGGCCCAGTACAAACAGACGACACTCCGACCACGCCCCAGGTCGCACGACCCTCGCGGAAGCTTTATGGACAGTGACAATACGGGAGCTCGAAGCGCCAAGCCTGCCCTCTGCTCAGTCGGTCCTGCGGCCTCGGCCCGGCCCAGCCTCAGCCCCTCACTCGCCACCACCTACAGGTCTACACTTGACATGATAAAAGGTGCTATTTCAGGATGGAGACTATTTTTGTATTCATTTAGCCTTTATTTATCCAGGAAGTCCCCTTGAGAGGTCTCTTTATACTTTATAGTAGCCTGCTTTTAAAACTAAAGTGTCATTTTCTCCGCTGGAAATGACATAGAACAAGTAGGACGTGAAAGAGTCAAGTGGTATCAGTCACTTTCAAAACCACAAAAAGCATTACAAAAGACTGTGGCATTGTAACTTCATACCAGAAAGGAAGACTGTGCCTGGCCTATAGGGTCGAAAACCGTGGTCACAACAATGCAACGCAGGTTTAACTGTGTCGGTGTATTTTTAGTAGCAGAGTCCTCCTTGATATAGATTTCTAGGGCTCTGATTAGAAGCTGCTGATCATTTCCACTCCAACGGGCTCTCCTCTTCTCTCCGGGCCTGATTGAACGTAATGGCTCAATCAGGCCCAGAGGGCTGGTTTGGGTGACGCTGGCTTGGCCCGCCTTGGGCCAGCAGAAGTCAGTTGACGACCATTGGAGCGCTCTCTGTCGACCCTCAAGCATCAGCTCTGACATACTAATCGCGCACTTATGCCGAGATATAAATATCTCAGTGAGTGCATGCAAATATGAACCCATAAGGGGATAGTCTAGCTCCAGTGTTCTACAGGCCAGATCCACACTATGTCTGATCCAACAGCACCAAGAAACTTCCTCACGCCTCTCCACTCTGTTGTGAGGCTTTGTTAACCTGTTAATTCCACTCTCCTTACACATATATATATATATATTTTTTTTTACACTTAATTAAGACAGTAGGAGAGACCGAGAAGGGAGGATGGTAGGGTTTCACAACGGTGTCTGGTGGAGAGAAACATGTGGCCAGGCGACTGGCTCTGCACAGTTTTGTGGACCTTTGTGAAGTGTGAATATGCACGGGTCTCTGTATTCCTGGCTGCACAATGAATTACCCAAATGGGACAATAAAGTTGGAATTGGATCGCATTGGGGAGGCCCAATGAGAGGCAGAGCCAGCGGTGGCATGTCCCTCTCCTAGACTTGTCCTCATTGTCTGCTCTACTGTAGAACAGAGACAGGAAATGAAAACATATGGCATGTGTCAGCATATTCCCCCATCTTCTCCACAAGTGACCGCAATTTTACCGTCCCCGAGCAGCAAAGGATTTCAACATATTTTACGCAGCACTTTAAAGCATGTCTAATGCTTTTTTTAGCATTCTAGGTAGTGTGGCGGAAAGCATAGTGTGTTACTGATTTTTCGCGAGTTCTTTCGCCAGGTCTGACCTGCCACGTAGTAGCAGCAGTTCTAATCCTACTGTACTTCACACTTTTCAACCCAAATTGTAGTTCTATTCTTCTAAATCGGGGCAATCAAACATCTTCATAAATGGGCTTTGTTGGAGTTTCTAAAGCCAAGCTGACGATCATGCGGAGAGCAACTGCTCCGAGAACAGCAGCAACAATACGCATCGTCAACATGTTGACAGACGTAAACAAACATCAAATCTGCTACAGCACAGCGGGGTGTTGTTTATAGGCATCTTCTACAACAATCAAGATGATGCAATACAAAAGGACGACCATTGGCATATTGTAGCAATACTGCAGGCATTAGGTACACCTGTGAAGTGAAGCTACAGTATACTTTGGAAGACTACATTTACATTTAAGTCATTTAGCAGACGCTCTTATCCAGAGCGACTTACAAATTGGTGCGTTCACCTTAAGACATCCAGTGGAACAGCCACTTTACAATAGTGCATCTAAATATTTTAAGGGGGGGGGGGGGGGGGGGGTGGGGTGAGAAGGATTACTTTATCCTATCCTAGGTATTCCTGAAAGAGGTGGGGTTTCAGGTGTCTCCGGAAGGTGGTGATTGACTCCGCTGTCCTGGCGTCGTGAGGGAGTTTGTTCCACCATTGGGGGGCCAGAGCAGCGAACAGTTTTGACTGGGCTGTGCGGGAACTGTACTTCCTCAGTGGTAGGGAGGCGAGCAGGCCAGAGGTGGATGAACGCAGTGCCCTTGTTTGGGTGTAGGGCCTGATCAGAGCCTGGAGGTACTGAGGTGCCGTTCCCCTCACAGCTCCGTAGGCAAGCACCATGGTCTTGTAGCGGATGCGAGCTTCAACTGGAAGCCAGTGGAGAGAGCGGAGGAGCGGGGTGACGTGAGCGAACTTGGGAAGGTTGAACACCAGACGGGCTGCGGCGTTCTGGATGAGTTGTAGGGGTTTAATGGCACAGGCAGGGAGCCCAGCCAACAGCGAGTTGCAGTAATCCAGACGGGAGATGACAAGTGCCTGGATTAGGACCTGCGCTGCTTCCTGTGTGAGGCAGGGTCGTACTCTGCGGATGTTGTAGAGCATGAACCTACAAGAACGGGCCACCGCCTTGATGTTAGTTGAGAACGACAGGGTGTTGTCCAGGATCACGCCAAGGTTCTTAGCGCTCTGGGAGGAGGACACAATGGAGTTGTCAACCGTGATGGCGAGATCATGGAACGGGCAGTCCTTCCCCGGGAGGAAGAGCAGCTCCGTCTTGCCGAGGTTCAGCTTGAGGTGGTGATCCGTCATCCACACTGATATGTCTGCCAGACATGCAGAGATGCGATTCGCCACCTGGTCATCAGAAGGGGGAAAGGAGAAGATTAATTGTGTGTCGTCTGCATAGCAATGATAGGAGAGACCATGTGAGGTTATGACAGAGCCAAGTGACTTGGTGTATAGCGAGAATAGGAGAGGGCCTAGAACAGAGCCCTGGGGGACGCCAGTGGTGAGAGCGCGTGGTGAGGAGACAGATTCTCGCCACGCCACCTGGTAGGAGCGACCTGTTAGGTAGGACGCAATCCAAGCGTGGGCCGCGCCGGAGTTGCCCAACTCGGGGAGGGTGGAGAGGAGGATCTGATGGTTCACAGTATCGAAGGCAGCCGATAGGTCTAGAAGGATGAGAGCAGAGGAGAGAGAGTTAGCTTTAGCAGTGCGGAGGGCCTCCGTGATACAGAGAAGAGCAGTCTCAGTTGAATGACTAGTCTTGAAACCTGACTGATTTGGATCAAGAAGGTCATTCTGAGAGAGATAGCGGGAGAGCTGGCCAAGGACGGCACGTTCAAGAGTTTTGGAGAGAAAAGAAAGAAGGGATACTGGTCTGTAGTTGTTGACATCGGAGGGATCGAGTGTAGGTTTTTCAGAAGGGGTGCAACTCTCGCTCTCTTGAAGACAGAAGGGACGTAGCCAGCGGTCAGGGATGAGTTGATGAGCGAGGTGAGGTAAGGGAGAAGGTCTCCGGAAATGTTCTGGAGAAGAGAGGGGGAATAGGGTCAAGCGGGCAGGTTGTTGGGCGGCCGGCCGTCACAAGACGCGAGATTTCATCTGGAGAGAGAGGGAGAAAGAGGTCAGAGCACAGGGTAGGGCAGTGTGAGCAGAACCAGCGGTGTCGTTTGACTTAGCAAACGAGGATCGTATGTCGTCGACCTTCTTTTCAAAATGGTTGACGAAGTCATCTGCAGAGAGGGAGGAGGGGGGGGGGGAGGAGGATTCAGGAGGGAGGAGAAGGTGGCAAAGAGCTTCCTAGGGTTAGAGGCAGATGCTTGGACTTTAGAGTGGTAGAAAGTGGCTTTAGCAGCAGAGACAGAAGAGGAAAATGTAGAGAGGAGGGAGTGAAAGGATGCCAGGTCCGCAGGGAGGCGAGTTTTCCTCCATTTCCGCTCGGCTGCCCTGAGCCCTGAAGACTACTAGTAGACTTAGTAAATTAATAGTAAACCTTTCAGTGTAAGAACAAGGGCAGTCCTTTTTTTCAACATACCTCCTACCTGACTTTAGTGAAGGAGAGAGCAGTGCAGTACTGCACTCAACTACCCCCCGACACAACAGTGAGTTATATCACAGCAATCTGTGCCTCAGAGGACGTCCAAATCCCTCTATTAATTAAAACTAGAGAACTAATCTGACTTTTCATTTCTCACTTCTCTGTGCAGCCGAGTCTCTATGTGATGGTGCACAGGCCTGGCAGCACTCAGAAAGAGGAGTGGGTCCCAAATTGCACCCTAGTCCCTTTATAGTGTGCGCTACTTTTGACACAGGGCGCTGGTCAAAAAGTAATGCACTATACAGGGAATAGGGTCCCATTTGGTGTGCAAACTGGGCTCTGATCTGATCCAGGCACTGCGAAAAGAGGGCACAGACGTTAGTCATCCAAATGGGATGCAGGTTAATTTTAAGTTACTAAGGCAGATGGATTTTTCCTTTACCAGGGGTTGAGAGAAATCCTCTGGAAACATATTTGTTCATTAAGTGGCAATGGGGCTTGACAGCCCTGCTCCCTAGCAGCAGAAGCATGGCTGCTAACGTATTCTGATGAGGCCTACGACATAGCTGAATGGGGGGGGCGAGTGAGAGAAAGAGAGAAAGAGTGAGAGAAAGAGAGAAACAGCAGAGGTGAAAGAAGTGCTGGAGGAGAGGAGGAAAAGCAGCAGGCTAGGGAGACTGGTCCTGAAGAGAGACAGACAGACCTGGAGAAACCATGCAGCGTAATTACTCACTGGAAATCACTGCTACACAAAGTCACCTTGGGAAAAACACTGAGAAGTGGGAGGAACAAGGTACAGGTTTGCTGTCACAGACATTTGCAAGAAATAAGCATAAACACAAAAAGAGAATGAGAAAAGCAAAGCACTGAACAAGAGAACCGATTTAAAGTCCCCTTTAAAAACATACCTTAAAAAAAGGCCATACCTTCATCTACAAATCTCAACAACATGAAGAATTCAATGAAACGTTCTTCGTCGCTTTATGTTCCATGCGTAGTATTTTCATGTGTAGAGAACAAATCCCGCTTCTGACGTTGTGCCAACAAAGCCCTCCGATGCCAGTCTATGTAAAGCATCCCACTGGGCATAGACAGAAATTCAACGTCTAGGCCACCTTGGTTCATTGAAATGACGTGAAAATAACGTTGGTTCAAACAGTGTTTGCCCAGTGGGATGACATTCAAGGTCTCCACTAAAACTGTACATATGCTCCACGGTGCTCGAGCATCTCACATAGATTACCAACGAAGAGGCCGCATTAGCAGCAAGCTGGCTCGGTGGATTCCGCAGACACTTGGACTCGACTCTGAAACCCAGGCGGTGTCCTAAAACGGCACCATATTCCCTACATAGTGCACTAACTGTGACCAGGTCAAAAGTAGTGCCCTTACGTAGGGAAGGCTAACCGTCCTCCATAAAGGACAGTAAAGTGGGGATTACTACTCTCTGACCGTTCCAGAAGGCGAAAGGTCTGTGAAACCACAACAAATAAAAAGCTGTGTCACAAAAAGCTAGCCGATGGCAGGAAGGCAACGGAGACGAGCTCGACAAGACACTCCACCCCTGTGGTTTCACTTACGAGTCTTAGTGTTCGCACGTCTGCTTCCACGACCTTCATTAGCAGAGTATTAATATCCATACAGCCAGGCATTAAGCTTAGAAACTCCTAATTCATTTCCCCATATTGTAAACCTGTCACGTGTGTAGTTTGACAAACAATGTGGCGCCGCTAGATTGGAGATGAAACATGGCTGTCTGTGTGACGGATAAGAAGACGGACGAAGAGGAAGGACATTTCTCCCTCTGCGTTGGAAACATGAAGGTTGCGCTGCATCTTGGGCTGGATCGTTACAATGCAGACGTGACAGCCAGCGCCTGGAACAAAGGCCTGCTGAGAGAGAAAAGAGACGAGAAGAGTCTTTGTCCCAATTGGTACTCTTTTCCATACATAATAACATGTCCTTATTATTACGTGGGTACTTATATTTGCCCTATTTCAATTGAATTGGAAATGTGTTTTCTTTTTTTTTTTTTGCATATCCCAACTCACAGGTCACAGCCAGGGTCTTCCCTACACAGTGCACTATACAGAGAGGCAGAGTAAACCCAGTCTGCATCTAAAAGAGGATGCCTCTAATCTTACTTTGCATCTTAACAATGGCTGCAAGGAGAGGGGGGGGAAAGAGGGGGGGAAAGGAAGGCAAGATTGGACCACAGAGAGGATTTGGACCGTTTTATAGCATTTCTTCTCTAAAAACCACAATATTCTCTATATACTGTAGATAATGTTTTGGAAACTACATTCCAGAAGACAACTTTTACATCCCAAATCGCACCATATTCCCTATATAGTGCACTACTTCTGACCAGGGCGCCGTTTGTGACTCAACCAATATTCCCAAAGCTCACTCCCCCTCCCTGAGCCTGATGGTAGTTGTGTACTTCTGCCTGGCTGGTTGCAACTGGCTCCAACACAAAAGCTGCTGCTCTTCTGATTTGCTGCTCCTGTGGATGATGCCTTCTGCAGCTGAATGAAAGCAACACACAAGGCAATCTGTGTCTCTTTTAGTACCAAACAAAGATACAAAACACCGCCGAAGAAGGGCAATCATACCTCCCACTGCCAATCATCTGGGCCTCACGAACACAAGTTTCCTCTGGGAGATCGATAGCTAGGTCTTTTCCAAGTCGTGGCTCCAGGCACAATCTCGACGAGGAGAGTTATCTAGAAACGTTAGATCCTGTCTGCTACTGGGAGGTGGACAAAGAGATGGAGTCCGCCGACCTGCAGCGTTAGTTCAGCCTACCTCAGTGCTAGTTGGTGGGAGAGTCAGAGTCTTGTGCTGCTGAGAGATGGGGTACCTCAGAGAGCTGCTAGAGCTCATGGGTAATCCACCCCGGCGCCGTGTCCGCCTATTGCCGCTACTCTGCTTTCTGCTCCTCCTTCGGGATTCCGAGGACAAACTGAATTGTGAGGACGGCCGAGGCCTGGTCCTGTAATACCTTCCTCACCCCATGTGCGAGAAGCCTCTCATTGGTCCCTGTTGCGCCGGTCCCTGGTCATTGGTCTCTTATCATGCTGCTGCTACCGATGCCTTCCTGCCTACTACTGATGACACGGATGACAGCGATGGACATTAGGAAGGAAGGTTGTCCCTGAGCTGGGCTGGGTTTAAAACAGGACCGGACCACTGTGCCCAGTGCACACCGCTCCTCTGGGGTCTCCATCATGTCCCTTTGGCAGCAGATTATTTGCCCTCCCTTACGCAAGTCAGTCTCTGCAGTGACGGCATGTTGCTGCTAAAACAGCACACAGGTCTGCAGCAAACTGCTCTGCTCTCTCAAATCAAATCTTATTGGTCACGTACACATTGTTAGCAGATGTTCATGCGAGTGTAGCGAAATGCTTGTGCTTCTCGTTCCAACAGTGCAGTAATATCTAACAATTCCCAACACCTACCTAAAACACACAAATCTAAAGGGGTGGATGAGAATATGTACATATAGTATATGGATGAGTAATGGCCGAGCGGCATAGGCAATAGTAGATAGTAAAAAATACAGTATATACATGTGGCATGAGTAATGTAAGATATGTAAACATTATTAAAAAGTGACATTATTTGAAGTGGCAAATAAATAACACGATCCGGGATCGTGAATACAGCCTCAAGCTCATTACCATAACGCAACGTTAACTATTCATGAAAATCGCAAATGAAATGAAATAAATATGCTAGCTCTCAAGCTTAGCCTTTTGTTAACAACACTGTCATCTCAGATTTTCAAAATATGCTTTTGAACCATAGGAAAACAAGCATTTGTGTAAGATTATTGATAGCTAGCGTAGCATTTAGTGTAGCATTCAGCATGCAACATTTTCCACAAAAACAAGAAAAGCATTCAAATAAAATCATTTACCTTTGAAGAACTTCGGATGTTTTCAATGAGGAGACTCAGATAGCAAATGTTCCGTTTTTCCTGAAAGATTCTTTGTGTAGGAGAAAACGCTCCGTTTTGTTCGTCACGTTTGGCTACCAAAAACAAAACGAAAATTCCGTCATCAAAACGCCAAACTTTTTTCCAAATTAACTCCATAATATCGACTGAAACATGGTAAACGTTGTTTAGAATCAATCCTCAAGGTGTTTTTCACATATCTCTTCGATGATATATCGTTCGTGGAAGTCTCCTCTCTCCTCTGAATCACATGCAAGAATGCTTGCAGCTGGAGATTACGCACCAATTTCGACAAAGGACACCGGGCGGACACCTGGTAAATGTAGTCTCTTATGGCCAATCTTCCAATGATATGCCTACAAACACGTCACAATGCTGCAGACACCTTGGGGAAACGGCAGAACGTGTAGGCTCGTTCAGGGCGCATTCACAGCCATATAAGGAGACAATGGAAAACAGCGCCTCAAATTTTGCTAATTTCCTGTTTGAAGTTTCATCTTGGTTTCGCATGTAGCATCAGTTCTGTGGCACTCACAGATAATATCTTTGCAGTTTTGGAAACGTCAGAGTGTTTTCTTTCCAAAGCTATCAATTATATGCATAGTGGAGCATCTTTTCGTGACAAAATATCTTGTTTAAAACGGGAACGTTTTTTAATCCAAAAATGAAATACTGCCCCTAGTGTTCCAAGAGGTTAAAGTGACTAGTGACCCATTTATGAAATGCAAAATTGTCCGGTGACTATTTTTATGAATTGTTCAGCAGTCTAATGGCTTGGGCTGTAGAAGCTGTCGAGGAGCCTTTTGGGCCTAGACTTGGTGCTCAGGTACCACTTGCCGTTCGGTAGCAGAGAAAACAGTCTATAACTTGGGTGACTGGAGTCTGACAATTTTATGGGCTTTCCTCTGACACCACCTATTATATAAGTCCTGGATGGCAGGAAGCTGGCCCCAGTGATGTACTGGGCCGTTCGCACTACCCTCTGTAGCGCCTTACGGTCAGATGCCGAGCAGTTGCCATACTAGGCGGTGATGCGACCGGTCAGGATGCTCTCGATGGTGCAGCTGTAGAACCTTTTGATGATCCGGGGACACATGGCAAATAGTTTCAGTCTCCTGAGGGGGAAAAGGTTTTGTTGTGCCCTCTTCCCAACTGTCTTGGTGTGCTTGGACCATGTTAGTTTGTTGGTGATGTGGACACCAAGGAACTTGAAGCTCTCAACCTGCTCCACTACAGCCCCATCGATGTTAATGGGGGCTTGTTCGGCCTGCCTTTTCCTGTAGTCCCCAATCATCTCCTTTGTCTTGCTCACATTGAGGGAGAGGTTGTTGTCCTGGCACCACACTGCCAGTTCTCTGACCACCTCCCTATGGGCCGTCTTATCATTATCGGTGATCAGGCTGCCACTGTTGTGTCGTCAGCAAACTTAATGATGGTGTTGGAGTCGTGTTTGGTCACGCAGTCGTGGGTGAACAGGGAATACAGGAGGGGACTAAGTACACGCCACTGAGGGTCCTAGTGTTAAGGATCAGCATGGTAGACGTGTTGTTACCTACTCTTACCACCCAGGGGCGGCCCGTCAGAGACTCCAGGATCCAGTTGAACGCTGAGTTGTAGTCAATGAACAGCATTCTCACATAGGTGTTCCTTTTGTCCAGGTGAGAAAGGGCTGTGTGGAGTGCGATTGAGACATCTGTGGACCTGTTGGGGCATTATGCGAATTGTAGTGGGTCTAGGGTGTCCGGGAGGATGCTGTTGATGTGAGCCATGACCAGGCTTTCAAAGCCTGTTTGGGGGGGTGATATTTAACGATTTTAGAGTGATTATTTTTTTAATATGATTTGTCAGTACATTATGTAAATGTTTTGCTGATACAGTGGTTCAGTTTTAGAAATTGTTAACCATAATAGATCTTATTATGCCATAGTATTCCTTGTTATTTGTATTTATTGTGTGTATATATACTCGTAATGTATTTTTATTTTATGGGTGAACAGGGAGTACAGGAGAGGGCTGAGAGCACACACCCTTGTGGGGCCCCAGTGTTGACGGTCAGTGAAGTGGAGATGTTGCTCCCTACCTTTAACACCTGGGGGCGGCCCGTCAGAAAGTCCAGGACCCAGTTGCACAGGGATGGGTTGAGACCCAGGGCCTCCAGCTTGATGATGAGCTTGGAGGGTACTATGGTGTTGAATGCAAAGCTGTAGTCAATGAACAACATTCAGCACTCTCCATCCCCTTCTCTATTATCTTATTTTTAAATATGCATTGTTGAGAAGGGCCCGCAAATAAGCATTCAACTGTTAGCCTACACCGGTTGTCGACGATGTACGTGACCAATACAATTTGATTTCGTTTAATCCTCTCCAGTCTCATAGGAAAATTGCGAAGAGATACGCTTCCATTATTTCTGACTATAATTGAGGCGGGAATGCTGATGCTTCCAGATTTCTCCTGTGTCACAGCAGCAACAGCAGCAGGGAGGAAAGAGGAGATAAGACCCGGAGCTGGCGAGCTGGTGGAGAAAATCACCAATCGATTCTAATTAGAGGCCTTTGTTCACCTCCAGAGGCGGAACCGCGTCTGCCAGCAGTGCAGTTTTAACCTTTCGTCTGTTTTTCACCAGCAGCAGATGTAGAAAGACAAATCCTGCCTTTTAGTCAATTGCCAACTTATTATATTTCTTTAACTTCTCCAGCTCCTAGTAAGAAAAGTCCTGACAGAGATCACTTGGAGCATTTTACCAGAATAAAGAATGGAGGAAGCAGTGCTTTGTGATCTCAAGAGGGCAATTTGTCAGCCTGCTTTTCAATGCTTTAAGAAGCAATGAAATTGAGCACACACAGCAAGGTCACCCCCCTGAGAAGTGTTTTACTACAACACATACCAGTTGCTGAGGAAAGGCCGTGTCTGTCTGTCTGTCTGTCTGTCTGTGTTCGTGTGTGAGGCTGAGCCAGACATAAGCAGGGTCATAACAAGTGTGCCCTGGTCAGCCAGAGAAAGCAATTGAGCAGACAGATTCTTCATGTGTAATGGACTCTAACAAAGCAAAGTAGGAACATTCCATGGCTGTGTTTTCTAAGAGGCGATGAGTTGGGAAATCATGTGTGCCATGGCTGAGAGGCCCATTCTGCCAGTCTCAGTGGTGCCGTTAGGCATGCCTGGGCACATTACAACTGTTCACCAGAGGCACTCTGCCCAAGGACTGGCAAGGCCGAGAGAGCAGCATCGAAACACATCAACACATGAGACCAGGGTTGTATTCACTAGGCACCAAATGGAAGGAAACGGACTGAAAACATGGAAAAGATTTATATGAACTTGTCCAATAAGAAACAAAATGTTCCTTTGTCATTTTAAAATGGTGTGCGCTAACGAATAACCCAGACCAGTTCTGCCATTTCCACCATGTGAGTGCAATCTTCCACTCACAATCACCGAAGGGAGAAAGCACTTATCCTCTTATCACAGTAAACACATCCAACGTCCCCAAAGAGTAATGCCACTGGACCTGGACATAGGGAAGGATAGAGGGATGGAGGGAAGGGGGTTCTTGGTTTCCTCATTTAATAAACAAAGAGCTTAAGCCCAGCTCCTGATTGTCTAAACCCCCCGAGTCACAGGCTGTGTCCCAAATGGCACCATTTTCCCTTTATAGTGCACGACGCTCTGTTCAAAAGTAGGGTACTATAAAGGGAATAGGGTGCCATTTGGGACGCAAACACAGAGTGTGATTAGCGGTTTCAGTCGAGTTGACCTGAGGGAAGAAGCTCTGTGTGAAATGGACAAGAGCTCTCCTGCCAGCTGTTATGTAACCACTGTTGACCACAGTTAGCAGGCTAGCAGCCACGGACACAGTTCAGAGTCACAACCCCATCAGAAGGTTGCGTGTGATCCGATAGCGATCAAGGGGTGTGCATCAGAGTTGGGATTTGTAGTTGGACTGATGGAGTATTAACACCGGCTAATATTTCCTGTGTGTGAAGTGGTGTTGTCAGCGAACCATAGTGGGTAGTCTGCTTCCCGAATGGCACCCCATTCCCAATATACATTTCATTCAGAAAATATTCAGACCCCTCAACTTTTGTTACATTCCAAAATGGATTAAAATCTTTATCAATCCACACACGACAAAGACAAAACACATTTAGACATTTTTGCAAATGTGTTAAAAATGTCCAACTGAAATATCACAATTAGGTAAGTATTCAGACCCTTTACTCAGTACTTTGTTGAAGCACTTTTCGCAGCGATTACAGCCTCAAGTCTTCTTGGGTATAACACTACAAGTTTGGTACACCTGTATTTGGGGAGTTTCTCAAGCTCTGTCAGGTTGGATGGGGTGCGTAGCTCCACAGCTATTTTCAGGTCTCTCCAGAGATGTTCGATCGGGTTCAAGTCCGGGATCTGGCTTGGCCACTCTAGGACATTCAGAGACTTGTCCCGAAGCCACTCCTGCATTGTCTTGCCTGTGTGCTTAGGGTCGTTGTCCTGTTGGAAGGTGAACCGTCGCCCCAGTCTGAGGTCCTGAGCACTCTGGAGCAGGTTTTCATCAAGGATATATCTGTACATTGCTCTGTTCATCTTTCCCCTCGATCCTGACTAGTCTCCCAGTGCCTGCCGCTGAAAGACATTCCCACAGTATGATGCTGCCAACGCCATGCTTCATCGTAGGAATGGAGCCAAGTTTTCTTCAGATGTGACACTTTGCATTCTCGAGCCTAGGCCCCACACAGTCTTCTTAATTTACATCAACAGGCAGTAGGAAGCTCTCTCATCCATTTATATGCAGATGAAACAGTCTTATACCCAGCTGGCCCCTCCCCAGATTTTAATAAGTTAAACGCTCTACAACAAAGCTTTGTTAGTGTCAAACAAGCTTTCACTTCCCTTAATCTTGTTCTGAACACCTCCAAAACAAAAGGTCATGTGGTTTGGTAAGAAGAATGCCCTTCGCCCCACATGTGTGATTACTACCTCTGAAGGTTTAGAGCTTGAGGTAGTCACCTCATACAAGTACTTGGGAGTATGGCTATAAGACTCAATCATGGACACTCTTACTGACAGTTGTGGCTGCTTTGTGTGATGCATTGTTGTCTCCACCTTCTTGCCTTCGTGCTGTTGTCTGTGCCCAATATTGTTTTGTGCTGCTACCATGTTACGTTACTACCATGTTGTCATGTGGTGTTGCTGCCATGCTGTGTTGTCATGTGTTGTCGTCTTAGGTCTCTCTTTATGCAACTCTCTTGTCATGATGTGTGCCCCGTCCCCGCAGGAGGCCTTTTGCCTTTCGGTAGGCCGTCATTGTAAATCAAAATTTGTTCCCGACTTGCCTAGTTAAATAAAAAAAGGTTAAATTAAAAAAAATGGTCAAAATAGTTCAATTTTGGTTTTATCAGACCAGAGAATTTGGTTTCCAATGGCCTAAGTACTTTAGGTAACTTTTGGCAAACTCCAAGTGGGGTGTCATGTGCCTTTTACTGAGGAGTGGCTTCCGTTTGGCAACTTCACCATAAAAGGCATGACTGGTAGAGTGCTGCAGAGATGGTTGTCCTTCTGGAAGGTTCTCCCATTTCCACAGAGGAACTCTGAAGCTCTGTCAGGGTGCTCATCGGGTTCTTGGTCACCTCCATGACCAAGGCCCTTCTCCCCCGATTGCTCAGTTTGGCTAGGCAGCCAGCTCTAGGAAGAGTCTTGGTGGTTCCAGACTTCTTCCATTTAAGAATGATGGAGGCCACTGTGTTCTTGGGGACCTACAATGCTGGAGACATATTTTGGTACCCTTCCCCCGATCTGTGCCTCGACAGAATCCTGTCTTGGAGCTCTACGGACAATTCCTTCGACCGCATGGCTTGGTTTTTGCTCTGACATGCACTGTCAACTGTGGGACCTTATATTGACAGGTGTGCACCTTTCCAAATCATGTCCAATCAATTGAATTTACCACAGGTGGACTCGAATCAAGTTGTGGAAACATGTCAAGGATAATCAACGGAAACAGGATGCACCTGAGCTCAAATTCAAAATCTCATAGCCAAGGGTCTGAATACTTATGTAAGTAAATAAGGTACCCATTTATTTATTTTTAAATACATTCCCAAAAAACTGCTTTCACTTTATCATTATGGGTATTGTGTGTAGATTGATATGTAAAAAAAAAATAATAATAATAATAATATATATATATATATATAGAATCAATTTTAGAATGAGGCTGTAACGTAACAAAATGTGGAAAAAGTGAAGGGGTCTGAATTCTTTCTGAATGCACTGTAGGTAGTGCACTACTGATGTGATAGCTGGGTTTTAATTCA
Organism: Oncorhynchus nerka; assembly: GCF_034236695.1. NCBI lineage: Eukaryota > Metazoa > Chordata > Actinopteri > Salmoniformes > Salmonidae > Oncorhynchus > Oncorhynchus nerka. The sequence goes on along the minus strand of NC_088398.1, from coordinate 43,562,595 downwards.
AGACATGACTGTACTGCTCCTGTAGCCACTACAGAGAGATGAGCCCATTAACGTCTGACCTCTAACCTCACCACACACAACCTCCACATAGAAAGTCTGCTGGAACACACTCCACTCTATTCCGTTTGTTTAGAAGGAAAACTGGAGACTTCGTGACATTTCAAGGGTCAAGTCAATAATCCGACGCGTCGGGCTGTGAGAAGCAGCCAGCCATACGGCTCACATTCTGGTTTCCGATGAGCTGTCAGAGAGGCACTAGCGACATAGTCAGGCGCACCGCCGAACGTGCCTTCCTCTCTCTGCCCCCCGTCAACAGGCAGCCGCTATCCTGCATGGAGCCGAGGAGCGAGCATGACTAAGATGTGTGTGTACATTAAGATCCAGAGGATGAAATGCGAGCAGACACATTTTGGCGGCCTCCTTGGCTAGTGTTCACCCCTCCCCTGGGAGACCCCACAGGAAGCATGCAGTGGCACAGCGTGATCAATGGAGAGCTCGTTAGTGGACCGGCCTTCCCCTCAAAGTCATTATTACGGGACGGGAGGGAGAGGGGTCATTAGAATGCATGCTCAGCTCAACTGTCTCCTCGTCTCCTGTGAATGGCACCACACCACTCAGTATTCAGTGAGGGACACTCTACTGGGGCACAGTCTGCATCCCAAATGGCACCTTATTCCCCATGTAGTGCACTACTTTTGACCAGGACTAATGGAAGACTAGCAGCTAGGCCGGGCCCCAACAGGACCTAGTTAGAAGAGGGGACTTCCCTACGTCCATTTGTCCCTCCCCCCTTGCAAATCAGACAGTCGTTTCCCCAGCAGCTTCGAATAGGCCCAGTTGTAAACGGCTAGGCTACATTACAGCTTGAAGAATTCCTCTCTGGTTGTTGACTTGGTTACACCCTGTGTCTCCAAGGCCAGGCCAGGATGCGGTGATTAAATCATAAACTAGGCTGCTCCGGAGGAGTCTGGATGAAAGCAGACAGCAACTTCCTCCTCTTTTCCTGCTTTTCATTATTGCAGGGGATTATTCTAGCCTTCAGCCATGTACAACACCCCCTAGTAGAGGGCTACGCGGAGTCAGCCAACGTTCCCCATACACATCACGAGTAGGAGTACCATTCTCTTCGCACTCACACATTTTCCATTTACCAACTTAAAAATGGTAGCCTAAGCTTTCGCTTTGAGAAAAAGGCCCACATTCCCCTGTCCGGGTTCACTGTGTCTAACTAAAAACACAGAGTGAGCGCAGATGAATGCAGAGTTTCATTGCATATAATGACTGTGTTATTGTCTTAAGCCCACAATGCCACGCTCCGGTGCTTATTACATATTCACAGGGATAACATTAGCAATAATGTGGCAGAGAAGGCATTCAAAGACTCGGGCTCTCTCATTATTGCTGAATTCACAGAAAAGGGGAAGTTGACTGGCTGAGTATCATTCTTTGGCTTCCCACCAGTCTCCAGTTCCACTCCACTCTAAATGGAACCCCTTCAGCTAAATACATTCTTTGCACAATGATAAATATGAGAGAGAAAGAGAGCGTGTAAAGTTAATTTGAAAAACTTGTAAGGAGAGAAAAACCCTCAAGTCTGAGTGAGAGGAGTGTGAAAGAGCGGAGTAAAAAGAGTAGGCTGTGATAAGCTGAAGCGGTGGCTGTGATAAGCTGAAACGGTGGCTGTGATTAGCTGATTTGGTGGCTGTGATTAGCTGAAACGGTGGCTGTAATAAGCTGAAACGGTGGCTGTAATAAGCTGAAACGGTGGCTGTAATAAGCTGAAACGGTGGCTGTAATAAGCTGAAACGGTGGCTGTAATAAGCTGAAACGGTGGCTGTAATAAGCTGAAACGGTGGCTGTGATAAGCTGAAACGGTGGCTGTGATAAGCTAAAACGGTGGCTGTGCCATTTGAGAGGCAACCCCAGTAATAACTAGCACTTCCAGTCTGACGGCCCAAAAACCCTCATATGAACACCAAGCACTCTCTGGTTCATTAGCAGTCAGGAGCAGAGGGGGCACCACTGCAAATTAACAGCGAACGCAACCAAAGAAATCTTGACCAGCCTGTCCTTGTTTGGGCATTGGGCAGAGTGGGGTGAAGAAGTACGGGGAGAAGTTTTAGCGTATGGACCAGGTAATTAACTACCATCCCAGCAACGACTGACATCCATGAGGCACCTAGCTTCCTCCCAACTTCCCTTCACCGCTCGTCAACTAGTCTCTCCAACTACCTTTAAAAACTCTGTCAGGACGGATCAACTTACTCTCCCCAATCCCAAACAAGAATTACTTTTAAAAGTTTTTTTTTTTAAAGTGACATCGACAGGTGCTCTCCAATGTTACCCGCCTTTCTGTTGACTTGGGTAAACAACGGGAGTGTGGAGAGCTGCCATGGACGGAGCGAGAGATGGAGCGAGGGGTGTGAGTCAGAGCGTGTCCCTTATACAGATGGCTCATCGCTCGGTTCGCACTACATGGATCTCTCGATTGTGAACGCACTGCACGGGCTGGGCACAACTTAGTCACCATTTCCAGCCTACCGTCAGCTAGGACTACCTGTCAAAAAGTCAGAGCATTCTTAGCCATCTCTCTCTGTGTCCCCAAAAAGTCAATACAGCCTCTCGTCGCAAAGTAAGTCAGGTGAAAAATGTCAAATGTAAAAACCACAACCTCTTGAGAAGGCATTTTCTACAGTAAATCGGGGGGCAGCCCTTCAGTAGCTTAATGAGATAGTAACAGTGTGGTTGTGTAAGAGCGCGGAGATAAAGTACAGCATGTCCATCTTCTCGAGCCGCGACACAATGAGAGCTGTGAAACAGAGGGTTGGAATGATACGGGTGTGACAAAAAAACAAAAAAAAGTATTTGGGCAGTGAAACAGTACGACAGGGTGCTATGGAGCTTCCAGTACCTGCTCTTTGACGGAGGCCAGGATGGTGTTGGCGGTGCTGTCGGCCTCCATGTTCCGGTCGGGGAGTTGGGCTCCCTCTCTGACGGTCAGCAGAAGCCCCTCCTCCGTCGCTGGGCTCTGCTCAGGAGCTGGCATTCCTCCTGCAGACAGACAGACACTTTGGTCACCCAATACACTCCTCTGATACATACATGTGTGTTAAGTTTGTGTACACATGACCCAACCAATGGCATCCCCACGCCATCGGCACAGTAAACAGAGGCAATAATACACACAAGCTTGTACAGATCCCACAATATAGTCTCTCTCTCTCCCTCTCTCTCTCTCTCCCTCTCAAAAACAGCAGACTAATACACACCTACCCATGCCAGCTGGAGCAATCCACAGACAGTCAGCGACACTGAGTCAATTCCATATGGCCCTGAGGCAATAAACAACTTCAGTGACGACTGACTGTATACAGACTCGTAAAAAAAAAAAACTCCAAAAAACACACGAAATCTTCAAGTCCAAAAAAAGGAAACGTGACTTTCACCCAATTCCAAGAAAACACACAAATCCTACCGCGTACCTCGGGAACAGAGTAAAATGCACGTCAGCAGGCCTACGGAGGAGATACTTTGTTCTTCTTCCCTTGCTCCTGGGCGTCAGGAGTGACCGTGTAAAAGTAGTTCTGGCCCGATGACAGGCCAAGCGCCAGAGGACTGCATGGGGAGGCAGTTTCTGATCCATTTTTACGTGAAGGAGCCTGTTTAAGCACCTGAGCCGTAGCCGGGCTGAGGGCTCACAGGGGTGCCGCATTGGTGTCAGGCTGAGATAAGACAACAGGCCGAGGTATAACGGGGGGCATTGGGGAAACAGGGATGTCACAAGGACTTTTACTGCTTCTTCAATCCTCCACTGCTGCTGTCATCTGGTCTGAATGCTACAGTCGATCCAGTCCCTCGACAGAACGGGAGCATATTGGAGGTATGGAACCCAAATTACACCCTATATAGTGCAATGCATAGTAAAGTGCCCTATGCTGAAGTGCTCCACGGGCTCTGATCAAAAGTACTATACTAAATAGGGAATAGGGTGTCATTTCAGATGCTGATAGTGTCTGAGGTAATGGTTGGTCTATTTCTTAATTATTTCTTTGGATTGTGTGCGAATTGTTTTGAGTTTTTATTGCTCGGTATTACGACACAGTTGGAGCTAGACACACAAGCCTTTCACTGCACCTGCGATAAGATCTGTAAATCCGCGTACGCAACCAATAAAACTTTGATTTGATTGTGAGTCCGTCTCAGATCTCCTCTGCGCAAAATCGCAGTCTGGATATTGGCTACTGAGGAGAGTCATTTAACCATGTCCTTATTTACACAGCCAAGAGCTCCAACCCTCCCAGCATAACTCAATAAGACCTCCATGGAACTGGCTCTTTTTATATGCCTTATTCATTATGGCAGTCAGCTGGTGATTGGTGGATTCATTCTGCTGGCATATTATGCCAACAATGCCATGCATTATTGAGGCTATGGAGTACAGTACAGCACTGGATGTGCATACACACCACAACCCCTGTAAAGGAATCATTTAACGCAGGCTGCCAGCCAAGCCAACAGAACACACACCATTGGGCTGTTTACAGTAGACATAGGCTCTGATGGGAAAGTCCTGTCCGGGGAAAACTAGCCAGTCTGGGAGGTCCCCGAGATAGTCGGACGATATCTGAACCCGCGGTGTTCTGGGTATTTCAAGGTCGAAGCAGATCCGATCACATGTGCGTTATTGGGTGGCAGACTGTGGATATTATTAGTATTGCAAGCATGCTGGTAGCTTTCCACCTCACAATACATACATATATATACTTTGTAATGTAGCAGGGAGGAACAAAAATGGGTTTTCCTAGTTGTTATACAGTGTTACTATTTGGCCTCAAGGAGTCTCTTGCCTTTAGTTCCCATAACATTGAGCAGAGACAGGAATCTAGAGCATCACAGTTCCAAACTGAGTGTGCTCTTCCTTGCCAAGTCAAGATGGTTACAAAAACAAGCGAAAAAACAAAAAAGTAGTTTCTGTTGATACACAGTACTCCGAAACGATTCAAAAGAACTGCATTCAGCAGGCATATCCCAGTCATTGAGAAAAACAAGACTGCTTTTGTCACAAAGTATGGAATGGCCTCTTCATGGAACCCCCTGGATAGTATGACATTATAGTATTACATTTTTTTTACAGATAACATGTAACATAACTCTTCTACACACAGATATTCAGACTGATACACGCAGGAAGACAGAAATGATGCAACATGATACGTCATTTCCACATTTTGGAAAACTGCCCACTAACCAGAGTGAAGAAAACACACACTCAGAAAACCAGTACACTTCCACAAAACGAATCTACGACCGACTAAAGAAAAAAAGGAAAATTGTGATTTGTATATTAGCTTACTGAAATCCCCCATCCTACCTGGGACAGGACTACTTAACCCATCTCAGCTCAGGGTTCTCCATAACTAAGATCAGTCGCCAGAGTGTGTTAGACATACCACAACTCTGCAGCACACTACTACTACTACCACCACCACCTGGATGTTAGAGCAGCGCTGCTGCCCAGGCAAGTTCTTCAGGATCACCTTAGTTGTTGTCCTTCAAAACGAGAGGCGGGGGGGAAAAAAGGAAAATATGAACTGGAGGCTTGTGAAAAGCTCCTATGCATCAGGTCTCTGCAGGGTTGTTTGGCATCTGGTAGTTTCAAAGTAAAGCTAGAGGCTGCCTGCCAAGTAACCAAGATGCAAAGGGAGTCAAAGGCAATCAGCGCTGCTTTAAAAGACCGTAATTAGGATAATGCCTCCAGGACACTACCAGGACTTCACAGGATCCAGGTGAAGTCACTCAGAACAAAAAGATGGGCCCATGTCATTATGAACCTGGTCATTTCCTCTGGTTATGCCCAAGACAAACACGGTCAATAAGACAGACAGACTACTAGAACTTTCAATGGGACTTCGGTGTCAATATTTAGGGAGGATTATTGCACCTTGTGTGAGAGTGAAAACACACCATCACAACATTAAATCTGTCTGGAGTAAGGAGCTTTCCCTAGATGACCCCCCCCCCCCCATTGCACAAGCAGAAAACACAGGCACACACACACAGAGACAACTAACCCATAGTCAGGTTCTCCATTTCTTCTGGCCATAACACTGGGCTAATCTGACCTCTCCCTGCCATCTACTGGGCACAGGATATAAACTAGAGCTGGAAGTACACGCAAGGGTCAAGGAATCAGCAAAACAACGAGCATCTGTAAAACGTTATTAACAAGCTACCAACTGGCTGCTCAGCTAAGCAGCCTTGACAAGACAAATCCAAATCCTATTTCCAAGTCATTAAAATCCACGGCATCTCCAGCTCTGCCAAGAAACCGCTTCGCATATGACCCCACCCGGACTCCCGCCAACGCCAACCAGGTCACATGGTCTAGTAGTCCAGTCAGTGACCTCATATTCCAGTTACTCTTCCAAGCAATCGAGCAGCAGAATTGTGTCTGTGTACCGCAGCAGGGAACGGTCAATGTGGTGGGAAGGGGTTCAAATGAAAAAAAGGTTGAAAAAGTAGTCTAGCAGATCAGTGGAGAAGATGTAAATGGTCCTAGACTAGGGTTCTAGACTAGGGTTCTAGACTAGGGTTTAATATTTTCCCAGGATTTTACTAAAATGTTCCATACCATGAATAAAATCCCTTTTCTGCCGGGTAACCCGGTATTTCCTGCCCAAACCGGAAGTATCATTCAAGAGCATATACAGCGCAACTGGAAAGTTGGGACACCTTGAATTTTTCCACAGTTACGATACAGCCTTATTCTAAAATTATTCTAGAATTTGGCAAATTTATTAAAACTAAAAAACAGAAATATGTTGTTGACATAAGTATTCAGACCCTTGGCTATGAGACTCGAAATTCAGCTCAGGTGCATTGTGTTTCCCTTGATCATCCTTGGAGACCACCTGTGGTTAATTATGTTGACTGGACATGATTTGGAAAGGCACACCTGTCTATATAAAAGGTCCCACAGTTGACAGTGCATGTCTGAGCAAATACCAAGCCATGAGATCTAAGGAATTGTCAGTAGAGCTCCAAGACAGGATTGTGTTGAGGCATAGATCTGGGAAATGGTACCAAAAACTGTCTGCGGCATTGAAGGTCAGTGGCCTCCAACATTCTTCAATGGGAGAAGTTTGGAACCACCAAGACTCTTCCTCTAGAGCTAGCCGCCCGGACAAATTGAGCAATCAGAGGAGAACGACCTTGGTCAGGGAGGTGACCAAGAACCCGACGGTCTCACTGACAAAGCTCCTCTGTGGAGATGGGAGAACCTTCCAGAAGGACAACCATCTCTACAGCACTCCACCAATCAGGCCTTAATGGTAGAGTGGCTAGACAGAAGCCACTCCTCAGTAAAAGGCACATGACAACCCTTTTGGAGTTTGCCAAAAGGCAAATGAAGGACTTTCAGACCATGAGGAACGAGATTCTCTGGTCTGATGAAACAAAGTTTGAACTCTGCCCTGATTTCCATTGACATGCCTGGAGGAATCCTGGCACCATCCCTACAGTGAAGCACAGTGGTGGCAGCATCATGCTGTGGGGAAGTTTTTCAGTGGCAGCTACTGGGAGACTAGTCAGGATCGAGGGAAAGATGAACAGAGCCATGTACAGAGAGATCCTCGATGAAAACCTGCTCCAGAGCGCTCAGGACCTCAGACTGGGGCAAAGATTCACCTTCCAACAGGACAATGAGCCTATGTACACAGCCAAGACAACACAGGAGTGGCTTCGGGACAAATCTCTGCATGTCATAGAGTGGCCCAGCTAGAGCCCAGACTTGAACCCAATTGAACATCTCTGGATAGAACTGAAAATAGCTGTGTGGCACTCCCCATCCAACCTGACAGAGCTTGAGAGGATCTGCAGAGAAGAATGGGAGAAACTCCACAAATACAGGTGTGCCAAGCTTGTAGCATCATACCAAAGACAAGGCTGTAATCGCTGCCAAAAGGTGCTTCAACAAAGTACTGAGTAAAGGGACTGAATACTTATGTAAATGTGCAATACATTTATTTATTTTTTAAAGTCAGACATTTGCAAACATGTTTTTGCTATGTCATTATGTGGTATTGTGTAGATTGGGGAGGAGGGGGTGATTTAATACATTTTAGAAAAAGGCTGTAACATAACAAAATGTGGTATAATTAAGGGGTCTGAATACTTTCCAGATGTACTGTAAATACAGTGCCTTGCAAAAGTATTCATCCACTTGGCATTTTTCCTATTTTGTGGCACTACAATCTGTAATTTAAATGGATTCATAATCAGATTTCATGTAATGGACATACACAAAATAGTCCAAATTGGTGAAGTAAAAAAAAAATGTTTTAAAAAAAATGGCAAAGTGGTGCGTGCATATGTATTTACCCCCTTTGCTATGAAGCCCCTAAATAATATCTGGTGCAACTAATTACCTTCAGAAGTCACATAATTAGTTAACTAAAGTCCATCTGTGTGTAATCTAAGTGTCTCATGATCTCTAGATAGATAACACACACACACACACCTGTTCTGAAAGTCCCCAGAGTCTGCAACACCACTAAGCAAGGTGCAAGCAAGCAGCATTATGAAGACCAAGGAGCTCTCAAAACAGGACAGGGACAAAGTTGTGGAGAAGTACAGATCAGGTTTGGGTTATTTAAAAAATATCAGAAACTTTGAACATTCCACGGAGCACCATTAAATCCATTATTATTATTTAACTCTTTCTCTAGTGTTACTTCAGTCCTTCCTCGCTTTCAACAGTTAAATGAAGTAAAATGTCATTGTCCTTGTCTTCATCATTTTAATGACATGCTTGAATAATATAGGACTATAAACGCGATGCAGAAGGCTTTCACTTCTTCTCATGAGGTTTGAATGGTTATGGGTCTGAATAAGGAACTGCTATAGGCTTCTTTCAAACCACCCGCGAGCTCATTTGGCTGCCGTATTTAACATTCATCAAACAAGAGCTTGGGTCCCTCTTCGAATAGTCTATTGGTATAAGAAATATTTCAACCATTATGTCCAGCAAGCTATTCTAGATTTTCCTGCATGGGAGTAGTTCTTTTTTTTAGGAGAGGCCATCGGAACACAGGTGTGTGCGCGTATAGCGCAAGAGAGAGAAGCTATAAGTTAAAAGCTTATTAGGCATAACCCATCATTAATTAGCTAAATATAAAGGCTAATACTGCATTGAAAGTATTACCTGAAAGAGTTAGGCTAGGACACACACACACACACATGAATATTGAAGAAGATAATCTATTTTGGATGCAATTTGAATGGAATTGATGGAGAGAAAGGCTGCGAGACTGTTCGCTCGGGCACGTATTTAAAGCAATGATGTAGGACTGTTTTAAATCTCTGCAGCTGCAATAGATAACAACTTTACAATTTAAAAAAAATTGACCCCCGAAAGCCAGATGGAAATGTGTCAATTAAACGTGCATCCGTTCCTTATATCACATTAGCATAGGCTATGCTGCAGCAAATTACAGTACACTTGCCCCAAAATAAAATAAAAAAACGTTACCATGAGATGAAAGGCCTACATACTTACTGAGATGGGCTGTCGGTCCCCACCTTAAGCGTTGAGGATTCATCAATGCAGTGACCAGAACGAAAGCCGTAGAGAATCCAGATTTACATATCGCATTTAATTGAACCGTTCCATTTCCCTGTCATGCTATTTATATAAATAATTTATTATAATTTACCGCTTTTACAGTTATTTATCCTGGGAAAAGGGAGTGGTTTTGGGCGGTAAATCTCAGTAACCGGGTTCCCGCCCTTTAACCCCGGTCTAAACATCAATGGGTGACTTTCAAATCTTCTGCATGATAGTTTATCTGGCTGCAGAAGCCTCTTTAAAAGAGATTCGCCGGTGCTTTTGTAGACTGTTTAGCCAGTAGTTCTGAAAGTAGCACTCACGAGCCAAAGGTGATCCCCTAAAATTGCTTACTACGTCACATAGGTGCATATATGTGCACCACATTGCTCGCTCTCGCTCTCTGCTGTGTGTGCATCTTGCTGTCACTCAAATGGTGAAGGGATGAAGCTCATTGTGACTCAAACGGTTAGGGCACTGGCCCACGTGGGGGGGGAATGAAAATAGCGCAGCAGTTTCCAGAAAAACTGTAAATCTCCTTACAGATTATGCAGGTATGAACTACACGGACACATCTGGCCCAAAGCGGGAGGTTTCAAATTCTTAGTAGTGGCCAAAGTTCCCGGAACATGGTCTTTAAAAAGGCACAATGGGGCCTCTCGGGTGGCGCAGTGGTTAAGGGCGCTGTACTGCAGCACCAGCTGTGCCACCAGAGACTCTGGGTTTGCACCCAGGCTCTGTCGTAACCGGCCGCGCCGGTAGGGATATCCTTGACTCCTGTGGCGGGCCGGGCGCACCAAGGTTGCCAGGTGCACGGTGTTTCCTCTGACACATTGGTGCGGCTGGCTTCCGGGTTGGATGCACGCTGTGTTAAGAAGCAGTGCGGCTTGGTTGGGTTGTGTATCGGAGGACGCATGACTTTAAACCTTCGTCTCTCCCAAGCCCGTACGGGAGTTGTAGCGATGAGACAAGATAGTAGCTACTAAAACAATAGGATACCACGAAATTGGGGAGAAAAAAGGGGTAAAATTCAACAGAAAAAAATAATTTAAAAAGGCACAATGAAGACATTTTTATATCAATATCAAATCATTTCTGGGTAACAATTACAACTTTACTGAAATACATTTCCATTTTAAAAAAAAGACAAACTGCTATTTAGCAATAAACTATTTCTCGAGCAAGACTTTTGCTAGGACTGTTTTAAACTGTTAGTTCTCTCAGCGGTTGTACAATATGATATAAAACACAGGAAAATCAAGTTGGACTGCACCTTCAAAAGAAGTCCACAGTAGAGACTAATTACTTCATCACTTTTCAGTTTCTCATGACAACTGACCTGTGGCCCCTGCCATGCATGGCATCTTCCCCAGGGAGCAGAGAAAAGAAAATCGAACAGATTGTCAGACAGACACATTCCTTCATCTCCCATTTCCTCATCTACAAAGAGTAGACAACCCTTCTGGTCATGAGACTGAACGCAAGGTGGCTTAGGGTAATAATACCCATTATAGCATCAGTCAACACGAGGGAAGAGAAGAACTGTGGAGAAGGCTTCATAAGGCTGATTGACACCCAAATTAACCAAGTCACAAGTGTTGAACAAAAAAAAACGTGGAAGGGAAAACCAGAGCTCAGATATAATTATACATTAGCCTGAACTTCAGAGGCAGGCAGTCTCAGCAGAGTAGCAGTTCAGATGCCGATTGCTCGGTCTTCAAACATAAAGCCTGGGAAATCGAACTTCTCAAATAGAGATGTGAGCGGACTCGAGCTAGCTACTCACAGAATTTGGAATGAAAGCCTACCACAATGTGGTGCTCCCCTTACTTTGACTACGAAATTAGGTAAGGGATTTGTACTTTTACCACATTTTAGATATACACAATTATTAATTAAATGTATGCTGTATTTGATCATTGGACCAGCAACCCTCGTACAGGTCTACCTACGCCACATGGCAAAAACTAAAGCTGATCGTACAATATGCAGAAGGCCTAATAAATGGGTTATACTGGTGCAAGTATAACATTCCATTAAAACTCTTGGCCCCCCAATCATTGGTTCCTCTGGACTTCTTAAGCCGGCATGAGGGCAGAAAACAAAGGGCATAATTAACGCCACTAGAATACTACTGATCGATGCCTTGGCCGTGTGCAATAAAGAGCTCGTAGGGAACCAGACTTCCATTACACAGCACAAAGTAGCCGTGGCAATGTCCCCAAACACCTACAATGCTTAATTGCCTCGTTCAAATAGCATATTGACTTTGCTAAATAAAAAGTGATATGCGGTCTCTGGCTGCCTTTTCAGACCTCACTAAGTGTGGTCGATACATTATTTCAGCGCTGATAAACAAAACCCCCCCAAAAATAACAGACATGAAATTGTAATTCTACGTCGGGCCAAAAAAAACAACACTTCAGCAAGAACGCAACATATTTCTTAACAAGTAGTTGTCAGCGACATATTTTGAAAGTCCCAGCCCAAACTATTAGAGACAAAGCAGATATACTTAGACTGCTGACTATAGTCAAAACCAACTACAGTAGCTGATGTAATTTGGTTTTAAAGCATGTGTTATACACAAGTTAAAAGGGAGCCTCACATACTTCACAACATGGCCTAGGCCCTGTTGTGTGACAATTGTGTGACAATTTCATGTCACACAATTTTCTCCTCCAAGTACAATGACATGAATTCTACTCAGATGAACCTCACTTCAAAGATTCGAGAGGGCAAAAAAGAGGCATTGTATGTAGACACACACACACCTTTTGCCCATCTCTTGAAATATATACATATACAGTTGAAGTTGGAAGTTTACATACACTTAGGTTGGAGTCATTAAAACTCGTTTTTCAACCATTCCACACATTTCTTGTAAACAAACTAAAGTTTTGGCAAGTTGGTTAGGACGTCTACTTTGTGCATGACACAAGCCATTTATCCAACAATTGTTTACAGACAGATTATATCACTGTATCACAATTCCAGTGGGTCAGACATTTACATACAATAAGTTGATTGTGCCTTTTAACAGCTTGGAAAATGAAGTCATGGCTTTAGATGCTTCTCATAGGCTAATTGACATAATTTCAGTCAATTGGAGGTATACATGTGGATATATTTCAAGGCATACCTTCAAACTCAATGCTTCTTTGCTTGACATCAATGGAAAATCAAAAGAAAAATCAGCCAAGACCTCAAAAATAATAGTACACCTCCACAAGTCTGGTTCATCCTTGGGAGCAATTTCCAAACGCCTGAAGGTACCACATTCATCTGTTCAAACAATAGTACACAAGTATAAACACCATGGGACCACACAGCCATCATACCGCTCTGGAAGGAGACACGTTCTGTCTCCTAGAGATGAACGTACTTTGTTAGCGAAAAGTGCAAATCAATCCCAGAACAACAGCAAAGGACCTTGTGAAGATGCTGGAGGACACAGGTACAAAAGGTTATCTTCATCCACAGTAAAACAAGTCCTATAATCGACATAGCCTGAAAGGCCGCTCAGCAAGGAAGAAGCCACTGCTCCAAAACCACCATTAAAAAAGCCAGACTACGGATTGCAACTGGGGACGAAGATTGTACTTTTGGAGAAATGTCCAAAATGAAACAGAAATATAAATATTTGATCATAATGACCATCGTTATGTTTGGAGGAAAAAGGGAGAGGCTTCCAAGCCGAAGAACACCATCACAACAGTGAAGCTAAGTGGCTGTTCCACTGGATGTCTTAAGGTGAACGCACCAATTTGTAAGTCGCTCTGGATAAGAGCGTCTGCTAAATGACTTAAATGTAAATGTAAATGTAAGCTCGGGGGTAGCAGCATCATGTTGTGGGGGTGCTTTGCTGCAGGAGGGACTGGTACACTTCACAAAATAGATGGCATCATGAGGACGGAAAATTATGTGGATATATTGAAGCAACATCCCAAGACATCAGTCAGGAAGTTAAAGCTTGGTCGCAAATGGTTCTTCCAAATGGACAATGACCCCAAGCATACTTCCAAAGTTCTGACAAAATGGCTTAAGGACAACAAATTCAAGGTATTGGAGTGGCCATTCAAAGCCCTGACCTCAATCCCATAAAAAAAATGTGTGGGCAGAAGTGAAAAAACATGTGTGAGCAAGGAGGCCCACAAACCTGACGCCGTTACACCTGCTCTGTCAGGAGGAATGGGCCAAAATTCACCCAACGTATTGTGGGAAGCTTGTGGAAGGCTACCCAAAACGTTTGAACCAAGTTAAACAATTTAAAGGCAATGCTACCAAATACTAATTGAGTGGATGTAAACTTCTGACCCACTGGGAATGTGATGAAAGAAATAAAAGCTGAAATAGATCATTCTCTCTACTATTATTCTGACATTTCACATTCTGAAAATAAAGTGGTGATCCTCAACTAACATCAAGGCGGTGGCCCGTTCTTGTAGGTTCATGCTCTACAACATCCGCAGAGTACGACCCTGCCTCACACAGGAAGCAGCGCAGGTCCTAATCCAGGCACTTGTCATCTCCCGTCTGGATTACTGCAACTCGCTGTTGGCTGGGCTCCCTGCCTGTGCCATTAAACCCCTACAACTCATCCAGAACGCCGCAGCCCGTCTGGTGTTCAACCTTCCCAAGTTCTCTCACGTCACCCCGCTCCTCCGCTCTCTCCACTGGCTTCCAGTTGAAGCTCGCATCCGCTACAAGACCATGGTGCTTGCCTACGGAGCTGTGAGGGGAACGGCACCTCAGTACCTCCAGGCTCTGATCAGGCCCTACACCCAAACAAGGGCACTGCGTTCATCCACCTCTGGCCTGCTCGCCTCCCTACCACTGAGGAAGTACAGTTCCCGCGCAGCCCAGTCAAAACTGTTCGCTGCTCTGGCCCCCCCAATGGTGGAACAAACTCCCTCACGACGCCAGGACAGCGGAGTCAATCACCACCTTCCGGAGACACCTGAAACCCCACCTCTTTCAGGAATACCTAGGATAGGATAAAGTAATCCTTCTCACCCCCCCTTAAAAGATTTAGATGCACTATTGTAAAGTGGCTGTTCCACTGGATGTCTTAAGGTGAACGCACCAATTTGTAAGTCGCTCTGGATAAGAGCGTCTGCTAAATGACTTAAATGTAAATCCTAAAACAGGGAATTTTTACTAGGATTAAATGTCAGGAATTGTGAAAAACTGATTTTAAATGTATTTGGCTGTGGTATATGTATGAATTCAACTGTGTGTGTGTGTGACTCACACACACACGTCAAAAGTTGACACCTACTCATTCAAGGGTTTCATTATTTTGACCATGTTCTACATTGTAGAATACTAGTGAAGACATCAAAACTATGAAATAACACATATGGAATCATGTAGTAACAAAAAATAATAAAGTGTTAAACAAAATATATCTTGTATTCTTCAAAGTAGCCACCCTTTGCCTTGATTGACAGCTTTGCACACTCTTTGCATTCTTTCAACCAGCTGTGTGGGAACATCTAAATCACTCCAGGCTAATCTGAGCGTGTGTGAACAGGGCATGGCTCAAGGTAAACCAGGAATAAAGGCAAGAAACACAGTCACACCAGGGCAGTTCATACAACTTATAACCCAGATAGACCTCTTCCAATGAAATGCATTAAACCAAAGTGACTCACCATTGCAAGTGGACAAGAGGGAGATTACTTCATGTGTAATAATTGAAATAAATCGGTCTACATTGTGCAACCAGAAGACTATGAGCGGTCACTCTGAGGAACTACCTCCGGTTCTGTTCATTCACCCTGCTTGCATCCCAAATGGCACCCTATTAAAAGAAAAACCCTTGAATGAGTAGGTGTGTCCGAACGTGTGACTGGTACTGTATACATGACGTCTTCTTTGACAGCAGAACGCGACAGGCTATTAGATCCCTAAACATTTTACTTGGCAGCCACAAGCCTCGCTGATCCAAATGTTTAAAATCAGCTGTTCAAAACAGGTCATCAATAACGTGTCGTGACAGCGCGGGGCTGGGGGCATAAATTACGCTCCGATTGAACGTAAATGACGCCCAAAGGATTGACGACTTAAACCTTAAACCTTCTCCAACCTATCTCCTGATTCTGCCTCCTCAACCCTCCTCTCCTCCCTTTCTGCATCCTTTGACTCTCTATGTCCCCTATCCTCCAGGCCGGCTCGGTCCTCCCCTCCCGCTCCGTGGCTCAACGACTCATTGCGAGCTCACAGAACAGGGCTCCGGGCAGCCGAGCGGAAATGGAGGAAAACTCGCCTCCCTGCGGACCTGACATCCTTTCACTCCCTCTCTACATTTTCCTCTTCTCTCTCTGCTGCGAAAGCCACTTTCTACCACTCTAAATTCCAAGCATCTGCCTCTAACCCTAGGAAGCTCTTTGCAACCTTCTCCTCCCTCCTGAATCCTCCTCCCCCTCCTCCCTCTCTGCAGATGACTTCGTCAACCATTTTGAAAAGAAGGTCGACGACATCCGATCCTCGTTTGCTAAGTCAAACGACACCGCTGGTTCTGCTCACACTGCCCTACCCTGTGCTCTGACTTCTTTCTCCCCTCTCTCTCCAGATGAAATCTCGCGTCTTGTGACGGCCGGCCGCCCAACAACCTGCCCGCTTGACCCTATCCCCTCCTCTCTTCTCCAGACCATTTCCGGAGACCTTCTCCCTTACCTCACCTCGCTCATCAACTCATCCCTGACCGCTGGCTACGTCCCTTCCGTCTTCAAGAGAGCGAGAGTTGCACCCCTTCTGAAAAAACCTACACTCGATCCCTCCGATGTCAACAACTACAGACCAGTATCCCTTCTTTCTTTTCTCTCCAAAACTCTTGAACGTGCCGTCCTTGGCCAGCTCTCCCGCTATCTCTCTCAGAATGACCTTCTTGATCCAAATCAGTCAGGTTTCAAGACTAGTCATTCAACTGAGACTGCTCTTCTCTGTATCACGGAGGCGCTCCGCACTGCTAAAGCTAACTCTCTCTCCTCTGCTCTCATCCTTCTAGACCTATCGGCTGCCTTCGATACTGTGAACCATCAGATCCTCCTCTCCACCCTCTCCGAGTTGGGCATCTCCGGCGCGGCCCACGCTTGGATTGCGTCCTACCTGACAGGTCGCTCCTACCAGGTGGCGTGGCGAGAATCCGTCTCCACACCACGTGCTCTCACCACTGGTGTCCCCCAGGGCTCTGTTCTAGGCCCTCTCCTATTCTCGCTATACACCAAGTCACTTGGCTCTGTCATAACCTCACATGGTCTCTCCTATCATTGCTATGCAGACGACACACAATTAATCTTCTCCTTTCCCCTTCTGATGATCAGGTGGCGAATCGCATCTCTGCATGTCTGGCAGACATATCAGTGTGGATGACGGATCACCACCTCAAGCTGAACCTCGGCAAGACGGAGCTGCTCTTCCTCCCGGGAAGGACTGCCCGTTCCATGATCTCGCCATCACGGTTGACAACTCCATTGTGTCCTCCTCCCAGAGCGCTAAGAACCTTGGCGTGATCCTGGACAACACCCTGTCGTTCTCAACTAACATCAAGGCGGTGGCCCGTTCCTGTAGGTTCATGCTCTACAACATCCGCAGAGTACGACCCTGCCTCACACAGGAAGCGGCGCAGGTCCTAATCCAGGCACTCGTCATCTCCCGTCTGGATTACTGCAACTCGCTGTTGGCTGGGCTCCCTGCCTGTGCCATTAAACCCCTACAACTCATCCAGAACGCCGCAGCCCGTCTGGTGTTCAACCTTCCCAAGTTCTCTCACGTCACCCCGCTCCTCCGCTCTCTCCACTGGCTTCCAGTTGAAGCTCGCATCCGCTACAAGACCATGGTGCTTGCCTACGGAGCTGTGAGGGGAACGGCACCTCAGTACCTCCAGGCTCTGATCAGGCCCTACACCCAAACAAGGGCACTGCGTTCATCCACCTCTGGCCTGCTCGCCTCCCTACCACTGAGGAAGTACAGTTCCCGCTCAGCCCAGTCAAAACTGTTCGCTGCTCTGGCCCCCCAATGGTGGAACAAACTCCCTCACGACGCCAGGACAGCGGAGTCAATCACCACCTTCCGGAGACACCTGAAACCCCACCTCTTTCAGGAATACCTAGGATAGGATAAAGTAATCCCTCTCACCCCCCCTTAAAAGATTTAGATGCACTACTGTTCCACTGGATGTCATAAGGTGAATGCACCAATTTGTAAGTCGCTCTGGATAAGAGCGTCTGCTAAATGACTTAAATGTAAATGGAGTCTGCTGCACACCCTCAAGAATCAAGGCCTATACATTGGCTCTGTGGGTTGATGTAATCTCTGAAGTGAAATGTTGGTCACACATGGACAAAACACAGAAGTCAACTTAAGATTCTCCCTGGAAGAGCTGAATACAAGATGAATGCTCCAATTTTCTCCATGAGAGTGAACACGACAGGCTCATTTGCTAAAGCAAATACAGCAGCAAAACAAAGCCAGAACAGAAATAACACTCAAGCCACCGCAGCGGTTCATAAAGAAGGGAAATTAAATGGTGATCA
Organism: Oncorhynchus nerka; assembly: GCF_034236695.1. Lineage (NCBI taxonomy): Eukaryota > Metazoa > Chordata > Actinopteri > Salmoniformes > Salmonidae > Oncorhynchus > Oncorhynchus nerka. The sequence goes on along the minus strand of NC_088398.1, from coordinate 43,544,451 downwards.
GAGCCGCGGTGAAAGTTATTCATTCTTTCAGCCGGAAAGTCGGAAATAAATTCAGTTTAATCAATGTTCCATTCTGCCTCACATACATAGGTGGTGATTTATTTCTCCCATTTCAGGTGGTTATCAAATTTTAATGTGAACATTGTAAGTGTGCAGGATTTTATGGAAAGGACCCGTGAGAAATTCCAAGATGATCGAAATGACTGGAATCAAATCGGATGTAAAAGGTGCATTAACATAACAATTGGCCTACTATTGGCAGTGATCTGGCTCCCACAATGCATCCTGCCTGGAGTGAATTACCGAGCGTGCACAGCACATCGGCTGCTTCCCCCGTTTTAGACCGATTACAGCAGCTGATGAACTGCCTTCACGGTCCTCTGACAAATGATCAAATCACACTACTGGGAAGAACAGCATTAGCTTATCTGGCTGCCTATTCATCAATAGGGCATCCTTGTAGGCTCATTAAAGCGGATGGGAAGTTAAGGGGGATGACAGCAGCAACAATTAGACACACACACACACCCCTCTGTGGGATATTCCTGTCACTTTACTGTGCGTGTACTCACGCAAGAACACATGCAATTGTAGAATGTTGTGAGTGTATAGTGGGGGAATTAATATGATCACAGTGAAGTATCAACATCACTTCAAACTTGTTTATCTGCTATACTGCATCACTGGTATTGACAGGGCCAGCATCCGGCAGCCATCCAGCAGTGGGCAGAGTGCCCAGTAGGGCTGTGTCAGGTTCCCTCTACAACACCATGAGAAAATGACATGTGGTATAAAGGCAAAGCCGTGCCGCCCCCGCCAGCCGTCCCTCAACTCCCGTCCTCCAGTTTCCTGGTCTATGAGCTCGCAGTCTTGCCGTCATGTTCCCTCCGAGTCAACGTCCACGTAGAACTTCGTCATGCGTCACAGGTTCGTGTCCCAAAATGGCACCCTATTGCCTGGGAACAAAAATATAAAATACGCAACATTCAACCATTTCAAAGATTTTACTGAGTTACACAGTTCAGAAAAGGAAATTCTGTCATTTGAAATAAATTTGTTAGGCCCTAACCTATGGATTTCACATGCCTGGGAATACAGATATGCATCCGTTGGTCACAGAAACCTTTGAAAACAAATGTAGGGGTGTGGATCAGAAAACCCGTCAGTATCAGGCTACCAGCAACATGGACGTCACACAATTTGAGCGAAAGACGCATACATTTTATTTGACCTGATTACTAGAAGTGGTGTACAATATAGGGAATATGGTATATGGGACGCAGATTCAGGCTTCCGTTTGAGCTTGGACACAGAGGCACGGGATCGCTTAAGTTTCCCTTTGACACAGAATTCTATCATTGGTGATAGCATAAGTATAAATTCCATTGGCATCAACAACAACAAAAAGGAGCTATAAACTGCAATGGGAGTGAGAGGTAACCAGCTGAACACAATGTTATAAATATTAAGGCACAGATGGAACTGCCAACTTTACAATCCAGAGGAATTGGGATTCCTTATTCCAAATGTGTAATAGCAAAAACCGCTCAACTCCATTACTATGCCACTACAAAGCAATTCCTCAAATAATATTAAATAGCGCTGTTACTGTAGTAATTACAGTATTACACATGTATAAAGACTAAAGGAGCTTGTGTAAAGTAGTGGTCGGCAACAGGCGTTTTGTTTTTGTTGTAGCCCAAAATCACCAGGAAGTAAGCTTAAAAAGTAGTTTAACTTAGGAAATCTGTTGCCAAGTATTCCCACAAATTAATAAAATTGACATATGTGATCGTGACTCAATGTTATCAAGGTACGAAATTATTTCCCAAATACAATCCATTTTGGGGCTTAGTTGTGGTCAATTTGCAGGGAAAATGATTAGAATTGTTTTCCGGCCATTCGCTTGGACAAAACCGGCCCGCGGCTGAATCTAATTGCCTACCACTGGTGCAAAGCAACTTCATCTAAAAGTGTAAAACTGACTAATAAAATTTGATTTGAAAACTACTTCAAATGTAAAAAGTGTTACCGTCATTAATGCATTTAGTCATTGATATGGAAAAGGATCAAACCACCATAAAAATGGGAGAGAAGTTGACACTATGGAAGAAAGGCATATAAACCCCATCCCAATAACCAATGGGAGGAGATTATTGGGTAAGAAACAGGGCATCAACCTATTCCTTAGTAGGAACTATCAGCAGTATATGCTCAAAGATAGGGTTTATGCAGAAAGAGTCTTAACTAGATCTGTCGACATCTCCCGTGAAGGCTGATTTGCATTAACTCTGCCTATTAAAATACTCACCTCTTTAGAGAGTGGCGAGCAGGGGGTCACTGAGAACCATGCTGCCGTCCATTCAAATGAGGGGGTTGTTACTGTTAACTGCATGAAAAGCATGTTATTAACAGCCTTGGTATTGGGGATGGAGTACATTTCTCGTGAAAAGAAATAATAATTCCGTCTGAGGCGAGTCAATCATTGAGGGCCAGTTAGCGTGCAGCTAGCGTAGCACCGATAGCTTTACAGCTCATTAACACTTCCAACAACCCCCCCACACACACACACCTTATCGCTCCTGCCTGCGGATGTCCTTGACCTGCAGTGTGGGAGGTGAGATGGCCTCAAGGCCTCCACACAAAGTGTTCAGTCTACAGGCTGTTTCAAAATCGGGACGTTGCACTCTGTTGTCTGCCTAGACAAAAACACCAGTCTTCTACTGTCCTGGACTTCAACACAGCCACGAAAACAGACCTGGCTGTAAAAGCACTATTCCCCTATTTTAGAACACTTAACATTGATAAATTGTTATATCTCAGCTCCTTGGAAAGCTTCTGCAATACTACAGTGTGCTGAGCAATAGATTAAGTCATAGCAAGTGTGAAAAAAAAAGTGAAGCACCTTTCACCTTTGAAATCAAACTAAAATCAGTTTCTCATTTTATTCTAAGGTCTCGTTTCATTTGTCACATTTGCCTTCCCTCCTTTGGCTTTGGTGCAAACAAACGTCCTGTCACATTGAATCTGTGAAGTTACTGCCCCGCGGTGTATCGTTGACCTTAAACCGCAAGCTACAAAGCTGAGCACCAACGTCTCAGAGAATCCTGCACAATAAAAGCCAATGTATCATTGTGTGTTACACAAGTAAAACTTCTCTTTCAAATCACTCATTCACTCTAGCAGAACCCTTAGCTGGAACAGCTCAACTATTTCTGTGAGTCAAGTCTTCAAGGACAGGTAAAACTGCATATATATATATATATATAATAAAAAAGGCCTATACAATAGAAAAGGCCAAGTACATATTTCCTTTCCAACCTAGGGATGAGGCATACAATACAATGTCGAGATTGTCACAGTATTTGCATGCATTTAACTGCACAAGGGGTGTATGTGAGGTTAGCTAAGCTGATGTGTTCCAACTCAATGTATTCCATTTAGACTCTTCCTTGGGGGCTAAGCATAAACAAATAAAACTTCAAACAAAATGCAGTATGCACCTGGGGCTCTAACATGCATTGAGCCATGTAGAGAAAGGGAAATGAGCATGAGGAAAATGGCAAAAAAAAAAAAAAAGTTCAATCACCTTCGGCGGCCCTTTTAAAAACAATGCTTTGGTGGGGCCAGTGAGCTAAATACCACGCTCTACTTTGTTAAAATGTGTGTGAAACTTTTGACCCAGCTAATGGCACTTAAAAACATGAACTCTTTGAAACACAAGATGGCTTATAAAGCAAAGCCACAGGAATGGGGATATAGAGCACTGGAAGGAGTGGGAGAGAGCTGGGTTGAGGGATCTATGACAAGGGCTTTTAATTGAAACATAAATCACACCCAACAGGTTAGTCAAATAAATTCCCCCTTAGTTGTAATCTCAGTTATGATTCATGTAGTCCAAGCATGACTTTACTGCTCTGAGGTAGAAATGTGTGCTTTTATCAAAGGCATTGGACTGCAATGCATGTCTGGAGGGAGCAATAGCCCTAAGTGCAGTGTCATCACGTTCATCATGCTACAGCTCGTGATGCTCCGCTTTCAAAAAAAAAAAAAATCACTGTTCAAGTATTATCAATGTAGTGCATTTCATGAATACCAACCATTTCTGAAGGTCAAACTAGCTCGTCATATCAACAACTGTGAGGAAGGTATGAGCAGCTGGGAGTTTAAAAAAAAGGCCCAATGGAGCTGTTTTCATATCAATATTAAATCATTTATGGGTAACAATTTAGTAGCTTAGTAATAGCTTTCCATTAAATATTGTCAAAAATAAACAAATTCCTTCCTTTTTTTTTGCAACAAAAACAATTCCCAAGCAAGAATTTTGCTATGACTTCTGGGAGAGGCTTGAGTGGGAAGGGGGAAACTAAATGAACCGTTATTAGCAGATAGGTTTGGAACTTATTGGTCTATTAAGAACCAGTGCTAGCAAAAAACGGGAGTTTCCTGTGTGTTTTATATATATTTCCACACTACAAGGTTGGAATAATACTGTGAAAGTGGTTACATGATGATATGCCCTTTTAGTGTAAGTAGTGTTTAGTGAAATTTCAGCCTGTTTGGTGGGGTGGAGTTTTGGACTGCCTGGTGACAGAAAGAAAGCACCAAACTGCTCTGCCAATAACAGCTAGTTCAGTTTTCACCTCCTCTCTCAGACCACACAGCAAAATTCTTGTTTGAGTAATTGCCATTTACTAAGAAGCAATTTGTTTTTACCATTTTTTTAAATTTAAAAACAAGCACAGTATGGTACTTAATTGTTACCCAGAAATGATTTGATATTGAGATTTAAAGGTCCAATGCAGCCATTTATCTTATCTACCACCAGGTGATGTCACCAGGCAAGCTGAAATTCCACACATGCAAAACTTGCTGATTAGAAGTTCCTGTGTAGATTGTAATTTCAACCAGCAACTAAATCTGTTTATCAGCTGTTGTACAATAGGATACAAAACACATGAGAAGAAAATGCATTTAGACTGCACTGGCCGTTTAAATACATGATCCAAATAGAGAGGTTTTGGCAAAGCAGTTGAAGTGAAACGGGCTGATATGAGGCCCTACACGCCAGTGACATATTCAATAGTAAAACTGGTGGAAAATCTGCCCTTTTAATGGGTTGACTGCCTGACATTATACAGTATATAGCTGTTAGCGTAGTGGCCAATGGCCATAATAGAGTTGTCAACTTTCTCTGACATTACACAGAGGGAGTAAATTGTGGGTTATTCTGGGAATGTTCTCTGCTTATAGGATCATGTCAGAACTTTGTCATGGAAAGGGAAAACCCGAAGAGAAGAATGTGCAGTGGAAATGTCTAATTTGTCAATGCTCAAGGCTCAAAATTCATCAGCTTTGATCTGGTCACTTTATCAAGACCGTGAGCCACGTGTCTTTATCAAGTTAAAAAGCTTCTGATGAGAGTATTCTAGCTCAACATGAACACTAGATCTTAAAACCAACCGCTGTGAAAATAAAAATAAAAAATAAAGTCCATAATAGCATCTGATGAAATGCCAATATAAATGTCATGTACTGGAACTGTTTCAAATGGCTCAACCCCTTTCACTGAAGTTAATTATCCAACATACAGCACTTTGAAATTGCTTGACATTTAACAAGTGAATCTTCTCATTTGCTTTTGGAATGGCCATGACGGAAGCAGGTGAGGCGTAGGGATCCTGCAGGTTGGCTTCTGTATTAAGGTTGGCTTATACACCGTTGCAGTTTTAGACTTGGAGCCTCCGCAGCCTGCATAAGCCTCTGACATCAGCCCACATGGATTGAGGAGAATAGGTTCCTGACATAGGGGAGATGCCATCACCTCACCCCTAGCCTCGTCGAGAATCAGGCTTCCCTTGAGAAGTTCCATGCAGAAATCAGTTAATGAGGGGTGGGAACCTGGTGTAAATCAGTGATGCCCTCGCAACAAGTCCACCAATCAAATGCCTTGCTAACCAGATTAGTGCCATACGAGTAAGACTGCGTGAGGACTAAACATTTCAACAAAACAAGCACTGGTGACCGAACATTTTTGAACATTTGCAGCAGGCTGGTTTATACTACATTTCTCTGTTATTTAGAGATGAGCTGAAGAAAGAGGGGAGAAACAGTTTACAATGCTGTGAATATCAATATTTTTAAAATGTTCATTTTTCTGGCGTGATATTTGGCTGTGCAGGCTAGCATGAAAGACAAGAAGTAGCTAGCCACAATGGATGTTCGTTTTGAGAAAAGTCAGCTAACCTTGTAAGCTACAAGATAGTTACATTTCTCTCACAATTATAAAGCCAACAAAATGTTAATAAAAAACGCATGTGACTCACCACCTGTATTCGGTCTTATGTAGCAACATTTTTAAAATGAACTAAAATCCCAATAGACAGAGTAACGTTAGCAAGCCAGCCATCTAACTCCAGATGACCAGCTAACAGCAAGCTTTAACTAGCAATACAAACGAATTAGTTAACGTTCGCTAGCTATGACAAACAGGTTCGATCTTAGATTCTTACCCGCATACATGGATGAAAGCTTCACGGTAGACTGATTCATTTTCAGAGTCAGAGAGAGTCAGCATGGCACGATCGACCTCCAGAAAGTAGTCCATCACACCAAACTCATCTCTCGGCATGTCCAGACCACTCATTATCTAAGCCAATCATGGCTAGTGGAAGGCTGCTGACTTTTTCTGTGGCTGAACCAACTAGACTTTTATTCATATTTACAGATGGCATACAAGTTTGATATTAAGGCACAGGAAAGGTCATATGTTGGAGAAGGCATTTCTTTGAACTTGTTTTTTTTATGTTCAAAACGGCTCTCCTGTGAAGCTGTGACTTCAAATCAAAAATAAAATGTTGGTCACATGCGCCGAATACAACAGGTGTAGTAGACCTTAGTGAAATGCTTACTTATGAGCCCCTAACCAACAATACAGATTATAAATAAAAGTAACAAGTCATTAAAGAGCAGCAGTAAATTAACAATAGTGAGACAATATACACGGGGTACCAGTACAGAGTCAATGTGAGGGGGCACCGGTTAGATGAAGTAATATCTACATGTAGGTAGAGTTATTAAAGTGACTATGCATAGACCATAACAGAGAATAGCAGCGGTGTAAAAGAGGGGGAGAGTGGGGCAATGCAAATAGTCTGGGTAGCCATTTGACTAGATGTTCAGGAGTCTTATGGCTTGGGGGTATAAGCTATTTAGAAGCCTCTTGGACCTAGACTTGACACTCCGCTTCTGCTTGCCGTGCGGTAGCAGAGAGAACAGTCTATGACTAGGGTGGCTGGAGTCTTTGGCAATTTTAGGGCCTTCCTCTGACACCGCCTGGTATAGAGGTTCTGGATGGCAGGAAGCTCGGCCCCAGTGATGTACTGGGCCGTACGCACTACCCTCTGTAGTGACTTGCAATCGGAGGCCGAGCAGTTGCCATACCAGCCAGTGATGCAACCAGGATGCTCTCGATGGTGCAGCTGTAGAACCTTTTGATGATCCGAGGACCCATGCCAAATCTTTTCAGTCTCCTGAGGGGGAATAGGTCTTCACGACTGTCTTGGTGTGCTTGGACCATGTTAGTTTGTTGGTGATGTGGACACCAAGGAACTTGAAGCTCTCAACCTTCTCCACTACAGCCCAGTCAATGAGAATGGGGGCGTGCTCGGTCCTCTTTTTCCTGTAGTCCACAATCATCTCCTTTGTCTTGCGACATATGCCTAGTTTCCTAAATCGGGTCACATATTATTGACCGAAAAGAGTAAAGGTCAATAATATGTATCTAGCGCATCCAGGGTCAGTGATAGTTGCTCTATCAGACCTCGAAGCCAGTTCCACTGCTTCCCCCCCCCCCACATTGTTCCCCTCTAATCAGGGACCGATTTAGATCTGGGACAGCAGGTGGATGCAATTGTCAGGAAGAACAGAAAACCAGCAGGCTCTGGGTAACCCCTGGACTATCTACTAGGGGAACTCGTATGTTAACTGTAACGCTAATCTTCTGTAACCTAATTGTCATCTCCTTATTTTCATACTGTACCTAAATTACAAGGGTTGGATTTGCACTAAACAATTTTATACACAGTACCAGTCAAAATGACACCTACTCATTCAAGGGTTTTTCTTTATGTTGACTATTTTATACATTGTAGAATAATAGTGAAGACATCAAAACTATGAAATAACATATGAAATCATGTGTTAAGCAAATCAAAATATTTTATATTTGAGATTCTTGAAAGTAGTCACCCTTTGCCAAAAGTGTGCAAAGCGGTCATCAAGGCTCTCACAACCAGCTTCATGAAGAATGCCTTTCAAACAATCTTGAAGGAGTTCCCACATATGCTGAGGGTTTGTTGGCTGCTTTTCCTTCACTCCGCAGGCCAACTCATCCCAAACCATCTCAATTGAATTGAGGTCGGGTGATTGTGGAGGCCAGGTCATCTGATGCAGCACTGCATCACTCTCCTTGGTCAAATAGCCCTTACACAGCCTGGAGGTGTGTTTTGGGTCATGTTGAAAAACAAATGATAGTCCCACTAAACGCAAACCAGATAGGATGGTGTATCGCTGCAGAATGCTGTGGTAGCCATGCTGGTTAAGTGTGCCTTGAAGTCTAAATAAATCACCAACAGAGTCACCAGCAAAGCATCCCCACACCATCACACCACCTCCTCCATGCTTCACGGTGGGAACCACACATGTGGAGATCATCCGTTCACCTACTATGCGTCTCACAAAGACATGGTGGTTGAATCCAAAAATCTCACATTTGGACAGACCAAAAAAGGACAGATTTACACCAGTCTAATGTCCATTGCTCTTGTTTCTCGGCCAAAGCAAGTCTCTTTCTTCTTGGTGTCCTTTAGTAGTGGTTTCTTTGCAGCAATTCAACCATGAAGGCCTGATTCACCCACTCTGAACAGTTGATGTTGAGATGTGTCTGTCACTTGAACTCTGAAGCATTATTTGGGCTGCAATCTGAGGTGCAGTTAACTCTAATGAACTTATCCTCTGCAGCAGAGGTAGCTCTGAGTCTTCCTTTTCTGTGGCGGTCCTCATGGGTGCTAGTTTCATCATAGCACTTGAAGAAACTTTCAAAGTTATTGAAATGTTCCATATTAACTGACCTTCATGTCTTAAAGTAATGATGGACTGCCATTTCTCTTTGCTTATTTGAGCTGTTCTTGCCATAATATTGACTTGGTCTTTTACCAAACAGGGCTATCTTGTGTATACCACCACTACCTTGTCACAACTGATTGGCTCAAAAACATTAAGGAATGAAATTCCACAAATTAACCAGGCACATCTGTAACTTGAAATGCATTCCAGGTGACTACCTCATGAAGCTGGTTGCGAGAATGCCATGCTTGTGCAAAGCTGTCAAGGCAAATAGTGGCTACTCTGAAGAATTTAAAATACATTTTGATTGGTTTTTACAGGGGGTTTTTTTCTACATGGTTCCATAGGTGTTATTTCATAGTTTATGTCTTCATTATTATTCTACAACGTAGAAAATAGCACACATAATGAAAAAACCCTTGAATGAGTAGGTGTGTCCAAACTTCTGACTGGTACTCTATATCAGCACATTCACCCCCCCCCCCCCCCCCTTAAAAGATTTAGATGCACTATTGTAAAGTGGCTGTTCCACTGGATGTCTTAAGGTGAACGCACCAATTTGTAAGTCGCTCTGGATAAGAGCGTCTGCTAAATGACTTAAATGTAAATGTACATAAAAGGAAGGTACAAAATGTGTTATATAGTTAGCCCCATACATTGCCTACTGGTATCATTTTAACTTGAAAACATATAGCTCAACATGTAAACAATGTGTGACTTTTTCTCTGCTTCAGATGACAGATGCCCAGAAGGCCAGTAATCCCACCATACACGCATTGGCGATGCATGCCATATGATAATCTACCAAATGGATTAAGATTACTCAGTATATCAGCTGAGGCCGCCGATTAATCGGAATGGCCGATTAATTAGGGCCGATTTCAATTTTTCATAACAATCGGTAATCGGCATTTTTGGGCACCGATTATGGCCGATTACATTGCACTCCACGAGGAGACTGCGTGGCAGGCTGACCACCTGTTATATGAGTGCAGCAAGGAGCCGAAGTAAGGTGCTGGTTAGCGCAGTAAACTTATCTTTATAAAAAACAATAACAATCACTAGTTAAACTAGTAATATCATCAACCGTGTGTAGTTATCTAGCTTGTCCTGCGTTGCATATAATCAATGCGGTGCCTGTTAATTATTATTATTTATTTTTTTACCCTTTTTTTTCTCCTCCCCAATTTCGTGGTATCCAACCGATTTAGTAGCTACTATCTTGCCTCATCGCTACAACTCCCGTACGGGCTCGGGAGAGACGAAGGTTGAAAGTCATGCGTCCTCCGATACACAACTGAGCCGCACTGCTTCTTAACACAGTGCGCATCCAACCCGGAAGCCAGCCGCACCAATGTGTCGGAGGAAACACTGTGCACCTGGCAACCTTGGTTAGCGCACACTGAGCCTGGCCCGCCACAGGAGTCGCTGGTGCGCGATGAGACAAAGATATCCCTACCGGCCAAACCCTCCCTAACCCGGACGACGCTAGGCCAATTGTGCATTGCCCCACGGACCTCCCGGTCGCGGCCGGTTACGACAGAGCCTGGGCGAGAACCCAGAGTCTCTGGTGGCACAGCTGGCGCTGCAGTACAGCGCCCTTAACCACTGCGCCACCCGAGAGGCCTGTGCCTGTTAATTTATCATTGAATCAAACTACTTCGCCAAACGGGTGATTTAACAAGCGCATTCACGAAAAAAAGCACTTTCGTTGCACCAATGTGTACCTAACCACAAACATAAACGCCTTTCTTAAAATCAAAACACAAGTATATATTTTTAAACCTGCATATTTAGTTAATATTGCCTGCTAACATGAATTTCTTTGAACTAGGGAAATTGTCACTTCCCTTGCGTTCCGTGCAAGCAGAGTCAGGGTATATGCAGGAGAACGACCAACATGCTATACCCCTCAGCAATCAACCTCCTCTCTCAGCAATGATCTATATCACAATCAATCTCTCCCCTGAACAACAGAACACTGACTTTTACAGCTTCAGAAGGCAATGGAAATTGGAGACAGCTGCCTCCTGACGAGGGGGCGGGGTCAGCTCACCAATTAATCGTGGAGGCGACCAATCAGCTGCTGGGGGATTTCAGGAAGCCATCTCCTGAAACACACTCAAATACACAAACTACAACACAGAAACTGGGGAACGTAACAGACGCACATAACACACAGTACCCCTTCTACGGGCGTAGGGGGAGGTTTCTTGAAATGTAACATCCAAATCAAGATCAGCTAACCATTCAAACCATTTTTTGCAATACAAAATTCTCCAGACCTCCAAGGAAGGCGTGATAACGATGTGATTTTGGCGTATGAAAACGCAAGGCTACCTCAAACCAAATCCGACACCCAAGCGTGCCTGCACACACCACTCTAGGACGACCAACCGATACGACACGTGTAGTATTTCACCAGAAGCCTATAAGAGTCAGCGCACCACTAAATAGCGAGGCTGGGTGATACATCTAACTATAGGGTTCTCGATTAAGGAAAACATCTATACCGACAAAACTACTGGCCATTTTGGACACCGCTGAATGTGTATTACTTACGGCGATTTGACATTAGGATTAACAATTGTCCATTCATCACACGGAGTCATGCCAGGTTATGTCAAGTCATCCAATGCTCACTGACTGCTGCGGAATTCTCTGGAGGCCTTGTTTGTTCGGCAAATGTGCTCAGCGGGGAGAAGGCCTGTCCCCTTCAGGCTTCTGCCTCTCGTAACAAGAGAGCGGGCACCCCGGAGTTGTACAGTAACAAGCACTTAGTCTTTGAAATATTCAACAATATGCCATCCTGCTCTTCCCCGTCGAGGTAAAACTGCAGGTAGGATTAGGAGCTAGAAGAAAATACTCTCTTCTAGCGAGTGAGCCACATCTGGAGCAACTCACACTGAAATTAAAATGGCTCTTTCCCATTCACTGCTATCCACTCCACATAGCACAAGGCTCGAGAGTCGCTGGTCATTCATTCTCAGTGTGCCAGGACTATGGAAGGCTATTTCACTGGACAAAAATTCACTGTGTGCCTAATCTCTCAAAGCGCTGACATGCTTTGTGTTCATTATCTTCAGCCGCCCAGGATCCAACCAAAGCATGAAATCTGGAAACCTTTCAGGAATTTATCTATATATCCAGTAAGATCAGCAGAGCGGCAGGCAGCCGCACAGGCCTCTCCAAATCATTTCACTGTACCACAAACCAAACAGCCTATAGTAGGAGAACTGAATGCACACTGCATGTGGAACATAATCCTTTAATTACCTTGATTTTCATATACAGTACAACTCATGAATGTTAGCATTAAATCTGATAGGGCACTAGCCTAGATTCAGCAATATGCCTGGTATTTATTGAAATACTACAGTTTAGGGAGGTCAGCGGTTCAGACTTTCATGTGTGGGTGTTGGTTTGTCTCTTCTCGCTCTGTTGACAAGGTCACCGATTAAAATATGTCCCGCTCACAGTTCGTCTATTCCCAGAAAAGTCAAGTCTCCCATGTGACAAAAACACGGATCGATATTACAGGCTCAACGTGGAATTTATACAACTTGTGGTCGTCCTCAAGAACTCTGCAATCACATGAGTGCTACAGCACTTAACCAAATAATGGCCTCTTCCTGGTGCACACTTGCATTAAAAGGGTAACTGCACCCAAAAATCCAAACTTCTTCAATTTTTCCCAGACCTCAAAAATTGTCTTGTGAAGTGGTTTAACATTGTTGTGGAAAAACAACAATTGGTTGTTCTAAGTCCACAACAATGTTAATTGAGAGTGAAAACCTGGAAAAAAAAAGGAAAAAAAAGAGAAAACAGAATTCGGGAAATTTTTCTAAACTGTTTTTATAGGGCCCAAGATTTGTAGCAGAGTGAGCTGAGCTTTGCCGTGCTACTGACTGTCTGAGCAGCATTAGAGAATGACTTATCAAGAAACAGAATCTGACATGAGCATGGGTTCAAAATAATTGCACCAAAACAGGCAGCGAGTTCCAAAGGGCACCCTATTCCCTATACAGTGCTCCACTTTTGGCCAGGGCCCATAAGGCTCTGGACAAAAGTTGTGTACTAAGGGAATTGGGGTGCCATTTAAGAGAGAACTTGGCTGTGTTTGTGCAGACTCAGACTAGAACAGCAGCATTTGTTCCCAACACCATGCAAGCAAAGCAGCCTTCATCTACAGCCAAAAGCTCTGACAACAACATAGGAGTACAGTGCATTAATTGATTGCATCTATACCCAGATAAAGAGCAGAGTGAGGGGCAGAAACTCTCATGGGGTCAGACTATTCAAACAAACCTTGTTGTTGTTGTTGTTAAACCCACAAGACTCCAATAAGACATTTGCGATTGTCTCCCATCGTGCCACAAAGGAGTGAAAAACACACACACACACAAAACTCCTCACCATTTATGCACTGCAAGAGCAAAATCACATTCTCCATAGCAGAACACTTGCACAAAACGTTTTTACCTGGTGCCTTTGCTGCAATACCTCATGCGAAAGCTACATGTTTTGAGATTAAGTGAATTCCTTCAATAGATGTCAGCTGTTGGGACTGTGGCTTGGGTAATGTGAATCACGAGGAGTATTGCATCGTGCATCTGACCGCGAGAGGACACCGACTCAGAGTACAGTTGCACAATTGTGACCTCAAATATCACCTCCACCACCTGGTCAGCTACTGTACAGTTTAGGGCTAGGTATGTCCAGAGCTAGCCTCGATAGGCAAATAGACCCACGTTTGGAGACTAGAGATGTTCCTGATATTTAGGTTGCTGATGATATTATAGTATGCTACATCAATGCCATGTTCAATTCTATCATCATTGACACCAATAGATGACCAGGCAAACATACATAACACTTTTCAACAGAAGAGGAAACATGGAGAAGGATTGGAAGAGGACCACAGTGAGAAACAATTATTTAGAATAGCCAAAGGGTTATTTTGAACACACTGCTGCACACCAAAGAGTGCAGAGGTCACAAACTGGACCTAAAGTGATTTGATAAATGGCAGAACTGAACAAATAACTATTTCATACAGCTGTCAATCAAATCTCCATAACAATTCGCCCAGACACAAAACCCAGGCAGTGTTTCAGCTGCCCATGACAACCAAGGAAATTCCTTTTCAATGCCTTCGTGTACATGTTGTGAGATGTAAATGATTAGAACATATTCTTACAAGTGTCCAGAGGCAGTTGTACTGGTCTCAGTCACATATCTATTTCTGCATAGTGCTTACGTCCTTGTAAAGGTCCTCCAATTCCAGTGTGTAAGGATACACCGGTCTTGTGAATGACAAAGTGTGATGCTGGCACAGCAGGCTACTCCTATACGGTTTGAGTTATTTGAAATATCAACATCAGTGATATTGATAATGAAAGCATTTTCCCTCTAAACGTTGTGGGCTGCCGCCTTCTCTCATTCCTATGGAGCATTTAGTTCAGATATTTGTGAACACTGTTATTGGTTCATTTTAAATAAACTAAATGAAAAGAAAACGTGGAGACTTCAAAAGAGATCGAGTAGGCTAGCTTGGCATCGCAATTGTAGGGAACAGTTTTCCTGCTATCTATCCTGAGTAGGATTCCACCGAGACATCTAAGCAATAGTGCGCGCTTGGGAAAAGAAAACGGCACACTAAAATCTTGCCTTGTTCCTTACACTTTAATAGGCTACTGATGCTAAATAACCGTTCACACGGCCTTCAGACTGACACGAATTCACTTTTCTGTCGAGTTGCCGAGTATCAATCTGCTCAAACGTGTTTTGCCTTGATTTGCATGAATCCAGAAAACGGCGATGGGACACGTGAAGTAGTCGAGCTGATTTTTTCTTCTTCTTTATACTAGCTGATATTAAAACACGAAACTGTTAACCGGGCGACAAAAAAAATAAACACCAGCATTGTCAATCCCAAATACATTGTATCAATGTTAGATCGGTCTACAACTATTAGGCTTATAACTTAAATTAAGCGACATTTAAGGGACCGCGAGTCACTCTCTAGCGTGACCAAAAAAATATCGTTTTGGTTCGCAATTGGTGCAGAACTGTACAACATTTGAATCTGGCTACGTCATTTGAGAATGGAAAAAATAAGCATCAACGCCAATGGCAAATATAGTGACTGATTGACCAGGTTAGGGAATTGAATACAGTCGTGAGTTTAAATCTAAATAAACGTGAGAAAATTAAGAAGGGAAGAGCATGAATCTCCGCCCCTAATCCTCGCATTCCTCAGATTCCCACACACTAAACTCACCTGCCTATTAATTTTCTACCGGTGCATTTCGACCTCAGAGTCATAAATCCTACAAAAAGTAACACTTCATGTAACGTCCACAAGATACAATAATGGACAAATCAAAAGTTTCGGCTGCAATGTATCAAGGGGCACACTCAATAGCCAGTGAATGACCCTCAGAGGTGTGCGTGGTAGTGAATCAGTCACAAGAGAAAGATTAGTTTTCATTATGGTCCTTGCTTGCTATGTATAGGCTATGGCAAAAGCAGGAAATAAACAACACATGCTGCACTGTTTGTATAGTAAAAAAAAAAGAGGACTTAAATAGTAGCTTGTCTAGCGCAGACCTTTAGCCTGCAGATGTTTTCATTTTTACAGATTTTCTCCATGCTTTCAGAATGAATGAAAACGAGCCTGTACCTTAAGGAGTATTATTGTGATCGCTGTGTTTTGGCGTGGATCCACATTGGAACATGTAACTTAATCAGCATGGAAGTAGCACCTCTACAAGTCCGCTCCTAGTCCCATGCAGTGTAACTCGCCTCCATAGTCAAGAACCAGATCCCTTCTTCCCTCTCCGCTTCCACGCCAAAGGAATACGAGTATGCATGACGTCACCTAGGCTGTAGGTTTGCAGCTTCAGTATTCATTGGGTCTAGTTTGTAAAAGAGGGCGTTTCACTGGAGACTCGCTTTGTTGAATAGACCAATGGTAAGGGGAAAACAGTTTCCTTGGTTACACATTTTGTTAAGCAGGATACCATAATCATTTAGTAAATTGTTCCCCATTGTCAGTCCCTTTCTGCACCTTTATCAGTGGAGGCTAGTGGGAGGAGCTATAGGAGGACGGGCTCATTGTAATGGTTCGAATGGAATACAAGGAACTGTATCAAACACAACAAACATATGGAAACCACTTGCTTGACTCATATGGAAACCACTTGATTACAATGAGCCTGTCCTCCTATAGCTACTCCCACCAGCCTCCACTGACCTTTATGTAGGGTAGTCTGTTTTGTGTCATATCCTCCCAAGGTTACGCATTAATTGATTAGTAGCCTATACGGCGGCCTAAAATGTGAATTTATCTTGTTCAGGAGTTGGCCTAATAATAAATATTGCCTAATCCACAGGAGGCTGCTGGGGGAGGAACTACTGTTCAAAAGTTTGGGTTACTTAGAAATGTCCTCGCACGGATGCGAGCCGGTCGCATCCGCGCTTCGGTCTGCAGGTTGTATAACTTTTTCATTACATTTCATTACATTTCATTATAGTACAACGGTCTGATTTGTCTAATCTTAGCAATTTCTTCTTAGCTAGCTACATAGTCGTCGTTGTATCAAAGATAATTGCGTAATTATCGTATTTCGTCGTCTCCTATCTGCCCAACACGTTCACCGTCTACCGTAGCACTGTAGTAACTATCACACTCAACTGAACGACTTGATTAGTGTAGTGTTAGCTAGCTACATAGTTGTCTTTGCTGTCTTCGTATCCAAGATAATTGTGTAGTTAGAGTGTGTAGTCTTAGAGTGATTATCTTAATTTACCGAGGTTAGCTAGCCAGCTATTTTGTCGTCCTTAACGTAGGAGATACTCCTAGCTAGCCAATAGCCATCCAACGTCTACTGAATAGAACTTTCGCATTCCGGTCGCATTCCGCTTCGCTCCACAGGTAGTATCATATTTTCATTTCATTTCATTACAGTCCCAACGGTGTGATTTGTTTGATCGTAGCTAGCTACATAGCTAGCTACATAGCCGTCTTTGTTTCAAAGATAATTGTGTAGTCTAGAGCGATTTTCTAGGTTAGCTAGCCAGCTATTGTCGTTCTCCTAACGCAACGTAACGTAACCAACACTGCTAGCTAGCCAGCTAGCCCCCGAAAAGCAGCATTGTAGAAACTTCACACTCAACGGAACGACTTGATTAGGGTAGTGTCAACAACGCAGCTAGCCTACCTCAGCAGTACTGTATCATTTTAATCATTTTAGTCAATTAGATTCTTGCTACGTAAGCTTAACTTTCTGAACATTCGAGACGTGTAGTCCACTTGTCATTCCAATCTCCTCTGCATTAGCGTAGCCTCTTCTCTAGCCTGTCAACTATGTGTCTGTCTATCCCTGTTCTCTCCTCTCTGCACAGACCATACAAACGCTCCACACCGCATGGCCGCGGCCACCCTAATCTGGTGGTCCCAGCGCGCACGACCCACGTGGAGTTCCAGGTCTCCGGTAGCCTCTGGAACTGCCGATCTGCGGCCAACAAGGCAGAGTTCATCTCAGCCTATGCCTCCCTCCAGTCCCTCGACTTCTTGGCTCTGACGGAAACATGGATCACCACAGACAACACCGCTACTCCTACTGCTCTCTCTTCGTCCGCCCACGTGCTCTCGCACACCCGAGAGCTTCTGGTCAGCGGGGTGGTGGCACCGGGATCCTCATCTCTCCCAAGTGGTCATTCTCTCTTTCTCCCCTTACCCATCTGTCTATCGCCTCCTTTGAATTCCATGCTGTCACAGTTACCAGCCCTTTCAAGCTTAACATCCTTATCATTTATCGCCCTCCAGGTTCCCTCGGAGAGTTCATCAATGAGCTTGATGCCTTGATAAGCTCCTTTCCTGAGGACGGCTCACCTCTCACAGTTCTGGGCGACTTTAACCTCCCCACGTCTACCTTTGACTCATTCCTCTCTGCCTCCTTCTTTCCACTCCTCTCCTCTTTTGACCTCACCCTCTCACCTTCCCCCTACTCACAAGGCAGGCAATACGCTCGACCTCATCTTTACTAGATGCTGTTCCTCCACTAACCTCATTGCAACTCCCCTCCAAGTCTCCGACCACTACCTTGTATCCTTTTCCCTCTCGCTCTCATCCAACACTTCCCACACTGCCCCTACTCGGATGGTATCGCGCCGTCCCAACCTTCGCTCTCTCTCCCCCGCTACTCTCTCCTCTTCCATCCTATCATCTCTTCCCTCTGCTCAAACCTTCTCCAACCTATCTCCTGATTCTGCCTCCTCAACCCTCCTCTCCTCCCTTTCTGCATCCTTTGACTCTCTATGTCCCCTATCCTCCAGGCCGGCTCGGTCCTCCCCTCCCGCTCCGTGGCTCGACGACTCATTGCGAGCTCACAGAACAGGGCTCCGGGCAGCCGAGCGGAAATGGAGGAAAACTCGCCTCCCTGCGGACCTGGCATCCTTTCACTCCCTCCTCTCTACATTTTCCTCCTCTGTCTCTGCTGCTAAAGCCACTTTCTACCACTCTAAATTCCAAGCATCTGCCTCTAACCCTAGGAAGCTCTTTGCCACCTTCTCCTCCCTCTTGAATCCTCCTCCCCCTCCCCCTCCTCCCTCTCTGCAGATGACTTCGTCAACCATTTTGAAAAGAAGGTCGACGACATCCGATCCTCGTTTGCTAAGTCAAACGACACCGCTGGTTCTGCTCACACTGCCCTACCCTGTGCTCTGACCTCTTTCTCCCCTCTCTCTCCAGATGACATCTCGCGTCTTGTGACGGCCGGCCGCCCAACAACCTGCCCGCTTGACCCTATCCCCTCCTCTCTTCTCCAGACCATTTCCGGAGACCTCCTCCCTTACCTCACCTCGCTCATCAACTCATCCCTGACCGCTGGCTACGTCCCTTCCGTCTTCAAGAGAGCGAGAGTTGCACCCCTTCTGAAAAAACCTACACTCGATCCCTCCGATGTCAACAACTACAGACCAGTATCCCTTCTTTCTTTTCTCTCCAAAACTCTTGAACGTGCCGTCCTTGGCCAGCTCTCCCGCTATCTCTCTCAGAATGACCTTCTTGATCCAAATCAGTCAGGTTTCAAGACTAGTCATTCAACTGAGACTGCTCTTCTCTGTATCACGGAGGCGCTCCGCACTGCTAAAGCTAACTCTCTCTCCTCTGCTCTCATCCTTCTAGACCTATCGGCTGCCTTCGATACTGTGAACCATCAGATCCTCCTCTCCACCCTCTCCGAGTTGGGCATCTCCGGCGCGGCCCACGCTTGGATTGCGTCCTACCTGACAGGTCGCTCCTACCAGGTGGCGTGGCGAGAATCCGTCTCCTCACCACGTGCTCTCACCACTGGTGTCCCCCAGGGCTCTGTTCTAGGCCCTCTCCTATTCTCGCTATACACCAAGTCACTTGGCTCTGTCATAACCTCACATGGTCTCTCCTATCATTGCTATGCAGACGACACACAATTAATCTTCTCCTTTCCCCCTTCTGACGACCAGGTGGCGAATCGCATCTCTGCATGTCTGGCAGACATATCAGTGTGGATGACGGATCATCACCTCAAGCTGAACCTCGGCAAGACGGAGCTGCTCTTCCTCCCGGGGAAGGACTGCCCGTTCCATGATCTCGCCATCACGGTTGACAACTCCATTGTGTCCTCGTCCCAGAGCGCTAAGAACCTTGGCGTGATCCTGGACAACACCCTGTCGTTCTCAAATAACATCAAGGCGGTGGCCCGTTCCTGTAGGTTCATGCTCTACAACATCCGCAGAGTACGACCCTGCCTCACACAGGAAGCGGCGCAGGTCCTAATCCAGGCACTTGTCATCTCCCGTCTGGATTACTGCAACTCGCTGTTGGCTGGGCTCCCTGCCTGTGCCATTAAACCCCTACAACTCATCCAGAACGCTGCAGCCCGTCTGGTGTTCAACCTTCCCAAGTTCTCTCACGTCACCCCGCTCCTCCGCTCTCTCCACTGGCTTCCAGTTGAAGCTCGCATCCGCTACAAGACCATGGTGCTTGCCTACGGAGCTGTGAGGGGAACGGCACCTCAGTACCTCCAGGCTCTGATCAGGCCCTACACCCAAACAAGGGCACTGCGTTCATCCACCTCTGGCCTGCTCGCCTCCCTACCACTGAGGAAGTACAGTTCCCGCTCAGCCCAGTCAAAACTGTTCGCTGCTCTGGCCCCCCAATGGTGGAACAAACTCCCTCACGACGCCAGGACAGCGGAGTCAATCACCACCTTCCGGAGACACCTGAAACCCCACCTCTTTAAGGAATACCTAGAATAGGATAAAGTAATCCTTCTCACCCCCTCCTCCCCCTTAAAAGACCTAGATGCACTATTGTAAAGTGGCTGTTCCACTGGATGTCATAAGGTGAAAGCACCAATTTGTAAGTCGCTCTGGATAAGAGCGTCTGCTAAATGACTTAAATGTAAATGTAAATGTCCTTGTTTTTGAAAGAAAAGCACATTTTTGGTCCATTAAAATAACATAAAATTGATCAGAAATACAGTGTAGACATTGTTAATGTTGTAAATGACTATTGTAGCTGGAAACTGCAGATTTTTTATGGAATACCTACATAGGCGTACAGAGACCCATTATCAGCAACCATCACTCCTGTGTTCCAATGGCACAGTGTGTTAGCTATTCCAAGTTTATAATTTTAAAAGGCTAATTGATCATTAGAAAACCCTTTTGCAATTGCGTTAGCATGGCTGAAAACGGTTGTGCTGATTAAAGAAGCAATAAAACGTACCTTCTTTAGACTAGTTGAGTATCTGGCGCATCAGCATTTTGGGGGTTCGATTACAGGCTCAAAATGGCCAGAAACAAAGGACACTCTTCTGAAACTCGTCAGTCTATTCTTGTTCTGAGAAATGAAGGATATTCCATGAGAGAAATTGCCAAGAAACTGAAGATCTGGTACAACGCTGTGTACTACTCCCTTCACAGAATGGCACAAACTGGCTCTAACCAGAATATAAAGAGGAATGGGAGGCCCCGGTGCACAACTGAGCAAGAGGACAAGTACATTAGAGTGTCTAGTTTGAGAAACAGACGCCTCACAAGTCCTCAACTGGCAGCTTCATTAAATAGTACCCGCAAAACACCAGTCTCAACATCAACAGTGAAGAGTCAACGCCGCAATGCTGGCCTTCTAGGCAGAGTTACAAAGAAAAAGCCATATCTCAGACTGGCCAATAAAAATAAATATTAAGATGGGCAAAAGAACACATGGAAACTATGTGTTTGATGTATTTGATACCATAACACTGATTCCACTACACCTACAGCCATTACCACGATCTCATCCTCCCCATATGGTGCCACCATCCTCCTGTGCTCCATACAGAAAAGCAAGTAACCTGCAGATGAGTCGTTTTCAGCAGCGCCAAGCACTGTCAGAGCCACCTATGTGAAGCTAACCACAATAACGATTAGTCACAATAGTGGCGTTTGCGGTTTGCCTTCAAAATAAAAGTCCCGTATTGAAACTGATGCAAACGGATACAAATAGTGTAAAAATGCAATATTTGGACTATATAATGCTTTAAAAGTTTGCAAAGTTGTTATAAACATTTTTTATTAAACTACAATTAGTTAATTTGGCAAAATAGGACAAATCAGTTGAAATTGCACTGAGGATGTATTTGACTTCATAATTTCCATACTACTATGAATATTGAACATTCAAATTGCAATGTATATTCTTACATAGGGATCTTGGGTCCGTAAAATGGGGTATCAGCCTAATAATTAACACCCAGAACCAGCACCAGGATAAAATTACATAGGGGGCTGTTTAAATTGTCGGGAAGGCTACAGATTTCACACCAATCACCGCTGCGCTGTATCAGCACAAAGGACAACGCCCTATACACACCAAAGCAATGACATTTTCATAATGAACATAAGCAACAAGTTAGATAGGGTAATTAACATATTACATACAAACAGCCTATGTGAATGCAGCCGTACACACAGCTGTCTTACCAAAATAATGCAAACTCAATGCTGAAATTAATAGCCTAGTTTTTCATGCATGCAAACAAAAATAATGAATAGAAGTTTGGCTTAGAATACCGACACTGTTACTGCAAATTAATTAATGCGAACAGAACAAAACAGCCGTACCAGTGGAGGCGCCTCAGAAGAATAAGGGGAGGACCATCCTCACTGAATTTCACAAAAATAAAAATAGTAAAACATTTAAAAGGTTATCCTTTTAAAATCTTTACTAAATATATTTACATCACCAAATAATTGGTTAAAATCACATTGTTTTGCAATGAGGTCTACTGTAGCCTTAACAGCACTCTGTAGAGAGCACCATGGTGTAGTCGGAGGACAGCTAGCTTCCATCCTCCTCTGGGTACAATGGCTTCAATACAAAACCTAGGAGGATCATTTTTCTCACCCCCTTCCATAGACGTACACAGTAATTATGGCAACTTCTGGAGGATGTCCTCCAACCTATCAGAGATCTTACAGCATGAACTGACATTTTGTCCACCCAATCAAAGGATCAGATAATTAAAATAGTACTGAAAGCATAAGCTACAGCAAACTAGCACTGCTGTGCATAAAATGTTGTGAGTAGTTGACTCAAAGAACGAGAAAGAATAGTTGAATAATTAAATGCTTAAAAAAATGAAGGAGAAGCAAGAGAGCTATATTTTGTCATTTTTTTCACTTTCACTTACTGAGCTAGCAAATGTAGCTAGCTAGCTAATTTACCCTACTCAAACACCCAGCTCAAACAAAGGGATGCTTTGTCAGCTAGCTGGCTATGACTATGCAACACAACACTGGAACTCTTCCAATTCAAGGTAAGCTTTTGGTTTTACAAATTCATTGCCACCGGGGCCCGCCAGTGTAACTGCTAAACTGCTTATTTAACTTTTACTGACTGTACACTGTAATGTTACTGCGTGATTGTAACGGGTTTACTAACATGCTTCAAGAGGGCCACCATTGTTCCTGTTCCCAAGAAAGCTGTTCCCAAGAAAGCTAAGGTAACTGAGCTAAACGACTACCGCCCCGTAGCACTCACTTCCGTCATCATGAAGTGCTTTGAGAGACTAGTCAAGGACCATATCACCTCCACCCTACCTGACACCCTAGACCCACTCCAATTTGCTTACCGCCCAAATAGGTCCTCAGACGATGCAATCTCAACCACACTGCACACTGCCCTAACCCACCTGGACAAGAGGAATACCTATGTGAGAATGCTGTTCATCGACTACAGCTCGGCATTCAACACCATAGTACCCTCCAAGCTCGTCATCAAGCTCGAGACCCTGGGTCTCGACCCCGCCCTGTGCAACTGGGTTCTGGACTTCCTGACGGGCCGCCCCCAGGTGGTGAGGGTAGGCAACAACATCTCCTCCCCGCTGATCCTCAACACGGGGGCCCCACAAGGGTGCGTTCTGAGCCCTCTCCTGTACTCCCTGTTCACCCACGACTGCGTGGCCATGCACGCCTCCAACTCAATCATCAAGTTTGCGGACGACACAACAGTGGTAGGCTTGATTACCAACAACGACGAGACGGCCTACAGGGAGGAGGTGAGGGCCCTCGGAGTGTGGTGTCAGGAAAATAACCTCACACTCAACGTCAACAAAACTAAGGAGATGATTGTGGACTTCAGGAAACAGCAGAGGGAACACCCCCCTATCCACATCGATGGATCAGTAGTGGAGAGGGTAGCAAGTTTTAAGTTCCTCGGCATACACATCACAGACAAACTGAATTGGTCCACTCACACTGACAGCGTCGTGAAGAAGGCGCAGCAGCGCCTCTTCAACCTCAGGAGGCTGAAGAAATTCGGCTTGTCACCAAAAGCACTCACATACTTCTACAGATGCACAATCGAGAGCATCCTGGCGGGCTGTATCACCGCCTGGTATGGCAACTGCTCCGCCCTCAACCGTAAGGCTCTCCAGAGGGTAGTGAGGTCTGCACAACGCATCACCGGGGCAAACTACCTGCCCTCCAGGACACCTACACCACCCGATGTTACAGGAAGGCCATAAAGATCATCAAGGACATCAACCACCCGAACCACTGCCTGTTCACCCCGCTATCATCCAGAAGGCGAGGTCAGTACAGGTGCATCAAAGCTGGGACCGAGAGACTGAAAAACAGCTTCTATCTCAAGGCCATCAGACTGTTAAACAGCCACCACTAACATTGAGTGGCTGCTGCCAACACACTGTCATTGACACTGACCCAACTCCAGCCACTTTAATAATGGGAAATGATGTAAATATATCACTAGCCACTTTAAACAATGCTACCTTATATAATGTTACTTACCCTACATTATTCATCTCATATGCATATGTATATACTGTACTCTAGATCATCGACTGCATTCTTATGTCACTAGCCACTTTAACTATGCCACTTTGTTTACTTTGTCTACATACTCATCTCATATGTATATACTGTACTCGATACCATCTACTGTATGCTGCTCTGTACCATCACTCATTCATATATCCTTATGTACATATTCTTTATCCCCTTACACTGTGTATAAGACAGTAGTTTTGGAATTGTTAGTTAGATTACTTGTTGGTTATCACTGCATTGTCGGAACTAGAAGCACAAGCATTTCGCTACACTCGCATTAACATCTGCTAACCATGTGTATGTGACAAATAAAATTTGATTTGATTTGATTTGATGATAGTTCTATAAGCTATGTTGACTATGACGTTACTTTAGCAAAAATGGTGACAACGATGTGGGCTGTGTGTAGGGGTTATGATATGGTTTGGCTTGGAAATGTTTTTTCGGCTGGTCACATACAGCTGATGTGTTGTGCATTGGAGTCCACAAGCGAAGTGAAAAGGTGAGAGGAGGAAAGTGCATAAACGCGAGAAGGAATACAACGTGGAGAACTCCCGAGTGGCGCCGTGGTCTAAGGCACTGCATCACAGTGCTAGCTGTGCCACTAGAGATCCTGGTTGGGGCAGCGCACAATTGTCCCAGCATTGTCTGGGATAGGGGGAGGGTTTGGCCGGCAGGGATGTCCTTGTCCCATTGCACTCTAGTGACTCCTGTGGTGGGCCGGGTGCATATACGCTGACACGGTCGCCAGGTGTACGACGTTTCCTCTGACACATTGATGTGGCTGGCTTCTGGGTTAAGCGGGCATTGTATCAAGAAGCAGTGCTGCTTGGTTGGGTCGTGTTTCGGAGGATGCACGGCTCCCGACCTTCGCCTCTCCCGAGTCGATACGGGAGTTGCAACGATGAGACAAGACTGTAGCTACCAATTGGATACCACGAAATTGGGGAGAAAAGGGGGTAAAAGTAAAAAATATATATATATATTTTTTTAATAAAGGAATACAACGTGACTGGTATGAATGTGAACTGTGTTTATGTGTGATCAGGGGTGTATTCATTCCACCGATTCTGTTGTAAAATGTTTTTTAAACAGAAGCCAACACGAACGAAACGGGGATAAACATACCTGGATTTCTCCAAAAGAAACTCTCGTTTGGGACTGTTAGACTAATGATTACACCGTAGATCATCAAGATGCAGGCAAGAGTTTGCAAGGTGATATTGAATTTGTGACTGTCTTTCCATGTGTCACTGTCTGTCACCTAAAAAAAATGTCTCAACCTGTGTGCACCTTCCTTGTAAACTTTAATTCATAAATTTGAAGTCGGAAGTTTACATACACCTTAGCCAACTACATTTCAACTCAGTTTTTCATAATTCCTGACATTTAATCCAAGTAAAAATTCCCTATTTTAGGTCACTTAGGATCCCCACTTTATTTTAAGAATGTGAAATGTCAGAATAATAGTAGAGAGAATTATTTATTTCAACTCTTATTTCTTTCATCACATTCCTAGTGGGTCAGAAGTTTACATACACTCAATTAGTATTTGGTAGCGTTTCCTTTAAATTGTTTAACTTGGGTCAAACGTGTCGGATAGCCTTCCACACGCTTCCCACAATAAATTGGGTTAATTTTGGCCCATTTGTCCTGACAGAGCTGGTGTAACGGAGTCAGGTTTGTAGGCCTCCTTACTAGCACACGCTTTTTCAGTTCTGCCCACAAATTTTCAATTGGATTGAGTTCAGGGCTTTGTGATGGCAACTCCAATACCTTGACTTTCTTGTCCTTGCCATTTTTCCACAACTTTGAAAGTATGCTTGGGGTCATTGTCCATTTGGAAGACCCATTTGCAACCAAGCTTTAACTTCCTGACTTGAGATGTTGCTTCAACATATCCACATAATTTTCCATCCTCCTGATGTCATCTATTTTGTGAAGTGCACCAGTATCCGAGCTGTGCATATTGTTCACCAGCGTATCTGCCCTCTCATTGGCTAGAATGGTCACACCTGATCTCGCCTCTTCTTCTCCCACCTGCCTTCCATCCTTGAGATCATACCTTAACCTAATTATTGTAGCCTGCTACTTTAATTCTCCTAACCTGCTGAGCAAGTTCTCCTAACTTGCTACGAGTCACTTCGAATTGTAGCTGTATACCAAAGATTGTGGATAAATGAAGATAGTTCACTCAGGCTGTTTTACAGTACGTTGCAAAAAATAATAATAGTTTCCGGAATACTTAACTGGGGGTGTCTCCTATAAACACCAATGCAATAGCAGCTGGATCTGGTCTACTTACTTAGTTCATTGACTTTCACTGAACCAGAAAAAGTTTTTTTTTAAACAGTGAGTGGGGTGTCTCGCTTCCTCGTTCGTCTCTGTGTAAAGTTCCACTTAGTCAAAACGGGAAACTCTTTTCACACCACTTTGATACCAAAACTTATGCAGCAGTTTAGGAGAATTAACGCAGCAGGTTAAGAGACTGAGGTTAAGGTTAGGAAAAGGGTTAGGGTTAGAAAAAAATGCTCTCCTAACCTGCTACAAAAATATATTTAAATCGAATTGGCTTGCTAACGATTCTGGGCACCTGTGTACCTATACAGCACTTGATCGGTGACCTACAGTGGCAAGAAAAAGTATGTGAACCCTTTGGTACCCCTGGATTTCTGCATAAATTGGTCATAAAATTGTATCTGAACTTCATCTAGGTCACAACAATAGACAAACACAGTCTGCTTAAACTAATAACACAACCAATTATACGTTTTCATGTCTTTATTGAACACACCGTGTAAACATTCACAGTGCAGGATGGGAAAAGTATGTGACCCCTTGGATTTAATAACTGGTCGACCCTTGTTTGGCAGCAATAACCTCAACCAAACGTTTTCTGTAGTTGCGAATTAGACCTGCACAATGATCAGGAGGAATTTTGGACCATTCCTCTCTACAAAACTGTTTCAGTTCAGCAATATTATTGGGATGTCTGGTATGAACTGCTCTCTTGAGGTCATGCCACAGCATCTCAATCAGGTTGAGGTCAGGACTCTGACTGGGCCACTCCAGAAGATGTACTGATTTACTTCTGTGTTTTGGGACATTGTCCTGTTGCATCACCCAATTTCTGTTGAGCTTCAATTGGCGGACAGATAGCCTTACATTCTCCTGCAAAATGTCTTGATAAACTTGGGAATTCATTTTTACGTCGATGACAGCAAGCTGTCCAGGCCCTGAGGCAACAAAGCAGCCCCAAACCATGATGCTCCCTCCACCATACTTCACAGTTGGGGTGAGATTTTGATGTTGGTGAGCTGTGCTTTTTTTCCTCCACACATATTGTTGTGTGTTGCTTCCAAACAACTTAACTGTAGTTTAATCTGTCCACAGAATATTTTGCCAGTAGCGCTGTGGAACATCCAGGTGCACTTTTGTAAACTTCAGATGTGCAGCAATGTTTTTTGGGGGATGGCAGTGGCTTCTTCTGTGGTGTCCTCCCTTGAACACCATTCTTGTTTGGTGTTTTATGTATCGTAGACTCGTCAACAGAGATGTTAGCATATTCCAGATATTTTTGTAGATCTTTAGCCGACACTCTAGGATTCTTATTAACCTCATTGAACATTCTGCACTGTTCTCTTGCAGTCATCATTGCAGGACAGCCACTCCTAGGGAGAGTAGCAACAGTGCTGAACTTTGTCCATTTACAGACAATTTGTCTTACCATCGACTGATGAACATCAAGGCTTTTAGAGATACTTTTGTAACCCTTTCCAGCTTCATGCAAGTCAACAATTCTTAATCTTAGGCCTTCTGAGATTTATTTTTGTTTGAGGCATGGTTCACATCAGGCAATGCTTCTTGTGAATAGCAAATTCTAATTTTCTGAGTGTTTTTTATAGGGCAAGGCAGCTCTAACCAACATCTCCAATCTCGTCTCATTGATTGGACTCCAGGTTAGCTGACTCCTGACTCCAATTAGCTTTTGGAGATGTCACTAGCCTAGGGGTTCACATACTTTTTCCAACCTACACTGTGAATGTTTAAATTATTTAGTCAATATAGACAAGAACAATACATTCATTTGTGTGTTATTAGTTTAAGCACAATATGTTGGTCTATTGTTGTGACTTAGATGAGGATCAGCTCATGTTCGATGAACAATTTATGCAGAAATCGAGGTAGTTCCACAGGGTTCAAATACTTTTTCTTGCCACTGTATAAGAAAAGATTGTGTATTATATAGTCGCGTGACTGCTCTAACAATGGAAATAGGCCTACATGTCCTCAAAGATGGGAGGCAGGCGGGACCAGGTGGACCATTCTAGCTAGTGCGAGGGCAGATACACGTCAACAACATGCACGACTCCAATATAACCGTTCTTTTTCTAAAGTTGCCATGTGTGTCCAATTATATTAGTACAATTATATCCGTGCATTCACAATAACAACCTAACCCTTACGAATCTTCTATTCGATCAAATAATCCTCACGTAGCAAATGAGGAATTACATTTTCTGTTGACCAAATTCAACACTCTCTCATTGATCTCCATATAAAAATGCCAGATTTTGGTCCGAGTAAACCCTCTCGCTTCACCTCTTCCTTCCTCTCAGCTATATGTAATCCTATACTGTAACTCACTCTCTCCATGGGTCACTGATATGGACATTGATGCTTTATTGTGAAAAATATCTTCCACACTTTAGGTATGGATGGAATTAATCCAAAACAATGTAGAGAAACCTCAATACACTTCAGCATGAACTATTATTCCTCTTTGCTCTTTCCTCAACGCCCTCCCACAGTCTTACCATGTTAAATGCATTTCTACTTTAAATTTAATTTGATGTCAGCCTCCACTTATCAGTTTTCGCTTACGTTATGATAGGGATTGAAACTGTATGAATTCACTTTTTTTACTGAGTGTAATTTACCATAATGAAGTACACCAGAATTATTATATTACAAGTCATTTACATGATGAATTCGAAAAGTATTTAGGAGGATATTCCACATTAGATTAACCCAAGTGACATTCTAGCACGTCTGTTTACAGTTCCACACTCTGTTTACAGTGTACCATCTGCTGTTAACTTACATGCACAGACACTTTGAAGGCCTGGGCCCAGTTTTTCTAAAGTTGTCTAGGATGAAATGCACAGAAATAGAACGAATAGAACGAGAGTCCCCATTCAAGACCATGATTCATCCATTCTATATGTTCTATTTCTATGCATTTAATCCTGTCCGATAGGCGAAATCCAGACAGATTGCTTTTGAAAAACTGGGCCCTGATGAGAATTCAGAGGTTATTTCCTATAACCTCTTAGACCCTGAATGTTGAATAGGCTGTTTTGGGAGAAATTGAGTGATAGCGGTTTTTCCCCATTAGGTTCTTGAATGTAAATGTTAATCCTTATAGAATAGGCCTAAACTGATTTAAGCAACAGCAGGAAGGTGATGAGGTGGTGTGGTGACCTTTCTGTCAAACTTTAACGAACCTTCCTATTTACATATTCATTTTTTCCTCCTGGCTAATTTTACTTGACAAAATGATGTGCGATCACAGTGTTGCAGTAATACATAACGTACTACTACAGTGTTGTCACAAGATGAATAACGATGTCACTACCACACGGGTATACGGGGTAAATGAACGTAAAGTGCTACCTCAAATTCCTTGTTTGAATCACACGTACGATTGATAAACAGACGAGAAGCTATGAGTGGAAGAGACCTACATGGCTTTAGAACCGGCTACCGATCAAAACATTTAGGTAAGTCAGCTCAGCTCCAATCTGAACCAATGCTGACTCCTCTTTCCTCGAGACTCTGCCATGGCCTTTATGTCTGCGTTTTCAGTAGCAGCAGCATGGCTTGTGTTTATTCACCTGTCTCATGGAGTCCCAGCTGAACGAGGTCAGGACCAGCCTGTCTGACATGGCCAGTTTGTTTCCTCCCTCCCTCCTTCCTGCTCCCTATAGGATATATCTCATCGTGACCCGTGCGTCCCAAATGGCACCCCGTTCCCTAAGTAGTCGAAAAGTAGTGCACTGCACGGGGAATAAGAGGCCATTTGGGATGCAGTTGAAGACAGAGGTTGGGCCGTTTCTGTCTCACTTCCTTCCTCTTCTGTCGTCAGCATAAATAACACCTGACCTAAGAATTCACCGTTGATTGAGTGATCGATAGTTAATGCACTTTTCACATGCTCAATGCTTACTAGAACACAGCTCTATCTTGTAGTTTGATGCTTCCTTTCATTGATATAGAGAAACTGACTCTACTGGTGAAGGATGGCATTGGAAGCTCAGTATAAACCGGCTGAACATGAGAAACTACAAGCCATAGTTGATGCCAACTGGAGTCTGCACACATCGCTCAGAAGGTAGATATGGTTGATATTTGATTTGCTCTGAGACACTTTGTGAATACAAGCCCATAACAGAAGCAAAGGGCTGAATAATGTATAAAGTAAAACGTTTAATTTGGTACAATACATATTTTGTTATTCCATAGTACAGTATGCTCTTGAACATCCTTAGGTGCAAGCTACCTCATTCATTTAATAAATCAGCTTTTCTTTTAGGCAAAGAAACCTTCATTCAGAGTTTAAAGATCATGGGCATTAACGAACACACACACACATGCACACATGCGCACACATGCGCACACATGCGCACACCCACACACACACACACACACACACACACACACACACACACACACACACACACACACACACACACACACACACACACACACACACACACACACACACACACACACACAAACGATCTCCAATGATACGGAGGAGCGGATTTACTATAAAACAGCAGACCATTACTTAACCTACTGTAAATGGGCTCTCCAAAAAAATATAAGATTTAAGAAGAATATCAACATCAAATTTGAATATTCATGAGTCTGCAGGAGGATCAACCACAAAGCTGTTTGAAGTTCCCAATCTTTTTGCATCCTAGCACTGTGAGAAGTTAACCCTAGGGGGGCATGAGGATTATGCTTGTAGACCTGCAGTGTTTTAATTGGTAAACTGTGGCAGCAGCTTTTGTTGTTGTTGTTGTGTCTCATTACGGTTGCCCATGGCTCCTTCCAAATCAGCTCTCTGCGTGGACCAGATAAGGCAACCAGTGTTTGCATACGACCGCCACGCTGAAAGGCAGGCTTTCTGTTGTGGATTTCCCAGTGGTGGTAAGAGGGGAGTCACCGCAGGATGTGATCAGATGATTGACTTTCCAGTAAGAGAGTGGGAGTGTCCTGGATACTAAGGCCTTACATCTTTGAAGGAGAGATCCTGACAAGATCCCTAGGTCAACACATGGTAAAGGGAGAATTCACAGCCTACTTTTAACAGCTGGGGTTTTGAGCAGGGTAATCGAGAGCTGTGGTTTGCCTGTGCTTGTAGGTGTGTGGTTTAATCTCATGTAACCGATATGTTTTCTTTGTAGTTTCACATGTTTTGCAGCATGTTAACATCAAACATCATTTTCCCCCTTACAGTCTTTGTCACGTCCTGATCATAAAGAGTCCTTATTTTCTATGGTAGAGTAGGTCAGGGCGTGACTGGGGGGTTAGTCTAGTTTATTATTTCTATGTGGGGTTCTAGGTTTGTTTTTCTATGTTGGTGTTTGTGTATGATTCCCAATTTAGAGGCAGCTGGTAATCGTTGTCTCTAATTGGGGATCATATTTAATTAAGTAGCTGTTTTTCTCACCTGTGTTTATAGGATATTGTTTAGAGTTATTGCACGTAGCATCACTGTAGTCACGGTTCATTGTTAGTGTATTGTTTATTTGTTTTTGTCTTTGCTAAGTTTCACTTTCTAATAAATAATGTGGAACTCAACATCCGCTGTGCCTTGGTCCGTTTCTACAAACAAATGTGACAGTCTTAGAAAAAAGGTTTCTTCGGCTGTCCCCATAGGAGAACCTTTTTTGGTTCCAGGTAGAACCCTCTGTAGAAAGGGTTGTACATGGACCCAAAAGGGTTATTCAAATGGTTCTCCTATGGGGACAGCCCGTTAAGTTTCTAGATTTGTATTTATTTATTTTTTCACCATTTTTCCCTAAGACTGTACACATGGAACAAAAATAAGCGCACATTCACTGCGGTAGAGGACAGTATAAAGGGCTGCACCGAGAGAGCATTTTCATAATGGAAAAGGCAAATAAATGACAGGAGATTAAGATACTCACCCCCTCCTTCTGTTCCCACCAGAAACACGCCTTATGCATGTTCCCCCTGAATATTTTAATTGACCAATGTGTTTTCCTTTCAAGTGTTCAACGGCGATAATGTTTCACATGAATTCCTGCAGATTATGAGCCTTTCAAAGTAAATATTTCAAAGGCAAAACCCCACACACACTGAATGAACGTCTGAATAAAGACCATTTTCCCCATGAAGCATAACAAGGAATAAATTGACCAATCTCTCATTCTGTATTGCTCAGTAAGCTAGGAACATAGAGCACTAAGGAGAGTACTCCTTTTTGGCCATGTTTATACCATGCATTTCTCATAAGCCGAGTCCCAAATGGCACCCTATCCCCTACATAAGTGCACTACTTTTACCCATAGGTCCTGGTCAAAAGAACATAAAGTGAATTTAGGCTGCGACTTTTGGGATGCGGACGTAATCTTCCATGATTGCCGTCTATGCCTTGGTCATGATTGGTCATAATGAGATCAGTGATTACAAGCTAATGCTACCATAATGTGATCATGTTATCATAAACTTGTGAGAGGATTTATAATGACCACAGTGTGTGGAACACAGTAGCTGTTGGCTGATTTGAGAGCTGTCGTTCAGGTGAGGAGGGCTCTCCATGCAGCCAAGGAGACCAAAAAGAGCTCCCTGCTGAGGCAGCCCAAACAGGTGTGGAGCAGAGAGAACAGCAGACTAGCCAATGCAGGATAAGAAACTCCTCCCAGCACACATTACCAGGAACCACTACACCATATACTGTATTGTAGTCTGTAGCCTACTACCCACCCTACTCATCCACATTCAGTTCTGGCAAGCACTGCTCGAAACTAAAATAAGCCCCAGTAAAATGAGAGATGGGTGATTTGAAATGGCTTTCCGTGACCAAAGAAGACAGAGAAAGAAAGAGAAAGAAAGAAAGAAAGAAAGAAAGAGGGAATGGGTAGCCCAGTGGAGGGTGCTAGCTAGCTAGCTTCTGTGGCGTTGTAAAATGAACTCTCCCTGGTATGATGATGAGGCAGAAGCAGAGGAAGCACTGGGCTGCCGCGGCCCGCTGGTGTCATGCGCTGGTGTCATGCATTGTGAAGTGAGAAGGGCAGAGCTAGCTCTGGGGTGTAGGCTGTTCTCGGGGTAATGACTGTGTCGGTGCAATCCAAGGTTAATGGTGTACACAAGCGTGGGTTTCTGTAATGAGCCTTCTCTGAAGACAGACACACAGATTGACCGACCGCACCACGGCAACCACACATAGCCACTGAATTCATTAGCGTGAAGGTGATATAAGAGAAGGGAGAAAAAGTTTGTTTCTATAGTTACAATCCCATTATATTTTAGCTGGGACTAATGGATGAGCATGTTCGGCACACTGTGATGATGCGTCCCAAATGGCAACCTTTTCCCTATGGGCCCTGGTCAAAAGTAGTGCACTACATAGGGAATAGGTTGCCATTTGAGAAGCAGTCTGTGTTCAGTAGTGCTTGGTACAGTGTGCTGTATGCTTAATGGAATTCCCTTTGCTCTCCTTCCATGCAGCAGGGAAAAGGCTGAAGCTGAGCTGAAAGGATGTCTGGGAGCAAATGGTCTGGCCAGTAGAACAGACATGGGCATCCGCTCTGAGCTACTGGACCACGGTACCCCTCTCAGTTCTGAGTGTGTAGATACTGTTCCAGTCCCTATTGAGTGAGACAATACCATACTGTGTGTGTATGTGTGTGTGTGTGTGTGTGTCTGTGCACAAACTCATGCCTATGTGTGTGGGTGTCTCATTAGAGCTGTTTCTGGAGAGTGAGCGGGAGGCGTTCAGGTGTACCACGGTGGAGCCCATCTGGCAGCTGACGGAGGACTTGCAGTACAGACTGAGTGAAGTCCAACACCAGAAACACCACCAGCCTCCTCAGCCGGCAGACTGAGAGCAGGTACTCCAGCAGGTAGGTAACGACACTGCGCGTCCCAAACATTTACATTTACATTTAACATTTAAGTCATTTAGCAGACGCTCTTATCCAGAGCGACTTACAAATTGGTGCGTTCACCTTAAGACATCCAGTGGAACAGCCACTTTACAATAGTGCATCTAAATCTTTTAAGGGGGGGTGAGAAGGATTACTTTATCCTATCCTAGGTATTCCTGAAAGAGGTGGGGTTTCAGGTGTCTCCGGAAGGTGGTGATTGACTCCGCTGTCCTGGCGTCGTGAGGGAGTTTGTTCCACCATTGGGGGGCCAGAGCAGCGAACAGTTTTGACTGGGCTGCGCGGGAACTGTACTTCCTCAGTGGTAGGGAGGCGAGCAGGCCAGAGGTGGATGAACGCAGTGCCCTTGTTTGGGTGTAGGGCCTGATCAGAGCCTGGAGGTACTGAGGTGCCGTTCCCCTCACAGCTCCGTAGGCAAGCACCATGACATCCCAAACGGCACCCTATTCCCCGTGTAGTGCACTACATTTGACCAGGGCTCTGGGGATAGGGTGCCATTTGGGATGTGACCCATGACCTGAGAGAGGAGCGCTGTGCCCACTGTTTCAGAAAGCTGCAGAGGAACTTACTTTCCTCCATATGAAAGTGGAGCCCTTGAATTTGTTTGTGAAAACTATGGTTCTGTTTTTTAATTCCAGACAATATACTGCGATGAATCTTAAGGCATTCAATCTCTACAGGTATCAAAATAATAGAATGTACTTTGCAGATCCTACCTAGATCCTACCAAAAGTCCTTGTGTTGCCCACAATAGAGCATTCATTCCCCGTGAATCTGATGTTTGTCAGAACTCCTCGCTACGTAAGTCACCTCTCTTTAGTTAATTCTCCTTTTGACTCCTGGGGGCTTTTTCATTCTCAGGGAGCGAATGGTGGGATTAAGAGCAGGCAGGAGAAGGGATGTCTTTGAAAGTGGGCCATATAGGGGGATGAATCCACTGCCAGCCATTTTGTCTGCTTGCCTGCCTGCCCCTGTGTGAGTGAGTCAGTCTCTGGCGTACCTCCATCCCCCACTCATCTTCTCTTTCATCCAGCCCCTGCTGTCCCCCCCACTCAGTCCTGCCCACCTGAGAGCCTCAACATAATGGAGCTACTGCCTCCTCTCCTCTCTCTAGCCGCCTGCATGCTTCTTGTACTAAGTGACCCACCATGCTAAATACCATTCCCTTAAAACTATTAATTACGATTCCATACTTGTTTGTTGCGTCAGAGGAATTTGTTTGGAGGGAAGGTTTGAGAAGTTGTCAGGCTTTAAAACAGTGGTTACATCTCAAATGGCACCTATTCCCTATAGTGCACTACTTTTGACAAGGACCCATAGGGCTCTAGTCAAAAGTAGTGCACTGTACAGGGAATAGGGTGCCATTTGGGAGGCAATCTGTGAGTCCCTAATGGCCTGTCTGAGACGTACTGCACTGCATTACGGCTTTAGAAGGTGAGCAAAATGTCCTCACCAACACTCTCTTCTATACATTTACAGTGGCTTGCAAAAGTATTCACCCCCTTGGCATTATTCCTATTTTGTTGCCTTAAAACCTTGAATTAAAAGGCATTTTTTTGGCAGTTTGTATCATTTGATTTACACAACATGCCTACCCCTTTGAAGATGCAAAATATTTTTTATTATGAAACAAACAAGAAATAAGAACAAAAAAATGAAAACTTGAGCGTGCATAACTATTCACTCCCTCAAAGTCAATACTTTGTAGAGCCACCTTTTGTAGCAATTACAGCTGCAAGTCTCTTGGGGTATGTCTTTATAAGCTTGGCACATCTAGCCACTGGGATTTTTGCCCATTCCTCAAGGCAAAACTGCTCCAGCTCCTTCAAGTTGGATGGGTTCCGTTGGTATACAGAAAACTTTAAGTCATACCACAGATTCTCAATTGGATTGAGGTCTGGGCTTTGATGTTTCCCCTTAAACCACTCAAGTGTTGCTTTAGCAGTATGCTTAGGGTCATTGTCCTGCTGGGAGGTGAACCTCCGACCCAGTCTCAAATTTCTGGAAGACTGAAACAGGTTTCCCTCAAGAATTTCCCTGTATTTAGCGCCATCCGTCATTCTTTCAATTCTGACCAGTTTCCCAGTCCCTGCCGATGAAAAACATCCCCACCACGATGCTTGGTGTTCTCAGGGTGATGAGAGGTGTTGGGTTTGCGCCAGACATAGCATTTTCCTTGATGGCCAAAAAGCTCAATTTTAGTCTCATCTTACCAGAGTATCTTCTTTCATATGTTTGGGGAGTCTCCCACACGCCTTTTGGCGAACACCAAACATGTTTGCTTATTTTTTTCTGGACACTCTTCCATAATGCCCAACTCTGTGAAGTGTATGGCTTAAAGTGGTCCTATGGACAGATACTCCAATCTCTGTTGTGGAGCTTTGCAGCTCCTTCAGGGTTATCTTTGGTCTCTTTGTTGCCTCTCTGTTTAATGACCTCTTTCCCTGGTCTGTGAGTTTTGGTGGGCGGCCCTCTCTTGGCAGGTTTGTTGTGGTGCCATTATTCTTTCCATTTTTAATAATAGATTTAATGATGCTCCTTGGGCTGTTCAAAGTTTCAGATTTTTTTTTATTACCCAAACCTGATATGTACTTCTCCACAATGTTGTCCCTGACCTGTTTGTAGAGCTCCGTGGTCATCATAGTGCCACTTGCTTGGTGATGCCCCTTGCTTAGTGCTGTTGCAAGCTCTGGGGCCTTTCAGAACAGGTGTATATATCCTGAGATCATGTGACAGATCATGTGACAATTAGAGTGCACACAGGTGGACTTTATTTAACTAATTATGTGACTTCTGAAGGTAATTGTTTGCACCAGATCTTATTTAGGGGCTTCATAGCAAAAGATGTGAATACATATGTACGCACCACTTTTCTGTTTTTTATTTAGTAGACTTTTTTGAATGAAGTAATTTTTTTCATTTCACTTCACCAATTTGGACTATTTTGTGTATGTCCATTGCATGAAATCCAAATAAAAATGCATTTAAATTACAGGTTGTAATGCATCAAAATAGGAAAAACGCCAAGGGGGGGGGGGTGAATACTTTTGCAAGGCACTGTAGGTTGAATGGTTAAGCCTTTATTTCCTCACTGTTCCTGTATGTTTTTACTGGGAACGTGTAGCAGGAAGGACAATCTCATTTGTAATCTAGTATGTACAGTTTCACAATAGACTGCTTCCTGAGTTTCCTCCCTCTGAGTGGCATCAAAAATCGAACCTGTTAGAAACAGAAAGAGGGATTGACTACCGATAACATGCCGTCAGTGAATTGCTATGATTATAGGATTCACTCGATTTGCCCACTAAGTAGAAAATTAAGAAAAACTACAGGGGGAAGGGAAATATTCCATTTCGGTGGGTTCTGTACTCCAACAGAGACATACATTTCCATTTCCTCTCACTAAATGTAATCAGATACAGAGCTCTCTATACCATGATGGATATCAGAGAAGGATGGCACACTGTTAATTCCCGGATGTAGAGGAGGGAAGCGAACTGAATGAGTCATTCCTTGAAACTGAGTTTGTGTTCAACAATTCATTCTGTTAGAGCCTGTGAGGTCTGTAACGTCTGAAGATATTCAAGACACACTCACAGGTCAACTTTGTGAAGGACCAGCAGGAAGACATCACTGAAAAAAACGTTGCAAAGTGTATCTGGCCATAGAGGAAAACACCTTGTTTCTGGGAGTGGAGGTACGTAGGTCACTCACCATTAGGGTTGCATAGTTCTATCTCTCACCATGCTGTTTGATTGTGTTGCCAATGAGTCTTTTATGTCTTTCAAAAGGCACAACCACATAATCCTTCCAGGACTGTCCCACCAAAATTGCCGACTGTCTGGCTGAGGTAGACCAGGTTCCAGAGGAGGTTTTGTATTCAGAGTGCCCCTACCCTGAACTGACAGCCTCCTTAATCCAGAGTTCTAATCCCTGTCTGAGATGTACCAGTCCTGACTGCAAAGTATACAGAACTGCCTGGACTGGATAGTTAAAAGCACTGACTGATCACAACTACGGGGGTCTTTGCTTGAAGGCGGTAGCTCCTCTTGAGCGGATACAGTGGGCGACGGGGTGATTGAGAGTCCACCATTTTGAATTGATATCTTGCTCAAAATGAATCAAAGCAAAGCTCGGGTTTTTATGCAGAGAGATCCTGCCGTATGACAAGACAATAGAGTGTGGATGTTGATAAAAGATGAGAGAGTCAGCTTGGTGCATAGAGCATATGTAGATTCTAGACTCTAGAGAATAGCATATCGGGTGATTTCTCTCCCCCCTACAGCATGCAATGTGTGTAGAGCATATAAGTGCATGATTTTACTCTCCTCAGGGAGGCAGGCCGTTGAACAAGTTGAGTCTAACACACCGAGGGGTTGATTACTAATCTACTAATACCTTGATATTAATTTCCATTGTTG
Source organism: Oncorhynchus nerka (assembly GCF_034236695.1). NCBI lineage: Eukaryota > Metazoa > Chordata > Actinopteri > Salmoniformes > Salmonidae > Oncorhynchus > Oncorhynchus nerka. The sequence continues at coordinate 43,505,321 of NC_088398.1, read as the reverse complement.
CTAAACACAGCTACACACACACACACACACACACACACACACACACACAAAAGAAAGTCTCAGATCTTCATCACACAGACAGATGTTCTTTGGTGGAAATGTAATGTTGCCAGGAATGAGACATTAAGAGTGGTTGTCATTGTACAGAAGTTCTCAGCATGTGTTTTGTTGTGTCTGCAGCGGGTATCCAGACATGTTTCTCTCTGCTCTCTGTCCAAGCTGTTCCAGGTTCTGTAGTTGGTTGGCAGATGACCATCTGTGCTTCCAGATGACCTGCACAACCACAGAGCCCTGTAGATGGACATGCTGCCATGACTGTTCTCCCACAGGTTCAGACAGGAGCTGGTCATTGTACACCAGTAACCACTCTTGATTTTCTATTAATGCGTCCCAAATGGCACCCTTTGGGCCCTGGTCAAAAGTATACTCTATATACACTGAGTGTACAATACATTAAGAACCTGCTCTTTCCATGACATAGACTGACCAGGTGAATCCAGGTGAAAGCTATGATCCCTTATTGATGTCACTTGTTAAATCCACGCCAATCAGTGTAGATGAAGGGAAGGAGAGGTTAAAGAAGGATATTTAAGCCTCGAGACAATTGAGACATGTTGTGTATGTGTGCCATTCAGAGGGTGAATGGGCAAGACAAAAGATTGAAGTGCCTTTGAACAGGGTATGGTAGTAGGTGCCAGGCGTACCGATTTGTGTCAAAAACTGCAACGTTACTGGGTTTTTCACGCTCAACAGTGTGTATCAAGATACTTATTTTCCACCATAATTTGCTAATAAATTCATTAAAAATCCTACAATGTGATTTTCTGGATTTCATTTTCATTTTGTCTGTCATAGTTGAAGTGTACCTATGATGAAAATGACAGGCCTCTCTCATCTTTATAAGTGGGAGAACTTGCACAATTGATGGCTGACTAAATACTTTTTTGCCCTCTGTACCCTGAGGCTGCATTTATTGTGGCTGGGGATTTTAACAAAGCTAATCTGAAAACAAGGCTCCCTAAATTTTATCAGCATATCGAATGCGCAACCAGGGCTAGCAGCATTCTGGATCATTGCTTCTCTAACTTCCGCGACGCATACCAAACCCTCCCTTGCCCTCCTTTCGGTAAATCTGACCACGACTCCATTTTGTTGCTCCCAGCCTATAGACAGAAACTAAAACAGGAAACGCCAGTTTTCAGGTCTTTTCAACGCTGGTCTGACCAATCAGATTCCACGCTTCAAGATTGCTTTGATCACGTGGACTGGGATATGTTCCGGATAGCCTCAGACAACAACATTGATGTATACACTGATTCGGTGAGCGAGTTTATTAGCAAGTGCATCGGTGATGTTGTACACATGGTGACTATTAAAACCTTCCTCAACCAGAAACCGTGGATTGATGGCAGCATTTGCGCAAAACTAAAAGCGCGAACCACTGCTCTTAATCATGGCAAGGCGACCGAAAACATTACCGAATACAAACAGTGTTGCTATTCCCTCCGCAAGGCAATCAAACTAGCAAAGCCTCAGTATAGAGACAAAGTAGAGTCGTAATTCAATGGCTCAGACACAAGACGTATGTGGCAGGGGCAACAGTCAATCACGGATTACAAAAAGACAACCAGCCTTGTCGCGGACACCGACGTCTTGCTCCCAGACATACTAAACAACTTCTTTGCTCGCTTTGAGGACAATACACAACCTGTGGGCTCTCCTTCACCGCGACCAACATGAGTAAAACATTTCAACGTGTTAACCCTCGCAGGGCTGCCGGCCCAGACGGCATCCCTAGCCGCGTCCTCAGAGCATGCGCAGACCAGCTGGCTGACATATTCAATCAAACCCTATCCCAGTCTGCTGTTCCTGTTCCCAAGAAAGCTAAAGTAACTGAGCTAAATGACTATCGCCCCGTAACACTCACTTCCATAATCATGAAGTGCTTTGAGAAACTAGTCAAGGGTCATATCACCTCCACCCTACCTGACACCCTAGACCCACTCTAATTTGCTTACCGCCCCAATAGGTCCACTGACGACACAATCGCAACCTAACCCATCTGGCCAAGAGGAAGACCTATGTATGTTCATCGACTACAGTTCATCATTTAACACCATAGTACCCTCCAAACTCACAATTAAGCTCGAGACCCTGGGTCTCGACCTCGCCCTGCACAACTGGGTCCTGGACTTTCTGACAGGCCGCCCCCAGGTGGTGAGGGTAGGAAACAACATTTCCACCCTGCTGATCCTTAACATTGGGGCCCCACAAGGGTGCGTTCTCAGCCCTCTCCTGTACTCCCTGTTCAACCATGACCGTGTGGCCATGCACGACTCTAACTCAATCATCAAGTTTGCAGAAGATACTACAGTGGTAGGTTTGATTACCAACAACGACGAGACGGCCTACAGGGAGGAGATGAGGGCTCTCGGAGTGTGGTGTCAGGAAAATAACTTCAGGAAACAGCAGAGGGAGCACCCCCTATCCATATCGACGGGACAGTAGTGGAGAAGGTGGAAAGTTTAAGTTCCTCTGCGTACACATCACAGACAAACTGAAATGGTCCACCCACACAGACATCGTGGTGAAGAAGGTTGAACAGCGCCTCTTCAACCTCAGGAGGCTGAAGAAATTTGGCTTGTCACCGAAAACACTCACAAACTTTTACTGATGCACAATGAAGAGCATCCTGTCGGGCTGTATCACCGCCAGGTACGGCAACTGCTCCGCCCACAACCGTAAGGCCCTCCAGAGGGTAGTGAGGTCTGCACAATGCATCACCGGGGGAAAACTACCTGCCCTCCAGGACACCTACAGCACCCGATGTCACAGGAAGGCCAAAAAGATCATCAAAGACAACAACCACCCGAGCCACTACCTGTTCACCCCGCTATCATCCAGAAGGCGAGGTCAATACAGGTGCATCAAAGCTGGGACCGAGAGACTGAAAAACAGCTTCTATCTCAAGGCCATCAGACTGTTGAACAGCCATCACTAACATTGAGTGGCTGCTGCCAACATACTGACTCAAATCTCTAGTCGCTTTAATAATGAAAAATTGGATGTAATAAATGTATCACTAGTCATTTTAAACAATGCCACTTTATATAATGTTTACATACCCTACATTACTCATATCATATGTATATACTGTATTCTATACCATCTACTGCATCTTGCTTATGCCGCACGGCCATCGCTCGTCCATATATTTATATGTACAGTACATATTCTTATTAATTCCTTTACACGTGTGTGCATAAGGTAGTTGTTGTGAAATTGTCAGATTACTTGTTAGATATTACTGCACTGTCGGAACTAGAAGTACAAGCATTTCGCTACACTCGCAATAACTGCTAACCATGTGTATGTGACCAATACAATTTAATTTGATTTGAATAGGGTGCCACTTAGGACGCGGTCCAGCAAAGTGATTTGTCATCACACCCCTTTACATGCACACATACCAAGGGCACACCCAGTGCACACAGCACATTGGAAAAAAAACTCACCCACCTCATAAGGAAACTCTGGTTGGTATTCAATCAAATGCACTCAAATCAAATGCAATCAAAATCCACTATCTACAATTGACTGAATATCAACCTCTTTCGGCCTATCTACACACATCCTCTTCCAGAGCTCTAAGACTCTCTGTCTCTACTCTCCATCTCCCTGGTCAGTGAATTATGTGCTTGGCAGGCTGCAGGATGCGCCGTGTCACCCTATTTGGACACATCTCAGCCCTCCCTCACACTATTGCCTCCGCTCCCCCGTCTCCATGACAACCGCCAGGGAGCTCCTCTCCTCTCCCTCCTCTCCCAGACCTGTCCTCATATCTGTTCCAGCTGGATGCTACACTTAGGGCCACATTCAGCCTCAAGTGGCTGTGATGAGATAGATCTAGCCCTTTCCTCCTGCGCTCTCCCTTTCTCATCTTCCAACTCGACACAAACAGAGCCAGAGTCAATGGAGCGCAGACTGCGCCGAGTACGGCTATTAGTCACAATTAGGTTGGCTCAATTCTTATTGGTAATCAGTCCCTTGAGCAAAATTGCAAACCTCATTGTTGTGAAGTTTGGTACGAAAAAGGCAGTCTTCTTTCCTCAAGCAATGTTTGCGTTGCCAAACTCTCACTTTGATCTCAAATTGATGTCCCATAGTGAAACGTATTCCTCAAAGTTGAAAATGAAAAACAAGAACAACAGACAGTATATCTCAGTTATTTCAACATAGCTTTATTCTCGAAATACACAGACCATGAAGGGTAGAAACATGCTTTGACTCTCACAATACACACAAACAGTGAATGGTACAAACAGTTTTATTCACATAACACACAGTGATAATAGAAATGTGTGTTCCTCATACTCCATTAGACACAAAATGAATCACGTCCATTTTTTACTGCATCGCAGCTGTGTTGTTGCCACATTTTCCCTGTGTGTTTGTTATTGGAAAACATAATTCCCTGAGCTCATCCATAGACATATGTGGTCATTGTAAAGCCTAATTGTGAACATGCGGATTAGAGAAGTCATATAACCAAAACGACTTACTACTTAGCTTTTGGCTATACAGTTCGCTAGTTGAAAATCAGAGTGGAAGATGGTTGTCATTGTACCAGGGTTAACAGGGCTTCGTTCAACCACTCTCCCGTTCCGTCTGCATTAATAACTTTGGGGAGTTTTTGGGGGGGGGATGATTGTAAGCTAATTGTCCATCATCTGCAGTTCATTCACAATTTGAGGAGAGGTAAGGGAGTGTTGTTTGATCAAACCAGAGCAGTAGGAGATCAATGGAACAGTCAAAGAGGATGTTCTGTCCCAACAGTCAGAGAGGATGTTCTGTCCCAACAGTCAAAGCTTTAATATTATTACCTGTTTTGTACCGTTTTGTTTCCTCTGTAGAAACACTTTACCGGAGGTGTGGTTGTTTCTATCAAATACGTTTCAACCTTGGATCTGGTTTTGCACTTTCTTCTGAATGAATCGGCTATCTGGACACTTAGACAGTGCACTTATGTTCAATTCTAACAATCACTTCTACCTTTGACCTCTATTCAAGTTGCACTTTCCGGCCACTGTCCCTGTCCCCGCCAATGGACACGCAGAGGCACTTTGATATCAGAGGCGTCATGCCCATAATGGACCATGTTGCTGTTACTCTGTTAATACTACTGGCCACCTAGCAATTTTATGAAGTAGGCTTTAGCTAGCCCAGATTGGTTCCCAGTCTTCCGACCTCATAACGAGATACAAAGAAGCCATTTCAGGATATCAATCAAGTTAGAGGAGCTAGCTTGTCTAACTATCTTAGCTGACATGCCTGCTGGCAAGGTTGGTAGACTCGAGAAAAATCGAGAAAAAGCTAAATGTACTGAATAAGAATTCCTTTCAGTCTTTCAACCAGATTTGACTCAGTCCTCAGAGTTCTGATTGACTAAAAGGTTTATACTGGGAAGATCCTATTCAATGTGTCTGTAGCAAAGCGAGGAAATCTGTTGGTATCAGACAGATTAGTGGTTTGGTTCATCAGGCTTGCTTCCTAACTCTATACTGTAGTTTAATTTAGCCATAACTAATTTACTGTAATATTGTCTGGGCCAGTTCATATGCCTCCTACCTACTCAAATGACTCATCATACAAAATACATTTACAAGACTAGCCACCTAATTATCTGGCTCCATCTGCACCTTCGTTTAAGAAACTCAATATCTTGTCTATTTACGACGTTAATGTACACTAATTATGTACTTTCATCTACAAATAGTCATACCTCCCAGACAGTTTACCTCAACCCTTCAATGGATTCTTCCAGGTTCATTCTGAAATCCATCTATATAACACAAGACACTGTAATACTCTTCATCCTCCCCACTGCTACACCTCACATAGTCAATTCTCTGTCAGATACAGAGGTACCATACTCTGGAATTCTTATCTTCACATGGTCAAATCACCATCATCCCTCAACGACTTCAAGAGAAGACTGGGCGTCAGCCGGATGAACCAAACTACCCAATAATCCCTTCCGTGTAGCCTAACTCTCTCTCTCTCTCTCACACACACACACACACACACACACACACACACACACACACACGCACACGCACACGCACGCACACACACACACACACACACACACACACACACACACACACACACACATTTTTTCTTGTATACAGAGTATGTCATGTACAGTTAAATTATAATGAATATGTTTTGTTTAACTGATTGAACAAACTTTTCTTTTTTTTTTTACATACATTTGTGGTGTGGTTTTTATAAACCCTTTTGGGTTTCCAACCTCACCTGCACACCGTTTTTACCTGTTTTTTTAATTTAAAAAAAATCTGTACTGTTTTGTCTTTCAATTCTTTTCTTTGGTGCGAATAAATAAAACCTAAAAACTTACTAAAGGATACAGACAGCTCAAAATGTATGCCTAGATACGCAGAAAAATACGCAGGGGTTCTGATGCTTCTAGCCTTGATTTGCAAATTTGAAAACATATCTACAAGTATTTAACTTTTTAATGTGTATAGTATTGCTTACTAGGTGTGGTCCAATGAATTCTGTAAACACCCCCTCTTCAAATCAGGGTTGGCTGGAAAATGTTGTTCAAAAGAGGACATTGTATTGTCATATCTTTGTACTCCCTGACAAAGGCCATGCAGCCGAAGGCCATGTTTCCATTTAACATTTGAATGAGATATATGAAGAGTGCCTTGGTTCTCCTCTCTTTTTATTTACCCCTTTTACCAAAGAGCACCTTCTGTCTACAAAAACGTACTATTGTGTACCTTAGAAGCTGTTCCCTTCCTCCTTTGATTTCTCTAAGCATAATGATTACTGCAGGAAAAATCTGTTTCACTTGTTTGAAAAATGCTAAATTCTCCAACTTCCAGAGCGGGAGCCCAGGCATCCTCACGTACTTTGTGCCCCTCAGATTTTTGGGATTCATGACCCCCACTGATTGATATGCAAATATAGTAGGTGTTTTTAAATCCATTGTCATATGATGATTATCAGGGACGGGCAACTCCAGTCCTCTGGGAACTGATTGGTTTCACACTTTTTCCCCCAGCAAACACACCTGACTCCAATAATCAAATAATCATGATCTTCAGTTTATAATGCTATTCTTTTAATCAGCTGTGTTCGCTAGGGACAGGGGGAAAGTGACTTCACTCCAGCCCCCGAGGACTGGAGTTGCCCATCCCTGGATCAGAGGGATGCTGAGGTTTGCTGTCCATTTGACAGAGTGCACTATGCCCCCTGGTGGAACTCGCTGGTGAATGTTTCCATTTCGAATGGTCATGGTTTCTTTTGTCATATGTCAGTACGAATGAAAAGTGAGAAGCAAATTGTCTGCTATTAAAATTCAATGGAGCTACCCCATGATGTTCCTTGGCATTTACGGAATTAATTTAGGTTCTTTAATGGATCTGCCTTTCCATCATATTTTTTTTTTCAATTTGATTTATTTAACCTTTATTTAACCAGGAAGGGCTCATTGAGATTAAAATCTATTTTTCAAGAGCGCCCTGGCCAAGATAGGCAGCACCAAGTCATTACAAAAAAATTACAGACAGACAAACCGTTTTCTTTCCAATATGGTACGACTGCTCAGCCCTCGCAGTGATGGCTGGGGCTCTGCAAGGATTTGTCAGTCAGCAGCTGAACTAATACCGCTGCACAGCTTTAAGAATCAAATCACATCAAATCAAATGTATTTATATAGCCCTTCTTACATCAGCTGATATCTCAAAGTGCTGTACAGAAACCCAGCCTAAAACCCCAAACAGCAAGCAATGGCAGGTGTAGAAGCACGGTTCCTTACAGAACATGAGCACACGCACACACACGCATGCACACACACACGGATGCACATGCACACAAATGAACACATAGGAACGCATATGCAGTGCATTCGGAAAGTATTCAGACCCCTTGACTTTTTCCACATTTTGTTACGTTACAGGCTTATTCGAAAATGTATTAAATTGTTTTTTTCCCTCATCAATCAACACACAATACCCCATAATGACAAAGCAAAAACAGGTTTTTAGATATTTTTTGCAAATGTATTAATTATTTGTTGTTGTTGAAATATCACATTTATGTAAGTATTCAGACCATTTCCTCAGTAAAATGTTGAAGCACCTTGGGCAGCGATTACAGCTTTGAGTCTTCTTGGGTATAATGCTACAAGCTTGGCACACCTACAGTGGGGAGAACAAGTATTTGATACACTGCCGATTTTGCAGGTTTTCCTACTTACAAAGCATGTAGAGGTCTGTCATTTTTATCATAGGTCCACTACAACTGTGAGAGACGGAATCTAAAACAAAAATCCAGAAAATCACATTGTATGATTTTTAAGTAATTAATTTGCATTTTATTGCATGACATAAGTATTTGATCACCTACCAACCAGTAAGAATTCCGGCTCTCACAGACCTATTAGTTTTTCTTTAAGAAGCCCTCCTGCTCTCCACTCATTACCTGTATTAACTGCACCTGTTTGAACTCGTTACCTGTATAAAAGACACCTGTCCACACACTCAATCAAACAGACTCCAACCTCTCCACAATGGCAAAGACCAGACAGCTGTGTAAGGACATCAGGGATAAAATTGTAGACCTGCACAAGGCTGGGATGGGCTACAGGACAATAGGCAAGCAGCTTGGTGAGAAGGCAACAACTGTTGGCGCAATTATTAGAAAATGGAAGAAGTTCAAGATGACGGTTAATCACCCTCGGTCTGGGGCTCCATGCAAGATCTCACCTCATGGGGCATCAATGATCACGAGGAAGGTGAGGGATCAGCCCAGAACTACACGGCAGGACCTGGTCAATGACCTGAAGAGAGCTGGGACCACAGTCTCAAAAAAAAACATTAGTAACACACTACGCCGTCATGGATTAAAATCCTGCAGCGCACGCAAGGTCCCCCTGCTCAAGCCAGCGCATGTCCAGGCCCGTCTGAAGTTTGCCAATGACCATCTGGATGAGTAATGGGAGAATGTCATGTGTTCCGATGAGACAAAAATAGAGCCTCCAAACACTTGCCGTGTTTGGAGGAAGAAGAAGGATGAGTACAACCCCAAGAACACCATCCCAATCATGAAGCATAGAGGTGGAAACATCATTCTTTGGGGATGCTTTTCTGCAAAGGGGACAGGACGACTGCACCGTATTGAGGGGAGGATGGATGGGGCCATGTATCGCGAGATCTTGGCCAACAACCTCCTTCCCTCAGTAAGAGCATTGAAGATGGGTCGTGGCTGGGTCTTCCAGCATGACAACGACCCAAAACACACAGCCAGGGCAACTAACGAGTGGCTCCGTAAGAAGCATCTCAAGGTCCTGGAGTGGCCTAGCCAGTCTCCAGACCTGAACCCAATAGAAAATCTATGGAGGGAGCTGAAAGTCCGTATTATTGAAGGATGTGTAGAAGGTCTGTATGGAGGAGTGGGCCATAATCCCTGCTGCAGTGTGTGCAAACCTGGTCAAGAACTACAGGAAACGTATGATCTCTGTAATTGCAAACAAAGGTTTCTGTACCAAATATTAAGTTCTGCTTTTCTGATGTATCAAATACCTATGTCATGCAGTAAAATGCTAATTAATTACTTAAAAATCATACAATGTGATTTTCTGGATTTTTGTTTTAGATTCCGTCTCTCACAGATGTAGCGTACCTATGATAAAAATGACAGACCTCTACATGCTTTGTAAGTAGGAAAACCTGCAAAATTGGCAGCGTATCAAATACTTGTTCTCCCCACTGTATATAAATTTGGTGAGTTTCTCCCGTTCTTCTCTGCAGATCCTCTCAAGCTCTGTCAGGTTGAATGGGGAGCGTTGCTGCACAGCTATTTCCAGGTCTCTCCAGAGATGTTCGATCGGGTTCAAGTGAGGGCTCTGGCTGGGCCACTCAAGGACATTCAAAGACTTGTCCTGAAGCCACTCTTCCGTTGTCTTGGCTGTGTGCTTAGGGTTGTTGTCCTGTTGGAAGGTGAACCTTCACCTCAGGTTAAGGTCCCGATTGCTATGGAGCAGGTTTTCATCAAGGATCCTGACTACTCTCCCAGTCCCTGCTGCTGAAAAACATCCCCACAGCATGATGCTGCCACCACCATGCTTCACCGTAGGGATGGTGCCATGTTTCCTCCAGACGTGATGCTTGGAATTCAGGCCAAAGAGTTCAGTCTTGGCTTCATCAGACCAGAGAATCTTGTTTCTTATGGTCTGAGAGTTCGTTAGGTGCCTTTTGGCATACTCCAAGAGGGCTGTCATGTGCCTTTTACTGAGGAGTGGCTTCCGTCTGGCCACTCTACCATAACAATCTGATTGGTGGAGTGCTGCAGAGATGTTGTCCTTCTGGAAGGTTCTCCCATCTCCACAGAGGAACTCTGGAGCTCTGTCAGAGTGACCGTCAGGTTCTTGGTCACCTCCCTGACCAATGCCCTTCACCCCCAACTGCTCAGTTTGGCTGTGCGGCCAACTCTAGGAAGAGTCTTGGTGGTTCCAAACTTCATCCATTTAAGAATGATGAAGGCCACTGTGTTCTTGGGGACCTTCAGCACTTCAACACTTTCCCAGATCTGTGCCTCGACACAGTCCTGTCTCGGAGCTCTACGGACAATTCCTTCGACCTCATGGCTTGGTTTTTGCTCTGACATGCACTGTCAACTGTGGGACCTGATATATACAGGTGTGTGTCTTTCCAAATCATGTCCAATCAATTGAATTTACCACAGGTGGACTCCAATCAAGTCATAGAAACATCTCAAGGATGATCATTGGAAACAGGATGCACCTGAGCTTCATTTTGAGTCTCAATAGCAAAGGGTCTGCATACTTATGTCAATATAGTATTTCTATCTTTTTATTTGTAATACATTTGCAAACATTTCTAAAAACCTGTTTTCTCTTTGTCATTATAGGGTATTGTGTGTAGATTGACGAGGGAAAAAATGTCTTTAATCCATTTTAGAATAAGGCTGTAACGTAACAAAATGTGGAACAAGTCAAGGGGTCTGAATACTTTCTGAATGCACTGTGAAACACACACACACACCCACAAATTCCAAAAGAGCAAGGGAAAAGGACATGGAGAGAGAGGGAGAGAGAAGGAAAAGGATGATGGATCATCTTGAAGTTGTAAAGTTGTGCATTTAATAACCAAGATGTGCTCGGCTGCCTCTGGCGCGGCGCCGTATGTTACATTGGCAGATCTGTCAGCTCACTCACTTTCAATAAAACCAGTCAGCCGCATAATGCCTTCACACCGGCAGTTAGCCACTATTAGAACATAGATTAATATCATTCCTTCCGTTCCAATAAGGTAGCCAAGTGAAGCTGCCTCTGTGTGATCGCTGACACAATAATAAATAGCTACAGACACCCCTCATGGAAAACCCTAGAGGTTTCCTCCGGGACATTTTACCATAAAAGGGAAAGGTCAATTTTACACCACGTACAGTTGAAGTCGGAAGTCTACATACACTTAGGTTGGAGTCATTAAAACTTGTTTTTCAACCACTCCATGAATATCTTCTTAAAACAAACTATCGTTTTGGCAAGTCAGTTAGGACATCTACTTTGTGCATGACACAAGCAATTTTTCCAACAATTGTTTACAGACAGATTATTTCACTTATAATTCACTGTATCACAATTCCAGTGGGTCAGAAGTTTACATACAATAAGTTGACTTTCGCCTTGAAACAGCTTGGAAAATTCCAGAAAATGATGACATGGCTTTAGAGGCTTTGAGTCAATTGGAGGTGTACCTGTGGATGTATTTCAAGGCCTACCTTCAAAGTCAGTGCCTCTTTGCTTGACATCATGGAAGATCAAACGAAATCAGCCCAAAATAATTGTACACCTCCACAAGTCTGGTTCATCCTTGGGAGAAATTTCCAAACGCCTGAAGGTACCACGTTCATCTGTTCAAACAATAGTACGCAAGTATAAACACCATGGGACCACGCAGCCGTCATAACGCTCAGGAAGGAAACGCGTTCTGTCTCCTAGAGGTGAACATACTTTGGTGCGAAAAGTGCAAATCAATCCCAGAACAACAGCAAAGGACCTTGTGAAGATGCTGGAGGAAACAGGTACAAAAGTATCTATATCCACAGTAAAACGAGTCCTATATTGACATAACCTGAAAGGCCGCTCAGCAAGGAAGAAGCCACTGCTCCAAAACCGCCATAAAAAAGACAGACTACAGTTTGCAACTGCACATGGGGACAAAGATCGTACTTTTTGGACAATTTGGACAAATGTCCTCTGGTCTGATGAATCAAAAATAGAACTGTTTGGCCATAATGGCAACGACAAAGGGGGAGGCTTGCAAGCCGAAGAACACCATCCCAACCGTGAAGAACAGGGATAGCAGCATCATGGTGTGGGGGTGCTTTGCTGCAGGAGGGACTGGTGCACTTCACAAAATAGATGGCATCATTAAGAGGGAAAATTATGTGGATATATTGAAGCAACATCTCAAGACATCAGTCAGGAAGTTAAATCTTGGTCGTAAATGGGTTTTCCAAATGGACAATGACTCCAAGCATACTTCCATTGTTCTGGCAAAATGGCTTAAGGACAACAAAGTCAAGGTATTGGAGTGGCCATCACAAAGCCCTGACCTCAATCCCATAGAAAATTTGTGGGCAGAACTGAAAAGGCGCGTGCGAGCAAGGAGGCCTACAAACCGGACTCAGTTACACTAGCTCTGTCAGGAGTAATGGGCCATAATTCACCCAACTTACTGTGGGGAACTTGTGGAAGGCTACCTGAAACGTTTGACCCAAGTTAAACAATTTAAAGGCAATGCTACCAAATACTAATTGGGTCTATATAAACTTCTGACCCACTGGGAATGTGATGAAAGAAATAAAAGCTGAAATAAATCACTCTCTGCTATTATTCTGACATTTCACATTCTGAAAATAAAGTGGTGATTGTAACTGACCTAAGACAGAGACTTTTTACAAGGATTAAATGTCAGGAATTATGAAAAACTGAGTTGAAATGCATTTTGCTAAGGTGTATGTAAACTTCTGACTTCAGCTGTACACTACATGACCAAAAGTATGTGGACACCTGCTTGACGAACATCTCACTCTAGAGTTGGTCCCCCTGTTACTCCTATAACAGCCTCCACCCTTCTGGGAAGGATTTCCACTAGATGTTGAAACATTGCTGCAGGGACTTGCTTCCATTCAGCCACAAGAGCATTAGTGAGATCTGGCACTGATGTTGGGCGATTAGCCCTGGCTTGCAGTCGGTGTTCCAATTCATCCCAAAGGTGTTCGTTGGGGTTGAGGTCAGGGCTCTGTGACGGCCACTCATGTTCTTCCACACCGATCTCATGTGAAAGAAGTTTCTGAACTTTCTGAATGGACCTCGCTTTGTGCACATTTCTGAATGGACCTCGCTTTGTGCACAGGGGCATTGTCATGCGGAAACACAAAAAGACCATCCCTAAACTGTGGCCATAAAGTTGGAAGCACAGAATCGTCTAGAATGTCATTGTATGCTGTTGCGTTAAGATTTCCCTTCACTGGAACTAAGGGGCCTAGCCCGAACCATAAAAACATCCCCAGACCATTATTCATCCTCCACCAAACTTTACAGTTGACACTATGCATTGGGTCAGGTAGCGTTCTCCTAGCATCCGCCAAACCCAGATTTGTCTGTCGGACTGCCAGATGGTGAAGTGTGTGATTTCTCAATTCAGAGAACGTGTTTCACTGCTCCAAAATCCAATGTGCAAGTTCTACACCAGTCCAGCCGACGCTTGGCATTGCGTATGGTGATCTTAGGCTTGTGTGATGGCTGATTGGCCATGGAAAGCCATTTCATTAAGCTCCCGACGAACAGTTTTTGTTCCGATGTTGCTTTCAGAGGCAGTTTGGAACTCAGTAGTGAGTATTGCAACCGAGGAGAGACGATTTATACGCGCTACTCGCTTCAGCACTCGGCGGACTGACTTGTTGGAAAGGTGGCATCCTATGATGGTGCCAAATTGAAAGACACTGAGCTCTTCAGTAAGGCCATTCTACTGCCAATGTTTTCCTATGGAGATTGCATGGCTGTGTGCTCAATTATATACACATATCAGCAAATGATGTGGCCGAATCCACTAATTTGAAGGGGTGTCCACATACTTTTGTATATATAGCGCATCTAAAGCCAATATCAAGACCTGGTTGTTACTCTGTAATCTCTGTATATCTGCTTTAGCACGTTAGTCTAATGGAATGTATGAATACAGGCTTACATGTTGCTATGCTGCATATATGCTATATACAGTATGTTGTTAGATATTATATGTCACTATGACCAACTTGTGACAGCACTGTTTGTGACAGGCTACATCGCTACATAAACCTAGCAAAAGGTCCCTGTCGCAAAAGTGGTTTCTAACCTCAAGAGCCTTTTCCTGGTTAAATAAAGGTTTAGAAAACTAGACTCCTGTTCTAGTTGCAATTACATCTCCATGGCTGTCTTGTTGCAGACGGAACCCGAGCCGAGCTTTGACTGGCAACGCTTCACCCCGACCCAGCTGCGTGCGGTGGCCCAGAGCTGGCAGCAGGACCGAAAAGCCCTGGTGATGGAGGTGGCCAGGCAGGCCCACCAGGAGGAGCTGGCCCACCACACAGACCGCCAGCACCAGCAGGACATCTTCTCCTGACTCAGAGAAAGGGTAGAGGTATATGAAGCACACTGAAATGGCATCCTATTCTCTATATAGTGCTCTATTTTGACCAGAGCCCGTGGCAAAAGTAGTGCACTATGTAGGGAATAGGGTGCCATTTGGGATCTATCCAATCAACAAGGCAGGTCCTACAGGCCCTAGTTTTTTTGCACCTCGACTACTGTCCAGTCATGTGGTCAGGGGCCACAAATTGGCTCAGAACAGGGCAGTACATCTGGCCCTTAAATATACACCGAGAGCTAACATTAAAAACATGCATGTCAATCTCTCATGACTCAAAGTAGAGGAGAGATTGACTACATCACTACTTGTTTTTGAAAGAAGTACTGACATGCTGAATGCACCCATTCATACCCCACAAGACATGCCACCAAAGGTCGCAGATACAGGATTGTGTCGAGGCACAGATCTGGGGAAGGACACCCAAAACAATTCTGCAGCATTGATGGTCCCCATCATTCTTAAACGGAAGAAGTTTGGACACACCAAGACTCGTCCTAGAGCTGGCCGCCCGGCCAAACTGAGTAATCGGAGGAGGGCCTTGGTCAGGGATGTGACCAAGAACCTGACGGTCACTCTGACAGAGCTCCAGAGTTCCTCTGTGGAGATGGGAGAATCTTCCAGAAGGACAACCATCTCTGCAGCACTCCACCAATCAGGCCTTTGTGGCCAGACAGAAGTCACTCCTCAGTAAAAGGCACATGACAGCCTGCTTGGAGTATGCCAAAAGGCACCTAAAGGACTCAAGACCATGAGAAACAAGATTCTCTGGTCTGATGAAACCAAGATTGAACTCTTTGGCCTGAATGCCAAGTGTCACGTCTGGAGGAAGCATGGTGGTGGCAGCATGATGCTGTGGAGAGGTTTTTCAGTGGCAGGGTCTGGGAGACTAGTCAGGGTCGAGCGAAAGATGAACGGAGCAAAGTACAGAGAGATTCTTGATGAAAACCTGCTCCAGAGTGCTCAAGACCTCAGACTGGGGCGAAGGTTCACCTTCCAACAGGACAATGACCCTAAGCACACAGCCAAGACAATGCAGGAGTGGCTTCGGGACAAGTCTTTGAATGTCCTTCAGTGGCCCAGCCAGATCCCGGACTTGAACCCGATCTAACATCTCTGGAAAGACCTGAAAATAGCTGTGCAGTGACGCTCTTCATGAGAGGAGCTTGAGAGGAGCTTGAGAGGATCTGCAGAGAAGAATGGGAGAAACTCCCCAAATACAGGTGTGAAAAGCTTGTAGCGTCATACTCAAGAAGACTCAAGGCTGTAATCACTGCCAAAGGTGCTTCAACAAAGTACTGAGTAAAGGGTCTGAATACTTATGTAAATGTGATATTTCAGCTTTTTAATTTGAATAACTTTGCAAAAAATTATAAAAACCTGTTTTTGCTTTATCATTATGGGCTCTTGTGTGTAGATTGATAAGGGGGAAAAAACTATTTGATCAATTTTAGGATAAGGCTGTAACTTAACAAAATGTGGAAGAAGTCTGAATACTTTCCAAATGCACTGTAGAGCCATGGCTACATGAAACTCTGCTCCACATCAGGTAACTGATGCCAGCAGTAGAATCTGAACTTAAAAACGGATACAAATACACCTTATGGAATAGCAGGGACTGTGAAGAGACACACACACAGACACACGCATACACACACGCGATAACACACGCACTCCACACACACGTACACATGGGATTTTGTATTGCAGATATGTGGTAGCAGAGTAGTGGCCTGAGGGCATGAAATGTAATGTGATGTAATATTTTTTATTGTATATAACTGCCTTAATGTTGCTGGACCCCAGGAAGAGTAGCTGCTGGCTTGGCAATGGGGATCCTTAATAAATACAAACGCACGCTCTGTCTGACTGTGCAGAAGGTCTCCACTAAGGAGGCAGCTCACTGACACTCACTTCCTGTTGCCAGCTAGCTTCTCATGCTCGGTTTGAGCTGCCACTGGGGATGGGCTGTGAATGCTAACAAGCTAATAAGGACAGCCTTGTCTTGCTGACATGATGTAACTGTCTTGGGTATGTTTGGTTCGCTCAACAAGCAAGTTGCGTACATGGAAAAACTCCCCCACTGTTGCTGAAGTGGCATCACAATTAGGTTTCCGTGTCAATGATGAACAACTTCTGTTTTTTTCTGTAGCCGTCGGTAGCATGCTTGCTATGAGGGCTTGGAGGTTTAAGTCGTATTGAAGCTGATTGGATAACAAAGCTCTAAGACTTGTACTAACCCCTAATGACCTGGTGTAACTGGCCATAGTACACACGTGGACACGTGGCTTCCCACGCACTGTTGTCATGTACATGTTGACGATAACATCACTTGGCCTGTCCTATCTATGGCCCACAATCTGTTCCATACAGTAGATGCAACAAAATGCATACACTAGATGGACACATCAGTGCCTCACCAACACCTTGTGGTAAAAGTGATCAAATCATATCTGTGGCCCACATAGAGAGAAAAAAAAGCATAGGCCCATGACCTATAGATGGCTCCCTCGGTGCACAATGCACAGACTGTAATAGAGGGAATTCATGCATTTTGTGCGATGATTCAAACGCATTGCCAACTTAATCAGAGTCTTTACCAACCTTACCTTACATGAATCCTATTATAGTCATACTGTATATTTCTGTGCTGGAGTGGAGTTGGAGCAGAGATGGAAGTCTCCTTCCAGCCAAATCTCTCCTGGGTTCTCAGAGCCTTTATCATCCTGACACAGTGACACGAACGGAGCACAAGATGGATTCCCCTTGCCATTCTGTCAGCCTTCTTACAAATGCTTTGTTTCTGCAGCCTTTGTCTCCGTTTCCAGGAGCCTTGGTAAATGAACAATGATTTACATATTCATCAGGATGAAATCCACTTTTGCAATTTCATTATCTTACACTGAACAAACATATAAATGCAACATGTGAAGTGTTGGTCTCATGTTTCATGAGCTGAAATGAAAGATCCCAGAAATGTTCATATGCACAAAAAACGTATTTCTCAAAAATGTTGTGCACAAATTTGTTTACTTCCCTGTTATTAAGCATTTCTCATTTTCCAAGATAATCCATTCACCTGACAGGTGTGGCATATCAAGAAGCTGATTAAGCAGCATGATCATTACACAGGTGCATCTTATGCTGGGGACAATAAAAGGCCACTCTAAATTGTGCAGTTTTGTCACACAACTTAATGCCACAGAGGTCTCAAGTTTCGAGGGATTGTGCAATTGGCATGCTGACTGCAGGAATGTTCACCAGAGCTGTTGCCAGAGAATTGAATGTTAATTTCTCTACCATAAGTCGCAACCAACATTGTTTTAGAGAATTTGGCAGTATGTCCAACTGGTCTCCCAACCGCAGACCATGTGTGGGCGAGCGGTTTGCTGATGTCAACGTTGAGAACAGAGTGCCCCATGGTGGAGGTGGGTTATGGTATGAGCAGCTATAAGCTACGGTCAACAAACACAATTGCATTTTATCAATGGCAATTTGAATGCGCAGAGATACCATGATGAGATCCTGAGACCCATTGTCGTGCCATTCATCTGCCGCCATCACCTCATGTTTCAGCATGATAATGCACGGCCCCATGTCACTGTGATCTTTACATAATTCCTGGAAGCTGAAAATAGTCACCAGACATGTCACCCATTGAGCATGTTTGGGATGCTCTGGAAGGACGTGTACGACAGAGTGTTCCAGTTCCCAACCATATCCAGCAACTTAGCACAGCCATTGAAGAGGAGTGGGACAACATTCCACAGGCCACAATCAACAGTCTGAACAGCTGTAGGCGAAGGAGATGTCTCACACTGCATGAGGCAAATGGTGGTCACACCAGATGCTGACTGGTTTTCTGATCAACGCTGCTACATTTTTTAAAGCATCTGTGGCCAACAGACGCATATCTGTATTCCCAGTCATGTGAAATCCATGGATGAGGGCCTCATGCATTTATTTCAATTGACGGATTTCCTTATAAGAACTGTAATTCAGTAAAATCGTATAAATTGTTGCATGTTGCGTTTATATATTTTTTCAGTATATTTCATTACCTGCTATTGTAAAGCATTGGTAATGTATGATTTAAATTGGTTTATCAAACATTTTATGCACAATTCAAACATTGTTGTAATTATATCATCATTTGAGGGGACATGTTGAAAAAGTCTCAGTATGATTCCCCACCCCTATCACAATTCAAGCCTCCCCATGATCCTCTCTGTGATTTACTGAAATCATGGAGCCTGAGGTGAGGCCTGGTGGTGCTGGAAGCAGCCTGGTGGTAGTGCTGGAAGAGGCCTGGTGGTGGGGCTGGAAGAGGCCAGGTGGTGGGGCTGGAAGAGGCCAGGTGGTGGGGCTGGAAGAGGCCTGGTGGTGGGCTGGAAGAGGCCTGGTGGTGACCTGGAAGAGGCCAGGTGGTGGGGCTGGAAGAGGCCTGGTGGTGGCGCTGGAAGAGGCCTGGTGGTGGCGCTGGAAGAGGCCCGGTGGTGGCGCTGGAAGAGGCCCGGTGGTGGCGCTGGAAGAGGCCCGGTGGTGGGGCTGGAAGAGGCCCGGTGGTGGGGCTGGAAGAGGCCCGGTGGTGGGGCTGGAAGAGGCCCGGTGGTGGTGCTGGAAGAGGCCCGGTGGTGGGGCTGGAAGAGGCCCGGTGGTGGGGCTGGAAGAGGCCCGGTGGTGGGGCTGGAGGAAGCCTGGTGGTGGTGATGGAGCTGGAGGAAGCCTGGTGGTGGTGATGGAGAAGACCTGCTGCTGGCATCATTGGGAGCTGGGCTGTGTGCGTAATGCTGTGTGTTGTAGACTGATGACCCACTGAGCAGCTCTCCTGTGGGTTATTATGGTGTGCAGTGGGAGGAGCTCTAGAATAAATGTTTCTGGGCCAAATTGACCCCTGCAGCTCTGAAGGACAACTCTTCCCCCTGGCCAGGCTAGTGTAATGTGCAATACCAGGCCCTGGTGTGTTAGCCTAGCTACCAGAGGCACCATGCCCCCTCAGATTTGTCCTGTTTTAAAAAAAAAATAGTAGTATTTTCTTCTCTGTAATATTACTACCCACCTAGACATTTTATGAAGTTGGCTTTAGCTAGCCCAGATAGGTTCCCAGTCTCCCAACCTCATAATTATCTACCAAGAATCCATTTCAGGCTATTAATCAGGTTAGAGTAGCTAGCTTGTCTAACCATCTGAGCTGGCATGCCTGCTGACAAGGTTGGTAGACTTTAGAGAAGCAAGCAATAACTAAATGCAAGGCTTTAAAGTGCGAACAATTTGGCCGCATATGCGACAAAATATTTTGCTGTGCAACCAGGAGTTTTATTTTGGGAGCACTGTGTGACTATGAAACAAATATCCCGGACAATAATTGTTGTAATAATAATGCTTTGAGTGCCCTAAAGAAAAAAGTGAATGCAGATTCGTTAGCGTCATTGTTGCGTCATTACTACAACGAGAACGTCTTTCTTCCAGCTCAACCAGGTCAAAACATCTGACCCATATTAAGGGCGCAACATTTTTATCTTCCTATAGTGGATTGCCAAGACCACATTTTTCATAAACCATGTCGTGGGCCAATCTAAAACTACTCGTGTGTTGACATTGTTATTCATTTGTTAGCTAACAAACAACCTGGTAATTTGACCAGTATGGTCAAACATGTGGGGGCACAGAAATAACAGAAAAAATGCTTCTCGCATGTCGTATCATCCCAAAACTTGACCTTTTTAAAGAGACAGTGTACAATTTTAAGTGTAATGGAACTCAAAAGGAAAATTGTGGTTTTACACAATATAGCAAAGGTATATTCCACAAATTACTTTTTAATTTCAGTGACAGGTATTCATATTAACATTTGAGCTTTTATAACAAACAAATGTATTTGCAGTGTTACATATTCGTTTCTCGGCAAAAGGTGTAGCTCAAAAGTAGCTAGAATTCTTATAGGCCCAATATAACCTGTATCTCAATCAATTAAATTAATCTTATTTTCTGGTGCTTCTAAATTTCACCAGTGCTACAAATGAAAATGTTTCATTTAGAACCCTGACTAAATGTTCTGAATACGACTCACATTCCTTTCCATCTTTTACCCAGATTTTTGCAGAAGAGCAAAGAAGAATATTTTGAACCACTAGTCAGGAGGATACAGACAGCTCAAGAGGTGTTCTTAGATATGCAGAAAAATACATTGTTTTTTTAGTTTTTTTTACATAGAATTAAGCATAATGATTATGGCTCTAGATTGAAGGAAAAATATATTTCAGATTTATTTAAATGGCCATATTAAGCCATATTAATTCAATGGTTGTGAAGATGGGGAGATGTCTGTCCCAGTATCGTCATTAGGCCTGGGTGTCCGGTGCTTCGGCCTCGGATGATTTTGATCCTACCCCGGACCTTATATATATATGTATCAGTCAAAAGTTTGGATACACCTATTCATTCAAGGGCTTTTCTTAATTTTTTACTATTTTCTACATTGTAGAATAATAGTGAAGACATCAAAACCATGAAATAACACATATGGAATCATGCATTTTAGATGTTAGATTCTTCAAACTAGCCACCCTTTGCCTTGATTGGAGCTTTGCACACTCGTGGCATTCTCTCAACCAGCTTCATGAGGAGGTCACCTGGAATGCATTTCAATTAACAGGTGTGCCTTGTTATAAATTCATTTGTGGAATTTTCCTTGAGCCAATCAGTTTTATTTATATATTGTAACGGATTTCCTCCTCTTCGTCTGAGGAGGAGTAAGGATCGGACCAAAGCGCAGCGTGGTAAGTGTTCATGATGTAATCTTTAATGAAACGAACTGAACACTCAAATACAAAACAATAAAGTGAATTAACTAAAACCGAAATAGTACCGTGTGGACCAAACACTCACACGGAAAACAAACACCCACAAACCAAAAGTGAAACCCAGGCTACCTAAGTATGATTCTCAATCAGAGACAACTAACGACACCTGCCCCTAATTGAGAACCATACTAGGCCGAACACAAAAATCAACATAGAAAAACAAACATAGACTGCCCACCCCAACTCACGCCCTGACCATACTAAAACAAAGAATAAAATAACAGAACTATTGTCAGAACGTGACATATATATACTGTACATATATATATTTTTATATATATATTTACGTCAGTATGATATGAGTTTCCATAACCACACATACTATGCAGTATTGATTTTTTTTTCAACTGACACATTTTTATGACAAAAATAAACAATACCATATACAATACCCCAATGGTGGAACAAACTCCCTCACGACGCCAGGACAGCGGAGTCAATCACCACCTTCCGGAGACACCTGAAACCCCACCTCTTTAAGGAATACCTAGGATAGGATAAAGTAATCCTTCTCACCCCCCTTAAAAGATTTAGATGCACTATTGTAAAGTGGCTGTTCCACTGGATGTCATAAGGTGAATGCACCAATTTGTAAGTCGCTCTGGATAAGAGCGTCTGCTAAATGCCTTAAATGTAAATGTAAATATACTGAGCTAGGCAGTAGCAGGCACTGCAAGAAGCCCCTAGAGTGACGCGGTGCCTACTGTGACTGGTCGAAATTTCACAACGTAGTGGACCGCTCATGTCCCTTGACCCCTCGGCCACCCCTACAGCACCAGTTAGATGTCAATGTCATGACTCAGAAAAACGCCTGTTACTCAGTCAGAATCTACAGCATAACACAGAGCAAATATGGATATTGTGAACTTATTCCGAAACAGTGGCAAAAAAAGCGAGCAGGTTGAGGCAGCAGTGGATGAGGTGGAGAGGGCAGAACAGCCAGAAAGTCAAAGTGCTGCAGCAGCAGAGTTAGCCACAGGTTTGTGCAGGTTTGGGTAGTAGCTACCTAGCTAGTAGTCTCCCTCAGCATAAGGGTTGGCTAATGCTAATAAGCTAGCATTAGCGCTGAGCGACTGGGTGTCAGTCAGAGTTATTTAATAGTATATTTAGTGAATTCAATGACTTAATTGAATGAACCAAATCTAAAACCAGGCCAAATCAGCAAGTGCAGTCACCCTTTAAAACTAAGTAATGACATGTTCCTTTCAAATGAGCCAAGGAGGAGGACAGATGAGAACAGCAGGCCAGTTGGGCACTTAGAACAGCAGCAGCCAGGGGCCAATGGTAGGGAAGAGGCTGATTTAGGTGGCCCAGACACAGGCCCAAAACAAGTTCAGCTAACCCCAGTATCCCCTTGACCGTTTAAGATTGAAAAACTAAAAAGACACACCAGACAAGACACAGAGACAGCAACAGAATAATGAAATATGATGGAGAGAGACACCAGACAAGACATAGAGACAGCAACAGAATAATAAAATATGACGGAGAGAGACACCAGACAAGACATAGAGACAGCAACAGAATAATAAAATATGATGGAGAGAGACACCAGACAAGACATAGAGACAGCAACAGAATAATAAAATATGATGGAGAGAGACACCAGACAAGACATAGAGACAGCAACAGAAGGATAAAATATGATGGAGAGAGACACTAGAAGAAATGAACAGACCATATCAGAAGAGGATAGACAAAAGAGGCAGTAACAAACAAGAACCTGAGACAGCCACAAGAGAGACTGACTACATCACTTCTTTTTTTATATAAGAAACAATGTGTTGAAAATTCTAAATTGTTTGCATAGTCAACTTATACACAGCACTGATATACACACTTACTTCACCAGACATGCCACCAGGATTCTCTTCACAGTCCCAAAATCCAGAACAAATTCAAGGAAACGTACACTATTATATAGAGCCATGATTTGATTGCATGGAACTCCCTTCCATCTCAGATTGCTCAAGTGAACAGTAAACCTGGTTTCATAAAGAGATAAAGCAACACCTCACCACACAACGTCTCTCCTCTATTTGACCAGGGGCCAGAACAATGTACTCTGATAAAAAAATATATATAATCAAGTCAGTGAACACAAAGTCTGCTATTACATTGTGTGAAATATCTTAAGAAAAATAGCATTTGATTACATTATTTCAATTTCAGCTAGCAGAGGTGTTTCTTAAATAAACTCCACCTTTCTTGGAAATGGCCTAGTCTAGTTCTCCGTTCCATATTTGTCTCGTAGAAATGTGCCAACTCAAGAACCAAATGAACCAAATAGATTATGCATTGCGTTGGAAATCAATCCTGTACACCAGATGCTGAAAAAGAGAGAAAGAGGGAGGTTTTATTGGCAAGAGGGGGGGAAGAGCTCATGTTTTAGTCCGTGCTATCTGTAGTACTTGGCAGTAGCGACAACACTGTTATAAATTAACTTGTGTTCAGGCAGGTGTTCTGTGTTGAAAGCCTAATGGACTGGTCTTTAGAGAGGCTTAAGTGGGTATTGGGTAAGACTGTGTGTGGGCCACACAAGGTACTTGAGCTGCCATTTCCCAATAATTAAATACTCATCTGGGTCAAATTGATATCCCACAGGACATATCATCCTGAAACCAAAGGCCTAGTGCGCTGTACCTTTGAAGTCACATGACTGGAGTGGAGTGTACAATATCCTTTCCCCCTGACACATCCAGACTGGCACCCTATTCCCTATATAGTGCAATTATTTTAACCAGGGCTCTGGTCAAAGGTAGTACACTGTGTAGGGAAAAGGGTACCATTTGGGACTCACATTCTATTTCTCCATAGAAATTACCACAATCATGGCCAGAAGTGTAGTATTGCATGGCGAGATCTACAGTGGTTCCATACAGTGCCACACTCAATCTTCATATCCACTTCACCATCACTGTTTCTTATTGTAAAATGAAGTGTACAAATTGATTCTGTGAATATCTTGGCTGACCACTCATTGGATAGTCTGTCACTGAGTAAAGTGAAATGGGAACCTATCACCCCCCCACCACCACTAGCAATTTTCAGAGGCAGAGCCATGTTAGAATTTGGTTTAGGGAAGGCAGGGTTTGCAGATGTAAAAAGCAGCTATGCTTTTATCATTCTGACATTTCTAGATGTAGTCATCATTTTTTAAGGCTGCCATGTTTGTACTTGGCAGCAAGGCACAGAAAGTAAGATTTTAGTGATGATTGTGAGTAATGAGCATATTAGTCCTCTTGTGTTCTCAAAGATTCCTTTTCATCCAACCCTAAACAAACAAGACATATCCAATCAGTTCAAATGTTTTCAGTGTTCTCTCTGGAGCTTGGGGAAGATGAAGTAAGATTAGTTTAAGATCTCATTTCGCTATGATGGGCACTACACTGTGCTGTTTGGTTCTTCAGACGTACACAGTCATATTCAGTAGAGGATAAACAATAAGACTGGCTAAAAGGCTAACTTGACAGAATGAAGCATGCAGACACGATGCATGCACGCACACACACACAAAAGGGGCTTTGGAGGTGGGCGTGAGGGGGCTGTGACAGGAGGTGTGGCAATTGGGTGCAGTCAGCCTGTTGGTGCGGCTGGATTGTAGCTCACATTTTAGAGACCCCATCTTTGTGGTGTAGAGAAATGTTTATATTTTCATGCCAATTTCCTACAATTCTACACATTTCTCCATGGAGCTGCGAGAAATGTTGCTGTTTTAAAGCAAATTTCCTGCAATTCTATGGATTTTGTCATGGCTAATGTTGTGTTGTTTTGCTCAAACATAATGACAAAATCTGTAAGACTTTATTTGGATAGTCCATCTGTAGATGCTCTGCAGACTTCCAGTAACATTTCAATTAACTATCTGCAATAGCCCTAAACCTAACTATAGCCCTAACCTTAACCCATATCCTAACCCTAAACTTAACCCTTACCCTAACCGTAGCCCTAACCTTAACCCTTACCCTAACCCTTATTATAAACCTAACCCTAACTGTAATCTTAGCAAGCAGTTGCTTATCAACAGATGGTTTTTTTAATGGTATGAACATCTGTAGAACATGTACAGATGGACAATTCGGACAATCCAAAAAAAGTGTGATAATTGTTATTTCTCAAAAATATATATTTTTTTACACTGTTTGGACTTACGCACCACAAAAAAACGCTTAGGCGGCCCGCTCAAGGATTTCAATGGCAGAAAACGCACACGCACGCGCACACACACACACACACACACACACACACACACACACACACACACACATACACACACCAGTTTTTTTGCCTCCCTCACATTTCTCCACATTCCCAGCATCAAGCACCCAGCTATCCTATCTAGGCCAGAGCAGAGTTTGATTGATGGTGCAATATGTGTGCTAGTTATCAAGGGTTTTAAAAACCTACATCTCCTCTGGTGGGTTTTTTCACCTCCATTGGTTACTTAACAAAGTCTGTGTCCTAAATGGCACTCTATTACCTCTGTAGGCTCTGGTCAAAAGTAGTGCACTGTGTAGGGAATTGGGTGCCACTGGAGACAGAGAATGTATCTGTGAGACTCTCAGGTTGAGAAATAGTACACACAAAATAGGTATTGATCAAACAGGACTTTTTAATCACAATGCGCTGATTGTCTGTGCGTTGGTGTGTTTGTAAGTATTTTTTTGATGTATGGAAGATATTAGATTTTCCGTGTTTTCGTACAGTATGTTTGTATCGTCAGTAGACTTTGCATGGCTATTTCGACTCAGATATCACATTCAAAATACGTAATATACTGTACGTTGACACAGAGCGCTGACATCCATGCACTCTGGCTATTACAGTACCTTACAGTCATGTGAAGCAATCCTTGAGTATCTAAGTCTTTGTCTAACTCAGTCATTAATAACAAGCCCTGTGACAGACTTTCCAGGGTGTGTACCAGTGCATCAAGCTGCTTCACGCTAGAGAAACAGGAAATAGGCTCCTGACCTGACTTTTCTGGCTCCGAAAAAGCTTACTTTACTTCAACGCACCTTGGCATGGATTCTACAAGTGTCTGGAACTCTAAGAGTTTCATATACGGTGCATTCGGAAAGTATTCAGACCCCTTGACTTTTTCCACATTTTGGTACGTTACAGCCGTACATTTTTTTATTGATTTCCGGACTATAAGCCGCTACTTTATTCCCACACTTTGAACCTCGCGGTTTATACAATGACGCGGCTAATTTATGGATTTTTCCCGCTTTCACAAGATTCATGCCGCCAAAAAACTGAGCACCGTCACATAAATGTGACGTAAATCGAGCGCGCTCAAACTTCCCATCATTCTGATTACGGTAGTAATTTTGTCACCCTCATCATGGCAAAGACAC
The DNA here is from genome assembly GCF_034236695.1 of Oncorhynchus nerka. Taxonomy (NCBI): domain Eukaryota; kingdom Metazoa; phylum Chordata; class Actinopteri; order Salmoniformes; family Salmonidae; genus Oncorhynchus; species Oncorhynchus nerka. The sequence continues at coordinate 43,478,351 of NC_088398.1, read as the reverse complement.
AGAGAAATGCATATGATGCAGCTTTCAAGTTGAAGGCGATAAATCTGGCTGTTGGAAAAGGAAATAGTGCTGCTGCATGGGAGCTTGGCCTTAATGAGTCGATGATAAGACGTTGGAAACAGCAGCGTGAGGAACTGACTCAGTGCAGAAAGACAACAAAAGCTTTCAGAGGGAAGAAAAGCAGATGGCCCAAAAGTATTTGCAGCCACTCGACATCAGTGTAAATCGTGCATTTAAGGTGGCGCTCCTTGTTCAGTGGGAGGCTTGGATGACAAGTTGGGAGAAATCCTTCACTAAAACGGGCCGCAGGCGAAGAGCATTTTATGGTCAAGTCTGCCAGTGGGTCCTGACAGCGTGGAGCATTGTCAAATAATCCACTATCATCAACGGGTTTCGAAAGGCTGGACTGCTGCGTGTTGAATGGGCAGCATGAGCTCAGCGGGGTATTTGCCTCCGGATGAAAGTGACGAGTGCGACAATGAAAACGATCCAACATCGGATGAAGCAATTCTGAGGGTATTCAACTCCGACACCGAAGGAGATGACTTCAGTGGTTTCAGTGCACAGGAGGAGGAAGATAGTGACCAATGACTTTCTTGGTAGGCTACTGTTTTAATTTTTGTTACAAGCTGTGTTTCGTTAAAGCCTATTTATTTTTGTTTACAAGCCGTGTTTCGTTTAAAGGCTGTGTAAAGTTCATTTATTTCAATGTACCGGTAGGCACCTGCGGCTTATAGACATGTGCGACTTATTTATGTACAAAATACATATTTGCGCTTAATAGCCCAGCAATTACGGTACATTGAATTGTTTCCTCATCAATATACACACACAATACTCCATAATGACAAAGGGTAAACAGTTTTTTTTTTTTTTTTTTTTACATTTGTACAAAAAAACAAACAGAAATACCTTATTTACATAAGTATTCAGGCCCTTTGCTATGAGACTCGAAATTGAGCTTAGGTGCATCCTGTTTCCATTGATCTTCCTAGAGATGTTTCTACAACTTGATTGGAGTCCACCTGTGGTAAATTACATTGATTGGACATGATTTGGAAAGGCACACACCTGAATAAGCTCCATCAGTTGTCAGTGTATGTCAGAGCAAAAACCAAGCCATGAGGTTGAAGGAATTGTCCGTAGAGAACAGAGACTGGGGAAAGGTACTAAAAGGGTACCAAAAAATGTCTGCTGCATTGAAGGTCCCCAAGAACACAGTGGCTTCCATCATTCTTCAATGGAGGATACTTGGAACCACCAAGACTCTTTCTAGAGCTGGCCGCCTGGCCAAACTGAGCAATTGAGGGAGAAGGGCCTTTGTCAGGGAGGTGATCAAGAACTCTATGAGCTCCAGAGTTCCTCTGTGGAGATGGGAGAACCTTCCAGAAGGACAACCATCTCTACAGAACTCCACCAATCAGGCCTTTACGGTAGAGTGGCTAGATGGAAGCCACTCCTCAGTAAAAGTCACATGACAGCCTGCTTGGAGTTTGCCAAAAGGCGCCCAAAAGACTCAGACCATGAGAAACAAGATTCTCTGGTCTGATGAAACCAAGATTGGCCTGAATTCCAAGCCCTGTCACGGTGATGTCACGGTGATGCATGGTGGTGGCAGCATCATGCTGTGGGAATGTTTTTCAGCAGCAGGGACTGAGAGATTAGTCAGGATCGAGGGAAAGATGAACAGAGCAAAGTACAGAGAGATCCTTTATGAAAACCTTCTCCAGAGCGCTTAGTACCTCAGACTGGGGCGAAGGTTCACCTTCCAACAGGACAACGACCCTGGGCAGACAGCCAAGACAATGCAGGAGTGGTTTAGGGACAAGTCTCTGAATATCCTTGAGTGGCCCGGATCCAGATCTAGATCCAGATCTAGGATCTAATAGCTGTGCAGCGACGCTCCCCATCCAACCTGACAGAGCTTGAGAGGATCAGCAGTGAAGAATGGGAGAAACCCCCCAAATACAGGTGTGCCAAGCTTGTAGCGTCATACCCAAGAAGGCTCAAGGCTGGTTTTGCTGACAAAGGTGCTTCAACAAAGTACTGAGTAAAGGGTCTGAATACTTATCTAAATGTAATATTTCAGTTTTTGTAAAAAAAAAAAAAAAAATACATTCGCAAAAATGTCTTAATTAAAACCTCTTGGGGATAGTGAGACGCTAGCGTCCCAAGTGGCCAATAGCCTCGGGAAATGCAGTTTTTGCTTTGTCATTATGGGGTATTGTGTGTAGATTGATGAAGGAAAAAACTATTTAATCCATTTTAGAATAAGGCTGTAACATAACAAAATGTGGAAAAAGTCAAGGGGTCTGAATACTTTCCCGAATGCACTGTAAGAGCTTTGTCCGGTACTCATGTATGGGAAGTGTTTGTTTTCCACTCTGGGGTTGTCTGCTTCAGGCAGGGTCACTCAATGTTAGTGTCACGAACCGGCTCAAAGCCTGTAACAAAAGGGAAACAACGTGGAGATAAGGAGTAACAAAACATATATTTATTAAATAAAGTAAACTAAGTACAATATACAATGGTGTGTGTAATCAGTAATCAGTAGTGTAAGTGAGTGTTTTGCATGCATGAATGTGATAATGCAGGGTGTTGAACGGTGCTAAAGCAAACAACCAAAAACCACCAAGATACACAACAAAATCTATAAAGGTGTCTGCATGGAGAGAGTCTCCTCCATGAATGGGGAAGTGGTGATTTATCCTGGGACACACCGGGCCCAGGTGTTTCCCATGTAGCTGAATACCCTCCCAACTCCGCCCACCGGCATCCTAATAAGGAAACAAGAACAAAGAGAGAATACGGCAGACAGAGTGGGAGGGTCGTTAAATGAGTGCTGTTGCAATTACAGCGAACTCATCTAAGACGTAAGGGTGTCATGTAGAAATACCTCTAAACTCATTAGAGCTCAGTCTGGACGAGACGCCACCCACAGCACCTGCTGCTGCAATATCCACAGGCTGCTCATTAACATCAGATGTTAGGACTCACTCTCTCTCGCTCTCGCTAGATTAATTGCAAATGCTTACATTGTCAAAGCAAATGAAATAGATAATAAACAAAAGTGAAATAAAAAGGGCCTCTCGAGTGGCACAGTGGTCTAAGGCACTGCATCATAGTGCTAGCTGTGCCACTCGAGATTCTGGGTTCGAGTCCAAGCTCTCTCGCGGCCGTGAGACCCATGGGGTGGTGCACAATTGGCCCAGCATTGTTCGGGTCAGGGGAGGGTTTGGCCGGCAGGAATGTCTTTGTCCCATCTCATACTAGCGACTCCTGTGGCTGGTCGGGGGTAGTGCAAGCTGATACGGTCGCCAGGTGTACAGTGTTTCCTCCGACACGTTGGTGCGGCTTGCTCCCGGGTTAAGCGGGCATTGTGTCAAGAAGCAGTGTGGCTTGGTTGGGTCGTGTTTCGGAGGACACACGGCTCTCGATCTTCGCCTCTCACAAGTCCGTACGGGAGTTGCAGCGATGGGACAAGACTAACTACCAGTTGGATACCACCAATTGGGGAGAAAAAGGGTACATTTCAACTACAATTTTTAAAAACAAATAAATGTGAAATAAACAAAAAAAATTCACAGCAAACATTAATCTCACAAAAGTTCCAAAGGAATAGAGACATTTCAAATGTCATATTATGGCTATATACAGTGTTGTATAGTTCAAGCATAAAAGGGAAAATAAATAAATATTGGTTATAGTTACAATGGTGTTTGTTCTTCACTGGTTGCCCTTTTCTTGTGACACCAGGTCACAGTCTTGCTGCTGTGATGTCACACTGTGGTATTTCACCCAATCGATATGTGTCTCTAAATGGTCATACAGTTGGCAGGAGGTTAGAAAGCGCAGCTCAGTTTCCACCTTATTTTGTGGGCAGTGTGCACATAACCTGTCTTCTCTTGAGAGCCAGGTCTGCCTACGGCGGCCTCTCTCAATAGCAAGGCTATGCTCACTGAGTCTGTACATACTGTAGTCAAAGCTTTCCTTCATTTTGGGTCAGTTACAGTGGTCAGGTATTCTGTCATTGTGTACTCTCTGTTTATGGCCAAATAGCATTCTAGTTTGCTTAGATCAACTAATTATCTTTTTTGTTTTCTCATAATTTGGTTAGGTCTTATTGTGTTGCTGTCTTGAGGCTATGTTTGTGTTTGTGAACAGAGCCCCAGGACCAGCTTGCTTAGGGGACTCTTCTCCAAGTTCATCTCTCTGTAGGTGATGGCTTTGTCTGAAAGGTTTGGGAATCGCTTCTTTTTAGGTGGTTGTAGAATTTAACGGCTCTTTTCTGGATTTTGGATCATTTGTGGGTGTTGGCCTGATTCTGCTCTGAATGCATGGTGTTTCATGAGGATATACACAGAGGATATTTTTGTAGAATTCTGCATGCAGTCTCAATTTGGTGTTTTTCCCATTTTGTGAGTTATTGGTTGGTGAATGAACCCAAGACCTCACAACCATAAAGGGCAATGGGTTCTATAACTGATTCAAGTATTTTTAGCCAGATTCTAATTGGTATGTAGACTTTTATGTTAATTTAGTTGGCGTAGAAGCCCCTTCTTGCTTTGTCCCTCAGATCTTTCACAGCTTTGTGGAAGTTACCTGTGGTGCTGATATTGAGGCCAAGGTACGTATAGTTTTTTGTGTGCAACGGTGTCTATATGGAATTTATATTTGTGGTACTGGCAACTGGATATTTTTTGGAACGCCATTATTTTTGTCTCACTGAGATTTACTGTCAGGGCCCAGGTCAGACAGAATTTGTGCAGAAGATCTAGGTGCTGCTGTAGACCCTCATTGGTTGGGGACAGAAGCACCAGATCATCAGCAAACAGCAGACATTTGACTTAGGATTCTAGTAGAGTGAGGCCAGGTGCTGCAGATTGTTCTAGTGTCCTCACCAATTCGTTGATATATATGTTGAAGAGGGTGGGGCTCAAGCTGCATCCCTGTCTCACCCCACGGCCATGTGGTAATAAATGTGTATGTTTTTTGCCAATTTGAACCGTACACTTTTGTACATGGATTTCATCATGTCATATGTTTTTTCCCCCCAACACTGCTTCCATCAATTTGTATAACAGACCCTCATGCCAAATTGTGATAAAAGCTTCTTTTTTTAAATCAATTAAAGTATGAGAAGACTTTCCCTTTGTTTTGTTTTGTTTGTGTGTCAATTAGTGTGTGCATGGTGAAAACGTGGTCTGTCGTATGGTAATTTGGTTAAAAGCCAATTTGACATTTGCTCAGTACATTGCCTTCACTGAGGAAATGTATGAGTCTGCTGTTAATGGTAATGCAGAGTATTTTCCCAAGGTTGCTGTTGATGCATATCCCACGGTAGTTATTAGAGTCAAATTTGTCTACATTTTTGTGGATTGGGGTGATTAGCCCTTGGTTCCACATATTGGGGAAGATGCCAGAGCTGAGGAAGATGTTAAAAAGTTTAAGTGTAGCCAATTGGAATTTGTGGTCTGTAAATTGTATAATTTAATTTAGGATACCATCAACAAATCAAATCAAATCAAATGTATTTATAAAGCCCTTCTTACATCAGCTGATATCAAGCAATGCAGGCGTAGAAGCACAGTGGCTAGGAAAAAACTCCCTAGAAAGGCCAGAACCTAGGAAGAAACCTAGAGAGGAACCAGGCTATGAGGGGTGGCCAGTCCTCATAGCCTGTGGAGATTATAACAGAACACAGGTGGAGATTATAACAGAACACGGCCAAGATGTTCAAATGTTCAAAGATGACCAGCAGGGTCAAATAATAATAATCACAGTGGTTGTCAAGGGTGCAACAGGTCAGCACCTCAGGAGTAAATGTCAGTTGCCTTTTTATAGCCAATCATTTAGAGTATCTCGACTGCTCCTGATGTCTCTAGAGAGTTGAACACAGCAGGTCTGGGACAGGTAGCAGGTCTGGGACATCAACACCACAGGCCTTTTTGGGTTGGAGGGTTTGTATTTTGTCCTGTAGATCATTCATTCATTGTAATTGGAGAATCCAGTTGTTAATAGTTGATTTTAAGATTTGTATTTGATCATGTACATCCCTCAAACTCAACTCTGGACCTGGAAGCCAGTTCCACTGAATTATTTTATTGTTCCCCTGTAGTCAGAGCTGAGCATCTGAAACATACCTCTCTCTCTCTCTCTCTCTCTGTCTCTCTCACCACAACAAGGATGACTAGACACTATACTGACAGATTGGAGCCTGAGAGACAACCTCCCACAGGTCTGATCTACGGCCAGCCTGAGGTGCCTTAATGTGAACAAGAAACTCCATATATTTCCAACACTAAGTCAGCGTCCCAAATGGCACCCTATTCTCATAGTGCACTATTCCATAAAGTGCAGTACTCAAAAGTAGTGCACTATATGGAATAGGGTGCCATTTGAGGCCTCAATGTCATTTGATTAAGTCAGGGTTGGGCCTTTCCTCGAAGCTTTCCCCAAACAGACAGACAGCAGCCAGTTGTTGGTTCCTCTCAGGCAGGCAGGCTGATTGATTTGATGATATTACTGGTGCTAATGTGTGATAGACTGTGTTAATGCTTGGCTCTCTTTAGGGGGTTCCTAAGCTCTGTGTTGATGAATCTGTAAATCTGTCTGCCTGTTTGGAATGCAACACTTCACTGCACATCTTGCCACAGGGACCCCGATGCATAACCAACCTGTCACTCACTCCTCAACAACTGTGTGTGTGCGCATGCGTGCTTACTCACACTTTCACAGAGACTGATTGCACATGGAGAGTGTGTGTTTTTTCCACGGGTCTGTTTGTGTGGATGGTACTGTATGTGTTGTGTGTGTGTGTCGCTGTGAGACCACGGTTCTTGGCAGTATGTCATTGATGAAATAAGTGTTGTGCAGGGTAGGGCATAAAGAGCTACAGGTAACTGCCAATATAACGGAAACACTTGAGTAAATGAGGGTTCTGGCAGCTCTGTTGTGTCCCCTTCGAGGGCAAGGTAAACACCAATAAATACACAGGCATTCTGAGTGATCACCTTCATATTGTGAATCACTTCTATCCTGATGGGAGTGGTCTCTTCTAGGAGGGCAATGCCTCCCATCTGTCACGAGATCTCAACCCAATTGAACACTTATGGGAGATTCTGGAGTGGCACCTGAGACAGCGTTTTCCACCTCCTACAAAACCCAAATTAAGGAATTTCTTGTGGAAGAATGGTGTCACATCCCTCCAATAGAGTTCCAGACACTTGTAGAATCCATGCCAAGGTGCATTGAAACTGTTCTGGTGGGTTGTGGTGGCCCAATGCCCTATTAAGACACTTTATGTTGGTGTTTCCTTTATTTTGGCAGTTACCTGTACATTAGGGAAAAGGGACAGTGTGGGAGCAGGATTTTCTGGGTCTCTGTACTGTCCTGAAGTATTCTAACACAGATGTGCTGTGGGGTGCTGTTTCAACACCTCTCTTTGTTTTCCATTCGTCACCAGACTCTGGGGCTGTTACCCAGCTGGGCATCTGGCAATGTGATTTGGTCAAGAGAGGCAAATCACGTATTGGCACTAACCTACGGGCCTCTGTTGTTCTTTTCTGTGTGTGTGTGTGTGTGTGTCTGTGTGTGTGTGTCTGTGTGTATGTGTGTGTGTGGCGAACACTCGCGCTTGATCTTTTGCGTGAGTGTCCGTGCGTGCGTGTCCAGCTGCAGCAATGGCGTGTCTATCAGGAGGAGGTTGCCAGATTGGAGGCAGCTGTTGTTGCCAGGCAGCAGGAGGAAGAGGACAGACCGAGGAGGGAGCAGGAGACTTGGCCATGAGGTCACCGCAGAAAGAAAAAGTCAAGACCCCTTACATCCGACCCTCTCCAGCATATTGCATTGTCACCAGTCATACTATGTTTGAAGTTGTTCTGTGCTCCTCAGATTCTTTGACGGTCTATAATAACAGCTTAGTATCCATTCAATGTTAGTGTGGCCCAGGTTCATTTGAATGTTTTTAACGCCACGGATTATAATGTTGTCAGGGGGAAACGACCTATCTATGTTTGTTAGGCGAGGCGTGGGTCATGATGATTTCCATTAGCTTGATTCATTGTATATTCAGCTGAAGGAGGTAAAATGGTGTGGGTGAGAGTCAGCGTGTGTGTTTTTGTGTGTGTTTGTGCGTGCGTGTTGGAGTGTGTGTGGTCCCTGACCCGCATTGCCCCTGGCATCCCCTCCCCAGGGTGTGTAGTCCTGTTTGATTGCGCCCCTCTTGTGGGGCTTGCTACGGTAGCACGGAACAGCTGGGAGAATCTCTGATTAATGATGTCGTTTAGGCTGAAATGGATTACATACACTTCTCCACCATCATCTTGCAGACAATGAAATATTATCTCATTCATTTGATTTACTCTTATCTGATTTCGCAGTGTCACAATCAATAGTGTTTTCCTCGTGTTGACTCGCTGCGGGCATTGTAAACTTTTGAGTCGCTTTGTGTTGGGATTGTTTGTTTCTTTGCGTACCACAGGTTCACCCAAGATACAGAGGAACAGAGGAAGAGAGAGGAGCTGGAGAGTAGAGGTCAGCAGAGACTGACAGAGCAGAGGAGACGCATGGCAGAGCAAGCTGAGGGCGATAAGGAAAGGTAAGCATGCATCAAGGGTCCTGACTGCAGCGCAGCCTCAAGGACGCTAAAAGAGAGATCTCGACAGTTCACTCCATGGCTTTGGATGATGTTCTGTATGTTATTCTTGGTTTATGTTTAACAATGACTCATTTATGAACGTGTATATACAAGTCCATGACCATTTGAGGGAAACATCCCATGCGTTTCACGAACCACTGGTATGATTCGATGTAGTGTTTTCTCTTCTGTTCGGTACAGCCTCCTCTTTATCCATGGTCCTTGCTAAGATTCTATCCTCCTTTTAAATGCCTGGCATTTAAACCGTGCTAGGAGAAAGAGAGAGATGTTGAGTTAGTCAGGACAGGGTGAGGAGGACAGGGGACTGAGGGGAGGTAAGATGTGAGGGGCAGCTCTCTGGCAGCTCGTAAAGCTCTCCCAGCCTGCAGGGCCGCTTGTGCCACCACAGATAGGTGGTTTCTGTGCTGAGGCTGATGTCCTTGGCCACTTCTCTCCCTTCCCGCTCGCTGTCCCTTCTGCCCTCAGGGTTTAGTTGTGCGAGGAGGTGCTGCTGCAACGCAAGGAGCAGAGGGAGGCGCGGGAGCTCGAACGCCTGGAAGAGAAGAGACAGTCGTCTGGGGGCCCTGAGAAATTAGGTACGTCGCTTATCAGCACTTATTCCCATTAGCTGCCCTGATTGGATCTGCCATGTAAAATGCTATGCCGGGGAAGATTTGTGGAAGGTTTTGACCCACTGTTGGTTTTGAGGCATCACTGCCACTTACTGGTGGGATGGAGAAATACAAGGAAATTACTAGGCAAACATCATATGGTTTTTTTGAAGTGTTTTTCCCACCCTCCACAGTGTCAAGGTGGGAGAAACGGCAGAGTCAGACCCAGAGAGGATGATGGGAGATACGGAGGCGTTTAACATCTCTAGGGTACGTGGGACGCTAACGTTCCACCTGACCAACATCCAGTGAAAGTGCAGGGCGCCAAATTCAAACAACAGAAATCTCATAATTAAAATTCCTCAAACATGCATGTATTATACAACATTTTAAAGATGAACTTGTTGTTAATCCCACCACGGTGTCCGATTTCAGAAAGGCTTTACGACAAAAGCATACCATGCGATTATGTTCGGTCTGCACCTAGACACAAAAAAATACATTTTCCAGCCAAAGAGAGGAGTCACAAAAAGCAGAAATAGAGATCAAATGAATCACTAACCTTTGATGATCTTCGTCAAATCAAATTAAATTGTATTTGTCACATACACATGGTTAGCAGATGTTAATGCGAGTGTAGCGAAATGCTTGTGCTTCTAGTTCCGACAATGCAGTAATAACCAACAAGTAATCAGATGGCACTCATAGGACTTCATGTTACACAATACATGTATGTTTTGTTCGATAAAGTTCATATTTATATCCAAAAATATCTGTTTACATTGGCGCGTTGTTATGTTTTGCCTCCAAAACATCCAGTGAAAGTGCAGAGAGCTATGTCAATTTACAGAAATACTCATCAGAAATGTTGATGAAAATACAACTGTTATGCATGGAATGAAAGATATACTTCTCCTTAACAAACAAAAAATACATAGTTCTCAATCCATCTTTAGGTTTTTATTAGCGAGCTGGACACAGTGAAGAAACTGTATGAATGTAGATCCATTATCCTTCTACGTGAGGGTCGACGCTGGAGACAAGAAGCAGGTACAGGGACAGCGCATTTAGTGAAACAGGACAGGACCAGCGTCTGGACAGGGGAAAAATAACGGCATCCATGCTGACACATGGAATAACGTGAGGAGCAGACAGATAAAGAGGGGGTAATCAACAAGGTAAGGGAGTGCAGGTGAGTCCAATATTGCGCAGTGAAGCGTAATGATGGTGACAGGTGTGTGTAATCAAGGGCAGCCCCCCCCCCCTCTCTGGCATTTAGACGCGTGACATTCTACACAGTTTCGATTTGGTTGTAGTTTTTCTGAATTATATAGTCCCCCTTTCCTGTGATTGTTTTTCATTAAAATGGTCAAAAATATGTATTTTAAATTCATTCTTAGCAAAGAGCAATTTCTTAAGTTAGAATTTTGCTAACTCTCTTTTTGTCACCATGGAAGACCAAAACTCTCTCCCACTAAAACACGCTGAAATTTCAGGCGGTCTTTTCAAACTGCTCTTACACTAAAAGGGCATTATCATCATTTACACAATTCCACAGTATTATTCCAACCTCATAGTGTGGAAATATACACTTAGTGTACAAAACATTAGGAACACCTGCTGACCAGGTGAATCCAGGTGAAAGCTATGATCCCTTATTGATTACACCTGTTAAATCCACTTTAATCAGTGTAGATGAAGGGGAGAAGAGCCTTGAGACATGGATTGTGGATGTGTGCCATTCAGAGGGTGAATGGGCAAGGCAAAAGTGCCTTTGAACCGGGTATGATATTAGATGCCAGGCACACCGGTGTGAGTGTCAAGAACTGCAGTTCTGCTCGGTTTTTCATGTTTAACAGTTTCCCATGTGTATCAAGAATGGTCCACCCCCCAAAGGACATCCAGCCAACTTGACACTACTGTGGGAAGCATTGGAGTCAACATGGGTCAGCATCAATGATACATTTATGAATTGAAGCTGTTCTGGGGGCAAAAAAGGGTGCAACTCAATATTAGGAAGGTGTTCCTAATGTTTTGTACGTTCAGTTTATATAAAACACAGAAAATCACATTTTTGACTCCACTAGGCCTTTAAACATTTTTGTACTATTACATTTGTTTGCTCAAAACTCCCGCAGGCCGGATCAGACCCTCCAGTGGCCCGGATGCGGGCCCATATATTTGACACCGTTGCTTTAAGCGTTTGGTTTTCTCCACTAGTTCCAAAGTTTGTGTCAATGTACTATTTTGTGTTTACTGCTTTTCTGACTCACTGTCACGAAACCCAGAAAATCATTCACAACAATGTTTGACCTGGCTCAACCAAACCTTACCCTCGTGCAGTCAGACGTTCAAGCGGCTTCCCATCAAGGCCAGTGGGTGAATCAACATACAGTCAGTCTGTCTGGTACATTGTGTCATGACTCCGCTGTGCAGGAGAGCACACTGGTCTACCTGCAGCCTATTGTGTAATCAGGCCAGGGACTGTCAGATCATCTCCTCCCAATTGAAATTTGTGATCAACGAACAACTGACCTTGGTTTGAGGCAGGTGAGGAAAGACACGTTTGACTAGAATACCAAAATATCCGAAAGAAAATGACGGACAAGGGTGTAACAGTATCGTCCTCATATTCTTTTTTTGACGCTTTTTTTGACCGTAAAATCCCAAATGGCACCGGTATTTCCAGTGTTCTGCACTTCTTTTGACCAAAGCCCTATTACTACTCTATTCCCTCTGTTGCTTTCCATATTGGGTCTAATCGAAGAGTAAGGATTGAACAGGCCCTGCGGGTAGAAGGACTCCACAACACACTGTATGCCAAGGAGGTTCTCTCTGTAGTCCAGCCACCCAGACCACCTCGACAGGACACTGACTCCACGGGACTCAAGTCTTCCACAAAGAGTGTTTAGCCCTAATTCAATCAAAACCGCTAACCAGTTGTCCAGGAATAAGTCATAATATAAATAGCCTTTTCCCAGGCCAGTGAGAGAGCATATTTGCATATGATATGAAGTTGAATAGCTTTTTACGCAACTTGGAAACCTGGTTGCAGGTACAGGTCATATAGATAAGTGATATTTGTCCACAGAGTTGTCAGTATTTCTTCTTTGGGCTTTTTCTGTGATTGTCAATTCAGACAATGTTGGCTCAACGTTGAACATATTCCTTGCACTATTCCCCATATGCCTCCCTCTGCTATTCATCAACATCTGATACTTCATTGAACACAGAATTTCTGTGTTTTATGCCACTGTGACTTTAGATAAAACTTGCCTGTCATCACGACAAACATTTCATGTATGTTTAGCTGTATATATTTGCTCATTTGACTGTGTAACATCCATGGGTATTGTAACAATATGCTGATTGTACTACGTGTCAGTGCAGGCTGGTCTAGGCCGCAATTCTGTAGTGTCTCATCTCCATTTCGAAGTTAGTCCTTTCTTACTAATCCATGCGGAATAAGAGGATGTGGACCCATATCAGCCAGGCCTGAAATGAATTTATTCATGATTTTAAAATGTCAGGTACAATGAAGTCAGATGTATTTCCATTTCTAAATATATCCCAGCTACACCAGTGCCTAACTCCTGCATGAGTCATTTGATTAAATTTCAGTCAGAGTGCTTCATTTTAAGTCACAGGACTTAATGTCATCCAGAAGTAACACAGACAGACGATTTCATCTACACAGTCAAAGTACTCAGTCACACAATATATAATATCATACAAATATACACAAATACCACACAATTGCATAAGAGCCCACTCTTTGAGCTTCGTTTAAACAAATCAGCAAAATGTATTTTCATGTACTCTTAGAACTCTGTTTAAATAATATCTGATCACATATCAACTTGTCTATATACATATATCCACATATCAGTTGGGACTGTAGCTATATTACACTCCAAGGGCAGCAGAGGTGATCGGAGGGAGCTTAGACGACGAGGCCCAGGCGTTTCTTGATGAAGTGGGCCACCAGAACCTGAGGTCTCTGTTGGTACTCCACCAGCACATCATGAGGGGTGGCGATCTGGTCCCCATCAAAACGGTTCAACAAAGTCACGCATACGACTGCAGCTGCGGAGGAAAAAGGTGAAATCTGTTAGAAATATCAACAAAAAAAAGAAGTGTAAAAACAAAAGCCTTTTTGATTACAGGTTCTCTCTGTCAAAGTTAGTGGCATTGGAGACAGTGGGACTGTCATTTATTTGGAATAATACCTTTGATGCCACAGGCACGACACATGGCTGCGAAGACGGTGGACTCCATCTCAATATTCCTGACTCCCGTGTTAAAGGCTTTCCTCAGGTACTCCAACTTGTCCTCAGTGGAGAAGGAGCAGAGAGCTCCATCCAGCCGACCCTGACCTGGAAGACCACAACAGAAAACAGACTGGGTTAGACCAGAAGGCTAGTAGGCAACATTGGGAATGATCATCCTAAATTTAAAAAAGAGGCAGTCTGCGATTCGAAATACAACAAAACTTGCAGACTGTAGCTTTAACTTAGGGCTTTTGTGTAGCAGAGTGGACAGAGGTGAGTTACGTGATGTGGTTACCTTCATAGAAGTCACTGGTGCACATGGTGTTGCCGATGATGGTGGGCACGTCCTCTAACTCGGAGGAGCACTGCAGCAGCTCCTTGGAGACGCCCACGTCCAGCTCTGTGCTCCTTGTGACCACCTTACCTAGAACCACCTGCTCAAACTGGGCGCGGAAGAAGCAGTCCACCGCCTTGTCTGTGACCACTACTGTTCCTGGTGCCAGACCTGTAAGGGTGACATGACTTTAGAGAGCCATGGCACTCAACTAGATAAACATGTATTAAATGTGTATCAACATTTGAAAGAAGAACGGAAGGGGGACAGTATGCTCTTACCGACTCCACCGGAGGTGCCAATGCGGAAGAGGATGAAGTCGATGCAGCGGGCATGATGCAGCAGTTTGATGAGCTCATGGAGCATGATGGAGATGGAAGGGATGCCCATACCATGCTGCAGAAACAGTGGGGTGAGGTTAACAAAGGTTAACAGAACTGCAGGAAAGCAGTGCTCGGCAGGTGGGGTGGCGAAGGTCACTACGTCCTGGTGTTGTGAAACGCCGACTTGTCGTGCATGCTCTCCCTAACGAGTAGACTGTATCACGGGGACATCCAGACGGTTACCAAATGAGCAATTATTTGTCCATGAAGGCTGCTACCTTACTTGGAGGAAAACATTTGGCCACGTTAGCTTTTGCTGGCGACACCGTGCTACAGCTGCACAGCGGGAAGCAACTCAGGTCGCCAGGCACTCTTCCCACTGGGCACGCACTGGTTGAATCAACGTTGTTTCCACGTCATTTCAAAGAAATTCCTTTGAACCAACGTGGAATAGACGTTCAATTCCGTTCTGGCACAAAAAAATGACTGCTGTGTATCACCCAGATATGTACCATACAATGGGGGTGGTGGTAGAGGTGACTATTGTGGTAGAGGTTACTATTGTAAAGCGCTTTGAGCACCCAGGTAGAACAGCGCTAAATAAATCCAATACACTATTATTAGAAGATACAGCAACACACCAAACTGGACAAACATCTGATAATAACAGAACACCATTTCAGGTGTCAAGTCACTGGCTTACATAGAGAATCTTCACTTCCAAGATGTAAAGTCTTAGAAAGGCTATGGAAAGTCAAGTCAGGTCGTCATCTCGTGCGAGGGAGATGTGTCCTTCGTGCGATACTTACACTGATAGAAAGTACGGGTCCCACTTTGTACATGGAGTAGCGGTCGGTTCCCTCACAGATGTCTGTGACGTCATCCATGTTTCCGGGCAAGGCCAGCTCCTGGTGAATGAACTGAGCAAAGGACCTCATCCGATTGGCACTGCCGCCGACGCACACAAACTTCACGGGGGAGACAGAGAGGCCGTTGTAATTCCTTCGTCTATGAGACTAGCTTCCATGAATCAGGTACTTGCGCCTATTTTGTCTGGGTAACTTTCACAAACCTTGATGTCTCCGAACATCTCAGGTAGGTTGTGGGTCTTGGTCCCCAGGTTGAAGTGATAGAGAATGTCCTCTTCCATTGTATCCAAATGGGGGTTCTTCACATGGATCTGGGGGTTCTTGAAAGGGACCTCGGGTCTGTAATATCATTGACACGAGAGAGCACATGACAATTGCATAACAGAAGGTTCTTTAGTGCAGGACAATAACCAGTACTATAATAAAACCTCAAAGTAAAATACATATACTCACTCGATATATTCAGAATGGTCATTGACAGTCCCTATACCATTCAGTAAAATAGGTGACATAGTTGTTCGCTGTATCCTAAAAGAAATATGAAGAAAACATTTACAATTGCTATCAACTGTTGAATTATGACACAATATCTATAGCCACAATATTACTACAGCCACAAGTGCAAAATATACCTTTCAGGCTAGAAAGGTTCTTCTGAATTCAAAGGGTAATATTCTCTGTTGTGCTGTGTAGCAGTTCCTAAATACTCTTTTGCCCGTCTCTGCCTCTTGGGCTGATATAACTTTGACCTGTGACTTCTCTCAGGAGTGATTGGTTGGGGAGGGAAGGGTAGTGACTGTCTGGTCCAGTCATTGGTCTGGTCTCTCCCACTGAAACATGAAGTGATCTCAAACAAACACTAACTTAGACAGACAAACTTTCCAAATACTTGGCCCAGATCCAAAGTCATGACTCAAAACAGTATATATATATATAATACATTTTTAAAAACCTATTCATTACTTCGGTGGTGAAAAATACTGTACAAGGGCCATGCAATTGAAATTGAGTGAAATGGTTAAAAAGCCAAGTCAATGTTCTGATTGCCAGGTGCATTCAACCATTCTCAAACCATTCAACCATTCTCAAACCATTCAACCATTCTCAAAACATTCAACCATTCTCAAAACATTCAACCATTCTCAAAACACGATGAATGTTGTTACACAAACAAAAATGGCTGTCCTGGCCAGTTTTCAAACACGAACTAGACTGTTACGTAATTGTCACAGAATCCCGGGCATCTCATGACGTTCAGGTTCCAAACCAATTGAGTGTGCACAAATATTTGACTGTGTGTGTGTATCATCAAAACATATTACCTTCACCGGTTGTTTTAGATATGCCGCATATCCTAGTCATTTGTTTAAAACATTCTTTAATTTTTTAAATTATATAACCTTTTATTTAACTTAGGCAACTTTTTTAATCATTTACGGGGAGAAATATGTCCGATGATATTGTATATTCACTTTGTATCCTGTGTCAATTACGTCGGTAGAACACAATTTCCACTATGACAACAGTGGAAAAGAGGAAGGAAGAATTATGTAAGTCAATTCATAGAGATCTCAGGTTTCTGGAACAATCTAGCTACGAGTCACACTTCAACTAATACATGTCTAGATACCATTTCAAATGGTAATGAGTGCTTCATTGAGCTTCATTAAGCACACAAAGAGAATGAGAACACATCCAAAGCTTCCATGCACAACACATTTATTTTCTTTAAAACAAATCTTTATAGCAACCATAACGAGGCACACACACACAAAAAAAGACATAACACTTCAAAACAGCAGGCATTTTTAGAGGAGCCCTTCTAAGCCATAGACACCTTTTAAAAGTAAACCATCATTCCCCAAACTACAACAGATGAACAAGAGCATAGCTCAGGCTAGTACATTAGCTGTTAGTGTTACAGTGAAAATGCAGTTCATTAGCAACTTCAGGCACAGAACAGAGTGGGTCTGTGAGCGCAATCTAACAATCAAGTTTTGCAGTTGTGTATACGTCTAGGGACAAGCATAAACATGTAGCATGACAAGAGTGCCTTAACTCTGACTTGAACCTAAACGAACTGCTTTTAATCGATCTATGAGCGGTTGTGAACAGGCAAAACCTGGTGAAGGAACGTTGTGGAGGAGAACATTGAGGAGTCAGTCGTGCGTCACTGCCTTTGCTCCTTTCTACTCCTTGGAACCTGCAGGAATACACACAAGTTCATTTGTGTGGGTGCCCCCCACACACACACACATTTTGATTTGCAGTCCCACCCCATGATCACTGATAACAATGCAAGTCACGATTTCCCCGACTGATTTATCGACAGGCATATCATCTTGTCTGAATGGAACACCCGTTGAAATTTTGCAACTCTACTTCGGTGTCCTTTGTATCAATTATGTAGATCTATACATGATTTATTGTAAAAATAAATCTATATGACTTCATATACATTCAATATTTTATTAGTTAGTCTATGTGGCATGTGCTTCTGAGCAATGAGCCAAATTGCCAACTGAATTCAAAATGACCTTGAAGTTCCAACATCAACCCACTGTCACAAACAGCTACTTACTTGATGAATGCGTATTTGGTGCCCCTTTCTGGTCCTCTAAATAGCCAAAGCTCAAGAGCGTAGACATGTTGACAGGGGTCGAATTCTGAGATTTCTGAGATCTGCAAGACCAAAATGCAAGCATTTAAAACACAGCGGGGGGACAAAATGGGGCCTAAATAAAATGCGGAAAACAAAACACTGAGCTCTTGAACATTTAGAGCTAGTGGAGGGTTCAAAACCATAAAAAACGTGGGAGAATCTGCCAGCTGATGGTAATATTGATATGGTGAGGGGAGAGTACACTAACGGCGGCAGGGTAGCCTAGTGGTTCGAGCGTTGGACTAGTAACCGTAAAGTTGCAAGTTCGAATCCCAGAGCTGACAAGGTACAAATCTGTCGTTCTGCCCCTGAACAGGCAGTTAACCTACTGTTCCTAGGCCGTCATTGAAAATAAGAATTTGTTCTTAACTGACTTGCCTAGTAAAAAAAAAAGAAAACAGCAAACACTGAATATGGACCCTGAAAACACTTACCTCTAACTGAGATACAGTTGAACTAATAAATGTTTTTGTACCCTACAAAATGGGTCAACAATATCTTCACGTCCTTTTATTCATTATGGTTCTAATAATGTATTGACTGTGAAGCCGTAGCCATCTCTGACAATGTTGTACGCTTAAGAGACATCTCTGTAGGCCTATGTTTAACAGATCGATGTCACAGGTCACTGACAGGTGGCAAATGTAAAAAAAAATAAAAAAATAAACATTTGCTCAATGACTTGCATTGTAGAGTAAAGACCACATTGGTAGCAAAAACAAAGTCAGGGGAGGTCATGTCATCACACTATTTGAAGCTAGCGATCTGTCTGTTGATGTATTGGTTCATATAGCTAACTGAGCTGAACGTTTGTGAGGACATCTGTACTCTTTCATCAGTATTATTTGCAGACAGGCAAGTCTGGCATTGGCCCATAGTGTTAGAGGACCCATTTCTGCATGGACATTGCCATTTAGATCTTCCACCATGTTGAAGTAGTTAAATGGGTGGGGATTCCTATGGGCTGGGAGCGATCAGATAATGTTTAGAGCATTGTCAACTAGTGACTCATAACCCGCAGTCCCCTTTGTTTTATCAGTAGGGCGGTGATTCATAATCGCAGTCCTCTGAAGGGCGGGTAGGAGTCGGGTTGAATAAAGAGATAACAATGCATTAGAAATCCCTAAATATAGCCTCCCGGGTGGCGCAGTGGTTAAGGGCGCTGTACTGCAGCGCTAGCTGTGCCACCAGAGACCCTGGGTCCGCGCCCAGGCTCTGTCGTAACTGGCCGCGACCAGGAGGTCCGTGGGGCAACACACAATTGGCCTAGCGTCGTCCGGGTTAGGGAGGGCTTGGCCAGTAGGGATATCCTTGTCTCATCGCGCACCAGCGACTCCTGTGACGGGCTGGGCGCAGTGCGAGCTAACCAAGGTTGCCAGGTGCACGGTGTTTCCTCCGACACATTGGTGCGGCTGGCTTCTGGGTTGGAGGCGCGCTGTGTTAAGTTAACTTGGGAGAGTTTTTTTTAACGCCGGTCCACTGAGGCAAAAAGGACAATGTTGGAGTTTAATTCAATAAGAAGAAAAAAATAAGTAGCGGAACGGAGTTGAAAATAAAAAGAAGGGTCAGGAAAGCAACGTTTGGGAAAGATTTGGTGACGTGCTAGAAGAGGATGATAGCAGTGCCGACTACATTATGTTTGATGACTGTGATGGTTTAGACAAATTCGAGAGCCAAAAGACGGGGACTTCAAATATGGCACCTCGAGGGAATTGTAGCCAGATGGGTTAAATGGAATTGTAACCTAACTGAAAACTGACTGTAGGTCTATAAGCTCTCACTTAGCCTAATATAATATTAACTCCTGCAGAATTGAGCACTTATTGCAGTAAAGTGATACACCAAATGTACATTTGGACTCTGGAACAGGAGTAGAGAAATATGACTTTCTTTCAGCATCTTGAAATAATGAATGCGCGGTTAGGGACCGTCTGTAAAGGTGCCATCTTTATCAGCGTCATAAAAGCTGATAGTATTCCAACCACATAAAATATGCATCCGAAACAAACTTAAATCTTATCAGAAACATGTTGGGTTGTTTTCACTGCTTTTCATTTCAAAATGATGTCATTTGGACATTTTGCACGGAAAGTCTATCCTTTTTTTCTTGTTGCTAATGCATTTTCTTCCAGTTCCCAAACGTCTGCTGCACGAGAGAAGCATAGATGAAAGGGGAACTTAACCGACGTCAACTAGATTGAATTCATTGATTTGTTACATTGATGTTATAAATCACATTGATGATATTATTTCAGGGTTTATTTAATCTCCTAGTGCAGTAATGACTGAAGAAAAGCTGTCCAATCATAGGCAAGTTGAAAAGCAGAAACATATCAAAAATAGTCTGGAAAAAAAGAAATTCGGCACCCCGCCAAAAAAATCGTTCCGTCGTCACTGACTGTAGATCACATTTTCTATCAGCCTATTTGCGGAGTTAGGGTCCCAGATTTAGTCGGGCGGTTGCGGATGGATTATTAGGAATTGCAGGTGGGTCCGGGTGAACAAACAGCTGACCCATGCATCACTATTGTCTACTTCTTCAAGTTGGTTTAATAATGGTTTGTAAATGTCATCGTCATCTGGTGCCACAGTAGATCAATGACAAGATTTGGTTCAGGTCGCCGGCACTGCAGGTGGTGGTAAATCACCATTATTAGCTTTGTGCTTTTTTCAAACACAAAAGAAAAACCGACTACTTCAAAATGGAGATGGCCTCAATGGCGCTGCCCGTGCTGTTACAGATGCCATAACGGGACAAATAGAAAGACGAGCCCTTTAACTAACTCTATTCCTTGGCCACATCACATCGGCCTTATCCATTCTAACAAAGTATGGGGCAGGGGTTTTGGGCAGTGCTATATTGTATGAGAACTAGGGAGGCCAGGTTCAAGAGTACCACAACAAATATTGTCAGCACATTGAATCTGCAAGCTTCTGGAGAGACAAAGGTGCAATCTGGGATGTTTGCGCCCGATTTTGGTCACCAAAATGAATGATATGAGGACAATACCTATTGATTCTTGAATGATGTCAAAAGAAAATCGTATAACATAACTTGCCTCATGAGCTTGTGAGTAAAACGGTCCCTTCTTAACTTAAAATTGAATGTTGTTTTAATCCATTATTTTTAAACAAATGCCTTTGTTAACAATATATGGCTTCAAACATTTTAAAAACTATATTGATGATACCATTGAAGTGCATCCAAAGCGGTCTGTAAATGTTAAAATAGTTACATTTCTTCAGCCCCATCAATTGGTAGCGGGGCTGCTGGGCTGAAACACAAATACACCAAGAGTGTAGCTTTAATTAACACTCATAAACTGTTGCGCTTGGTAAATTACCCTACTTTTCACATTGCAATCTATGTGTCACATTTAATGCAAAAAATGTTGCCATGTGGCAACATACCATTTCTCTTCATCCACTTGCTTCCATGAATGAAGAAATACAAACACCATTGAACTTGACAAAAAGGGGGAGCCTTACACTAGCCAATGAGTTCCTTTGGTGAAGTCACATGACATGCAACTCCTCTCCAGATCACATGCTAGTGGGAATAAGGAAACTCTGACATTTCTGACTTGCTAACTGGTTGAACTTCAACTTGTTAGCAAGTCGGAAATTTCAGAGTTTGAACTAGCCGCGAAGGCAGAAATAGTTAGCTGCTACTGAAATGCCCCAGAAATTGTTCTCATAAAACTGAGTGTACACATTTCCTTCAATAAAAAAATGGAAACTCAAACTTGGGTGATAAACATTAAATCAAAATTTCGAAGTATTTGTTCTTAGGAAACGGATCAAATGCATTTGTTGCCAAATGGAAACAAGTCGGCCCTGGAAGTCAAAGGCAAAAGACAGTGAAAATGGCATTTTCTGTCATTTTTAAGTAATATTGGCATGAGTCATATGATTTTAACATATTTTTTGTAAAGATAAAATATGGCCAAACAATGTTTTTATAAACGCATGAATAATACAGTACAATACTGCTTTAATAAATGTACAATATCATTTGTAAAAATATGGCCAGTGAATTATTTTTTCAAGATAACAATTTGTTATGAATAAAAACAATAATTATAATTCAAATACCTCATTTATATTAGAAACCAACATTTATGATTTTTGTAGTTACCGTTGTCATACAGTGTTTCCATATCTAACATTTTTTTAATCAAATGGATTTAGTATTTGTATATTTAAGGCCATTTTATATACGAAAAACTAATCCAACATTTGTTTGCATAGTTCTTTCATAATGTGTGCAGTAATTGAGTACACTATTTTGGGGCGATATGCAGCTTAGACGAGACTTACATTTTTAAAGTTAGAAACAAACTATGTTCATCCTGTATAGGCCTAAGAGCTGGCCCCTGTTCTATCAAAACCGGTAAGCGGCAACAAATTATATATTTTTCCCATATTACCAGATAGTGACCAATGACTTTCTTGGTAGGCTACTGTTTTAATTTTTGTTACAAGCCGTGTTTCGTTTAAAGGCTGTGTAAAGTTCATTTGTTTCAATGTACCGGTAGGCACCTGCGGCTTATAGACATGTGCGGCTTATTTATGTACAAAATATATATATTTTTTTATAATTCAGTGGGTGTGGTTTATATTCAGGTGCGCTTAATAGTCCAGCAATTACGGTACTTCAAACACTTTGTCACAATTTTTTTTGAATGAACACAGAAATGCTGTTACCAGTTTTTTTTCCCACATTACAAAACAGTACTTCATAATTATTTGTATTCTTACAGTACAAAGAATCCCATATCATTGACAATCAATAGGAATTACATACTGAACTCATGTGTGTTTGACCTCTATTTCTATTTGACATTAACTATTTGAATGTAAATATACGGACAAAAATATAAACGCAACATGTATAGTGTTGGTCCCATGTTTCATGAGCTGAAATTAAAGATCACATACATTTTCCAAACACACAAAAAGCTTCTCTCTCTCAAATTTTGTGCACAAATTTGCAGACCATCCCTGTTTGTGAAAATGTCTCCTTTGCCAAAATAATCCATCCACCTGACAGGTGTGGCATATCAATAAGCTGATTAAACAGCATAATCATTACACAGGTGCACCTTGTACTGGGAACAATAAAAGGCCACTCTAAAATGTGCAGTTTTGTCATAACACAATGCCACACATCTCAAGTCTTGAAGGAGCGTGCAATTGGCATGCTGACTGCAGGAATGTCCACCAGAGCTGTTACCAGATAATTTAATGTTAATTTCTCTACCATAAGCCACCTCCAAAGACATTTTAGAGAATTTGGCAGTACGTCCAACCGGCCTCACAACTACAGACCACGTGTAACCACGCCAGTCCAGGACCTCCACATCCAGGTTTCTTCAACTGCGGGATCATCTGACCAGCCACCCAGACAGCTGATGAAACTGAGGAGCATTTCTGTCTGTAATAAAGCCCTTTTGTGGGGAAAAACCCAATCTGATTGGCTGAGCCTGGCTCCACAGTGGGTAGGCCTATGCCCTACCAGGCCCACCCATGGTTGCACCCCTGCTCAGTCATGTGAAATCCATCGATTAGGGCCTAATGAATTTATTTCAATTGACTGATTTCCTTATATGAACTGTAAGTCATTAAAATCGTTTAAATTGTAGCGTTTATATTTTTGTACAATATATATATATATATATATATGAATCTTTGAGCCTATAACAGAGAGTTGTAAAGGTACCCAAGCTGCCTGGAGCTGCACTCTGCTGTGCTGTGAATGAAAAAGTATAACATTGCCATCTTGTGGATATATGGTGTAAACATTTCAATGGGGTCACTCACGTTTTCTTGAAATTGCCTGCTGCATCTTCATTCTTTCCTGATGCTAAGGACAAGTTCTCCATCTGGCTGTTGGGAGAGATCTGACAGCAAAAACAAAAAGTGTCTTGAATAGTCATTTGTCATCTGGAATCACGTCAGGGTTGAACACGGGGTGAAAGATGGATTGAACACGGGATGAAACCCCCTATTTCAGTTGGCAACATCAGCTTCTATTGGACATTCTATGTCACTTTCTTCTCTATCACTGCAACTGCAAGAGAGGAATCTGATAAATGTAGAATAATTCAAATATGGTAAACGCCAGTGACAATTTGATGCTAATCAAATACATTTCAGCAACAAATGGGGATATAGCCAAAGATGGTGGTATAGTGGTTGGTTATAAGTTCACTAGATACGGTAGGTGTTGAGTCTGAGAACTCTATTCCATGGTTAGCTAATATTTGTAATGAGCTAAAAACATGTAGCTTTTCATGATACTAGGCAGGTGATATCATGCTGTCAAAAGGGAAGTCAATGTCCAAAATAATCTAAACAGGTCTGTCTGCATACTGGACTTCGAAGACCTCAGAATAAACTATTAACTAAATTTATCGTAGCACAATATGATATGAACGGGGAAGTATTGTTACATTTGCTGGGTAGCGCATCATCAGAAGTGAAATTGCAAGGATTTCTCCATTCACCTTCTCTTTGTCATCAAAGTCCCTTTCCCAAGTTGACTTATTATCACTCCCAAAGGGAGCATTAGTTGACATGTAGTTTTGAAAGCTCTCGGTTGGGCTGGAAGAAAGACAAATTTACAAATGTCAAATGACCCATTATACTAATAATAGCCTTAGCCTGTATAACTGGGCTGCATTCAGCAGGACTCAACAGTGTGCAATGTTTGATACGTCAGAGACGGCGGATGTTCTGAAGAACTAGTTGAAGGATGTTGTGATAACAGTGGCCCAGAGGCTGAATGTGCATACTGTGCTCTGCATGGGTTTTGCGATATCAAATGGTAACCACGCCCATATTGATCAGCCCACACTCCACCACACCCACCAAACGGGAGCAAACACACAAAGGCTGTTGAAGAACGGTGTGCACCGTTTGGGGGAAACGTGTCATTCAATACAAACCGCCAAGCAATATGGCAAAACATTTAACAAACTGAACACACCCCTGTTTTACAATAGGCTACAACAACCATACAACCTCAAACAAATATGAAATTTGGATGATCAATGCACACAAACCATCTTGGCCTGGCTAAGTAGACATAAATTACTAACAAACTAACTTCACAAATTGATTATTTTTTAATCCAGAGTAACCGTCATTATTCTCATTTTAATTAGCCTTTTTGGCTGTACCTTGCTTGCTCTTGAGCTTTTGGAGATCCAGAGAACCAGTTTGGAGCTTTGTAAGATGATGCAGAATTAGGTTTGGTGTCCAAATTGGTCTCCTCGTGCCACAATAAACCTGTAAATGAATGAAAAGAACTTGGTTACCAATGTTGTACACTACAGTGGTTCCCAAACTGTGGGGTGTGCCCCAGGGATCAGCAGGGGGGGGGGGCTTTTTAAAGGAAATCAGTCTGGCAACTTACTCTTTAAAGTTGTAATAGTAAAATGCACAAGCCACAAGTTTGAAATTGGGTAGCGCATCATCAGTTTTCCTCTTGTCATGTAGGTCATTGCATACCTTAGGGACCTTTACTATTGCATCTTAGCCACATTATCACTGCTCATCCATATTTTATACTTATATATTCTTACCCCCATTCCTTTACTAGATTGGGTGTATTAGGTTTTGTTGTAGGATTTGTTAGATATTAGGTTGTGTTGTGGAATTGTTAGATATTACCTGTTACAGATACTGCTGCACTGTCGGATCTAGAAGCATAAGCATTTCACTACGCCCACAATAACATCTGGTAAGCATGTGTATGTGACCAATAAAATTTGATTTGGAGCTATTTATAACTTGTCTGAGATGAGTGATGTTCCCTAATACTGGGGCCTGCGTGGAAAAGTTTGGGAACCCCTGGTATACTTAAGCAATAACCCCTGGTTAAGTACAAAGGGGTTGTGGTATATGGCCAATATACCATGGCTAAGGGCTGTTCTTAACGCACGATGCAATGCAGAGTGCCTGGATACAGCCCTTAGCCGTTGTATATTGGCCATATACCACAACCCCCCGGGTTGCCTTATTGGCATTATAAACTGGTTACCAACGTAATTAGAGCAGTAAAAATAAATATGTTTTGTCATACCAGTGGTATACGGTCTGATATACCATGGCTGTCAGCCAATCAGAATTCAGGGCTCAACCCACCCAGTTTATAATACTAGCTATTTGCTAGTTAACGACAAAAAAATGTTTTAAAGTGTCTCGCTAGGCCATCCTTACAAACTGGATGGGTGTGTCATTTTACCTAGCTGCACTTTTTTACAGTCTATGAGCTAGACAGATAGCTAGCTATAACTTACTTCATTTCCACAGATGAAAGGGGAGATAATAGTCTTTGTTATTTCTAGGTCAAACAGAATACCGTTTTTACCCCTCTGTCCTCCTTGTTTAGCCAGTTTAGTATAAGCAGAATCGGACTCATTAACTCCAGTACGGCGTCCTTTAGTCCTCTCCTCAGGACCATTGTTAGCATCGTCAGACAGCCCAGGAATCTGGGAAGTCGGGGCAGCTTTTGTTGAATCATCATCACCATCACCATTGCCAACGCCTAAAATAAAAAACACACACAATTATAAAGGCTTTGCTTCAAGTTATTGCTAGATCGTTAGCTAACGTTAGCTACTTCAACTAGCTAGCACCTTCACCTGGTAACTTTACATCTTAGAGGCTTGTTAGAATAAGAGCTGTAACGTTAGCTAGCTAGCCAAGAGTCAGAATCAGAGATATTAGCTAGGCCTTCACAGCTAACGGTAGTTAGCTACGTTAGCTAGCTAGTCAGCTTTGCACATTTGAAGACCAATTGTACTTGCCATTGTCATTTTGTCGGCGATCTGTGTCAGTGTTCATGTCTACTGTTGTCTTTCTGTTGAAAAAAGAACGCAGTACATTGTCATCCTAGCGTACACTGCTGGTCAAATTGCTAGCTCGGTAATTACGTTAGCTTAGCAATAAGGCGTTGCCAGCTAGCGTTAGCAGCTAGCTATACGTGTTCGTTTTAGTACATGGGTGTAAGTGTAGGTAGCTAGTAAGTTAATGTGAGGTTCAAGCATCATTGCAAAACATTACTTACATTACCAGCTATACTGCGTTTGCAAATCTGGACACCGGCAAAAATAGTGCGGAGAAAACCCGAGTATGGATTTCGAGCTAACTTGCAGGGAGTGACAAAACAAACGTCTGACTGTGTCGAGAGTTTTGTTACTATGGAAACAGGGCTGGAGCGTTACTTTTTTAGGAATGTGTTCAATAACCTTTTTTCGTTAATGGGTTTAAAAACAGATATGATGTGAAATTCATTTGAATTAGAGCTGATATCTATATTTAGTTTTTGACTGTTTATTAAATAATTAAATAAATAAAATATTTAAATTATGAATAATCCACCAAACCCTTTATCTGCTACTTATTGTAGCCTATCCATAACCCACAATATAGTTGAACAAATTTGTTCAAAATATATATATTAAAAAAATAATAAGAATATTTTATCTTCTGCTTTATTATTTGAATACCTTGTAGCTAGACCTCTATTATGCCTAGTATTAAAACATTAGGCTAATTTTCCATGAATGGGCTTGCAATGCAGAAAATGAAGACAACATCTTTCCTCCCATCTCTATGGAAGCTCGTTCCGGCCACCAAAAAATGAAAATCTGACTACAAGTTATAAGATACTAAGTCATTATTATGAGATAGTATGTCCTAATTATGAGATATGTGAGTCATTTTTATGAGATAAGCAAGTCATATTTGTGAAATAGTATAGTCATTATTATGAGATAGTAAGTCGTTATTATGAGAGTAATTCATTATTATGAGCTAGATAGTCATAACTATGAGATAGTAGGCCATTATTATGAGATATGTGAGTCATAATTATGAGATACTAAGTCATAATAAGGAGGTACTAAGTCATTTTGTTGATGTGAGTTGGTGTCTGTTTGATGACATCTGGTTGACATCAGATTTAATTAAAGACATGCTCCGGAACTTTGGCGACTACTAAGTGTATTTTACACATCCCGCTTTGGGCGAATAATCCAGGTGGCCATTTGATTGTCTGTTCAGGAATCTAATGGCTTGTGGGTAAAAGCTGTTGAGGAGCCTTCTAGTTTGATGGTGATGTGGACATCAAGGAACTTGAAGCTCTCAACCTGCTCCACTACAGCCCCGTCGATGAGAATGGGGGCGCACTCAGTCCTCCTTTTCCTGTAGTCCACAATCATCTCCTTTGTCTTGATTACATTGAGGGATAGGTTGTTATTCTGGCACCACCCGACCAGGTCTCTGACCTCCTCCCTATAATCTGTCTCATCGTTGTCGGTGATCAGGCCTACCACTGTTGTGTCGTCTGCAAACTTAATTATGGTGTTGAAGTCGTGCCAGGCCATGCAGTCGTGGGTGAACAGGGAGCACAGGAGGGGACTGAGCATGCACCCTTGAGGGGCTCCAATGTTGAGGATCAGTGTGGCAGATGTGCTGGTACCTACCCTCACCACCTGGGGGCAGCCCGTCAGGAAGTCCAGGATCCAGTTGCAGAGGGAGGTGTTTAGTCCCAGGATCCTTAGCTTAGAGATGAGCTTTGAGGGCACAATGGTGTTGAACGCTGAGCTGTAGTCAATTAATAGCATTCTCACATAGGTGTTCCTTTTGTTCAGGTGGGAAAGGGCAGTGTGGAGTGCAATAGGGATTGCATCATCTGTGGATCTGTTTGGGCGGTATGCAAATTGGAATAGGTCTAGGGTTTCTGGGATAATGGTGTTAATGTGGGCCATTACCAGCCTTTCAAAGCACTTCATGGCTACGAACGTGAATGCTACGGGTCTGTAGTCATTTAGGCAGGTTACCTTAGTGCTCTTGGGAACAGGGACTATGGTGTTCTGCTTGACACGTGTTGGTATAAAGACTCAATCAGGGACATGTTGAAAATGTCAGTGAAGAGACCTGCCAGTTGGTCAGCACATGCTCGGAGCACACGTGCTGGTAATCTGTCTGGCCCAGCACCCTTGTGAATGTTGACCTGTTTAAAGGTCTTACTCACGTTGGCTATGGAGAGTGTAATCACACAGTTGGCTGGAACAGCTGTTGCTCTCATGCATGCCTCAGTGTTGCTTGCCTCAAAGCGAGCATAGAAGTGATTTTGCTTGTCTGGTAGGCTCTGGTAGGCTCGTGTCACTTTGTAGTCTGTAATAGTTTGCAGGCCCTGTCACATCCGACGAGCATCGGAGCCAGTGTGGTACGATTCAATCTTAGTCCTGTATTGGCGCTTTGCCTGTTTGATGGTTCGTCGGAGGGCATAGCAGGTTTTCTTATAAGCTTCGGGTTAGAGTCCTGCATCTTGAAAGCGATAGCTCTACCCTCTAGCCCTCTGTCTGTGGTGGTAAATAAACAGGCGCAATTTTTTTTAATGAAAACTCTCTTGGCAAATAATGTGGTCAACAGCTTATCATGAGATACTCTACTTCAGGCGAGCCAAATCAAGAGACTTCCTTAGATTTCGTGCACCAGCTGTTGTTTACAAATATACACAGCCCCCCCCCCTCGTCTTATCGGAGTGTGCTGTTCTATCTAGCCGGCGCAGGGTCAATCCTGCTGAATGTTCTCCATGTCATCATTCAGCCACGATTCGGTGAAACATAAGATATTACAGTTTTTGATGCCCCGTTGGTAGGATATTCGTGATCGTACCTCGTAACATCAGGCTGTGCTCAAAAAACAATGGCAGACGGAAGAGAGGGTGGTGCGGTAGCTGCCGCTTCTCCTACAGATGCTATTATTTCATCTAAAACATCAGGTGTACGCCGACCCCAGCTAAGTAACTCATGCAAAGATTTAAAGTGCAATTATGTGTTTTATCTCCAGTTCATTGCCATGATTGTCAGTTATGTAGCTGCTCTTCTGATAATCTCAGTGCGTCCTTGCTGGGATGACACAATCAATCTACTGCCGAATATCAACACCAAACACATTGGTTCACCGTTCCACGGGAGAGGACATTACACAGCATACCATAATGTTCTGAATAATAGCCAAGTCTACCTCGCTCCCTATTCCACTGAACCGCTTAGGCGTAACATACACAAGTCCAACATTTATGGGAAACTGTTAAACTACCTGTTCACTACCCTCCTGCTCGCCGGGGATGTGCAACTCAATCCTGGGCCTAACATCACCGAGCCAATCTCAATCCTGGGCCTAACATCACCGAGCCAATCTCAATCCTGGGCCTAACATCACCGAGCCAGTGACACTCACCGGAGTGGAAAGCAGTGGATGGCCTTGTCCATTGATCGTCGCCGCTGCAGAAGTGGGTGGGTACTATGGTCCCATGGTTTCTCTCGACTCACCCGGCTCCAGGATGGAATTTGACTCTTCAAACATATCCAAGTCACTATATGCGATCCCTGACTCTGTTTCTGGTACGCAAGCTGTTTTAATTAGTTCCCCGCATCCAGTGCAAGCGGGAGGGATTGTTAATTGCACTATCGAACTGCCCCTAATCAAAATTAAACAAAAACACTGTCAGAAAACACAGAAAATGTAACTTTTTTCAATGTGTCAATCCCTCTCGAGTCCTCTGGGACCCACGAGCTAAGCCCAAGGGACTACTAGGGGGGCACTTGAACATTCGTAGTGTCATTCCAAAAAGTGATCAAATTCAACATCTTCTCACAGACTCCAACCTTAACTTCCTCTGCCTTTCAGAGACGTGGCTCCATAAAAACTCTCCATATGCTGCTTTGATTGTGCCTGGCTACGTTTTCAGGAGAGACAGGATTGAAGGAAGAGGAGGGGTGTGTGATGATTTACATTAAAGAACATATCCTATGTCAACAAATTGGGTGGTCATGTGATAATGGACTTGAATGTATTGGCCTGAACGTTACACTGTCTCTCAAAATGTATTTTTCCCTTATTGAAATGAATAGACCACCTTCCACCAAAAGAGTTTTTTTTAATCAGTTTAATAACATGCTTAGGGAATGTTATTTTGGGAAAGAGGTCATCTTAATGGGAGATTTTAACATGAATTATGAAGACAAGTCTTGTAGGAAAACCCTCAAACGGATCACTAATACCTTTGACCTTACACAGCTAGTTAAATGGCCAACCAGGGTGACTTGTTGCTCTAAAACACAGATTGATCTGGTGTTCAGTAATAAACCAGAGAGAGTGACTAAATCATTCAATATGGTTACTGGACTATCTGATCATAATCTGACACTTATCGCCAGAAAGCTTTCTAAGAGCAAGTTTAACCTCTCTACTGTTAGAAAGCCGGATCAACTAAGAATACCTAAGAGTGAATTAAATTATTTTGAAAATGCAATTAAGGGAATTAACTGGAATGATCTCTTTTCCTATACAGACGTGGAAGCTGATAGTCAGGCAAACTTTTTTATTAACATAATTGGTGAAGCAAAGGGAAATCCTAAATTGATCTGGGAGAATCTAAAAAAGTTAACAGGGAAAGACCATAAGTAACACTGCAAAAAGACTAGAAGTCATGGTGAATAACAATCTAACACAGGATGCAGTCGAAATAGCAATAGCCTTCAATTCCTACTTTATTAACTCTGTCTGGGTACTGACACAGAACCCCTCCACTGGTTTCTTGGGCTCAGTCCTAGTGAATGATGCTCAACCTGTCTTCATCATAAGGGAGGTTTCTGAGTCAAAGGTGAACAAGGTGATTAGCTCACTAAAGAACTCTAAAGCCAAAAATGTGTTTGGGCTGGACTCTACCTTTCTTAAAAACTACCAAGAGTCAGTCATTGGCCCGATTACTAAGGTCACCAACACATCTATTCGCCAGGGGGTGTTTCCAACTGTATGGAAGTCGGCCATAATAATGGCCATCTTTAAATCGGGTGACCCTGATGACGTGAGTAACTACAGGCCCATTAGTATACTACCTGTGGTGTTGAAGGTTGTTGAAAAGTGTGTAGCAGAACAACTGCCCACCTCAACAACAGCCCCTTCACATTACACTCCGTGCAGTTTGGCTTCAGAGCGAAACACTTCACAGAAACCGCCAACTGTTTTCTTCTGGAAAATGTGAAGTCCAAGTTTGACAAAGGGGACGTTGTTGGGGCTGTGTTTCTGGACCTACGGAGGGCTTTTGATACTGTTAACCATGAGGTTCTCATCACAAAATTGTCCAAGTTCAACTTTTCCCCCGATGCCTTGAGATGGATGAAATCATACCTTGAAGGCAGAACTCAGTGTGTCAGAATGAGCAATGAGCTGTTGCCCACTCTTAGCTATGATTTGGGGGTGCCGCAAGGGTCAGTACTGGGGCCCCTAATGTTCAGCCAGTACATTACTGATCTGCCTTCTGTCTGTACTGGGTCTGAAGTGCAAATGCATGCAGATGATACAGTGATATATGTGCATGCAAAGAGCAAACAACAAGCTGCACAAGAACTCACTACTGTAATGGTCCAGGTTACAAAGTGACTCAGTGGCTCATGTTTGCATCTCAATGTGAAAAAAACTGTCTGCATGTTCTTCACAAAGAAGACAACTGATGCTACTGAGCCAGATGTCTATGTGTCAGGGGAGAAGCT
This sequence comes from Oncorhynchus nerka, assembly GCF_034236695.1. Classification (NCBI taxonomy): domain Eukaryota; kingdom Metazoa; phylum Chordata; class Actinopteri; order Salmoniformes; family Salmonidae; genus Oncorhynchus; species Oncorhynchus nerka. The sequence continues at coordinate 43,446,067 of NC_088398.1, read as the reverse complement.
CCAGGTGGTATCTGATTTTAAGTAACTTGGCATCATACTTGATTCCAACCTCTCTTTTAAAAAGCAGGTGAAAAAGGTAATTCAAATAACCAATTTCAACCTAGCTAATTTCCGATTTATATGAAATTGTAGAGGTAGCAAAACTGTACTTCAAATTTATGATACTCCCCCACTTAACATACTGCTTGACTAGTTGGGCCCAAGCTTGCTGTACAACATTAAAACCTATTCAGTCTGTCTACAAACAGGCTCTCAAAGTGCTTGAAAGGAAGCCCAATAGCCATCATCACTGTTACATCCTCAGAAAGCATGAGCTCATGAGTTGGGAAAATCTTGTGCAATACACCGACGCATGTCTTGTATTCAAGATTCTAAATGCCCTGGCTCCCCCTCCACTCAGTACTTTTGTTAAACAGAAAACCCAAACATATGGCAGCAGATCCACAAGGTCTGAAATGGGAGGTGACTGTATAGTTCTCTTAAGGAAAAGCACCTTTAGTCAATCTGCTTTCTCTGTGAGAGCTTCCCATGTCTGGAATACACTGCCGTCAGACACACATAACTGCACCACCTATCACACTTTCACAAAAACATGAAGACATGGTTAAAGGTCAATCAAATTTGTGAACATAATCCCTAGCTGTGTATTGCCGCTTTCCATGTTGTCTGTTGTCTGTAGCTTGTGAGGTGTGGAAACACTTTGTTGTTTTTATGGATTTTGACTTGTTGCTTGCTTGTCCTATGTTGCTCTGTGTGTGCTCACTGCTCATTGATTGTCTGTATTGTAATCGTTTTTAATAACCTGCCCAGGGACTGCGGTTGAAAATTAGCTGGTTGGATAACTTTTACCGGAACTTTTACTGAAACGTTGATTAATGTGCACTGTTCCTGTAATTATTATTTTTTTAAACTCAAAGTCAATATTGTTGGTCAGGGCAGGTTTCCCACTCGTCATAGGCAGATTGTTACGAGGCACCCCGCCCTGTGTCCTCTATACCTGCGTCTCTTTCTCTTGCCAATGACGAGGATTTCGGCCTTGTCGGGTGTCTGAAATACATCCTGTGCGTCCTGCTTGTTGAAGAAAAACATCTTTGTCTAATCCGAGGTGAGTGATCGCTGTCCTGATATCTAGAAGCTCTTTTCTGCTGTAAGATACGGTGGCAGAAACATTATGTACCAACTAAGTCACAAATAACGGGAACCCCCCCCCCCCCCCCAAAATAATAGCACAATTAGTTAGATACCCATAAAAGGGCTTCCATTTCTTCAGGCGCCATCTCTTTCCCCAACACAGCACCCTAGCTGATTTGGAAAGGCACACACCTGTCTATAAAAGGTCCCACAGATGACAGTGCATGTCAGAGCAAAAACCAAGCCACGAGGTCAAAGGAATTGCCCGTAGAGCTCTGAGAGAGGATTGTGTCAAGGCACATTTAATACATTTTGGAAGTAGATTGTAACCTAACAAAATGTGGAAAAAGTCAAGAGGTCTGAATGCTTTCTGAAGGCACTGTATATGTATCTATTGTAGGTCCTAGGATAAAATAATTAATAATGTGGAACAAATAAATACCATCAAAGGATACCTTACAACTTACAATAATGAACACCTTGTGAAACAGCGGTGAAATCCAACCTGGCAATTATTTAAGATTTTAATACATAAAAGTAAAAAAAAATTGGTACAGCTGTGTCATTAATACATTTTCACATATTTTTTTGCACACATGGCAATCACAGACTAAAATACTGAATTCTGTTGTGTAGAATATAGAGGAGGTGGTTGCTGTGTGGGTCGGAGGTTCCGCCTGTCACTTGTTCTCAACAGGCAGCCAATCTCGGAATGGAGACTTGAAGAGGGAGACTGCAAGGTCCAGGCACTGCTGCTCTCTTTGTTCTGAGTGTTTGCAGTGCTAGTGTTTTTAGGTAATCTGTGTATCTCACATATAATGTGCCCAGCATGATAGTGCAAGAAAACTTTTAATCAGATAACTACAACATGACAATAACCGTAGCTGTAGCTGATGTAATGAAAAGTTGGAGGGTGGTTGGTAACGGATGACAGGTGGATCCCCATCTGGGTGTTGGGCAGAACACCTAGATCCTGGAGAACAGGAGCAGAGTTATACGGAACAGGCTAGGAGACAGAGACGTAAACAAGAAAACAAGCAAACGCACAGGTTACACTTTACTGTGAGAAAATTTGATGGATTAGTGCAGTGTTATAAATGGGAGATATGTGCTTTTAAACTATTTTGGAAGGTATATCCTACCTCAAGCTGGTCCCCCTCCGACTCAGAGCACAGAGAATCAGACTGATCCGTACGCACTGGCTCTGGTGGGGCTTGGACAGTCAATGGTCCTAAAGTAATTTGGAGGTAAATTGAAGAGGTATATTTTTAGAAACTACAATTTCTTGCTTTCTCAAATGTCAACAAATGCTTAACATACTTTGTCTATTGGGCTTCACTGAGGTTTAGGGCATCAGAGCTTTCAGTGGTCAACCATCCAACTGCTCCAACTGGAGAAGATGGTTGGCTTCCACCGAGGTAACCCTTGGAAGAGAAAAAATATCAGTGTTGGGGAATCTAAAACTAGCTTCAGGTTATTTTGTGTGCAAATGCAAATAGTTATTATCTGAGATGTTTTATATATTCACTTTAACAGATGGTGACCCCAGCTAGGAGCAAAAGAGCAGCGAGGTTTCCCAGGTCTCGCCTTCCTTTTGTCCTTCTTACATTTTTGCCTGGATGCCGTAGCACTTGGTCCCCTTCTTGATTCTGTTCCGGTAGCTCTCCTTCTGTTTCTCCTGTGCCTTGTCGATATTCAGTTTCACCTTGATTGATAACAGGAATAAATGCAATTATGGATCATTTTACAAATACATTTCTTCCTCTTGGAGGGCCAGAATTTTAATTAATAGCGGACAATCATTTGTACCTGGTCAAAAACCTCCACATCCTTCTCAGTCCGTGCCTGAAGGTAGTACGCGAAGGCGTTCTGATCTGGTCGCCAACTACCACCACATCAGGTGGGGTTTCAGTGATCTGAAAGTACGTTATACAAAAATAGCAATAGACAAACAACACTAAGTCAATCACAATTCTGAAAGACTACAGTATATGTAATAATTATATCTACAATTGCATTGTTTACCTTAGTCAACAGCTGCGGCTCCCTTCCGTACTCGGTGGAGGCCTGGAGGCTGATGTTGTGTACAAAGTGAATTACCTTCAGGTTGTTCTCCCCCTATTCCTGGTACCCGTCAAGGGACTTGCCCATGGCAGTCTTGAGGGTCTGGTTGGTCCATTCACCAAACCTGGAGGAGGGGGCTAGAAAAGCGATATCTATTGATAATGTAAGATATTGAAATATGTCTGATTATGTACCATGGAAAAACAAAAACAAATTGTAAAAAATAAATTTAAAAAAACATTGGTGATAGAATATAACCTATAACATCCGTACCATGTTCAAGCGCTCATGACCTTAGTCACTCAAGAGGACCTCAGGAGAACCGTGGGTGTTGAAGATGTCCATCATCGCCTTGGAGGTGGCCTCTCCAGTCTCATCCTTGATGGGTATCATACAAAAATATATATTTTTGGTTCCAAGCACCCTTTTTGATGGGCTACAGAAGGGAATTTAAGGTTAAACACGTTCTCTTCTTTTACTGAATGGGTACCACACACTTGGTAAAGTGATCGTTCTCCGTCAGACACCAGCTGTTGACATTCCTTGATTTTGTGAAGGGTCAAATGAGGTCCACCCCTAACACTTAAAGTGTTAAAGGGGAGATTACTTTAATCTTACATTAATCGGTGTCATCCAGTATGCAGATTTTCATATTTGTAAGGATACTCTATACTCTCTACACACATTCTTATAATATTGAACTCTGCTGTGGTCGAATAAAGCAACCATTACAAAACAACTTATCAGGGCAAAATTTGAATTGGGACACTTACCGATCAAGTGCCATGGTGAAACAACTTTGATGGGCTTCAACTCCGGGGCCACAGTCTTCACACTTTCAAACTTCTAGCAGGTTAGACAGGGTACTGACCTTTAAGCAAAAAGTGACAAATTGAGATATTGCGTGCTCTCTGATATGACATTCATTGAAATCATAATAATTTCATATATGACAGAGATTGATAAACAATGAGATTGATAAACAAAAGCTTATTTCACTTGCCCAGCTGTCCACCCCCTTGACAATTCCCCATGAGAAGAAGCATAGGTTGATTTTGGCAATCATGGGCTTCCCTCCGAAGTGGCCAGCATGCATCTCGGTCTGCACGGCCTCCTTCTCCTCCTTAGTAAAAATCACTGGTACGTGTGGTTGCCTAACAAGTTGGAATAGACTAGTTGTTGAAATACCCAAGTCTAAGTACATTTGGGGGGGCTGCATGCCCGGTTGGTATTCTGCCGTTATTAATACAAGTTTAGATAGCTGGCTAGACTAATTTAACAGTATAACAATTGTTAGCTGACATGGCTAATTGAGTGACTGTCAGTGACTGACATAAGAAGAGAAAAACTGTTGATGCACAACAACATTTCTAAATTGCACCTTGAGTATCTTACTATTCTAACTCACAACAGTAAATTGAGACCCCGACTGAGTTCCAAAAAAAGTATTATGCTCAGGTAAAACAATTCGGCAAATCTATATTTCCAAGTCATATTCTTGAAGATCAAGCGGTATTGCTTTAATTGGAATGACTAGAAATCTGACAGACTTTGGTTTTTAACGTAACGACATAGCCTATAGAAGCCTACATAACCAACCCATAAAGTAAAATGCAACATCCATTACAGGCGAGCTATGTAAACTCTAATATTGATTTGTCCTGCAATAGATGTCGTTCAATTGGTAATATTAATTTTGCCTTCTTCTAATGCCTCTTAAAGGGAAAGTAATTTAAAAGTAACTGAAAGTAATCCGATTACGTTACTGAGTTTGGGCATTAAAATAATTATGTTACTGATTACAATTTTGGAAGGGTAACTAATTACTGTAACAGACTACAACCTACCCAACCCTGCTTACTATCTCATAACCGGTAATCAGATGTATTTATTTTTGCTTGCAGGAATGAGCTTCCATACTGATCTAACTCGGTTGGATAGAAACTAAGGTTGGTTTTATATTACGACTCCTTGTATTTTATAAAATAGCGTATTGCTTATTCAGGGATTTTTTGTTCTTGAATGTAGGTCTCAAGGATTAGAATTTGATGAACACTATCACATAGGCTATAATATTTTCCTAACATGCATGTTTTTCAAATCAGATGACTGAAAATGTATACATTTCAAATTCAAATATCATAGATGACCGCCTCCCCAGGTGGCTGGTGTGGAAATATGCGCAGAGGAAATGATGTGATCATGGTCCTCTTATTACAGTGAGTTGCAGGCTACTTCCTCCTAGGATTTGCCGTAGCCTAGCTCTGCTACATGAAATATCCGCCTAGGGGTTTATTACCGTTCGTATATGGAGTGAAAAACACCAACGTTTATGGAACTCTGGCGAAGTTACTGACAGCAATTTTGCGTTACTTTGGATTATGAACATTCGTTGTATTGTAACATAGTATCGAAGCCGAAGTAGGGCAATGTCGGCTGAAACCGGAGTCTTGCATTTAAGAAACCAAACAAATAGGCTCTTGTCGGTGAATTTTCGGGATATAGCAGAATAGCCTGACTTGTGCAGTAAGCACATTGTAGGTTACGTCTGTGCGTCCTCAAATCACTTCGTAAGTTTTACATGCAAGGTAAGTTGTTTTGGTTTGTTTATATATTTTATTAGGAATGTCTGGCTACCTGTAGGCTAGAGTCCTATGCGCAGCCTATACTTTGGACTTGCGGGGACCCTAAAGAGTACAAATGTAGCCTTGTATGTAGCCCACTATCACAGTAGTTTTTTCGCTCAATAAGGCAGTGAGTGGCACATTTCGTCTCTCACAAGCTTTAGGTCAACCAGATAAGGTTAATTTATCTATTTGAAATATTAGCCCTATTATTTAGGTCACTTTTTTCAATCTGGAGAAACAAGAAACAATACATAAAACGACTGTGGAGGAAAACATTTGTGTTACTATTTACAGAAGCCTAGACAGGAAGTATGTCAAGATATAGGCTAGATTTGGGTATTTGTTTGGCGACGATTTTTGATGCTCAGGGGTTCCAGTCACTCGTAGGCTCAATTGCGTCAAATTTTCTTTCACTTTGTTAGTGTGCCTTTTGTCATGTAGACTTTGTTGGGAGCATCACTCCTTGATCGTGTGTTTCCATCAAGCCCACGCTGGGCAATAAGCACCACAATGGTCCTGTAGCCAGAGTGGGGGAAGAACTATAAATATTTAACGAGATTGGGGCACACATTGAATACTCCCTGATAGTGTGCTGTCTGTGCACACAAAGTGAACTAACTAATTACTTTTGGCCTCACTTTGGCTACATTACATAATATGAACACTTTTTTTTTATATAGCATGTACTTATTAAATATTTGTTCATTACGTTTTGCACGAGTATGTTTTAAGACAAACCCTATCACAGAAATGACGTGCAGAAAAAAATGTGATCAACTGATCATGCGGCAAAGATTTGAAAGGCATTTCCTTGGCAAAGTAAGCAGACTGGTGCGTCTGAATCTGGCGCATATTTAATTTGAAAGGTATATGGATTTTTGTTTAACACTTACAGGTCATTGGTGTCATAATTTAGAGGTCCTGCTCTTCTCAATGAATTTCTCTCAGGTTATACACACACACACACACAGTCAGTTATTGGCTGTGAATGGCAATCTTAATATTAGCAGTTGTCCCTTACTTCCTTCTAATTGATGAAACAAATCATCTCCTTACATCCCATGGGCATCAGTGTCTCTCCAGTGTGTCATAAAGTCTCCAAGGTTAGCCTCCATGCTAAAATGAGTCAAGAGGTCATGATGATGATGTGTACATTCTCTGCTATCTGAGTAATCGGGTTACAGCTGCGACTACTATGTGAGATCATCGTAATGTGTCGAGGCAGGTATCGCCTAGAACCTTGAAAATAGTCTCTTTGAAGCTGATGATTGACTGCCCTACTGTTGCCATTGTCACCCATGTGCACGATATGTGTATTGGCAGGTGAATTTGGTCATGGAATAGACATCTAGACAGCTTGGAATACACAAATGAGTGGTCGGTCACTGGTCATTTCTTTGGTTGGAATCAATATTGTGAAGGGAATCTGTAGCTCTGACCTGTCTATGAAACAATGCTAGGAATGGTGCCTATAACTGATAGAAATGTCTTTTGAGGAACGTTGTTAATAATAGTTTGTACCTACTAATGGAGCTGTGTGAGTGGTTGGTGAACTGGAGTGTCTCACTAAGGTTAGTTGATTCCTGGAGTCTGCTGATCGCGGTCAGATAGCGCGACGTCAGTCAGTCTGGACGGAGACAGGGCTCCCACTCTATTCAGTTGAGGTGAAAGGTCCGTCTGACTTGTTCGTGCCTGCTCACCCATAACGTCCTGATAAGCTCTCTTTCTCCAGTGTCTCTCCTGACAATGTAATCATTGTGCTTCGGGCCAATGACACTAGTGGATGTTGTGGAAATATATTGTAGACAACAGAGCGTTAGCGCTCCTTTCTTCCATAAAGATGTCAAGTTAATTTCAAGTAGCGGTCAAAGCAATGGTATCTTGCGTATGTGATTCTGGATATGACCATGTTCCCTTTGACGCTCCTTAATGTTTTTTTCAGAACTTTGACTTATGGATTATTATTATATTCATGCACCCTTCACCTACTGGGGTATTATAATGGCGTACAGCAACCAGAAATGCTCTATTCTGATGTTTTCTGATGTTTTTGTTCAAGTCCATTTCAACGCCAAGTGTTCATGTTGGGTTAGTGGGTTCAACATAGTTTCTGATTCATCATACTGTAATGTCAATTGTTTTTAACAGACGGTTTCTAATTCTCTCCCATAGACACGATCAAAGTAATTATTCCCACATTACATGATATCCACTTCCATTGGAGCAGATAGGCTGGCCTTTCCTCAGCAGATCCGTTCCGCAGCTGTTCTTTCAGAGCACCACAAAGTGTATAATTTGCCCACTGAGGCCTGAACATTTCAGAAAGCAGAGGCGCGAGAGAGAGAGAGAGAGAAAGAAAGAAAGAGCGCGATGGAAAGAATAGTCCTCCGACAGCAATCATTTATCTGTGCACAGTAATTTGGCTGTCAGAAACAGCTGGCAGTATGGGCTGAGACAATAGCAGAGCAGGGGGAGAAGAGAAGAGCTTGCCTTGCTCGGAGACAGAGCGAGGGAGCCCTGGTTGGCCTGCTGGAGGATCAGGTTACACACACGCTGTCATTAACAGCAGACTGTGCCATGCACAGAGATGCAGTGCTTCAAGTCTGAGCAGGAATCTGGGGCTGGCTCAGGCGTGGTGGTGTAAGTGCCTCCGTCTCAAACCAGCCTGGGAGTGAGAGAGAAGAGGTTGTGTGAGAGAGAGCGGAGGGACGGAGGAAGAGCGAGGGAGGCGGGACTTGGCGGAGACTCCGACGACAGACGAGCGATCTCCTATAGTCGCGCTGTGACGCCTGCGCGTTTTTGGATTCCAACCCATTTTAAACATTGTGCGTTTGAGCTACAGACTGCTGGGTTGTTGCATTGGATTCGTTTATTTCTTCTGCATCCACAAATACCAACCATTAGTTAACGGGGGCTGAGCTAGAGTTGCGTTTTGCTCTCCGACGCTTACAAGCTACAAGAGAGTCGTCTGAAGGTAGGAAGTTCTACATAGTAGATCATATGAAATCCCAGGACATAGTGCCTTAAACTACTGCAATGTGCTCGCATAGTTGCTGTCAAACTCCACACAGTTGTCAGTGACTACTTGGATATTCATTTCTCACTGAGCAAACCATTTCTGTACTTACAGCATTCTTATAAATGCATTTTTTTTATCAGGTTTTTGCTTGGTGGACCTTGTGAGTTTTATTGACAAATGTCAATTAAAAAAAATAATGAGTTCAACTGTTTTATTTCAAATAGTTTTGTTTTCCTCGTATCCCTGGTTGTCCTGAAAAGCAAATGGCAAAACAGTTCATTGCGAGGCTAAATATGAGGGCAGAGAAAGCCGATGAATGAAAGTAGTGAATTTGAGCTTTTTCGCTGTGGGATTTCCTGAGACTGATAAGGTTTTAAGGACCCATCAGCTGTGAGGTTGGCACTCTTGACCTTATGTGGTGCGCACTGACATGGGAGTAAATTGTACTTTTAGTTTTCTGTCTGGATTAGAGTTGGACCTGGCAGTTGTGGATGCGGGGGGGCTGCGGAGGAACACAGCATGTGTGTGGCATTGCTTGCCCCCCCCCCCACCGATTTCCCACTGCTTTTTAAGACGGTGTTATTTTTAGTCAAAATCCTTGAGCCTTTAATAATCATAAGCCCTGTGCAGCCACAACATATCAGGATGAGTGCAGCCTCGTCGTCTGGGGCCTAGCTGGCTTTGCAGCCTCGGCTTGATGCTAGACAGGAAGTCAGACAGCGGCTGTGCCCCAGACAGACTTTGGTCCTACGTGTGTGTCTGCTTCCAGGATCTCCTTTGGTGGCTCTCCAGTGGGTTATTGATTTCAAGTTCTATTCTCTCTGCAAATGTGAGTGAAAGGCAAATCGAGAGGAGACTGGAGTCTGCTGTCTACGCAGACTAAAGCAGACACCGATACGCAGTGTTCCTGGCCTCTCTCTCTCTCTCTCTCTCCCTCTCTCTCTCTCTCTCTCTCACTACCCCGAGACTGCACTGGAGACCATCTGCAATACACATTTTATGAGCTCTTCACTCGCTTCAGAGCTCTTATCGCTCAGCTGTTAGGGGGAAAGTTATGGCCCTCTTTGGTTCTTCTGCCTTTCCCCATTCCTGGGCTTTGAAGTGGATGTAGTTTACGAGTAGAATTAAACAATGATCAATACACTATTTTAGCAGTGACCTCTGTTTGATCGATCCCTTGATTTGTGTGATTTGTACATTCATTTGGTTTGTTGAATTATTCCCTCATTTAGACAATTTTAAGGATTCCATTATTTAACTCAAGTCTGTTTGGAAAGTTAAAATGAGCAGTGTTAGAGATGTGGGCCATGTACGGTTTTGTGTGATGTAATAAGCTGATGGTGAAGAGATACAAAGATGCCATTTTTGGCATGACGTGTCAATGCTCAAACCATTTAGAATTGATCTGCTAGGATTTGTTTATCTGCCAGCAGATACCCATAGACTTAGCTAGTGCTAGTTAGCATTGGCTCGCTAAACTATCTCGAACTGACTTTCATACTGGACACAGAGACATAAGAAATGGTATCCGTGAGTTCTTTTGACTCTGGGGAAGTAGATAAAGGGCCTCATTGCAAAAAAATCCCGAAGTATCCCTTGAAGACTAACATTGGTGAAACTCTCGCTAATATCAAACATATGTGCGTCTGTGGTGTGTTGCAGTTCTTGGACTTCCTTTCCATTTTTGTGATGCTGTTATTTGTTCTCTCTCCGTGGCTTCGTAAGGAAGCTAGTTAACACCTGAGAATTGAGGCAGAACAGGAGATTTCTACACATTTAGAAATAGCCCGAAATCTGTCGCCTATTACCTCTTGTTCTCAAGGACATTATGTGAAACTTTTGTGTGCTCCTATGCTTCAAGATCAATGAGAGCAGATGGACTACAACGTCTTGTCGCCTGTCCTCTGTAATTGAAGGAACAATTGAATGGGAGTTGGTCCCACTCCTACGAAGAATTCTCACTCAGGAATATAAAACAAACCCAGGTCATAATGCTTCCATTGACAGGAGGGTGTGACTGTGGTGGTCCAGTAGTGCTGTGTGGGAAGCCTCAATCTGACGGGTAGACGCGCAGGACTGGAGTGGGGGTGATTGTGGCCGGCCGGAGGGGTTGCTGATCTTGTTAAGCCCACTCTCAATGGCAAAGCTCACTCTCTGACACAGGACATCAATTCAATAGAAACATATTGTAATTCTGTGCTTGGTGAGGTCGCCTATGATTCTTCTTCTCATTGCTACCGTACATTGTGGGCTTCGAAGGCGAAACTACAGTATCTCTGGATATTTGTCCGGGAGTCCAAAGTGACCAAGCGGGTCTGACGGTGGAGAAGAGGTGGAACAAGAGTCTTGTGTGATACAAATCAAGGTGGTCTTGGAGAGCTGTGTCCCTGCAGCACACTGAACTTCATCAGTGGGTGGTTCAGAGGGAGAGTGTTTGTGCATTCCACTTCCTGCAAACATTGCTAAAGGTCATGGAGACGCTGTTTGAATTGGCCCTGTCGAGTGTTGCGTTGGCGGTCCATACAGAGACATTTGCGGTGCCATGGTGACTGCTGCCGGTCGCAGTATACTCTGTCCATCAATATGCTGACTTCTCGTCTTGAATGTCTTCATCGTGGCGCTTGAATAATTGCCCTTGATATATCTCTAGCACAAAGCACATATTTTTTTTGTTTTTTTTTGTTTGTTCAGGAATTCACTTGATGCTTGGGGTTTTAGTACATTTTTAGAGCTTCTGTGATTGTACATTTACCAAGAAATGGTAAAGTCTCACCTGAACAAAGTGTCAGCGGTTGAACAAAGTGTCAGCGGTTGAGGCTGAAGGCGACAGGGTTATGTTTCGTTCAGATCCTTGGCTGTATTCAATGGTATCAAACCCGCAGCCATCTCCTCAATCCAATGCAATTTCAAAGTAAACAAGGTTGTTTTGGCCATGTCATTCGTCCCTGCCAACATCTTTCATTCTACTCAGTGAGGAATGGATCATCTGAGACCAAGGAGAAACAAAATGGCCGTTCAAGTCTGATCATTTTCAGGAGGGTCTCTCTGGTCGTTGTCGAAGCCAGAGTAATGGTATAAAAAAAGAAGTACTGCTGAAAGAGAAGACATCTTTTGTCTCAGATTACAAGGGATACACACGGGGGCATGTGTATTATATCAGAAATGACCCTTTCCTGCACTGAACCAAACCTGCTGTGCTCACCTCTTACCAGGAAAGGAGTGTCAGTACTGTGAGTTTACAAGAAAAGGCCCATTTGCATTTGATGACATTCCTTACATTGTGAGAGTCGGCTGTTGAGTGAAGCCCTGGAGAGAAAAAGGAGAGAGCCCAGGCAGGGCTACGGCACGGTCAGAATGGGCCACTGTAGGGTCCTGGGGGCCACGGAGGGCTGCCTGCCTGTGGGCTTTTAACTTCATCTTTAATCTCCCATTTGATGAGGCCCCTAGCAAGGGTGGAGGAGGATTTCCATAGCTTAATGAATGTTTTCTTCCAATGAACAGATTTAGTGTGATTATGGCAACCCCCAGTTGTTAGCTGTCTTGCGTGCCGTAATTAATTAACGTAGCAGAGTTGTTTGCGGCCCTGGAATTCTTTCGACTGTTTATCTTTTACAGAGCTCTCTGTCTCCCTCTCTGTCTCCCTCTGTGGATAGTTCATTTTCTTTTGTTTGCATTTTTTTTTGTAGGATGACACATTCTTGAAGTGTAATATCTCTAAATGGAAGTGCAAATGCTGCATGAATATGCAAGCCCCCCCCCCCCCCCAAACGTCACACAAAACCGATGATGAATCATTGGATGAGTTAAACAGCAGTGCCTGGGTAAGACAGAAGTTGTCCTTGCTCTTGATTTTAACCTCTTCAGTCGACCCTCTACTTTTTTGAACATTTTGTTAAAAATCGCGCAACATTTCAGCGCCCTGCTACTCATGCCAGGAATATAGTACGTTCATATGGTTAGAATGTGTGTATAGGAAACCCTCGGACGTTTTTAAAACTGGTTAAACCACGACTGTGGCTATTACATAACGTGCGTTACATCGGAAAGCGCAGGAAAACCTGATCACAGAAAATGGAAATAAATATCCTTGCGCCACTTCCAGCAGTTGTTAACAGTGAGCCGAATTAGATAAGACCGAGCATTCAACTCCCACAGCATCCCCATGTAGTCGAGTATCTTGTGAATTTAATCATCTTTGATTCTTGGTTGAACCGAAAGAGGGCACCGCTTACCTCCGGTCTCCGCCCAGATCATTCCGGAAGAGCTCTCTCCTGAAATTTTTCCAAGACGACAGCTAATGATATATACATCGCCTACGGATGATTTTTATCGCTTATTAACGTTTACTAATACCTAAAGTAGCATTACAAACGTATTTCGAAGTGTTTTGTGAAAGTTTATCGTCTACTTTTTGAATTTTAAAAAATGACGTTACGTTGTGAAATCGCTGTTTTTTCGTTTATCACACAGTCTACATATAACGATATCTTGGCTTTATATGGCCCGATTTAATCGAAATAAAGACCCAATGGTGTTTATGGGACATCTAGGAGTGCCAACAAAGAAGATGGTGAAAGGTAATGACTGTTTTCTATTTTATTGTGCGGTTTGTGTAACGCCGAAATGCTAATTATTTTGTTTACGTCCCCTGCTGTGCTTTTCTGTTGTAGTGTATTGGTGCATGCTATCAGATAATAGCTTCTCATGCTGTCGCCGAAAAGCATTTTAAAAATCTGACTTGTTGCCTGGATTCACAACGAGTGTAGCTTTAATTTGATACCCTGCATGTGTATTTTAATGAACTTTTGAGTTTTAACTAATACTATTAGCATTTAGCGTAGCGCATTTGCATTTCCAGAGCTCTAGTTGGGACGCAAGCGTCCCAGGTAGAGGTAAGAGGTTAAGCACTGCACTTAAACTTAAGTGGGGCATTTCACTGCTGTTCAATTGGAAGCAAGGCCATTTTCTTTGCCTTCCCATGCTCCTAGTACACTATATAATAAAAAAAAAACACTAACATCTAATTTGTTGGTTGAAATTGGCACATTTTTTCCAATTTTGAATTGTTTTTAGTTTTGTATATGGCATATGCAATCTGTTGTGCAGTTATGAGATACTCCTGTTTCTCATATAGCCTATAGTATTTCTATTTGCCGTACGCCACACCTATCTTTAACTCTGACTATTCTCAGCTCTCTCTGGAGTTTCCAGACAGGTCTAGTGAACAACCGAATAAACACTGCAAATCTATGTCTGCTTTACTTTGTTCGCGCTGATGCACTTGGCTGTTTGGCCGTGAGCAGCGATTGGTGGCGTGTTTGATTCGATGTGCTGTGTGAGTCTGCTGTGTAAATGCAAGGTGAGCTCGCAGGGGGCTAGTTTGCCCCCAGCGCTGTCTGTGTCACACCCATATCTACCTCGGAGCGGGCCATCTGCGTGTTCCTGGTGTCACGCTCCTCTCTGAGTGGGATGGGGACATGTGAGGGGAGGCATGGGCCCCGGAGCAGGACAAGACTGGGTCAGCTGTGCCTTGCTCTGCCCAGCTCTCCCTGTGGATCCTCTGGGGCTATTTGTGCCATGGTAACTATGCCAGCGCCAGCTCAGACACAGATTCCACCTCCTGTCTCCCAGCTCGGCAGCCTGATGACTCAGCAGCTCCTGCAGGGCTCCCAGGCCCAAGCAACACACACACACACACACACTCAATATACTGTTATACAATGCATCGCACCAATCGTTACCTGAGCATATCGCAACCGACCAAACAAACATATGATGGAGTCATGGTGGTTGGGTAAAAGCGGATGAATCCAAATATCTGGTGTATGCATGTGACTCAACAGTCAACACCGAAATGTTAATCTTGATGCAAATGTAGGGTTTTGAAAAGGAGCAGGGACTTTGAATCGTTTGAGGCGGAAGGAAGACTGCATGAAACTTGATTCTTTTCTCGAGCTTCCTTGACCACAACGTGGCCACATCTTTGTTTGGTCCCACTTGGTCCTCAAAGACAACATCTCAGCAAAGCCTTTCCACTGCCAACACCCACCCCTTCCAATCCCCTGCTTATGTACTTTATAGGGCGCTCTGTATTTGATCTCCCCTCTTGTGTTTTTTTTATCCTTCCCTTGGTCGACTATTACAGTGATACTAGATTCTATCCCAAGATACAGAAAATGGCAGGGGGGGGGGGGCAGCACACCCCTGTCAGGATGTCGGCTCTGTTAAGTCATTGCAACTAAGAGACTGCCAGAGATTTCAATATGCAGGGACAGAGGGAGCACAAGCACACAACTCCCAAAAATGTACCGCTCTTTCTGTTTTGCTCAATGTGTTCTGCAGATGTTGCTGGCCTCGTTTGTCTCCAACTTGCGGTCTAATATCAGGAGGAGCACATCTTAATCCCTCAGCCAAACTACTGCATCAGATCTGTCTGACTCTGCCTTGCCGAACCCGACTTGTTAATCTATCACCCGGCATTGGTGCAAGCTCAAGATGGCGGTAGGGTTTTTGCCTTTGATATGGTTCAAAAGCTAGGGTATCCTCTCTCAAATTGGGTTGCGTTCTTGTCTTTGTGCGGAGGCAGACTGCAGACGGTGACATTTTTTGTAAAATATACCAAATGAAACACCCCATTTTTAGTTAAAGGCTTGAGGCAGATTAAGTGGAAGTGGCTGAGATGCATCGGGCAGATAATTGAGGTGATATATTAAGTGCCTGGAGGGACACATCCTGAATCACTGTGTTGGGGAGATCTGTGTCATTTTATGACATCCCTGTCTGCTTCTGCACCTGTGGTGTTTGTTGCAAAAATCGGGTAGTTACCCAAAATCAGGGGGGAACACCATAGTGCCCACGAAGCTCATCACTAAGCTAAGGACTCTGGGACTAAACACCTCCCAACAACCTCTTCCTCAATGTGAGCAAGACTAAGGAGCTGATTGTGGACTATAGGAAAAGGCAGGCCGAACAGGTCCCCATTAACATCGACGGGGCTGTAGTGGAGCGGGTCGAGTGTTTCAAGTTCCCTGGTGTCCACATCAACGAACTATCATGGTCCAAACATACCAAGACAGTTGTGAAGAGGGCACGACAAAACCTTTTCCACCTCAGGAGACTGAAAAGATTTTGCATGTGTCCCCAGATCATCAAAAGGTTCTACATCTGCACCATCGAGATCATCCTGACCGGCTGCATCACCGCCTGGTATGGCAACTGCTTGGCATCAGACCGTAAGGCACTACAGAGGGTAGTGCGAACGTCCCAGTACATCACTGGGGCCAAGATTCCTGCCATCCAGGACCTGTATAATAGGTGGTGTCAGAGGAAAGCCCATAAAATTGTCAGACTCCAGTCACCCAATAGACTTTTCTCTGCTACCGAACGGCAAGCGGTACCGGATCGCCAAGACTAGGACCAAGAGGCTCCTCAACAGGTTCCACCCCCAAGCCATAAGACTGCTGAACAAATAATAAAATCGCCAGTGGCGATTTCCCACATCCCTTTTGTACACTGCTGCTACTCGCTGTTTTATCTATGCATAGTCACTTCACCCCCACCTACATATACACATTACCTCAAATAACCTGTACCCCTGCACACTGACTCTGTACCGGCGCCCCCTGTATATAACCTCATTATTGTTCTTATTGTCTTTTTTATTTTAGTCTACATGGTCAATATTTTCTTAAACAACAGTGCCGTTCAAGAGTAGTTAAGGGCTTGTAAAATAGGCATTTCACGGTAAAGTCTACACCTGTTCTATTCTGTGAATGTGACAAAGTTTGATTTGAAGAAGGTGGATATCTAGATTCTTCCAACCTGGATTTTGGGACTCCCCCCATTGTCCTCCCTTAAGGCCGATACAAGCTTAATTCCATTGATCTATGTGAGTGTGGGTAGAGTCTGATTTTTGAAGCACCCTTTGGCATCATGATAACCTCGCTGGTCCGTGCTGCCTAGATTCCCATTCACAAGGGGGCGACAGCTGCCTTTTTTTTGTTTGTCTTCTTTGTGGTGAAAGCAAGCAAAAGTCATCTGCCCTTGCTATATGCTGCTAGTAGTAGTAGCTAGCTTTAGTCTGACTAAAAATGTAGCAAACTAGCTAGCCTTTTTAGCTTCCCATGTCTCCATGTGAATAATTTGATGTATAGTTGCGTAAAATATGTCCTGGCAAATATGTGTATGCTTACAACATTATCCCAATTTTGGTATGCTACTTCAATGTATTGATTCCCATATCAGCTAAAAATAGAATATAATTCTTAGTGATGGAGGAGAAGAAAAAAAGAAGCACGACTACAGCTGTTTTTACAAAATAGCATAGAATCACATAGTAATC
Organism: Oncorhynchus nerka; assembly: GCF_034236695.1. Taxonomy (NCBI): domain Eukaryota; kingdom Metazoa; phylum Chordata; class Actinopteri; order Salmoniformes; family Salmonidae; genus Oncorhynchus; species Oncorhynchus nerka. The sequence goes on along the minus strand of NC_088398.1, from coordinate 43,428,885 downwards.
CCTTCTAAACAAAATACCTTGTTGGAGGATTCTAATGTTGTTTGGATTATATTTGGTTATCAGTGCAAAATGGAGTGCTTATTCAATGCCAAGCTAAATCAAGACCACGATCTTGAAGTGATTTTTGAAGTTGATTAGCTTCCCACATCTCCGTGTGAAATAATCCGATTTATAATTGGATAAATATTATACTTGCCGGTGTAACCTAGAACATTATCACAAATTTTAATGAGGCTTGAATGTATTCACTCACATACAGTGGGGCAAAAAAGTATTTAGTCGGCCACCAATTGTGCAAATTCTCCCACTTAAAAATATGAGAGGCCTGTAATTTTCATCATAGGTAAACTTCAACTGTGACAGACAAAATGAGGGAAAAAAATCCAGAAAATCACATTGTAGGATTTTTTAAATGAATTTATTTGCAAATTATGGTGGAAAATAAGTATTTGGTCACCTACAAACAGGCAAGATTTCTGGCAATCTCCCTCGATCTGGGGCTCCACGCAAGATCTCACCCCGTGGGGTCAAAATGATCACAAGAACGGTGAGCAAAAATCCCAGAACCACACGGGGGGACCTAGTGAATGACCTGCAGAGAGCTGGGACCAAAGTAACAAAGCCTACCATCAGTAACAAACTACGCCGCCAGGGACTCAAATCCTGCAGTGCCAGACGTGTCCCCCTGCTTAAGCCAGTACATTTCCAGGCCCGTCTGAAGTTTGCTAGAGAGCATTTGGATGACCCAGAGAATGGGAGAATGTCATATGGTCAGATGAAACCAAAATAGAACTTTTTGGTAACTCAACTCGTTGTGTTTGGAGGACAAAGAATGCTGAGTTGCATCCAAAGAACACCATACCTACTGTGAAGCATGGGGGTGGAAACATCATGCTTTGGGCTGTTTTTCTGCAAAGGGACCAGGACAACTGATCTGTGTAAAGGAAATAATGAATGGGGCCATGTATCGTGAGATTTTGAGTGAAAACCTCCTTCCATCAGCAAGGGCATTGAAGATGAAACGTGGCTGGGTCTTTCAGCATGACAATGATCCCAAACACACCGCCCGGGCAACGGAGTGGCTTCGTAAGAAGCATTTCAAGGTCCTGGAGTGGCCTAGCCAGTCTCCAGATCTCAACCCATAGAAAATCTTTGGAGGGAGTTGAAAGTCCGTGTTGCCCAGCAACAGCCCCAAAACATCACTGCTCTAGAGGAGATCTGCATGGAGGAATGGGCCAAAATACCAGCAACAGTGTGTGAAAACTTTGAAGACTTACAGAAAACGTTTGACCTCTGTCATTGCCAATAAAGGGTATATAACAAAGTATTGAGATAAACTTTTGTTATTGACCAAATACTTATTTTCCACCATAATCTGCAAATAAATTCATTAAATCCTACAATGTGATTTTCTGGATTTTTTTTCTCATTTTGTCTGTCATAGTTGAAGTGTACCTATGATGAAAATTACAGGCCTCATCTTTTTAAGTGGGAGAACTTGCACAATTGGTGGCTGACTAAATACTTTTTTTTGCCCCACTGTATCAGCAAAAAAGGTCATGTTTTTGGCATAGGGGAAAAAGCACATGGCTTGCTTTTTATATATTAGATTTTTTTAACCAAAATAGCCTGGAATCACTATTACTTCTAAACAAAATACTTTTTTTGTGGGGGGATTAATAAAGCTACATTATCATTTGGTTTATTGTCTCTGAGATAATATTTGGTTGTCAATGCAAAATAGACTACTTTGATGCATTCGGAAATATTCAGACCCCTAGACTTTTCCCACATTTTGTTACAGCCTCATTCTAAAATGGATTAAATAGTGCCCCCCTCCCTCAATCTCCACACAATACCCCATGATGACAAAGCAAAAACAGTTGGTTTTTTTGGTCAACCTTTTTGCAGTATGATGCTGCCACCACCATGCTTCTTCGTCGGGATGGTGCCAGGTTTTCTCCAGTGTGTCACATCGTGGTGGTTTCAAACTTCTTCAATTTAAGAATGATCCATCCTGGTCTTGGGGACCTTCAATGCTGCAGAAATGTTTTCGTACCCTTCCCCAGATCTGTGCCTCAACACAATCATGTCTCAGAGCTCTACGGACAATTCCTTCGACCTCATGGCTTGGTTTTTGCTCTGACATGCACTGTCATCGGTGGGACCTTTATATAGACCGGTGTGTGCATTTCCAAATTCTGTCCAATCAACTGAAATATACCACAAGTGGAATCCAAGTTGTATAAACATCTCAAGGATGATCAATGGAAACAGGATGCACCTGAGCTCAATTTCGAGTCTCATTAGCAAAAGGTCTGAATATTTGTGAATAAGGTATTTTTATACATTTGCATAAATGTCAACCTATTTTCTCTTTGTCATTATGGAGTATTGTGTGTGGATAAATAAAAGGTAATCTATTTTAGAATAAGGCTGTAACGTAACAAGATGTGGAAAAAGCCAAGGGGTCTGAATACTTTCCGAAAGCACTGTAGATCAGACCAAGGAACCAAGCGAGTTGGTGGTAACAAAAACCCGCTTCATTGCCTACACAACACTGCACCCACGGCTGCGCAAGGAATGATCAGGCACGTTAACATTTTCATGTGGCACGGGAGTATGTAGGAATTTCGAGAGTAGTACAAGGAGCTTCCCCTTTTAGTGACAAAACTGCATTGCATCATTGCACTACAAATGATGCTTTTCCATTGGGTGTATATACTCCTTTACCTGTCTGTACCCTGGGCTCATTTTTGGGTGGCACACTTCACCTGCCCCCCTCCCTTTCCTCCACAGTGCCCTCCCCTACCTGGTTGTCACTAGTTAACACAGCCACAAAGTCATTATGGCTAAAGCCCGACCATTTATACCACTTTTCTTCTTAATCCGATTTCAAACCTAATCTTAACCTTAACCACATTGCTAACCTCTGCCTAACCCTAACCTTAAATTTCTGTAGCCAATTTGGACTTTGTGGCTGCATTATCCCCCGGTCCCTCTGCCCTCTCGTTGCCCCCCTGGCCATACTTGTGTGTCCCCTGGGTGCCCCCCTCGGTCCTCTTACCCCCACGCTGCTCTGCACAGAGCCCATGATTATCTTTCAGTGACAGCCTCTGTTTTGTGCTCTGATTTGAAAAAGGAGCAACATGTGGTCTGTGTGTGAGCGGGGCCATACAGACGCCGTCGGGGTAATGCTAACATTGCGTGCTTAATCATTTATGTCTGGGAGCCGGCACAAAGGCTTTGGGGGAAACACTGGGGTATTTATCAGCGGGCAGACACAAACACTGCCAAGATAACGGTCTGCCCTGACTTAGTATGTCATGAACACGCTGCATGGGGAATAGGTGGCGGAATTGTAGGGAGTATTTTGGCCAACGGCAACAATCTTCAAGTCTTATCAATGTGGAGTTAGTACAGGAATAGTTTGGGAAAACATGCGTCCTCTTTATGGGGTGTGGATGTGTTGCTATGGAGTGCGGTGGGCTCTGTTTGAATCAGTCCGACAGGTCACAGCCGAAGTCAAACGGACCTAAATGTACATTTTTATGTTGCTGTGCCTAAAGATGCATGCGATATTGAATGCTTAGAGGCAGCCTCTTCATTTGGAATGTTTCTATTTGGGCTCCCTGCTGTGATCATCTCGTCCTCCTCCTCATTCTCCTCCTGCGTCTGTCTGCTCCACTCGCTGCCAAGTAGTCTCTCTCTCTCCCAGTACAGCTCAGCCAATAGGAGAGCACTAGTCGCCCAATTGCTTGCCACTCAATGCCTTGTTGCCAGGACAACAGGAAGGCATGAGACCCACTTTACTTGAGCATTTTAAACTTGGTGTTGACTCTTTACTGAAAACAAGGAAAGGTCTCTCTTTCTTTTCTCTCTCAGTAAAATCCCCCTCTGTCATGGTGCTCCTTTAGAATTAAATCCTTTACTTTCATCTCTTTCCTTCCTTTTTTCCTGTCACACCATTGGCGTGAATTCATTTTAGTGGACATAACCAAGGCATTTATACAGAAGCTGCTTGTCAATTTATCTGTGTGATGCAAATAAATGTGTTTTGTCTTGTCAGGGAATCTTCTGAGTACATAGATTGTAAGCTATCCGGCAGGTCCACGTTTAGCGAACACACTATTCCAATGGAACTTCTACCCTGTCTTCCAGGTCTACAATGTTAGACGGCGACATGTTTTTCCTGGTCTTCATACTTCTGGTTTTACCCTCCTCCAGCGTGAAAGGTGAGTTAATAAAAATGTCTGTCAAGGGCATGATTTGGCTCTCATTCTGTCCCCGTGCTGCTCTCCCTCTCCCCACGCTGTCTTGCAGCATTTTTTTAACAACTGCAGTGACAGGCTCTCAGACTGAGCTCTGGGAGAACTGAGGATTTCACACTGTCACTGTCTGGCTGGCTGGGGATACTTATTATTCTGCATCATCTACTTTAGTGTAGCAGCTAAATGATAGAACTGTCAAATCAAAGAGAGAAGAAAATGAGGAGGGTTGAATATACCAAAGCTCCTGCACTAAGATGACCACGATGTGACCATGATATTCACAATGCCGAGCAGCCACACAGTATACTGTATGCCATTATCGATGGTTAAATGTGTTTTTCCTTTTCGGCTCTGTCCCATGTCTGACTGTGTTTCCTGTGCAGATGAGGGGAGAGTGAGCGACTACGAGTGTGCGTGCGATGGGCCGTCATGCGACGGAGGAGACCGGTGTTTTGGTCAGCAGTGCTTCTCGGCCCTCTCCGTCCAGAACGCTATTTCCGTCCAGCGGAAGGGATGCATTGTGGGCCGGAGCGAGGAGTCCATAAGTTGCGAAAGCCCCCCATCCCGTAACCCGACGGTGGAGTGCTGCCATGGCGACCTTTGCAACATGAATGTCACAGTGGCAACACCAGCGAGAGGTGACACATTTATTCTCGCGGGATTCATCACGCTCATGCTTTTATCCCGCCCTCAACGTAGGCTTAGCACTAGCAATGTGCTGACTCACAAACATTTATACTACCGATACCGACCTACCTAAGCAGCACATCACCACTTTGCACATAGATCTAGCTAATGACACATTTTACATTCAGTGTGTTCATTTGTGTGAAGGCCATTTGGGGACATAAGTGAATAAACAACAAAACTACCAGAAAATGTGTTCTATTCTCTTCAATGATTGAGAATTACAAGCGTTCGTTGATTTCTCCGATCTCCTCCACGTTTTGTTTTTTAACAGATGAGGAAGTGATGCCTGCCTTGCAAGGCATTGAGTGTGTGTGTGAGGGGCGGTCGTGTGGTGGCGCAGAGCGCTGTGCGGGCCAGCAGTGTTTTTCCTCTGTCAAGATCAGTGACGGGTTTGTGGTTCACCAGAAGGGCTGCCTTCGGGATGACGACCAGGGGAGAGCCACCTGCGCCACCCCTCCTTCTCCCAGCCAAATAGTCAAGTGTTGCCAGGGGCACCTGTGTAACCTGAACATCACTGTGGAAGCACCAGCGAAAGGTAACCTTACCACCCTGTTTTCACTGAAATCATTACTATGTATTTGAATTTTTTAGTATCTTGGCCTCACCGAAGCTTTCTCACTTTGTTTCATAATTCATTTAGATTTAATTAGTGGTACAGATATGCATTAAAGCAGCAATCAGCAGTTGAAACAATAACAAGAGTACTCCCTGCCCCTTATCCTGGGTAAAAAGCTGTGGGATGGGGCACGAGAAATGTTACCACTCTCAAATTCATGAACAGCACTATAGGATGCAAGGACTGACCATCCATGGTATCATCATTATTATATTTTTGGAGGCTATAAAGTGTTGCTTTACATTTATTTGGTTTACACACAGGAAAGCTAATGTTCATATGGGGAATAACTTGCTCCTGGGTGAAGCTTGCCCTAAGTACAGATCTAGTATCCGCTTCCCCCATTCTTAACCATTAGTGGGGAAAATTCTAAACTGACCCAAGATCAGCGTCTAGGGGCAACTTCACCCTACTGTCTTCCTGTTACCTGTATAGAGGATAAAGTGAAGTCTGCCGGCGAGCACGAGTGTGTGTGCGAGGGGCGCTCGTGTGCCACCGGGCGGCGCTGTGTAGGCCAGCACTGCTTCTCCAGTCTGACGGTCAGCGACGGAGCCCTGGTCTCCCAGAAGGGCTGCTTCAAGGTGTACGAGCAGAGCAGGATGACCTGCAAGACGCCGCCCTCCCGCGACCAGATCGTGGAGTGCTGCCAGGGCCACCTGTGTAACATGAATATCACCGTGGAGCTGCCTGTCATGGGTAAATAAATGCACTTGCGTCCCAAATGGAACCATATTCCCTGAGTAGTGCATGTATATAGGGAATAGGGTGCCATTTGGGATCCGCACTCAATGGCTCACATTAATTTATATGCATCCCTATTCTAATGAGAGGTCTGCGTGATGCACATTTGCATTCAAACCAAGGTTATTCATGCCAGGAAAATGAAAACATTTCTGTGCCATATGCTCTCGGTGATCTGCTGTCTCTAATGGATTCACTGACACTTCACAGGCAGGTGCTCAATTGATAAACCAGCGGTGACGAGGCGCTGTGATTTTCTTTGCGATATACTTTTCTTACCCATTCATTCATGATGCTCTACCAGTTTAGCCTTATTGTCAGGCCAAGTGCAAACAGGACTCTAGGAATCCTCTTTTACAATTAGGACTGTCTGTAAGGGTTAGTTCTGCCTGCGTTTAAGGTCCGAGGGAGGCTCATTCCATCCACTTGGCCATTCTCCAGCGAGGGCACCACGCCAGGGTGTGTGAAATTGTCTGCCATAGCCGTTTGCTGCACGGCCATCTATTGGTTTGCTTTTCAGGTTCGGTGATGGCGGTTACACCCGGAGCACCTCTACAGCAGAGGAGGGGAGAGTCTTGAGAGAAGAGACGGACGTTTGAATATTGTTTAGTCACGGTCTACTTCCTCCTCTGTCCTCTCTGAGATTGTCAGCGTGGTTTGACACCGAGCTCTGGGGAAAAGCAGAACAGAGGGCACTGAGATGCGTCCCAATTGGCACCCTATTCCCTACGGCAGTGGTTCCCACATCCGGTCCACATTACACCCAACCGTATACATTTTATCCCCAGACAAACACACCACATTCAACTCAAGGGCTTGATGATTAGTTGACAAGTTGAGTCAGCTGTGCTTGTCTGGGGCCACAATAAAAATGTGTACTTCTAGGGGGGTTGGGAAACACTGCCCTACGTAGTGCACTCCTTTGGACCAGGACCCAAAGGTTAGTTTACTAGGGAATAGGGTGCCATATGAGACACAGACTAAATACCATGTATAGCTGTGGTCACCCAACTCTGTTCTATGAACCTCAATGACTACTCTCCCATCCCCAGTAAAAAGAGTGTGTGTATCCATGTTAGATATTTCAGCAAAAAAAAGAAACGTCCCTTTTTCAGGACCCTGTCTTTCAAAGACACAGATCATTCATTAAGGGTTTTAACACTGTTTCGCATGCATGTTCAATGAACCATTAACAATTAATGAACATGCACCTGTGGAACGGTCATTAAGACACTAACAGCTTACAGACAGTAGGAAATTAAGGTCACAGTTATGAAAACATAGGACACTAACAAGGCCTTTCTACTGACTCTGAAAAACACCAAATGAAAGATGCCCAGGGTCCCTGCTCATCTGTGTGAACGTGCCTTAGGCATGCTGCAAGGAGGCATGAGGACTGTAGATGTGGCCAGGGCAATAAATTACAATGCCCGTACTGTGAGACGCCAAAGACAGCGCTACACGGAGACAGGACGGACAGCTGATCATCCTCGCAGTGGCAGACCATGTGTAACAACACCAGGATTGGTACATCCGAACATCACACCTGCGGGACAGGTACAGGATGGCAACAACTGCCCGAGTTACACCAGGAACACGTAATCCCTCCATCAGTGCGCTCAGACTGTCCTCAATAGGCTGAGAGAGGCTGGACTGAGGGCTTGAAGGCCTGTTGTAGTAAGGCAGGTCCTCACCAGACATCACCAGCATCAACGTTGCATATAGGCACAAACCCACCGTTGCTGGACCAGACAGGACTGGCAAAAAGTGCTCTTCCCTGACGAGTCAATGTTTTGTCTCACCAGGGGTGATGATCGGATTCACATTTATCATTGAAGGAATGAGCCTTACACTGAGGCCTGTACTCTGGAGCGGGATCGATATGGAGGCGGAGGGTCCGTCATGGTCTGGGGCGGTGTGTCGCAGCATCATCGGAATGAGCTTGTTGTCATAGCAAGCAATCTCAAAGCTGTGCATTACAGGGAAGACATCCTCCTCCCTCATGTGGTACCCTTCCTGCAGGCTCATCCTGACATGACCCTCCAGCATGACAATGCCACCAGCCATACTGCTCGTTCTATGTGTGATTTCCTTTAAGACAGGAATGTCAGTGTTCTGCCATGGCCAGCGAAGAGCACAGATCTCAATCCCATTGAGCAAGTCTGCGGCCTGTTGGATTGGAGGGTGAGAGCTAGGTGCCTTTGTGGAAGAGTGGGGTAACATCTCACAACAAGAACTGGCAAATCTGGTGCAGTTCATTAGGAGGAGATGCACTGCAGTACTTAATGCAGCTGGTGGTCACACCAGATACTGACTTACTTTTGACCCCCCCTTTGTTCAAGGACACATTGTTCCATTTGTGTTAGTCACATGTCTGTGTAACTTGTTCAGTTTATGTCTCAGTTGTTGAATCTTGTTATGTTCATACAAGTATTTACACATGTTAAGTTTGCTGAAAATCAACTCAGTTGACAGTGAGAGGACGTTTCTTTTTTTGCATATACAATTGAAGTCGGAAGTTTACGTACACTTAGGTTGGAGTCATTAAAACAAATTTTTCAACCATTCCACAAATTTCTTGTAAACAAACTATAGTTTTGGTAAGACGTTTAGGACATCTACTTTGTGCATGACACAAGTAATCTTTCCAACAATTGTTTAGACAGATTATTTCACTAATTCACTGTATCACAATTCCAGTGGGTCAGAAGTTTACATGCACTAAGTTGACTGTGCCTTTTTTAAATAGCTTGGAAAATTCCAGAACATGTCATGGCTTTAGAAGCTTCTGATAAGCTAATTGACATCATTTGAGTCAATTGGAGGTGTACCTGTGGATTTATTTCAAGGCTTACCTTCAAACTCAGTGCCTCTTTGCTTGACATCATAGGAAAATCAAAGGAAATCAGCCAAGACCTCAGAAAAGAATTGTAGACCTCCACAAGTCTGGTTCATCCATGGGAGCAATTTCCAAATGCCTGAAGGTACCACATTCATCTGTACAAACAATAGTACCCAAGTATGAACAGCATGGGACCACGCAGCCGTCATTCCGCTCAGGAAGGAGACGCGTTCTGTCTCCTAGAGATGAACGTACTTTGGTGCGAAAAGTGCAAATCAATTCCAGAACAACAGCAAAGGACCTTGTGAAGATGCTGGAGGAAACGGGTACAAAAGTATTTATATCCACAGTAAAACGAGTCCTATATCGACATAACCTGGAAGGCCACTCAGGAAGGAAGAAGCCACTGCTGCAAAACCGCCATAAAAATAGCTAGACTACGGTTTGCAACTGCACATGGGGACAAAGATCGTACTTTTTGGTCTGATGGAGAAAAAAAAATAGAACTGTTTGGCCATAATGACAATTGTTATGTTTGGAGGAAAAGGGGGAGGTTTGCAAGCCGAAGAACACCATCCCAACTGTGAAGCACGAGGGTGGTAGCATCATTTTGTGAGGGCGCTTTGCTGCAGGAGGGACTGGTGCACTTCACAAAATAGATTGCATCATGAGGCACGAAAATGACGTGGATATATTGAAACAACATCTCAAGACATCAGTCAGGAAGTTAAAGCTTGGTCTCAAATGGGTCTTCCAAATGGACGATGACCCCAACCACACTTCCAAAGTTGTGGCAAAATGGCTTAAGGACAACACAGTCAAGGTATTGGAGTAGCCATCACAATGACCTGACCTCAATCCTATAGAAAATGTGTGGGCAGAACTGAAAGAACGTGTGCCTGCAAGGAGGCCTACAAACCTGACCCAGTTACACCAGCTCTGTCAGGAGGAAAGGGCCAAAATTCACCCAATTTATTGTGGGAAGCTTGTGGAAGGCTACCTGAAACGTTTGACCCAAGTTAAACAATTTAAAGGAATTGCTACCAAATACTAATTGAGGCTATGTAAACTTCTGACCCACTGGAATGTGATGAAAGAAATAAACCTCTCTATTATTCTGACATTTTACATTCTTAAAATAAAGTAGTAATTTTTACTTGGATTAAATGTCAGGAATTGTGAAAAACTGAGTGTAAATGTATTTGGTTAAGGTGCATGTAAACTTCTGACTTCAACTGTACACAAACACACACACACATATATATATATATGGATTTGGCTAAATCAAATCTTCTGTAAACTAACAAATGTTTCTAAAAACATTAAACTAACAAGAGTGAGTTACCCTAATATATATATTTTGTTGATAAGACCACCTTGACTTTTTTACTAATTTTGTTACAAAGTGGGATTAAAATGGATGAAATTGACTATTGTATAAAATCAAGCACACAGCCATGACATCTACATAGACACACATTGGCACCACAACGGCCTTACGGGGAGCTCAGTGACTTTCAACATGGCACCGTCATAGGATTCCACCTTTCCAACAAGTCAGTTCGTAAAATTTCTGCAACGGTAGAACTGCCCCGGTCAACTAAGTGCTGTTATTGTGAAGTGGAAACGTCTCGGCGCAACAACGGCTCAATCGCTTGGTGGTAGGCCCCACAAGCTCACAGAACAGGACCACCGAGTGCAGAAGCGGAGGCTGTTTTTAGCAGCAAATGGGGGACCAATTTCATATTCATGCCAATGATTTTGGAATGAGTTCTTCCACACCGATCTCAACAAACCATTTCTGTATGGATCTCGCTTTGTGCACGGGAGCTGAAGCAGGAAAGGGCCTTCCCCAAACTGTTGCCACAAAGTTCAGGACACAGAATGGTCTAGAATGTCATTGTATGCCCTAGCGTTAAGATCTCGAACCATGAAAAACATCCGCAAACCATTATTCTTCCTCCTCCAAACTTTACAGTTGGCACTATGCTTTGGGGCAGGTAGCAATCTCCTGGTATCCGCCAAACCCTGATTCGTCAGTCAGACTGCCAGATGGTGAAGCTTGATTCAGCACTTCAGAGAACACGTTTCCTCTGCTGTGGCGGTCACAAAATTCTGTGAGACGGTGATTTGTCAATCAAATGATTGACTCTTGATTAACAAACACATGTATTATCTCCTGGCTTCGATAAGCCACCTGACGCATAACTTTTTGTAGTATTTTTCAGTAGAATCAAAAGGCGTACTCGGAGTTATCCTTATATTAGGTCCTGATCTGGCTATGCCATATGTATGTGGGTTTCACTCATTTTTCTTAGAATTCTGTGGCATAGTTTTATAGTATGAAGAATACAATTGAACAAAGCTGAATAAAATAAAGGATATTTTCTCCAAGATTTGAAGGAGTGCGTACGAGGCTATTTTGTTGAGCGGTTAACAAGGTAATCGGTACTCCTATATGCTTAATTTAGAGTTAATGTAACTTTAGTTGTTCTTAAAACGTTGGGCTATATGTTTTGATTTTTAATCAATTGAAAGACGTGAGTTTGCACAGGCTGTACACACTTCATCAGTCTCTTATTCACAATTTGACAAGCACTTGATAATGCCTCAAATTTCCCGTTGACATCCCCTTTGTGTGGCTGTAATGCACCCCATTAATTAAATCAATGACGTGCCCTTGGGCTAAATATAATCATTATAATTCCCTTCTCCCTGAGTGCTCCGAATCATCTCTCACTCACTTCTCTAACATCCATGTAATCGGGTCTTTCTCACAGGCTATAAGTGAAGATCGACACATCGGGGACATAACTGCGTGCGTCCTTATCCAATTCCGAGGTGCATATTGAAGATAATGGAAGAACTGTCCACATGTACTTTTTGTCAGCAACAAGATGAGTAGGCCTAATGAACAGCAAAAGCACTCGTCAATGTCCTTTCCCCCATAATACCAAAGTTGACTTATTCTGTGCGAGAAATAAATATTCCAAACATAGTCTGGGACAGTTGTGGAATGCGATCCCAAATTAATACAATATGTTTTACGCGATGGGGCTGACGCAACGTTTAGCTTAACATTTTCATAAACTGTGTAATGTACACGCTGGGAGTCGGAAAGCAAGTGCAGGTGGTGAGTTTAATAATGAACGGAACATTGAACAATATAACAAACACGAGCCATGCTGGTTAAGTGTGCCTTGAATTTGAAATAAATCACTGACAATATCACCAGCAAAGCACCATCACACCACCACCTCCATGCTTCACAGTGGGAACCACACATGCAGAATGATCTGTTCACCTACTATGCATCTCACAAAGACACAGCGGTTGAAACCAAATATCTCAAATTTGGCCTCATCAGACCAAAGGACAGGTTTCCACCAAATGTCTGTTGCTCGTGTTTTTTGGCCCAAATGAGTCTCTTCATCTTAGTAGTGGTTTCTTTGCAGCAATTTGACCATGAAGGCCTGATTCACGCAGTCTGCTCTGAACAGTTGATATTGAGATGTCTGTTACTTGAACTCTGAAGAATTTATTTGGGCTGCAATGTTTGAGGCTGGTAATTCTATTGCTTATCCTCTTCCTTTCCTGTGACGTTCCTTATGAGAACTAGTTTAATCACAGCGCTTAAATGGTTTTTGCGTCTGCACTTGAAGAATCTTTCAAAGTTCTTTGAAATTTTCCAGATTGACTGAACTTCGTGTCTTAAAGTGATGGACTGTCGTTTCTCTTTGCTTATTTGAGCTGTTCTTGCCATAATATGGACTTGGTCTTTTACCAAATAGGGTTATCTTCTGTATACCACCCCTACCTTGTCACAATGCAACTGATTGGCTCAAGCACATTAAGAACAAAAGAAATTCCACAAATTTAACAAGGCACGCCTGTTAATTGAAATGCACTCCAGGTGACTACCCTATGAAGCTGGTTGAAAGAATGCTAATAGTGTGCAAAGTTGTCATCAAGGCAAAGGGTGGCTACTTTGAAGAATCTCAAATGTAAAATATATATTTGTTTAACACTTTTGTGTACTACAGGATTCCGTCCGTGGTATTTCATAGTTTTGATATCTTCACTATTATTCTACAATGTAGAAAATATTAAAAATAAAGAAAAACCCAGGAATGAGCAGCTGTGTCCAAATGTTTTACTGTATGTACCTAGATGTTCAAATTAACTTAAACCCCTATCTTCTCCTCGTAGCAGGCGACCTTCCCAACTACAGCTTGACTACACTGGCCATCGTCATCGTGGCTCCGATCATCGTGCTCATCGTCCTCTCAGGCATCGCCATCCTGGTGTTCAGACGGATCCACCAGAACCAGATGGAGAGGCTGACGGCCCGGGAGGCGGAGTACGGCACCATAGACGGACTCATAGCCTCCAACGTGGGGGATAGCACACTGGCGGTGAGTAGGACATGATCATACTGCACCATACCAGGGCCCATGTTATCAGAATTTCAGAGTAGGAGAGCTTTACAAGGATCAGGTCCTGCCTGTCCATAATGTAATTTCATTATGATCTAAAAGTTAACTGATCCTCGATCAGCACTCTACTCTGAGAGGCTTTAGAAATATGGGCCAAGGTCTGGGATGGGCTGGGTGGGGAGCTGTGGTTTGAGTGGTTAGTCCACACAGTACAGCACTGAAAACATTTATGGACTCTCAAGCTATGTGATTATGTTGAGCATTTTTGTGTGCACTAGACTGGAGTGCGTGCTAGGTAGTCATGCACTCCATGTTCCTGGGTGTTCATGTAGTTGGCCTATATCAACTGTGCTGGGATTAATTTTCTGCCCTCTCAATTGGGAATGAAAGTATTTCTTCTACAAATGTGATGGAAAATGGGCATCTTGTTTTACCAGAGAAAATTGAGTCTTATCACGGATACACATGATTTCAACAAAATTGCTCGTTGTGTAGAATTTTTGCATACTGTCGTGAAAGAATGCGTTGAGCTCGCAACTGTAATCAGTGTTTGTTTGATAAACTTTGTTTGAAAATCACATGAATTTAATAAAAAACTTTAAGGAAAACTCTAAACACGTCACGCTTTGCTGTAAACACATAGACAACTGACCAGTATCCCTGAAAACAGTGGGCTGGGGTGTGCTAGAGGAATTGCCGATTTTTGGATCTATTTCAAGCTATTTCCAAACCCATCACAGTACTTGGCAACGGAAACCCAAAATATGCTGCCGCAGAATGTTTCAGTGTAATTAAAAAGTGCTTGGCAGCACCCAGAGGAAAGTTATTAGGGACAGTGGTGGCAGTCAAACATGTAAACACATTTCCTTAAAACACATGCAGGTCTCCCTCTCCCTAGGCCCTGGGTGCCTAAGTCTGTGGTGATAATGCTGTGGCTGAATTTCCCCCCACTCCTCTCTCCCTTACCCCCTTCCACCGAACAGCTCAGATCTGCCCTCCCACCAAACAGGGATGTTAAACTCACAACAAAATGAGTTCTCATTTGGATTTACAGCTTCCATTTAGCTTTCCTTTACCTGCTTTCACACAACTGTTTTTTTTTATGCATGAAGTATCTATCTCTTAAGTTTCCATTTTTGTCCTCTCTGCTTGTTAGTGTTTTTCTCAGCCAAATTTGGAGTTGCTCAACACTGCTCCCTTGTGTCAGTCATGGTGCCCTGCAGAAGCCTGGAGATAAGATGCACATTAAAGGCTTAGCAGCATTGTGCCTGTTTGGAGTCTAGGGCTGGGATTACATCACATCTATCAGCCCCCTCAGCTCTACCTCAACTAATCACCAGGGACTGCTGTTGTTTACCAAGCAGAGGACTCTCTGCTGCTGTTCCAGGGAGGCCAGACACACAGACAGACCCAACCAACCAACAGGACCCTGAACAGCTTCTACCCCCAAGCCATAAGATTGCTTAATAGTTAACCAAATAGCTACCCAGACTATCTGCATTGACCCTTTTTGCAGTAACTCTTTTGACTTATCACATACACTCCTGCTACTGTCTATTATCTATCCTGTTGCCTAGAAACGTTATCCCTTCCTATATGTACATATCTACATCAATTACCTTGTACCCCTGCTTATCGACTCTACGCACACACACACACACACACACACACACACGGCTATATATAGAGCCAAGTTATTGTTACCCATTGTGTATTTATTCTTGTTATTATTATTCTTTTTAAAATCCTCTGAATTGTTTGGAAGGGCCGCCGGGTAAGGAAGCATTTCACTGTGTAGACTAACCTGTTCTTTACGAAGCATGTGACAAATAAAATTTGATTTGACAGACCGACGTCTCTGCAGTGTGGCCACTAACCAGACAGAGAGACGGCAAGAGAGCCCTTGGAGTCTGAGCAGTATGAACAACTCCCACTCCAATCAGGCTCCAACGAATCCCAGATGTTCTGCTATGTCTGGGGCTGGGACAGCTTTTTCATCTCGGGACTACCGGCACCCTCTGGATGCTGTTCATTTATTGGCTGTCCCTCCCCTTCTCTCAGGATTTGCTGGATCATTCGTGCACGTCGGGAAGCGGCTCCGGACTCCCCTTCCTAGTTCAGAGAACCGTCGCTCGACAAATCACGCTCAACGAATGTGTGGGTCAGTATCCAATACAGTCTGTTCTCTCTTTGTTCAGTAGCTGAGGTGTGCGTTTAGGATCAGGGCATCCATTTTATGCATGGATGTGGTTTTTGAGTAAAATGCCCCTTTAAGACATCTTAAAGTGAAGCACCTTTGGAACAGATTTGTTTTGCAAAACAGAGCCCGTGCTGTTCCCTGACCCTGGGAGTTTTTCTTAGTATAATTGTTTTTGAAGTGTTCTTAGTTTTCTTACAGCTCTGTCTGAAACCTGGCCAGATAGCCAAAGTAACTACCGACAAAAATATTTTTAACAAACATGTTTGGTTTCGTGTCAAATGGGGATGTAGTTCATGCAAAAGGTCAAGTTGAGTAAGATGACCAAAATAAAGGTACGGTGTTCCATTAACTAATGGTCTACAGTTTTGTGTAACTGACTTTATACAACCAATAACAATCTCTATGTACAGAGATTATCTGACTTTTGAGTTAGGAGGGGAACATTCCTGTTCTGTATTCCTGTCTTAGTTTGACGGGTTGCTATTTTTCCACTGTATTTGATGAATGTCATTTGAGGCCAGATCTGTTTTCCCAAAGCATCTCAAAGTGCTCATCTGGGATCAGGTCTCCCCTGCCCGTATCATTTTAATAATGATGATCTAAAACTGATCCTAGGTCAGCACTTCTGCTCGAAAAACATTACTTATGAAAGCAGGACTTGAATATCTGCTGTTTTCTCATCTCTCCCCTGTTTCCCCCGCTATAGGTAAGGGGCGCTACGGTGAGGTTTGGCGAGGCCAGTGGCAGGGGGAGAGTGTGGCCGTGAAGATCTTCTCCTCCAGAGATGAGAAGTCCTGGTTCAGAGAGACTGAGATCTACAACACAGTGCTGCTGAGGCATGAGAACATCCTGGGTACGCACCTCCAGATACACTCTGAGCGAAGCAACCCGGGCAAATCCAAACTCCCACTAAAGTGGAATGTTTTTTTTGTTTGTTTTTTTACTTAGTCCTGCATTGGTGTCAATGGAAGACTAAGTAAACATTTGACCTGTGGGAGTTAAGATTCACCCTATCTGCCTGGCAATGTTTTTTATTTTAGTGAAAAAATATCTGTCATATTGAATTTGAAGAAATACCTTTCCCAGCTTTTCCCTGGGCTCTAATGTGTCTGTGTGTGTGTCCTTGACTGCAGGCTTCATCGCTTCGGACATGACTTCCCGAAACTCGAGTACACAGCTGTGGCTAATCACCCACTTCCACGAGATGGGCTCCCTGTACGACTACCTGCAGCTGAGCACCCTAGACACAGCCAGCTGTCTGCGCATGGCTTTGTCAATCGCCAGCGGCCTGGCACACCTCCATGTGGAGATCTTCGGCACCCAGGGCAAGCCGGCAATCGCCCACCGAGACCTCAAAAGCAAAAACATACTCGTCAACAAGAACGGCCAGTGCTGCATCGCCGACCTGGGTAAGAGCATAGTGTTGTGGATATAAAGCATACTGTGTGCGTTCATTCAAGATTTGTATTGGTTGTTGTCAGAGGCGGCTGGTGGGATGAGCTATAGAAGGACGGGCTCATTGGAATGGAATAAATGGAATGGTATCAAACAGAAACCACATTTGACTCGTTCCATCTATTCCATTCCAGCTATTACAATGAGCCTGTCCTCCAATAGCTCCTCCCACCAGCCTCCACTGGTTGTTGTTCATTTAGATGTTGTAAATAAATATGTGACCTTTTTCTGTTGTGTCCATATGACCTATTGGTGGTAATAGGGCCTCCCGAGTGGGGCGGTGGTCTAAGGCACTGCCTCGCAGTGCTAGCTGTGCCACTAGAGATACTGGTTCGAGTTCAGGCTCTGTCACAGCCAGCCGCGACCATAGAGACCCATGGGGCAGCGCACAATTGGCCCGGATTAGGGGAGTGCTTGGCGGCCGAGATGTCCTTGTACCATCACGCTCTAGTGACTCTTGTTTCCTCCAACACATTGGTGTGGCTGACTTTTGGGCTAAGGGGGCATTGTGTCAAGAACCAGTGCGGCTTGGTTGGGTTGTGTTTCGGAGGACGCATGGCTCTCGACCTTCGCCTCTCCCAAGTCTGTACGGGAGTTGCAGCGATGGGACAAGACTGTAACTACCAATTGGATACCATGGAATTGGGGAGAAAAAGGGAGAAAAATAACATTTAAATAAAAACAGTGGTGTTAATAGCGCCTTTACAAACTGTCACCAAAGTTCTTGGGAGCTATCTAGCTTTATAGTTTGGATCACTTGACACAGTTGCTGGGACTGCTTGTCTCTAGCTTAGCAGCTAGCTAGCTGCATATCAAGCAAGCGAGGTTTTCTTGAACGCAGCCCGTGACACGGTTAGCCATTTGTGGCTGGGACCACGGATTGTCCCGGGTTTGTGGCTGTCTAGATCCCTGCTGTTTTGTTATTTTCAATGAAACATAATACAGGATTACATAATACAGAACATCATTAGAACAGCTCAAGGACAGAACTACATACATCCATTTTTAAAAAGGCACACGTAGCCTACATATCAATGCATACACACAAACTATCTAGGTCAAATAGGGGAAAGGCGTTGTGCCGCGATGCAGTCCGTCTCTCCTATACTCTTAGCCAAGGGAGACATGCGTAGCATTTATATCAGCCCTCTGATTACAATTAAGAACGAAACATGCCGCTCTGTTCTGGGCCAGCTGCAGCTTATCTAGGTCTGTCCTTGCCGCACTGGACCACACGCCTGGACAATAATCAAGATTAGACAAAACTAGAGCCTGCAGGACTTGCTTTTTGGAGTGTGGTGTCAAAAAAGCAGAGCATCTCTTTATTACGGCTAGACCTCTCCCCATCTTCGCAACCATTGAATCTATGTTTTGACCATGACAGTTTACATTCTAAGGTAACGCCAAGTAATTTAGTCTCCTCAACTTGTTCAACAGCCACACCATTCATTACCAGATTCAGCTGAGGTCTAGCACTTAAGGAGTGATTTGTACCAAATACAATGCTCTTAGTTTTAGAGATGTCCAGTAACAGTTTATTACTGGCCACCCATTCCAAAACTGACTGCAACTCTTTGTTAAGGATTTCAGTGACTTCTTTTAGCTGTGGTTGCTGATGCGTATATGGTTGAATCATCATCATCATCAGCATACAGGGACACACATGCTTTGATTTAATGCCAAGTGGCAGGTCATTGGTAGTGCGGTACACCACACTTTACATGTTTGACATTAGAGAAGCTTCCATTAAAGAAAGCTCTGAATCCACGATATGACAGAGGTTGAAAAGCCATAGCACTTAAGTTTTTTCAACAACAGGTTATGGTCAATAATATCAACGGCTGCACTGAAATCTAACAGTACTGCTCCCACAATCTTCTTATTATCAATTTCTTTCAACCAACCATCAGTAATTTGTGTCAGTGCAGTACATGTTGAGTGCCCTTCTCTATAAGCATGCTGAAAGTCTGTTGTTAATTTGTCTGCAGAGAAATAGTATTGTATTTGATCAAACACATTTTTTCCCAACAGTTTGCTAAGAGCAGCAGCATGCTTATAGGTCTGCTGTTAGAACCAGTAAAAGCCGCTTTACCACTCTTGGGTAGCGGAATTACTTTGGCTTCGGTCCAGGCTTGAGGACAAAGACTTTCCTCTAGGCTCAGATTAAAAATATGACAGATAGGAGTGGTTATAGAGTCAGCCACCATCCTCAGTAGCTTTCTATCGAAGTTGTCAATGCCAGGAGGTTTGTCATTATTGATCGTTAACAATCATTTTCCCACCTCTCCCACACTAACTTTACAAAATTCAAACTTGCAATGCTTTTCTTTCATTATTTGTTTTTTATGCATGAATATAATTGCTTACTGTTTGTTGTGGGCATTTCCTGCCGAAGTTTGCCCACTTTGTCAATGAAATAATAATTGAAATAATTGGCAACATCAAATGGCTTTGTAATGAATAAGCCATCTGATTCGATGAAAGATGGAGTTTAATTTGTCTTTCTGCCCATAATTTAATTAGAAGTACTCCAACATTTTTTCCCATTCTTTATATCATTGATCTTGGCTTCATAATAAAGTTTCTTCTTTTTGTTGAGTTTAGTCACATAATTTCTCAATTTGCAGTAAGTCAGTCGGATGTCCAGCCAGACTTATTAGCCACTCCTTTTGCCCCATCTCTTTCAACCATACAGTTTTTCAATTCCTCATCAATCCATGGAGCCTTAACAGTTCTAACAGTCAGTTTCTTAACAGGTGCATGTTTATCAATAATTGGAAGAAGCAATTTTATAAATTCATAAAATGCAGCGTCTGGATGCTCCTCGTTAATCACACCAGACCAACAAATATTTTTAACATCATCCACAGAAGTCACAGCAAAATCTTTTGTATGATCTCTTATACACAATTTTAGGCCCAGCTGTTAGAACTTCGGCTTTCCTGGATATAGCCACTATATTGGGATCACTGCATCCAATGGGTACGGATACAGCTTTAAAGTAAAGTTCTACAGCATTATTGAAAATGTGATCGATACATGGGGATGGTCTTGTTCCTGTAGTGTTTGTAAACACTACAGTGTAGGTTGATTTAATAACCTGAACCAACTCATCTTCCATCTTATATGCATTGACATGTAGACTACGTGTGCCTTTTTTAAACAAATGTATGTAGTTCTGTCCTTGAGCTGTTCTTGTCTATTGATGTTCTGTATTCGGTTTTGTGTGGACCCCAGGAAGAGTAGCTGCTGCTTTTGCAACACCTAATGGGGATCCTAATAAAATAACAAATACCAAACCACTCCAACCCTCTTCCCTCATCTACCCTGGTTTTTTTTTAGCATTAGAGGAAGAACGGAGCAGGAAGCTCTTTAAGCCTTAACCAAACATGCATTAAGGAGCACTCATGTCCCAAACTCAAAGTTCTCGGTGCCAATGATAAGTGAGTCATTTCAGGTAGCTCTGACCACTCATTGAGACTACTGCTAAGATCACGACCATCATCCCTTTTAAGTTGTTTATGAGCTGCATTCTGCTCACAAACAGGATGTTGACGAGTTGTTTTTGTTGTGATGCGATCGTGGCGTAATTTGATGTTGGATAAATGTGGTTGTTTTTGACAAGTTCTTTTTGTTTTTTTACCAATGCTATTTTAATCACGTCCACCAGAGGACAATATACTGTGCTTCAGATATATTAAGTTAATAGGGACAATCATTTTGGTACATAGACACCATATTTTGAATCCTTTTAATGATAATAAAAATATTTTCTGGCCTAGGTCTTGCTGTGATGCATTTCCAAGACACAAACGAGTTAGACGTGGGCAACAACCCGAAAGTGGGCACGAAGCGCTACATGGCCCCAGAGGTCTTGGACGACTCCATCCAGATGGACTGCTTTGAGTCCTTCAAGAGAGTGGACATCTGGGCCTTTGGCCTGGTCCTGTGGGAGATTGCAAGGAGCACGGTCAGCAACGGTCAGTACAATACACGTTGAATGGTTTCTTCTGTTCTCTCTCACTCCTTTCCTCATTGACCATCAAATCAAAGTTGATTTGTCATATGCATAGAATACACTGCAGTGTACACAGTGCAATGAAACACTTACTTGCTCTCATCTAAAACAGTGCAACAAGTATTCAGTAAAAATGTAGAATTAAAAACAAACATGTAGAATGTCATACATTTAGGGCTGTTTGATAAAGCATGTTAAACATGTAATGTAGTAGTTCGATCATACAGAGCTTCTGTAGGTATCTTTCTGTTAACTGCCTGTCTGCATATGCATGCTGTTCTTGGAATATTCTCAAATATCCCTGTCAGGGCATAATCAAAACCTATCATAATACAGTTGAAGTCGGAAGTTTACCTACACTTTCGCCAAATACATTTAAACTCAGTTTTTCACAATTCCCAACAGTTAACCCCTAGTAATAAAATCCATGTCTTAGGTCAGTTAGGATCACCCCTTTTATTTCAAGAATGTGAAAGGTCAAAGTAATAGTGTAGAGTGATTTATTTCAGCTTTTAATTCTTTCAGTGGGTCAGAAGTTTACATACTCAATTAGTATTTGGTAGCATTGCCTTTAAATTGTTTAACTTGGGTCAAACGTTTCGGGTAGCCTTCCACAAGCTTCCCACAATAAGTTGGGTGAATTTTGGCCCATTCCTCCTGACAGAGCTGGTGTACCTGAGTCAGGTTTGTAGGCCTCCTTGCTCGCACATGCTGTTTCAGTTCCGCCCACACATTTTCTATAGGAATGAGGTCAGCGCTTTGTGATGGCCACTCCAATACCTTGACTTTGTTGTCCTTAAGACATTTTGCCACAACGGAAGTTATGTTGGGGTCATTGTCCATTTGGAAGACCCATTTGCGACCAAGCTTTAACTTCCTGACTGATGTCTTGAGATGTTGCTTCAATATATCCACATTTTTCTTTCCTCATGGTGCCATCTATTTTGTTAAGTGCACCAGTCTCTCCTGCAGCAAAGCACTTCCACAACATGATGCTGCCACCCCCGTGCTTCACGGTTGGAATGGTGTTCTTCGCCTTGCAAGCTTCCTCCTTTTACCTCCAAACATAACTATGGTCATTATGGCCCAATAGTTCTATTTTTGTTTCATCAGACCAGAGGACATTTCTCCAAAAAGTACGATCTGCACTTGCAAACCGTAGTCTGCCTTTTTTATGGGGGTTTTGGAGCAGTGGTTTCTTCCTAGCTGAGCTGCCTTTCAGGTTATGTCGATTTATAGGACTCGTTTTACTGTGGATATAAATACTTTTGTACCCGTTTCCTCCAACATCTTCACAAGGTCCATTGCTGTTGTTCTGGGATTGATTTGCACTTTTCGCACTGAAGTACGTTCATCTCTAGGAGACAGAACGCGTCTCCTTCCTGAGCGGTATGACGGCTGTGTGGTCCCACGTTGTTCATACTTGTGTACTATTGTTTGTACAGATAAATGTGGTACCTTCAGGCGTTTGGAAATTGCTCCCAAGGATGAGGTCTACACATTTTTTTCTGAGGTCTTGGCTGATTTCTTTTGATTTTCCCATGCTGTCAAGCAAAGAGGCACTGAGTTTGAAGGTAGGCCTTGAAATACATCAACATGTACACCTCCAATTGACTCAAATGATGTCAATTAGCACATCAGAAGCTTTTAAAGCATGACATCATTTTCTGGAATTTTCCAAGCTGTTTAAAGGCACAGTCAACTTCGTGTATGTAAACGTCTGACCCACTGAAATTGTGATACAGTGAATTATAAGTGAAATAATCTGTCTGTAAGCAATTTTTGAAAAAATTACTTGTCATGCACAAATTAGATGTCCTAACCGACTTGCCAAAACTATAGTTAGTTAACAAGAAATTTGTGGAATGGTTGAAAAACAAGTTTTAATGACTCCAACCTAAGTATATGTAAACTTCCGACTTCAGCTGTATGTAGAACATAATGTCCAGCTGGATTTGAATTGATTCCTCCACTTTTAGAGGAAGTGTTCAGCAATCTAATAGCAAGACCGCTGTATCACTTTGCTATGCATACAGTTGTATTGACCATTGGCAGAACAAGTCTAGGATTAAAATCAACAGTCTCATTGAGGAAATGAGTGAATGTGACTTCAGAGGAGAAGTCTCCCCCGTGTCTGTGGTCTAGTCTGGGACTAGAGGCACTGGCATCTTATCTGAAATGGATCTTGCTTTCTCCACACAGTTAAATGACTTACTTTCCCCATGGGTTTCCACCTAGTACATAAGTAGCAAGTGAGAACTATGCAAACAAAGTACCTTGTTAGCAATTTTATGTGCCATTTCTCGTATTTTGTGACACTTAAAAAAAAAAAATGCTGTCAAATTAAGTAGGATGGAATACAGTATAAAACCCCCATTCGGGCAGATTTTATGGATATTTCTGTCATGTATTTTTCCTATTCTCTGTTACACTTGCATATTGCTCAATATTAAAATTCCCGTGCGGATTAATATGAGATCTCATTGACATTTATATGTTGTGTATTCTCCAACACACTCCGCGTAGGCATTGTAGAGGACTACAAGCCTCCCTTCCATGACGCGGTGCCCAGCGACCCCAGCTTTGAAGACATGAAGAAGGTGGTGTGTGTGGACCAGCAGAGACCCAACATCCCCAACAGATGGTTCTCAGACCCAGTGAGTACAGAGACGAGACAAGCAGAGGTGGAGAGGGAACTAGCTAATATGTTTTCATGAAGAATATGAGCCTGTCCAAATCTCTATTTATAAACAGTGCAGCATTCTGCACAATCTGCCAGGTTGTCCTTTCTCATCAGACGGTTACTTGTCTCTGTAAACAGCCTGTCAGCCGTCAACCGCATTTCCCAGCTCCATTGAAAACATAATACCGTCTGATTGGCAGTTAAAATCTTTTGTGCTCAGAATTCATTTTTGCTTAGAATTCTAGCTTTTTTTTTATATTACTCAATCTGATATTTGTTCTTTTCGCTGCACCTGTGATAACATCTGCAATTCTGTGTACTGGACATAAGCTTTTTTTAAATTTGATTTTAAGAATAATTGCTTTACCCTTTGCTTTGCGGAACTATACACTTTCACACTTGATTACATTTTTTAAGTGAACTTTAATGGATTTTTAACTCTGATTTCCTCTTGCTTTCCAGACTTTAACGTCCATCGCAAAACTTATGAAGGAGTGCTGGTACCAGAATCCATCCGCCAGATTAACGGCGCTACGCATCAAAAAGACTCTGACAAAAATCGACAACTCTCTGGACAAAATTAAAACGGACTGTTGAGCTTCTTCCTTGTTGGTGCGCAGGGAGAGGAGACCTAAAGGCCTTTAAAGACATCCAGCAGGCAGTTCAGTTCCCCTGGACAACACACAGGAGAAAATGGACCGGTTGAGCTCAGTGCTCTTAAAGTGGCACATTTTGTATTTATTTTAAACACTTGGTGGGACAAATTTTGGCATCCAAAGATGGCTTACAGGGCATTTAAGACTGCCAATAGTCTTGGATATTAGGTGACTATCCCTTTTTAAGATATAGGAATATTGAACTAATAGTCACATTCTTCAAGGAAGAAACTGTTACCTGGGCATTTGAGTATTGTATATCGCTTTAGAGCTGCCGATTTTTCTGAGAAATGTCTGATCATATTTAATTTAGCAATATTGGCCGTGCTTTATTGCTGTTATTGCACTAGCGATCTTTGCATTCCTGGCTTGCACTGTCGCTGATGCATTTGGAGAAAAGAAACAACTTGCCAAAAAATGTTATGTTTTATAGTTCACACAAACTCCAGTAATCAGAATGAGGGGAGAGAAAAAAAAGAGTTTAAGTTCTACTTTGACTGCATCGCTCTTGCACTGGTGTTTACAATATTGTTAGAACAATTCTCTTGGTATTTCATCCAACCTGTAACGTATTTAGCGAACACACTGTGTTGTAGAATTGTGCTGCAGACAGTTATAGCCACTCTTTACTCCTTCCTTTGGCGACGTCGTCTAACGTGTCCTGTCACAGAAACGTTTTATATCACCATACATTTCACATTTGTGTACCTGTTCTTTGTTTTGGTTGTTTCATCAGCTTAATTGAGACAAATGTTAAAAGAGCAAATAAAAATATTTACTAGATGACGCTGAACTCGATTCATACGGGAGCAGAAGTTATGCCTGTAAAGTTATATCGTCTTAATTTGTGCATTGTCAAAGTAATTGAAGTCAAACTTCAGCCTTTTTTCTTTCTTTTTTTTACATTTTATATCAAGTAGTGATTTCTATGAATTAAATAGAGAAAAAAAACACATAGATGCTCTCTGTCTCATCTGTCAGTTACAACATCAAATGAGCCCTTTTTCCCCTCATCAAAACATATGCCCCACATTATTTGCCCACTGCGGAGCTCTGCACATTAGAACTTTTTTACATGCCGTGATATGTTTGCAAAATTCTGGAAACCTTCCAAAATCCCCAGGTTTTTCCAGAAATGACAGTTGGAAGATTCCCAGAATTTAGGTCGGAATAAACAGTAAATCTGGAATACTCCAACCAGGATTGCTGGAAATTCTGGGAAGTTTGTGAACGTTACCATAGTTTTGCAACTATGTCAGGATAAGCAAAGTATTAGGTGGTGAGTATTAGCATTGGTTGTTATGCAAATCCAGAGCGCATTTTAATTTCCTCAGCTTTGCATATTTTCCTTTGTCCTTCCCGACTAGACAGTTCCTTTGCCTTGGCATAGTGCAGCCCCTAAAGTCTTACTGACCTGCAGCAGAGACGTAAGCTGCTCACTGCACAAAGGAACTTTTCTTGTGTCCAGCTTGTCGACTACGAAACAAATAATGAAATGCAGCAAAGAATGGAGGGCATGTTAATCCATTTCCATATTAAACACAGCTCAATCTCGGTTGTAAAATGCAACAAATACATTTTCATTTGGGAAATGTCAGAGGGTATTCTAGGCCCTAATGACTAAATTGAACTGCTTAAATTGAGGCGCAGTTGCCCGAAGAGAAGCAAAAGGCAAGTCTAGAATGGTACAGTAAATGGTGTCACCTGCACTCATTTGTATTCCTGAATCAGCATGGGGCCGGTAAATAGCAAAGCAATGGATATGTCAGTTGTCTGCCGGAACTGACTGTGGCACCCAAAATGAGCATCTCCAAATTAGCATATGTTATAGACAACATCCTAGGCATTGTCCCAAATGGCACCCTGTTCCCTTTATAGTGCACTACTTTTGACCGAGGCCAATAGGGATCTGGTCAAAAGTAGAGCACTTTTTATGCGGAGTAATGTGCCTTTCGGGACTCACACATGGTCAATATTAACTGGTCATTTTAACGGTCTCCTGACTGTGCTACTGTGAACTGATCCACAATCACCAGATGTAGTTTTGAAAACAAGGTCTCATTTTGCTGCTTTGTGTATACGGGCGGTTGTTCACTCACTATGCTTCCCATTTACATGCAAATGATAGCAAATGGCAGAAGTTATTTTAGACTAATTCCCACACAAGACGACAGTAATGCATATTATTTGTGTGCTTGTTTTCCCTCAGCTTTTAGGTTTGGTAGCTTTTTAATTAAAACATTGAAGCAAAGTGTTGCCTGTGGTGGTGGGGATCATTCAACAGAGCTCAAGAGATCCTGAGGGCCTTGATTTCTTCATATTCATTTCTAAACTTTGTCACTAAGCTGGCAAATCATTTTCTTTGAAGGAGTTGCTTTTTCAACTTCCTACGCAGCCTGACACCCTGGAAAACGCACACACACACACACCCCTCTCTCTTTCCCTCTTGCTTTCTCTCTCGTTCTTTCAATCTTCTGAAGCTGTGCTATTCATCCAGGAACAGCATGTACTGTAGGTAGCCTTGGCCTTGAAGAATAGAGGGATCATGTGAGAATGAAAGCGAATAGAACCCCCGCGTTCAACGTGGCTTTGCTAATGGGTTACTATGGAAATGCATTACATTTCCATTTTAGTCATTTAGAAGACTTAAAATAGTGAGTGCAATGTGGTCACCCATGGCTGTTGTGTAGTGATTTTCATTCAGGTAGCTGTATGGGAGGCCTTCTGTCAGATTCACTTTGGATTTACAGACCATAGAGAAGGGAACACTGCCAGTACCTCGCTCTTCAACTAAGGTGCAAGAGGAAATCAATCGATTCTTGAAGGACAGTGGAAGTTAAGTGTTTATTGTTAAAACCTGATGAAGGCTAAGGATGCATTGTTCAATAAATAAGCACGCTTTTATCAGGTTCCACTGTCCTGCAAGAATTCAGTAAATAGTACGGTACTCTCGAGTGGTTGTTGGACTTGGTCTGTATCTGGAATAGCCTTAACCTTATTCTGTTACCCAGTTGGCTGACCTCTACATTCTGAAAGTTACAGCACTTAGATCTACATTAGGGACCTGATATGGAGGACAGAGTCCCAGACTACACCAGAGGCATGTCAGGGGTTGAGGGACTGTTGATCAGAGAAGTGCAGGGGCTTTTCGAAACAGTTTTTCAAAATGTACCACATTGGTTTCATAACCGGGATGGTGTTGCCAAGAGGCCATAGTTGGGGCTTAGAGTTTTTCCTGACCACGTGACCTGACCAGGAGGTATGTCTGGGCTTGAGGTACCGTAGAACAGACAGCACACGGTGCATACACCATATGGTGCTAGTGCAGTGTCCTGGCTATTGTACCATGTAGTTTGGCGGCAAGTTAAACACAGACGATGAAGTAAATGACTTGCGATTTCACTTAGGGGCCCAGTCAGGCACCTTGGTGTAATGGCTTTGATTGTACAGCTGCAAGGTTGTCCAGCTCTGGCGAATCCCTACACATTTGAAACAGTAGGAACAGTATTTTAAAGGTATAGCACCTACCGGTATTTGCAGATGGCATTCACCATGGCTTTTCATCAGTTTCATTAAAACAATTGTGTTGTGTGTTAAGGGTGTTTTTGGTATCGCTGGTGAATTACAAATGTATCAGCTTTTTTGACCATTGGTTTTAGATGGACAATTAGCTGGTAGATGCACCACTTTATATCAAGGTACCTTTGAAAAACAGGATATAGGGATTATAAGCAGTTCTGAAACTAGTTTATAGATGGTGAAAAGTGAAATCTAAATATTGCTTATCGTAGATGTTGATTCTGGTGACAATATTGCTTTACTGGATCATGATGATATTGTCTTCTGATATGCCTACATAGGTGAATGAGAAAATGAGAATGCAGTTGATTGTGGTGCCAGATGCAGAGGTGAGTCATCATACCTCACAAACTGTTTTAGTTTTACTGCTCTGATGCTTTGAGAACCCAAGCACAGGACAATTTTATAAATGGAAAATTGATTGAATGTAAGCTGCAGTTTTCACAGACAAGTGTGTGCTCCACAATTTAAATGGATTAAACAGACAAAGATATTCAGCGCTCTCTCATTAACTTGTCTTTATCAGTGGGCTAGACCCAGCAAGCACATAATGTTCTGAGAACCATATGTTTCTTAGGGCTTGGTGAGAGCGTGGTTGTCCTATGGTTGTTTTGCATATAACTTTCTGGGAATTGTGCAGGGTAGTTGCTTGGCTTTGGAACATTATCAGCAGCACATTTTAAGGAACTTGACAAAAATGTTATTTTCTTGGGATTTCATTACTTTAACAGAATGTTTCCTAAAAGTTCAAAAGTGGTTACATTTAATTTAAATGTTGGTAAGGTTCTAGGAACATTCTCCAACTGGTTTGACATTGGGAATGTTCTCAAATAGTTCAGAGAACATTAACGTTCTTTTGTGGGGAATTTCAGTACTTCAGCATAATGTTTCCTACAGGTTTCCTCATGGTTGTATTTAAAGTCATGTTCTCATTGTTCAGAGAAGATTAAAGCCCCCATGCAGTCTTTTTTAAATGTAATTTTAAAATTTTCACTTTGTCTAATAAGTCACTGTGTATTTATTTTTATAATACTCATATTTGTCCATTTATCTTGCTTTATCTTCCTTGGGCCACTGAAATGCTCAATCGCATTGTGTAGGCATTAGGAAACTAAATGTAAAATTAGATATTTACATACACAGACTGATTGCCTTCTCATTCTCTCTGTATTGTTGGGAAGGGCCCATAAGTAATCATTTCACTGTTGGTCTACACCCTGTGTTTTACAAAGCATACAACAAATTGCATTTGATTTGGCCTTACCCCTTAAAAAAACTAAACAAAGGCCTGTCAGTTGGAGCTGGAGTCGCACCCTGAAAGCGACAAAGTTCCACAGGTGTGTAGGCTACTTTGTTTTGTCATCAAAACAAAAGGCATACATAATGCATCTTAATTTGCTATATCATTATTGTACTGTTTTCAATAGGTCACAAGAAGATGCAGGTCCAGAACAGCCTGTTTATCTGGTGGACCGTCCTGGCCGTCTATTCATTGCAGAATGACATGATTATCTACAGGGCTATAGGCATCTGCGTCTGAGGCAATACTAATAAACAATACTAAGTATGCTTGGTATTACTTGCTGTGTTAGGCCTCTGAGATGCAATGGCTCATGGTATAATCTTCAGTATCGAAGTCTATTTCATCACTTTGCAAAATAGACTTTGTGATGACACTGGAGTTAGCGTTCCATGTTTTTTAATGAGTAAACATTCTTAGGTCAATAAAGAAATCCGACTCCATTGAAAGGTTGTCATTCTTCGTAAATTCTCTTGTCAATTATTTACATAAGACCATAAAACAGATGCACTGCAATTGTTTTCTTTATTGTAAACTGTCAAAGTGCTCTGGTTGTGGCACATGTATTTGTATAAATAAAACCCATATCTGTCTCAGATCGCAAACAAGGTTATAATGAAAGTAAAAATCATGGCATGTATGTCTTTTCAAGTTATCGTTTTACAACTCAAGCTCTGGAAGGTATAACTCGTTCTCAATAAAAAGGTATTTCCATTCTGATCCTGTTTTTGTGACTGATGGTACTTTTCTACAATTCTACGGAATATTTCGTGATCAGACTTTCTCTTATCCAGCTAGTAAATTAAACGCATATCTGCACCAAAACAAAATCACAGAAAGCATTGACTTTTTCATATAAGGAAAGACGAGTGATATATTAATTAAACAACTGTATTGAAAGAATAAGGATAGGGGAATACATTTTCTAATTAAAACCTGAAAACAATGTACAAGTTACATCATTATAACTATAATATCATACACTACTGCTTGCCCTTGCATTCAGGTGCCACACAAAAAAAAGTCATTCTCTTATCTTTCCTGTAACAAAGCCAACAATTTCTA
This sequence comes from Oncorhynchus nerka, assembly GCF_034236695.1. Classification (NCBI taxonomy): domain Eukaryota; kingdom Metazoa; phylum Chordata; class Actinopteri; order Salmoniformes; family Salmonidae; genus Oncorhynchus; species Oncorhynchus nerka. Next base: position 43,398,333 of record NC_088398.1, on the reverse strand, counting down.
GAGTAGTTCCTTTCTGTTCTGACAATCAGCCAAATGCTAGCTTGGTCTTTGATCTGTTTGTGCTATATATCAAACTCCTATGTATAGCCAAGCCAACATGGCATGACAACTATCATACATGAGGAGTTAGCAAGACAGCATAAACAGATCTGGGACCAGGCTATAATTCTTTCTTTTTAAATATGTTTTTTTACCCCTTTTTCTCCCCAATTTCGTGGTATCCAATTGTTTAGTAGCTACTATCTTGTCTCATCGCTACAACTCCCGTACGGGCTTGGGAGAGACGAAGGTTGAAAGTCATGCGTCCTCCAATACACAACCCAACCAAGCCGCACTGCTTCTTAACACAGCGCCATCCAACCCGGAAGCCAGCCGCACTTTACAGTTGGGATGAGATTATGATGTTGCTGTGCTGTGCCTATTTTTCTCCACACATAGTGTTGTGTGTTCCTACAAAATAACTCAACTTTAGTTTCATCTGTCCACAGAATATTTTGCCAGTAGCGCTGTAAACATCTAGTTGCTCTTTTGCGAACTTCAGACGAGCAGCTATGTTTTTTTGACAGCAGTGGCTTCTTCTGTGGTGTCCTCCCATGAATACCATTCTTGTTTAGTGTTTTACGTATCGTAGACTCGTCAACAGAGATGTTCCAGAGATTTCTGTAAGTCTTTACCTGACACTAGGATTCTTCTTAACATCATTGAGCATTCTGTGCTGTGCTCTTGCAGTAATATCTTTGCAAGACGGCCACTCCTAGGGAGAGTAGCGACAGTGCCGAACTTTCTCCATTCATAGACAGTTTGTCTTACCGTGGACTGATGAACATCAAGGCTTTTAGAGATACTTTTGTAAATCCTTCCAGCTTTATGCAAGTCAACAATTCTCAATCTTTGGTCTTCTGAGATCTCTTTTGTTTGAAGCATGGTTCACATCAGGCAATGCTTCTTGTGAATAGCAAACTCATATTTGTGAGTGTTTTTTATAGGTCAGGGCAGCTCTAACCAACATCTCCAATCTCGTCTCATTGATTGGACTCCAGGTTAGCTGACTCCTGACTCCAATTAGCTTTTGGAGAAGTTATTAGCCTAGTGGTTCACATACTTTTTCCATAAATTATGTATTCAATATAGACAAGAAAAATATAGTAATTTGTGTGTTATTAGTTTAAGCACACTGTGTTTACCTATTGTTGAGACTTAGATGAAGATCAGATCAAATTTTATGACCAATTTATGCAGAAATCCAGGTAATTCCAAAGGCTCCACATACTTTTTCTTGCCACTGTATGCCTGTAGTAAAGTCAAACCAGCTAGACCTCCAGCCGGGGCTTTTATAGGTCATATGATATATCATAAGGGGTATACATTCATTCTTGCATTCAGCAGCCAGAAGGCTTTACATTTTTTGGGGGGGATCAAATATCAGTAGCCTAAGCAGCCGATAGTGGGGCGCTAGATCTCCACTATTGTCTAAGATTGATATGCATTCCCAGTAATACACTTATGACCGGCATGTACATAAAGCATCCTCCATTCAGGCTAAATTGTCCGAAAATACGAAAATGGTGGTGGAAAAAGGGATTTTCAAAACGATATAGTGACGAAGCATGCAACCCATGAATACCATGTCCTTTACTTATAATAGGAAAATAACTATCTGGACACTTGATGAATGGTTGCTGCTGCTGATGATTTCAAGATCTAGGCGATGCTTGATGGAGCTGCTGGGAAATCCACATGTATACCTAGCCTGATTTGCAACGTAGTCAGAGTGTGCTGTGCAACGTAGTCTGCAAAGTGTGCTGTGCAGAGGAGGTTTGACTGAACTCTGACAGTTGATTATGAAAACAAATCAGATGAAGTGATTGTTTGGATGGAACACTCTTGCTTTTGGGTGGGACCAGCACCAAAACTTGGAGGGAATATGTAAATAGACTATGAACGTTAATTGGTTTATTATAATCAATAAACAATTAATGTTAATTGGTTTATTATAATCAGATTGCTGTGGACCTTATCCCTTATGAAAACAGATTGCAGTCAGAGTGCAGTATAACTGAAGTATGCTGCAAATACTGTGTCCAAAATAACACCGTTTTTTTATTGCAGTAATTTTGCAGTATAATTAAGCAATAAGGCCCGAGGTGAAGACTTCTAGCTAAGGAGTTCATCTTAACTATACCCCAATGACTCTCATGTATTTCTGCCAGTGGTCTGCTTTGCTTGCTTTGTGAAATCAACACCCTGTAACCCCAAAGGACAGAGTCATCCCAACTTTCTTTTGACATAAATGCGTAACTATTTTCAATACAGGATCTTTCTCAGTTTCAAGTGCTATATCTTTAGCAGTGATTGGCAAGTCATCTATAAATGACACTCTACACAGTGGATTTGGGGTAGGACCCCTACAATCACTCAGGGGGAGTCTGGACAACACATCTGGATTGCCATGCTGCTCTGGTGTTTTGTACTGTTATATCATATGTGCAAGCTGCTCAAATCAAAGACCATCACTGCCTTCTAGCTGCTGCAAATGTTGGGACACCTGTCTTAGGACCAAGAATCTTAGGGTCTGTCAGCAAGGTACATTTCCTACCATACAAGTAAAGTTCAGAAAACGCTCTAAGAATGTTATTTAAACTCTGTCTCTCCTTTATTTTGTTAAGTGTGTTCAGGTGTGTGCGATTTACCGGTATTTACCACACAAAACCTCCCCCTTTTCCTGGGATAAATAACTGAGAGAAACCGGTAAATAATAATATATAATTTATTTGAACAGCATGCTGTGAAATGGAACGGATAAATTATATAAAATGTCTAAATGTGGCTTCTCTACAGCCTCTGCGTGATGAATCATCAATGCTCAGGATGGGGACAGACAGCCCATCTCAGTATGGAGCGCAGTTCACAATGCATGTTGTAGACCTTTCATCTCATCATGGTTACTTTTTTTCTTGTGACAGGCAGGTCTGCATTTGCTCCGGCATAGTGTATGCTGCAGTAATATAAAGACCAAATACACGTCTAATTTACGCATCTCCATCTGGCTTTTGAGGGTCACCTAATTTTTTAATTGTCAAGATGTTTTGTTTTTATTATTGCAGCTCCAGAGTTTTAGAACAGCCTATCACTCGAATATCGTTGCTTTAAATCAGTGCCCCATGCGAGCTTCAACTCCATTCAAATTGCATCCAAAATAGATCATCCTGTCTCAGCCTCCAGTATTTATGCTGCAGTAGTGTATGTGTCGGGGGGCTAGGGTCAGTTTGTTATATCTGGAGTACTCATCCTGCCCTATTCGGTGTCCTGTGTGAATTTAAGTGTGCTTTCTCTAATTCTCTCTTTCTCTCTTTCTTTCTCTCTCTCGATGGACCTGAGCCCTAGGACCATGCCCCAGGACTACCTGACATGATGACTCCTTGCTGTCCCCAGTCCACCTGACTGTGCTGCTGCTCCAGTTTCAACTGTACTGCCTTATTATTATTCGACCATGCTGGTCATTTATGAACATTTGAACATCTTGGCCATGTTCTGTTATAATCTCCACCCGGCACAGCCAGAAGAGGACTGGCCACCCCACATAGCCTGGTTCCTCTCTAGGTTTCTTCCTAGGTTTTGGCCTTTCTAGGGAGTTTTTCCTAGCCACCGTGCTTCTACACCTGCATTGCTTGCTGTTTGGGGTTTTAGGCTGGGTTTCTGTACAGCACTTTGAGATATCAGCTGATGTACGAAGGGCTATATAAATACATTTGATTTGATTTGATCGATACAGTGCATTCGGAAAGTATTCAGACCCCTTGATTTTTTTCACATTTTGTTACCTTACAGCTTTATTCTAAAATGGATTAAATCATTTTTTCCCCCTCATCAATCTACACACAAATACCCATAATGACAAAGCAAAAACAGATTATTAGAAATTTGAGCAAAAAAAATACAAATGATGCTGAAATATCACAGTTACATAAGTATTCAGACCCTTTACTCAGTACTTTGTTGAAGCACTATTGGCACCGATTACAGCCTTGAGTCTTCTTGGGTATGACGCTACAAGTTTTCCCCATTAATCTCTGCAGATCCTCTCAAGCTCTGTCAGGTTGGATGGGGAGCTTCGCTGCACAGCTGTTTTCAGTTCTCTTCAGAGATTTTCGATCGGGTCAAGTCCAGGCTCTGGCTGGGCCACTCAAGGACATTAAGAGACTTGTCCCCAAGCTACCCCTGCATTGTCTTGGCTGTGTGCTTAGGGTTGTTGTCCTGTTGGAAGGTGAACCTTCGCCCCAGCCTGAGGTCCTGAGCGCTCTGGAGCAGGTTTTCCTTAACCTCTTCAACCTATGGGGGTGCTATGTCATTATTGGATAAAAAAACGTGCCCGTTTTAAGCGCAATATTTTGTCACGAAAATATGCTCGACTATGCATATAATTGGCAGCCTTGGAAAGAAAACACTCTGACGTTTTCAAAACTGCAAAGATATTATCTGTGAGTGCCCCAGAACTGATGCTACAGGCGAAACCAAGATGAAACCTCAAACAGGAAACGAGCAGAATTTTTGAGGCTCTGTTTTACTATCCTCTCCTTATATGGCTGTGAATGTGCCGTGAACGAGCTTATGCTCTCTGCCGTTCGACCAAGATGTCTGCAGCATTGTGACATATTTGTAGGCATATCATTGGAAGATTGGCCATAAGAGACTACATTTGCCAGGGGTCCGCCCGGTGTCCTTTGTCTAAGTTGGTGCGTAATTCTCAGCTGCAATCATTTTACCATGCGATTCAGAGGGAGAAGCACACTTCCAGGAACGATACATCATCGAAGAGATATGTAGAAAAACATCTTGAGGATTGATTCTAAACAACGTTTGCCATGTTTCAGTCGATATTATGGAGTTATTTTGGAAAAAGTTCTGCGTTTTTACAACTGAATTTTTTATTTTTTTTTGGTAGCCAAACATGACGCAGAAAACGGACCGATTTCTCCTGCACAAATAATTTTTCAGGAAAACTGAACATTTGCTATCTAACTGAGAGTCTCCTCATTGAAAACATCCGAAGTTCTTCAAAGGTAAATTATTTATTTGAATGTTTTTCTGTTTTTTGTGAAAATGTTGCCTGCTAATGCTAACGCTAAATGCTAATGCTAAATGCTAACGCTAAATGCTAAATGCTAGTTTTGCTATGGTTGAGAAGCATATTTTTGAAAATCTGAGATGACAGTGTTGTTAACAAAAGGCTAAGCTTGAGAGCTAGCATATTGATTTCATTTCATTTGCGATTTTCATGAATAGTTAACGTTGCGTTATGGTAATGAGCTTGAGGCTGTATTCACGATCCCGGATCCGGGATGGCTCGCCGCAAGAAGTTAAGGTACTTTGCTCCGTTCATCTTTCCCTCAATCCTGACTAGTCTCCCAGTCCCTGCCCTGTCCCATCTCCACAGCATGATGCTGCCACCACCATGCTTCACTGTAAGGATGGTGCCAGGTTTCCTCCAAACGTGACACCTGGCATTCAGGGCAAAGAGTTCAATCTTGGTTTCATCAGACCAGAGAATCTTGTTTTTCATGGTCTGAGAGTCTTTAGGTGCCTTTTGGCAAACTCAGAGCGGGCTGTCATGTGCCTTTTACTGAGGAGTGGCTTTCGTCTAGCCACTCTCTCATAAAAGCCTTATTGGTGGAGTGCTGCAGAGATGGTTGTCCTTCTGGAAGGTTCTCCCATCTCCACAGAAGAACTCTGGAGCTCTGTCAGAGTAATGATCGGGTTCTTCATCACCTCCCTGACCAAGGCCCTTCACCTCCCTGACCAAGACTCCCCTCTAGGAAGAGTCTTGTTGGTTCCAAAGCAGGCCTTCATGGTAGAGTGGCTAGGCGGAAGCCGGGTGCATGTGACAAATAACATTTTATTTGATTTAATGTATGGCTCATCAGGCTCAGGTAGCATCAGGCTTGCATTTTCGATAAAATCAAATCAAATCAAATCAACCCAGATCAAAGCTCTAATCAAATCCAGACAGGCCTATTTATATGCTTTTATATTGCTTTTGAATTTGGCAAGAAATATGCAACCTACGCACTTCCTTAAACCTAAAATAAGTAAGAAGAAGAAGTCATTTTGTGTGGAAGTCAAACATTTGTTTTGTTTTGTAGGCAGACACATTGAGCTCTTTAGATAACCCTTCTCCCCTTGTTTATAGGAGGGACACCTGTTGGTGATTTAGATTTAGATATCAAAATATGTAACATTTGTGAACATCACCAGCGTCATGATATGTTTGTTAAAGTAATAAAGAAGGTGAAATATTTTAGGTAGAAAAACAGAACTATATATGGACATATAAAGTATGAAAAGGCTTATTTATTTATCATATCATATTTGTATAGGTTGTATTATACTTTTATTGTGTATTAGATCATATCGGTTCAATAGTTGATTTCCTCAGACATAAATAAACAATTCCAGGTGAAAACCAAAGGTCACAGCTTTCTGGGGGCTGGGACAACACTACTAAATTAAGAAAATATTGCCCTCTTGCTAGATTGATGGTTAAAGCCATAGCGAATCTGTCAGTTGTTGTCAGTTCAACTGGTTTTAAAAACTATGATTTCCATTCTCAGAGAGTTGATAAAAACCTCCCAAGATTTTTTTCAGGGAACCAGAGTAAAATGTTCTCAGAACCTCCCTGTAACCTAAAAATGAACATTCCCAGAACAGGCAAAATGTTCACTTCTGTTTGCAAAACAATTCGTATTGCGGGTCTGGAAATCTATGTGGCTTACTTCCCACAACCAATGTGAAACCAAAAACAGAGGTCCCCAGAACTTTTAATGTGCTAGCTGGGGAGCGTTAATCCTTTTAAATTCCAGTCGACAGAGGCGGAGCAAATCTGCCTGCTTATTCAGCTCTCTCGCTGCTTATTTACAGTGGAGCAATGCGAAGTGTGTACGTGACGGATTTAAACACGAAAGTCATGATTTTCTCTAGAAACATGGTATAGACAGGGCGTCCGCGAACCAAGCAGATGTGGCTCCGGCCATGACTCATCCCAGGCTCAACACGGTTGAAGCGGCGTTGATATTTATATCCGTCGCACAGCTGAGCACAGGTAGGCTATAAAACAAACTTTGTGCGACCACTGCATGTATCATGTGTTTCGTGATAACTTGTTTAGGCGGTAATTGTAGGCTGTTTTTCTGTGTCCTGTGTTGCAGTTGGACTTGAAATGTAGGCAACAGCCTGACAGTTTGAGTGGACTCAATCACATGATGTCCGCAGTTCATGTATGATATAGTTTGCGTACATATTTTTGTTACCACATTTTGTATCCTGAATATTAAGTAAAATAATTACACTCTAACCATACGAAAAATAGCTCATGTCAAAAGATCAGTCTAAAGCGCTTGGTTTATTTTGGAATCAACGTGATAGAAGTTCACATGTATGTGCTCAATTCATATGACTTGGCCAAACTGTAGGCTACTATGTCATAAATCTAATTTACTCTACTCTTGAAATTAATTTATTTCGCTGAGACTGAATTTGTTCCATCTTTCTAAACTGAACCAAACACATTGTATTACCTTTTACATTTTTTTTATTATTTAAAAACGTTCTCTGCAGTACTATGATTTTTTAATTTATTAAATAGGTAGATTTAATGTAAAATCATAAGAGCCTCTTTACATTGCTGGTCCAACTCGAGGTGTCAAAAATGCACCCTCCTCCGCAACCTTAAATATTTTCACATGACCCTCCCCTTGTACTGAAAATAAAAATTTAACACCCTCCCCCCTCATAAAATTAACAAAAACAATTATATTACCTCCATAAATAACAATAACTGTAGCAACTCTGTTTATAAACTAGGATATCGATTTTACCACTTCAGTGTTTTTTTTTTTGGTGGCACAGTTGATTCCATGCAGGTCTACCCGGCCAGACGATTGAGGGTTCGCGGACCACCACGGACGAGCTCACCCTGCCTGTTTTGATTACGCTACGATCAGAGCCGTCTGCAGACAAAAATTCTGGAAATCAGATGTTCAACATTTGGATGCTATACTCATAGAAAACAAATGCAAATAATTTTCCACCAACAGATTTCTGTGCCAATGCACCACACACAGCCAATAAACAACGCGTAAATGCATACCGATTTAGTAATTTTGAGCGTTCATCATCACCAGTTTTGACAAACTCAATTTGAGGTGTTAATCTCGACAAACCGAAAATGCATCCATTCCTTCCTACTTGTTATTTTTAGTATTTACGTTGCTGCGTTGTTGGGTTTAGTGCTTGCAAGGAAGGCATTCAACTGTACTTGTGCCATTAACTTGAAACAGGATCGATCGAAGGCTTGGTTTGACAATCTCCGAATGTCATTAAACTTTTGCGTGTTTTGTAACAGATGTCTATCCTTTAGTGGAATGGATTTAGCGCAGTTTGGATGCTGTAATTATTAGTGTGGATGAACGTGTGCAGGTAGCGTAATCAGATTAAAACATTGACTAGTTGTTTATGCCACACGTACACTGAGTGTACTAAACATTAGGAACACCTTAATATTGAGTTGCACCTCCGTTTGCCCTCAGAACAGCTTCATTCTGTCTGGGCATGGACTCTACAAGGTGTCGAAATCGTTCCACAGGGATGCTGGCCCATGTTGACTCCAATTGTTGCCACCGTTGTGTCAAGTTGGCTTGATGTCGTTTGGATGGTGGACCATTCTTGATACACACGGAAAACTGTTGAGGGTGAAAAACCCAGCAGCGTTGCAGTTATTGACACACTCAAACCGGTGCGCCTGGCACCCACTACCATTCCCCGTTCAAATGCATTTCAATCCTTTGTTTTGCTTGCTCATTCACCCTCTGAATGTTTCAATTGTCTCAAGGCTTTAACCTGTCTCCCCCCTTCATCTACACTGATTGAAGTGGATTTAACAGGTGACATCAATAAGGGATCATAGCTTTCACCTGGTCATGGAAAGAAGAAGTGTTCCTAATGTTTTGTAAACTCGGTGTAAAAGATAATACATTTTAAAAAGTATTGAAGCATTAGGTTCCCGGTTGACGAATAGCCCCTCGGATTGGAAAGGAAGCAGAACGCGTGTTAAACCTTCCTGAATAACTGGGCCTGCTGGGTGCATATAGTCCGTTGTTTCCCAAACTCGATTCTCGGGACCCCAAAGGGTGCACGTTTTTTGCCCTAACACTACACAGCTGATTCAAATCATCAAAGCTTGTTGATTAATTTATTATTTGAATCAGCTGTGTAGTGCTAGTGCAATAACCAACAGGTGCACTCCTTGGGGTTTGGGTAACCCTGACGTAGGCCTATGTGGTCATGACTTGGGAGAATGATGATCGGCAACAGACAGCTCATCAGTATTAGAAGTAAAAATAGAACCAGACTGGTTTTCCACTGTGCCTTTCTATAATCTATCGAGAGTGGACCCACAACTGATCCAAATGGAATGAAACATTTAAATAACAGGGCTTTTGCTCTATTATTCAAGTTACATTTTCACTGCATATTACAGCCTAGAGTAGAATTGTGCTCACTTGAAAACAATAATGCAATTATTCATTGGATTGTGGTGTTGTGGGATAATTGTATTGTGCCTTAACAAGATCAATAAGGGAGCTTTTTGAGCTGCGTCTCTGCACTCTTCTATCATTTGTAATGACGGACCTGGTCCTGCCTATCAGCTATTTCTCTCTTGTGGATTTTATATAGAAAATTGGTGCAGATTTGATTAATTTGTATGCGTGGTATGATTGCTAGTTAACACATTGCAGATCTGGACAAACGATCCAACTGTCACTATGGATGGAGGGCAGGATAGTCAGTTGACTGGTATATATAAGTTCTCTCACGTCACCCCGCTCCTCCGCTCTCTCCACTGGCTTCCAGTTGAAGCTCGCATCCGCTACAAGACCATGGTGCTTGCCTACGGAGCTGTGAGGGGAACGGCACCTCAGTACCTCCAGGCTCTGATCAGGCCCTACACCCAAACAAGGGCACTGCGTTCATCCACCTCTGGCCTGCTCGCCTCCCTACCACTGAGGAAGTACAGTTTCCGCGCAGCCCAGTCAAAACTGTTCGCTGCTCTGGCCCCCCAATGGTGGAACAAACTCCCTCACGACGCCAGGACAGCGGAGTCAATCACCACCTTCCGGAGACACCTGAAACCCCACCTCTTTCAGGAATACCTAGGATAGGATAAAGTAATCCTTCTCACCACCCCCCCCTTAAAATATTTAGATGCACTATTGTAAAGTGGCTGTTCCACTGGATGTCTTAAGGTGAACGCACCAATTTGTAAGTCGCTCTGGATAAGAGCGTCTGCTAAATGACTTAAATGTAAATGTAAATGTATACTATACTGAACAAAGTTTTTCCACATGTTTATTGAGTTACAGTTTATACAAGGAAATCAGTCAATTGAAATAAATTCATTAGGCCCTTATCTATGGATTTCACATGACTGAGCAGCCGTGGGTGGGCCTGCAGGGCATAGACCCACCTACTGGGGAGCCAAGCCAAGCCCAGCCAATCAGAATTCGTTTTTCCCCACAAAAGGGCCGAAATACTCCTCAGTTTCATCAGCTGTCCAGGTGGCTGGTCTCAGACGATTCCACAGGTGAAGTAGCCGGATGTGAAGGGGCTGGGTTAGTTATGCATGGTCTGTGATTGTTAGTCCGGTTGGACATACTGCTAAATTCTCTAAAATGACGTTGGAGGCGGTATGTGGTAGAGAATTGAACATTCAATTATCTGGTAGCAGCTCTGGTGGACATTCCTGCAGTCAGCAGGCATTGTCATTAATACGTGTCCCATATCAGTTTGCAAACAATGTAAAAATAAATAAATAACTTAGTTAATAAAGCCGCATACAAACATGGTCTCTTTTTTTGTTGTTGCTTTCTTGAGTAAGGCAACTCCAAAATGCAGGTGTTTCAGCCTAGCTCAGTGCTTTCTGTGGTGGTGCAGCCAGCGGAAAATACGGAGCGTAGGGGTTGGCAATGTTCTCTAGTTGCGCCATGATTGGCTCAGTGTTCTGTCACTCATGGGGACACTACGTCACTGGCAAATCTAAGGGTAGAGCTCAAATTCAAACCCTTCGGTGCTGCCATAGCGTTACATTAGAACTGCCCATCCAAGAAGGCTCAAGGTCATTGGCCACAGATGAAATGACGTCAAATCACGTTATATCTACAGAAGCTTTGATTGGACTGAACATCATACTTTCAAAATCTTAGCTAGCAGTCATCATCATGAATAAAGTTGACAATCTACTGGTAAATCCTTTTTAATTCTTGTCATATGAAGATAAATCATGTTGAATTTGCGAGGCTGTGAACAAGCGATTCGGTGGCATTCTCTCTGAGCCTCTTCACTGTGTCGTCACCATCTTCGATGCTAGGTACAAGGACTGCTACTTCAATGCAGACAAGAAACAGGGTTTACCTGAAATGTTAGACACAGCTGGACAAGATGGAAACGGACACAGGGACTGTGCCCACCGAGGAAGAGAGACCACAGAGCTGATACTCCACTGCTTGACATGTATGATAAATTCCTGGTTGAGAATGAAACAATGGAACAAATTAACAAAACAGCATGGCAAGTAAGTGAACGAGAGGTTTTGATTATGCTTTACTGGTAATGGGGACATGTGTAAATGCCAACAAAATAACTTTTTGGTGTGTGTGTGTAACCTTTTTTTATTTAACTAGGCAAGTCAGTTAAGAACATTAGTTTGTCAGACTGGGTGTTACCAAAGTTGTGTTGTATTCATCAAGAACACTTCCCTCCGTATGTTTTTGGACAGTGAAGCTACAGTTTAAATTTGGCTCTATACATTTTGGATTTAACATCAAATGTTTCATATTAGGTTACACAGAATGTGTATTTTTACCATTTAGAAGTGAAAGCACTTTATGTATCCAGTCCCCCCATTTGAAGAAGTCATACATACAGTGGGGCAAAAAAGTATTTAGTCAGCCACCAATTGTGCAAGTTCTCCCACTTAAAAAGATGAGAGAGGCCTGTAATTTTCATCATAGGTACACTTCAACTATGACAGACAAAATGAGAAAAGAAAATCCAGAAAATCACATTGTAGGATTTTTAATGAATTTATTTGCAGATTATGGTGGAAAATAAGTATTTGGTCAATAACAAAAGTTTATCTCAATACTTTGTTATATACCCTTTATTGGCAATGACAGAGGTCAAACGTTTTCTGTAAGTCTTCAAAGTTTTCACACACTGTTGCTGGTATTTTGGCCCATTCCTCCATGCAGATCTCCTCTAGAGCAGTGATGTTTTGGGTTGAGATCTGGAGACTGGCTAGGCCACTCCAGGACCTTGAAATGCTTCTTACGAAGCCACACCTTCGTTGCCCGGGCGGTGTGTTTGGGATCCTTGTCATGTTGAAAGACCCAGCCACGTTTCATATTCAATGCCCTTGCTGATGGAAGGAGGTTTTCACTCAAAATCTCACGATACATGGCCCCATTCATTCCTTCCTTTACACGGATCAGTCGTCCTGGTCCCTTTGCAGAAAAACAGCCCCAAAGCATGATGTTTCCACCCCCATGCTTCACAGTAGGTATGGTGTTCTTTGGATGCAACTCAGCATTCTTTGTCCTCCAAACACGACGAGTTGAGTTTTTACCAAAAAGTCCTATTTTTGGTTTCATCTGACCATATGACATTCTTCTTCTTCTGGATCATCCAAATGCTCTCTAGCAAACTTCAGACGGGCCTGGACATGTACTAGCTTAAGCAGGGGGACACGTCTGGCACTGCAGGATTTGAGTCCCTGGCGGCGTAGTGTGTTACTGATAGTATGCTTTGTTACTTTGGTCCCAGCTCTCTGCAGGTCATTCACTAGATCCCCCCGTGTGGTTCTGGGATTTTTGCTCACCGTTCTTGTGATCATTTTGACCCCATGGGGTGAAATCTTGCGTGGAGCCCCAGATCGAGGGAGATTATCAGTGGTCTTGTATGTCTTCCATTTCCTAATAATTGCTCCCACAGTTGATTTCTTCCAACCAAGCTGCTTACCTATTGTAGATTCAGTCTTCCCAGCCTGGTGCAGGTCTACAATTTTGTTTCTGGTGTCCTTTGACAGCTCTTTGGTCTTGGCCATAGTGGAGTTTGGAGTGTGACTGTTTGAGGTTGTGGACAGGTGTCTTTTATACTGATAACAAGTTCAAACAGGTGCCATTAATACAGGTAACGAGTGGAGGACAGAGGAGCCTCTTAAAGAAGAAGTTACAGGTCTGTGAGAGCCAGAAATCTTGCTTGTTTGTAGGTGACCAAATACTTATTTTCCATCATAATTTGCAAATAAATTCATAAAAAATCCTACAATGTGATTTTCTGGATTTTTTTTCTTCTAATTTTGTCTGTCATAGTTGAAGTGTACCTATGATGAACATTGCAGGCCTCGCTCATCTTTTTAAGTGGGAGAACTTGCACAATTGGTGGCTGACTAAATACTTTTTTGCCCCACTGTATATGATAAAATCACTTAGTGTATTAAGGTAGTCAGAGTTCAGTATTTGGTCCCACAGTCCTTGCACATAATGACTCCATCAAGCTTGTGACTTTGAAAACTTGTTGGATTCGTTTACAGCTTTGTTTAACCCAATAGGAAGTAAGTACATTTCCTGAATAGCTGGGCGCATATGTGGTCACATTATTATGGGACAACTTGGGAGAATGATGTGCCGTCTGTTACGACTCATCTCAGAATACAGCCAGACTGACCTGCTACTGTGCTTTTCTAGACCTTTTGAACTTTTGAGTGTAGACCCACAACTTATCCAAACAGAATGAAACATTCAAATCACAGAGCTTTCGATCAGTAATTCAAATGAGATATTCACTGCAGTTTATAGCGTAGAGTAGAATTTTGTACCCACTTAAAAACAACAATACAATTGAAGTTCCGTGGCGCCGTGAGGTCACCTAGGCAGAGGGCTCCTGTACATTTAAATATTTGTTCTGTTTTTTTGTTTGACACTCCTTACTTTTTTCTTATTTTATTTTGTATTTTTGAACAGCCAAATGTGTACAGATAAGGTCTGGATTGCGTCTATTTGTTTCCTGCCTATGAATTAATGGAAAATCATATTTCTAAAGATGGCTAGCTAGCAATTCTGCCAGGCTACAGTAGCAATGCTAACTAATGTATTTTGATTTGAATACACCAGACTATTTATTTTTTGGTCTGACGGTCTCCTAACCCAATAAAGAGGACTACAATGCATGGTGAGCTGGAAGTGACAATTTGATTGCTCAGGAGGTTATCATCTGAAGGTATGAGCAGCTGTCACAATTATCCTGAGTGAGAGAGAGAGCTCAAAAACAAACTTCATCTCATTCTACAAGACCAGAGATTCCACGGTTACAATAGGAAGTAAGAGAGTGAACTGTGCTCATCCTATGTGGTTCCTTCTTGACTGTCGCGCCATCTGTTTGAGTCTTGAAACACTCCACTTTAAACTAACAAAGAATCGTAATCCAGACCTACTCTATCATATCTGTATTTTATTCTTGTTTGTTTTGCTTTTTCAAGAGCTTTGTGATTCTTTTTGTAATTAAAAGTGCAATAGAAGTTGAATTAATGATTCATTGCATTGTGGTATTGTAGTCTAGGGTCATTGTATCGTCCCTAAACAAGATCAATAGGGAAGCTCTTCGATCTTCGTGTCTCTTGCCTTCAATGTTCTTTCAATGCGCAATGACGCACCTGGTCTCTCCGCTGTCTATCTGCTATTCCTCCTTGTTATTGGGAATTTCTATAGAAAATTGGTGCAGCTTTGAAGGACTTTTGTGTGGTATGATTGCTAGTAGTTAGCCTATTGCAGATCTAGACAGACATTTGGCTAGGATGGAAGAAATTGTATAGTAAAACTTCCAAAAGGACGAATGTAAACCAGTAAAAATAGCACTACCCTCCCCTGTGCCCAATTAAAAAATAATAATAATAATACAACTCTCCCCTATTTTTGATATTCTCTACTGTCGCCTCATGAAACGTTTGTCAAATCCAAAATGCAGGAGTATAGAGCCAAATGTACAATTTTAGCTTCACTGTCCAAATGCATACGGAGAGGAGTGTAGTTCATAGATATAATTTAAAAAAAAAGATGCATTACAAGGTCAAAACATTTTTCCACAAACATGACTTGCAAATTGACATAGTTAATGTATGACAATTTATCGTTACCCAAAATTCCATAATCATCACAATTCTACCCATGGGGATAAGCAAGAACGGCAAGGGAGATCCAATCATCACTATGAGAGAATTATGAGTTGCTTTCGTATAGTACAGTTCAAATCAATGACCGTTTATAAACAGTACATGCTGCTAGTAGTAAAACAATTTGCAATGTGGTTTTATATCGATTTGTCATGATTGTCAACCCCAGATGGCAATTAAGACATATATCCAGAGCCACAGGTTGCCTGCCTGTCGGAGCTGTTTTCCACCCATTTAGTTTTCTTTCTTGTAAACAGGCACTCATCTACTCTGCCTCATTTGCAGTCTTACCATTGGCAGGTTAGGTTGAGTGTAGCTACTTTCTCTCTGTCTGCACTTTATGATTAGGTATAATTTACCAGACATCTGTTCACAGTAGAGTGCCTCCTATGCCAGAAACCCTCCATCTTAGTGTGCCTGCCCATGCTTGCCATTGTTCAGGCACACTAAGAAAGTCCTCTACTTTCACTATGGCTTATAGGAAGGGCAGAGTATAATGTAAACAATCAATGGTAGATGGAGCGACAGGTAGCCTAGTTTTGACCCCAGCTCAGATGGGGAAAAACTGGTGTGGAGTGAGCTGGCATCATCCCAGATGCAGTTGAAGTTTACATACACCTTAGCCAAATACATTAAAACTCAGTTTTTCACAATTCCTGACATTTAATCCTAGTAAAAATTCCCTGTCTTAGGTCAGTTACGATGGCCACTTTATTTTAAGAATGTGAAGTGTCAGAATAATAGAAGAGAGAATGATTTATTTCAGCTTTTCTAGTTTGAGAAACAGACGACTCACAAGTCCTCAACTGGCAGCTTCATTAAATAGTACCCGCAAAACACCAGTCTCAACGCCACAACAGTGAAGAGGCAACTCCGGGATGCTGGCCTTCTAGGCAGAATTCTTCTGTTCAGTGTCTGTGTTCTTTTGCCCATCTTAATATTTTCTTTTTATTGGCCAGTCTGAGACATGGCTTTTTCTTTGCAACTCTGCCTAGAAGTCCAGCGTCCCGGAGTCGCCTCTTCACTGTTGTGGCGTTGAGACTGGTGTTTTGCAGGTACTATTTAACGAAGCTGCCAGTTGAGGACTTGTGAGGCATCTGTTTCTCTAACTAGACACTAATGTACTTGTCCTCTTGCTAAGTTGTGCACCGGGGCCTCCCACTCTTTCTATTCTGGCTAGAGCCAGTTTGCGCTGTTCTGTGAAGGGAGTAGTACACCGCGTTGTATGAGATCTTCAGTTTCTTGGCAATTTCTTGCATGGAATATCCTTCATTTCTCAGAACAAGAATAGACTGATGCGTTTCAGAAGAAAGGTGTTTGTTTCTGGCCATTTTGAGCCTGTAATCGAACCCACAAATGCTGATGCTCCAGATACGCAATTAGTCTAAAGGCCAGTTTTATTGCTTCTTTAAATCAGCACAACAGTTTTAAGCTGTGCTAACATAATTGCAAAGGTTTTTTTTAATGATCAATTAGCCTTTTAAAATGATCAACTTGGATTAGCTAACACAACGTGTCATTGGAACACAGGAGTGATGGTTGCTGATAATGGGCCTCTGTACGCCTATGTAGATCTTCCATAAATTAACTGAGTGATGGAGGAAGTCACCCAGGAATATTGTAAAGGCATTTGGACAAGTGAATACATTACCACACTGTTTAAAACAAAAATATATATTTGGAATGGATTAGTCTATTCATCTTCCCATCAGCAGTGTTGTGGGGTGTTCTGATAGTCTGGGAAATCGAGCTTTGCTCAGACATGTAGCAGGGACCCGAGTTAAGGACATGAGAGATTCCCTACAGCTCCGTATCAACCAGGCAAACATTACCTCTACTCCTATAAAAGTTGGACGTAGTCCCATCCAGTGGCGGTCGGTGCCGTTTTCATAGCAGCCACATACAAACAGCTTGTTGTATTCCTACTCGCATCTCTGCGATTTCCACCTCTCAGCCTTTCCCTTCGCTTGCACAACACATCAGCTGTCTGTGACCAAGTGAAAGAACCTTTCCAAGCCAAACCTTCCTATCATAACTGCTACATACAGCCTACATCGTTGTCACCATATTAGCTAAAGTAACATCATAGCTAATAGAACTAACGTGTTAGTAAGTTAAACCTGCTACAATCATGGAGTACAGTGTACAGTCAGTAAGCAATTTGGTAGTTACACTGGCTGGCCCCGGTGGCAATAAATTAGTAAAACCAAAAGCTTACCTTGACTTGAAAGAGTTCCAGTGTTTGGATAGTCATGGCCAGATAGCTAACATAGCATCCCTAGCTAAGTAAGTGAAAGTAGAAACAATTACGAAATATATCTCTCTCTTGCTTCACCTTCTTTTTTTAGGAAATTAATTTGTTCAAAACTGTTCAACTATTGTCTTTCTCTCATAGTCAACTACTCACCACATTTTATGCACTGCAGTGCAACTAGCTAGCTTTAGCTTATGCTTTCAGTACTAGATATATTCTCTGATCCTTTGATTGGGTGGACAACATGTCAGTTCTTGCTGCAAGCGCTCTGATAGATTGGAGGACATCCTCCGGAAGTTGTTATTAATTACTGTGTATGGAAGGGGGTGAGAACAATGAGCCTCTTAGGTTTTGTATTTAAGGCAATGTACACAGAAGAGGACGGAAGCTAGCTGTCCTCCGGCTACACCATGGTGCACTCTACATGGTGCTGTTTAGGCTACTGTAGATCTTTATTGCAATCAATTATTTGGTGACATGTCTATATATTTAGTATAGGATAATTTTTTTAAATGTTTCACTATAAAAAAAAAATGAAATTCACTGAGGAAGGATGGTCATCCCCCTTCCTCTACTTGTCCCATCCTACAGAATAGACCACCAATGCCTTGTGAGTAGGAGAGCCCTGCTGTCCTCGTGGCTTTATCAAAACAGGACAGGAGTGGGTAGGCATCCAAGAAGAGCACAATATTATCTGGGCGTTAAACTAAAGGGCATTATAGAATACTCTTTTATTTGTTTTTAAGAGCATGTCCAGGATTACATAACAGGTAGGATGCTTCAGCTTCAAAAGTACGAGTGGCCACTAGCCATAATGGCCACTATCCCTAGAGGTCTGTAGTAGACATTGGTCAATGGCAACTGAGCGCCTCCAATTGTATTGTTGAAAGAATGTATGCAAAATGGTTCTAAATGGATAAAACAACTGGTTTCCATGAGGTACCTGAGACGGCTTGTCCTAAAACACAAGGTATACAGTTGTTAATGTTGTTCTTCAGAAGTCTAAGTGATATGCAAGAAAGGCTCTAGAAAATCACAAACTTGGGAGTTTACTAAGAAGCGTATACGTAGAAAGCCAAGCATCTAATGTCACACTGTTGCGTTTCAGCTCTGAAGTGTGTGTGCCAGCTATGTGCCAACAACACCTGTGAGACGGGTGCAGACGGGGCCTGCTGGAACTCTGTGATGCTGATCAACGGGAAGGAGGAGGCCGTCAAGTCCTGTCTGTCCCCGGCTGAGATGAGGGGACAGGTCTTCTGCTACAGCTCCCGGAACGTCTCCAAGAGGAACTGCTGCTTCACAGACTTCTGCAACAACGAGACCCTGCATCTGCATCCAGGTACTTATAAAGTCATGCTACTTATTGCAAAGTCTATTGTACTGTTATTAGAATCTATTGCCCAATCATTATGGTTTTCACTTTCTGGAATTTAACCCCATGGTTTTCGAAACTCAAACACATGTCCCTTAACCATTTAATACTCTCAGCCTGACCTGTGTTTATTCTACCAAAGGAAAGCGTTATAAAGAAATAGAAAACCCATGCGGACATCGTTTGTAGCTAGAGCGCATTCCAGGAGGGATTTCCCGCTCAGACCGTGGTCTAGCCAGACGAGCTGAGCTACCATTGATTGGCCTAGCGTATCCCGTGACATCATGTTGTCAGAGGTTACCCGCCGCCTGCCAGTGATCCCGCCCGTCAGGTTTATAGACACCTCGTCTGGCCAGGCGCGTGGAATTGGTTAGAGCGAACCGCCTGCTTTGTCGACGGTAGAGGGCTTAGAGGTAGGTTAGTTAAAGCTGTCGGTACATGTTGCTGTTCTCAACACGGCGACCTCTGTGAGTAAACGTTCTCGTCTTTGACGTTTCAACGTCGCCTGATTTCTGTTACTGCTCGGTATGGAAGATCTGTAGTTAGTTATGGTGCTTTGAAGCTGTATAACATCCACATGCTTCTCCCTTTTTTTCACTTTGCTCTCCTCAAAGTTACTCTTCATTAGGAATGTGAGGGTTTGTACACATTATAATCGGCCAAATGTATATTATTACGATTTAGGCCTCGAAATGGATATACAATGACTGTACAAAACATTAGCAACACCTTCCTAATATTGAGTTGTGCCCCTTTTTCCCCTCAGAAGTACCTCTGTTCATTGGGTGTCCTTTGGGTGGAGTCTCCCATCATGTCCTTTGGGTGGTGGACTATTTTTGATACACACAGGACACTCTTGAGCGTTGCAGTTCTTGACACACTCAAACCGGTGTGCCTGGCACCTACTACCATAACCTGTTCAAAGGCACTGAAATATTTTGTCTTGCACATTCACTGTCTGAATGGCACACATACACAATCCATGTCTCAAGGCTTAAAAATCCTCCTCACCTTCATCTATACTGATTTGAAGTGGATTTAACAAGTGACATCAATAGGGTTCATAGCTTTAACCTGGATTCCCCTGGTCAGTCTGTCATGGAAAGAGCAGGCATTTCTCATGTTTTGTATGCTCAGTGTACAGCTCGCAGTAGCACTGTACCTTGCAAGTTAACATCGGCTCGCTCCCTAAATAGCCCAAAACCCTAGAATTGTACTCTTCATATCATATAATTGACCTATCTGACCTTTTCCATAGAACTATTTTTACGTGTGTGTGTGTGTGTGTGTGTGTGTGTGTGTGTGTGTGTGTGTGTGTGTGTGTGTGTGTCATAAAGCTTCTTATATCTAGAATCGTATATGTAAGGTTTAGAATAGTTAAGTCGAATCAGACTGTGCTGGGCTAGAACAAAGGCCTGCACACCCGGTGTCTCTCCAGGGCCAGGGCTGGTAATAACTGATTTACAGTGACACTACAGGACCCAGACCAATCATCAGAGTGTACTTAGACTCTTTGAGGGGAAAAATCAACACACACAGTATGATAAAGCTGTTAAAGGTAACATTCGTCAGTTGTTCACAGACGATCGTCTACACAACAACTTCGGGTATGAATGGATACGGGGATGTTAAAGCGATCTCTGCTGTTTCAGAGGAGAACTGCACTATTGCTGACGACCTTGTATTTAAGAGGCTACGGACTTGTATTTTAAGAGGGCACGAACTAGACTCTCTATTTCCTCTATTCTTCGGTGCCTGTGCTATGACCTTGATGCACCGAAGCACAGCGGTCGAACAGCCTCCAAATTGCCCGAGCTACAGAGAAAAGATAAGCGCTATATCAATAACTCATAAAGGCCACTTAGACAACGATATAACTTACTACTATCCCTGTGGATGAAGTGTGTGTAGCTGTTTTACAGTTCATATAAGGTAATCAGTCAATTTAAGTCAATGTGGCCCTAATCTATGGATTCCACATGACTGGGAGTACAGACAGACATCTGTTGGTCACAGATACATAAAATAAAGTAAACCAGTCAGTATCTGGTGCAACCAACATTTGTCTCGTGCAGCGCGACACATCTCCTTCGCATAGAGTTGATCAGGCTGTTGCTTGTGGCCTGTGGAATGTTGACCCACTCCTCTTCAATGGCTGTGCAAAGTTGCTGGATATTGGCGGGAACTGGAACACACTGTAGTACGCAACGATCCACAGCATCACAAACTGGCGCAATGGGTGACATTTCTGGTGAGTATGTAGGCCATGGAAGAACTGGGACATTTTCAGCTTCCAGGAATTGTGTACAGATCCTTGCGACATGGGGCTGTTCATTATCATGCTGAAACATGAGGTGATGGCAGCGGATGAATGGCACAACAATGGGCCTCAGGATCTCGTCATGGTATCTCTGTGCATTCAAATTGCCATCGATAAAATGCAATTGTTCGTTGTCCGTAGCATATACTTGCACATGCCATAGCCCCACCGTCACCATGGGGCACTCTGTTCACAATGTTGACATCAGTAAACCGCTCACCCACACAACGCCATACATGTGGTCTACGGTTGTGAGGCCAAATTCTCTAAAACGATGTTGGAAGCAGTTTATGGTAAAGAAATTAACGTTAAATTCTCTGGCAATAGCTCTTGTGGACTTTCTTGCGGTCAGCATGCCAATTGCGCGCTCCCTCAACTTGAGACATCTGTGGCATTGTGTTATGTGACAACTGCACATTTTAAGGTGGCATTTTATTGTCCACAGCAGAAGGTACACCTGTGTGATGCTCATGATGTTTAATCAGCTTCTTGATATGCCGCACCTGTCAGGTGGATGGATTATATTGGCAATGGAGAAATGCTCACTAACAGGGATGGAAACACATTTGTGCACAAAATTTGAGAGAAATAAGGTTCTTGTGCATATGGAACATTTCTGGATTTAGTTTATTTCAGCTCATGAAGCATTTTACATGTTGCGTTTTTACATGTTGATGAAAGGTAAAACATTTTGAATGAGTAGAATAAACAGAAGGATCTGTTCCATATACTTATTATACATGTTTTGTCCAGTATATTTCATTAGCCTTCAAGTCACAGTTGATCTTGGCTTTGAAATCAGTGACACACATTCAGGGTTTTTCTTTATTTGGACTATTTTCTACATTGTAGAATAATAGTGAAGACATTAAAACTATGAAATAACACATGGAATCACGTAGTAACCAAAAAAGTGTTAAACAATAAAAAAATTTAAAATAATATCTATCTATATATATAAAAGTTTGGGGTCACTTTTTTGCACATTTTTGGTCCATTAAAATAACATCAAATTGATCGGAAATACAGTGCAGACATTGTTAATGTTGTAAATGACTATTGTAGCTGGAAATGGCTGATTTTTTTTTGGGGGGGGGGGGGGGGTATCTAAATTAGCGTACAGAGGCCCATTATCAGCAACCATCACTCCTATGTTCCAATGGCACTTTGTTAGCTAATCCAAGTTGATCATTTTAAAAGGCTAATTGATCACTAGAAAACCCTTTTGCAATTGTGTTTTCACAGCTGAAAACGGTTGTGCTGATTTAAAAAAGAAATAAAACTGGCCTTCTTTTAGACTAATTGAGTATCTGGAGCATCAGCATTTGTGGGTTCGATTACAGGCTCAAAATGGTCAGAAACAAACACCTTTCTTCTAAAACTCGTCACTCTATTTTAATGAAGGCTATTCCATGTGAGAAATTGCCAAGAAACTGAAGATCTCGCACAACGCTGTGTACTACTCTCTTCACAGAACAGTGCAAACTGGCCCTAACCAGAATAGAAAGAGTGGGAGGCCCCTGTGCACAACTGAGCAAGAGGAGAAGTACATTAGTGTCTAGTTTGAGGAACAGATGCCTCACAAGTCCTCAACTGGCAGCTTCGTTAAATAGTACCCGCCTGGCCTCCCGGGTGGCGCAGTGGTCTAAGGCACTGCATCGCAGTGCTAGCTGTGCCACCAGAAACTCTGGGTTCGAGCCCGGGCTCTGTCGCAGCCAGCCGTGACAGTAACTACTAATAATTGTATACCACAAAATTGGGGAGAAAAAGGGGGCAAAAAAAATAGTACCCGCAAAACACCAGTCTCAAAGCCACAACAGTGAAGAGGTGAGCGACTCCGAGATGCTGGCCTTCTAGGCAGAATTCCTCTGTCCATTGTCTGTTCTATTGCCCACCTTAATCTTTTCTTTTTATTGGCCAGTCTGAGATATGGCCTTTTCTTTGCCACTCTGCCTAGAAGGCCCGCATCCTGGTGTTGCTTTTCTTTAAAAAACAAGGATATTTCTATGTTACCGCAAACTTTTGAACCGTAGTGTGTGTGTATATACAACGCTGACGTCAATGGATCACGTGAAAACAGGCTCATTTAGATATGTTTTATGGATCTTATTGTAACCGGTTAGAGCACATGACTGAAAGTTCAAAGGGTAGATGAGATCACTTTAGCCCACTACAGTTGTAATGTTTGAAATCTACAATAAAATGGCTCTGTGCATGTAAAATGCTGAATCTGCCTAGTGCATAGAAATGGAATATATGATCTAGCTCCAATGGGTACGTTACAATGGCTGCCTGTCCACCCATTATGCCCATCAATGTTTTGAATGGGGAAGCCTGTTCTATAGACTCTATTTCTTGTCATAATGACTGTTCTTTGTTTCAAACCGGGGACGTTGATTTCCAGAAATTTGCCTAGTCTTAAGAACACGTTGTTTCATACCGTCGTGGAGATATTGAGATTTGGATACAAATATTTGAATATGTCAAAAAAATGATGAATGACTTGAGATTGCTGTCCTTACACATGCCACTACCGACATTAGACACAGATAAGTGGCCTATTCAAAGCATATGGGGAAGTAGATATGTCCCAAGTGCATCCAAACTGATATGCATGTTGAAAAACATTCAATCTCTTCACCAGTAGGGCAATGGAGGTTAGAGACGGACCAACCCCCCCCCCCCCCCCCCCCCCCTTCGTTGAGTGACTTGCTTTGCTCTACTTGGACGTGTGGTAGAACGGCTTTTAGGTCAAAGGGAAAGAAGACATGTTATGAAATAGTTGACTCGGGTTGTCGTGTCCACATGTCTGAATCTGGGTACAGTTCTCACCCTGTCAATGATGCAAGACGACTTACTAGACGAGGACACTCGAAGGCTATTGCTGTAATTGGGGATAAGACCATCAGGTCAAAATAACATGACGCCACTTAAGCTCTAGAGTGCACTTTCTGTTTTGTTGATATTAAGGCTATTCCAACTTTGAAAAGTAACTGCTTTGGTACTTTTTAAGTATTAGTATTTCCATGGTAATTCCAGGACATTTGCATAAATGTCATTCAGTCAGTGCTCGTTTAATTTCCCCAAATAACGACACAAAGTTAGGCTCACTGTATATGTCTGGCAGTACAGCCAGAGACATGTCATATGTTGAGTGATTCATAGTCTAGATACTTATCTCCAAGATGCATTTTGCAGTCGGTGCATGACTCCATGGAATTTGTATTATTGGTAACACGAGCTGAACTTATAAAACCTATGCCCAGTAAAACCCCTGCTTCTGTATCTTGTGCTACTGACGAATCGGATTGCCTGAGAACATCTGGCAAAGAACAGGACTTTTAGAAACGTTGTTTAATTGCAAACCTAACTTTGCATCTGCAAATCCTGAGAGGATTTAGATTAGCTGAAGGGCTGTATTGATTTTCTGGATTGATGGTTTTCTGTCGAGCCTGGGTTACTGTGCCTTTCTGTGTCCATACTAACTCACAACATCGTTTCGCAAGTCAAAGTTGTTTTTAAGCAGAATAGCACCCAGGCCAGGTTCGGTCTGACTAAATGATCATGGAGTAAATGATACTGGCAACCCCATTGGGATCTGGTCAAAGGTAGGGCACTACCTTTGGCTGTAATTTGGGACACAACCATATTCATAACATCATTAGCTGCTGGTGAACAGAATGGGCCTTTGTTTTTGGTGAGATTTCTTCAGCTTCATATTTTGACCACAAGCTGGTACAGTATGTTACTACATGACGTACTGTACATTGTTGGAAGTAATGGGTTAATGAATAAAGTTGAAAATGACCACTAGAGGGCATAGAGATCACGAAAAGTATTAGCCTATGTATTATTTGAGTTCAGGAAGTGTATATATATATTTTTTTAAATCCCTAAACATTCTCCATCCACGTTTAAAAAAAATCTTATATCACAAATGTGTGGGCCATTGCACATTTTAATCTACTGACCTTCTTGTTACTGAATGAGGCACTATGTTTTTGAATACATAGTATGGTGTGTATGCTTCTGTGTGTTGTGTAGGCTATGTTGAGAGGCCTTCGGAGGAGCCCGGCTGGGGCAGGCTGGAGCTGGCAGCGGTCATCCTGGTTCCCTCTGCCCTGCTGTGTGTGAGCATCCTGCTGGGGGTGTGTGTGGTGCAGGGCCAGCGCTGTGCCAACAACAGGGCCCACAAGAATGACGTGGAGGAGCCCCTGGACGACCAGAGTCTCATGCCCCCCGACAAGTGTATTAAAGATCTCATCTATGACATGAGCACGTCCGGCTCAGGCTCCGGTAAGAGAGAGTCTACAAATGCATTTGCAGTCAGAGAAATAGAATCACAGGAATGGACATCCCTTTTCAAGTCAATGGGTCTGTAATGGGAATTCCATTTAGGCGCACACCAGAGGAGAGCAGGCTAATGGCACTCTGATAGATAGACCTCATGGTTAGTGTAGCGAATAAATCTGATGTTTTAATATTGAACACCATTTTATTTGCTTGATATGGCCACAATGGGCAGGAAGTGAGAGAAACAAGTCGAGTTCAGAGAGATGATGTTCCTGGCAGATCAGTTGTAACTCCTGACGGCTCCCGAGTGGCGCAGCGTTTTAAGGCACTGCATCTCAGGGCTAGAGGCGTCACTACAGACCCTGGTTCAATTCCAGGCTGTATCACAACCGGACGTGATTGGGAGTCCCATAGGGCGGCGCACAATTGGCCCAATGCCATCCGGGGTAGGCCGTCATTGTAAATAACAATTTGTTCTTAACTGACTTGCCTAGTTAAATAAAGGTAAAAAAAATAAAACATGAAACCCTGATTAAACTGATTTAGTTTCTGTTTCACAGGGCTGCCGCTGCTGGTACAGCGGACAATAGCTCGGACCATCGTGCTGCAGGAGACCATTGGGAAGGGCCGCTTCGGGGAGGTGTGGCGAGGGAGGTGGCGAGGGGAGGATGTGGCGGTGAAGATCTTCTCATCCCGAGACGAGAGGTCCTGGTTCAGAGAGGCAGAGATCTACCAGACCATCATGCTCCGACACGAGAGCATCCTGGGATTCATCGCAGCCGATAACAAAGGTACTTATTGACACATTTGGGCAAATGGCACCCTGGTCCTCATTAAGTGCACTACTTTTGACCAGGGTCATCTCTATTGTTTTGACCATGTGAGACCAACGTTCTCAATAGGACTGTACGCATACACTAACTTCAGGTGTATGACCATGCCCTTTGCTGTTTTTGCATTGCAGATAACGGCTCTTGGACCCAGCTGTGGCTGGTGTCAGAGTACCACGAGCACGGCTCTCTGTTCGACTACCTGAACAGGTACACAGTGTCTGTGGACGGCATGATCGTCCTGGCCTTGTCCATCACCAGCGGTCTGGCACACCTCCACATGGAGATCATTGGCACACAGGGTGAGGGACTGGCACCGCAATACTCTCTGCCTAGATCGGGCACTACAGGTCCTAGCCACAGCTCCACAGATATATATATTTGCCCTCGGCTCTTTTTTTGCAGTATAGTAGCCTCCAATTCAGTAACAATTGCAGACCCGTGTATCTGTCAGTCTAGTGTTACAATGATGCCATTCCTGCTATAGATGATCTATTTAACATCCCACAGGATTCACATGTATTTATTTACCAAAGGTCAGAAGATTACTCACTGTGACTAGGTGAGGGCCTCCTACTGTACAGAGCACGAACAGCAGAAAATCCTCTTTCGTGGAGCACCTTGTTATTCTTAGCTACTATCCCAAGCACACTTCTTGGTGTTGCTAGTTACTTGCTGTAGTGACCTTGTCACATTCATAACCAAAGCCCTACTTCAATAGTTACAATATGACACCTACGGTATTTTCTTCTGAATGGGTTTTCTTTGTGACAGATGTGTACACAGTACTACTGTTAATCTATTGTGAGCACCAGACTTCTGTTAGCAAGTTATTGAAATGACATGAAGTATAACTGTATTGTAATGTGTTATTATCTATTATTCCTAGCCCTGGACATCTATTTTGCAAGGGCCATACAACAGGGACAGCAAAACCCCATGTGTCACGTTAGCAAGTTGAAATGACATGTAACATAACTCTGATTTGGCATCTGTCTTACAGGGAAACCTGCCATTGCCCACCGAGACATCAAGTCTAAGAACATCCTGGTGAAGAAGAATGGGACAGCCGTCATAGCAGACCTGGGATTGGCTGTGAAACACGACTCCAGCACCAACACCATCGACATACCGTCGAATCACAGAGTAGGAACAAAGAGGTAACGAGGCAGCTTTTACCTGAGAGAAGGGCATGTTTATTGGCCACTTTAATCGACTTATTCAATTATTAGTATTTTATCTTTATGTCCTTTTAGAGAGATGGAGGGATAAATATTGGGCCGGTGTTCATGAAGGTCTCACATTGGCTTTGTGTATGTCCCAAATGCCACAGCTCTGGTCTAAAGTAGTGCACTAGAGAATAGGGTGCCATTTGGCACACACGCCAAGTCTTTACCTCACATCACTCGCACCCTTTTCGTTTAGGAAATTGACAGTGATCCCCTTCCACGTGCTCTCTCCATCATTCAGAGCTCCTTTTTAAAAAATTTTTAGGGTCACCATATGCTTTGCTTGTAAACTGTTAGCAGAATGATTGCACCACAGCTCACATGGAGCCCTGTATCTATAATAATAAACTGACCGTGCGTATCTCTGTGTGCCTGCTGCCTGTCTGCGTATCTCTGCCAGGACATTGAGTCTTCTTACTCGAACGGACATATGCGTCATTGTTGACTCTCTCACCCTAAAACCCAGTTAATTAGGAGTTAACAAGTGTATCCTCCCTCCCGGCAGGTACATGGCACCAGAACTGCTGGATGACACGATCAATATGAGCAGCTTTGAGTCATTCAAGCGGGCCGATATCTACTCCCTGGGCCTGGTGTTCTGGGAACTGGCACGGAGGTGTTCCGTCAGGGGTAAGTTATATTTAAAAAAAAAAAAAGAAGAAGCAAACTGAAGCAAATAAAATGGAAATCCACAGACTGTGCAACGAATACACTCCTAGAAATGACACTATTTAAAGCTGAAGCTAATATTCTATTCCCTGTATAGTACACTACTTTTGACCAGGGAACCTCTATGTAGGGAATAGGGTGTCATTTCGGACACAGGTCAAGTCGTTTAACTGTTGGTACAAAAGCAACCTTAAGCAAATGGAATGGAAGTGTCCAGTCGGTGCAGGTAATGCACTGGAATAAATTACACTGGAGCAGTGACTGATGCAGTTATTGGTTTATTTGGGTAGATGACTCGAATGACTTTATTCAGTGATTCGTCACTTTTATAAATATTAAAGGTACAGCACAAGTAAAAAATGCCTTTTTGAATGACCAAAACGTCACCCGTAATATTTTTACACTATTAAAATGTTCAGAATTTAATCAAGCTGTACCTTTTTTTCTCTCATCTCTAACTATCAGGAAGCCTGAAAGAACAGGCAGAGTGGTCAGGGAGTTTATATTCATGAGCGCACCTTGACTGACAGCTTTTTAAAATACCCTTGTGGTCATTGCCAGGTAACAAGGTCATTCTGAGCCTATTTTATCAGGTAAGTTGACTGAGAACAAATGATCATTTACAGCAACAACCTGAGGAATAGTTACAGGGGAGAGAAAGAGCCAA
This sequence comes from Oncorhynchus nerka, assembly GCF_034236695.1. Taxonomy (NCBI): domain Eukaryota; kingdom Metazoa; phylum Chordata; class Actinopteri; order Salmoniformes; family Salmonidae; genus Oncorhynchus; species Oncorhynchus nerka. The sequence goes on along the minus strand of NC_088398.1, from coordinate 43,369,422 downwards.
TTGTAAGCTGGGGATGATTAGGTGACCATATAAGGGACAGTTTGGGAATTTAGCCAGGACACCAGGGTTAACACCCCTATTCTTACAATTAAGAGTCATGGGATCTTTAATGACCTCAGAGTCAGGACACCCGTTTAACATCCCATCCAAAAGACAGCACCCTACATAGGGCAGTGTCCCCAATCACTACCCTGGGGCATTGGGATATTTTCTTTTAGACCAGAGGGAAGAGTGCCTCCTACTGGCCCTCCAATACCACTTCCAGCAGCATCTGGTCTCCCATCCAGGGACTGACCAGGACCAACCCTGCTTAGCTTCAGAAACAAGCCAGCAGTGGGATGCAGGGTGGTATGCTGCTGGCATGGGTTGTTATCAATAACACGTCATGATATGGTGCAGAGTGTTCGATTTGGCTGCCGGGGGGCAAGGAGACCACCAGCTCTGCTAAAACCAATGACAACTATGTGCCATTTTCAAGGGATTGTTAAATGTTAGAACTATTTGTTTTTATAATCATCACCTCTTGAAGAGTATTGTCAGAACTTCACATTTCAGAATATTCCACATGTATCTCTCTGATCAGAGTTATACAGCATGTAACTGCATACTTTTCATGATCCGTAAACATCAATTGATCCTCGTCCTGTTGAAGTTGTCAGTAGGACTACTGTCCTCACCACCATATAAGCAAAGCAAATATAGTCTAGCCATCTAAACTCAGCAAAAAAAGAAATGTCCCTTTTTCAGGACCCTGTCTTTCAAAGATAGTTGGATTTTTACAAATTAACTTCACCGATCTTCATTGTAAAGGGTTTAAACACTGTTTCCCATGCTGGTTAATGAACCATGAACAATTAATGAACATGCACCTGTGGAACGGTTGTTAAAGACACTAACACCAAAAGAAAGATGCCCAGGGTCCCTGCTCATCTGTGTGAACATGCTGCAAGGAGGCATGAGGACTGCAGATGTGTAACTTCTGACCCATTATAAGTGACATAATTTGTAAACAATTGTTGGAAAAAATACTTGTCATGCACAAAGTAGATGGTCTAACTGACTTGCCAAAACTATAGTTTGTTAAGAAGACATTTGTGGAGAGGTTGAAAAACTAGTATTAATGACTTCAAACTAAGTGTATGTAAACTTTTGACTTCAACTCTATACTGAGATCATGTGACACTTAGATTACACACACTTAACTAATTATGTGACTTCCGAAGGTAATTGGTTGCACCAGATCAGGGGGCTTCATAGCAATGGGGGTGAATACATATGCCCGCACCACATTTACATTTTTTTAAGTCATTTTTTTCATTTCACTTCACCAATTTGGACTATTTTGTGTCTGTCCATTACATGAAATCCAAATAAAAATCCATTTAAATTACAGGTTGTAACACAACAAAAACGGCAAGGGGGATGAATACTTTTGCAAGGCACTGTGTAGGCACCCGGCCGCCCTACAGTGTGCAGTACCCCATTGACTTGTACAATTTGTAACACTCATCTCCCGTCCGAATGCTTGAAAAAGTCAAGTAAGGCTTTAGGATATGCAACTAACAACAGGGATTGATGCAGAGGAGGGGGAGGGGGGGGTCCATGTGCCCCACTTTGATCAAGTGGGCTTCAGTCACCCACTTGGCTTCAGTCATTCCCAAGATTGAAGCGGGACACAAATCCAGCTATGGCCTCCTCCTTATCAGGCCTCTCACACTGGGCAGACCGGTGTCCTGGGATGGACAGCTCACACAGCTTCCTCACATACGGCGCTGGATCAAGGCTGACCTCATTGAAGAGGAGATCCAGGATCCTGTCTACGTAGCCTGTTCTTTTTTTTTTTTTAAAGGGAAATGTTTGTTAAATGGGTAGTGAATTTAATGTCCTTTTATTTACTGTTCTGAGTTATGAAGCTATCAATTCGTTTATGTAGTGATCTACTCATTCTACAATGTGTATTCTGGTATTTTTGAAGTACTCCATTTGAAATATGCAATATTTAGTCATGCACTTGTTGCTGAAACTTTTCTATGTTTGTATTTGGAATGTGTGTGTCTGAAATTCTCAATTGATTTGAAATGAATAACTATGACTTATAGTATGTTGGGTCTGGCTTCACAGCATATCCCCCCCCCCCCTCTCTACTTTGGTCTGTCTTCACAGGCTTCACAGGATATCCCCCTTCTTTGCCTTGGGGGATATGCTGTGATTTTGTATCAACATATGATTTTCAGGGGTAAATTACAAATACTATACACACTGCAGATCCTTATGCAGACAACATTCCAATCACATTTTATTGACTAACCGTGAAATGCTTACTTACGGGACGGGACGGGACGGGGGGGGACTCATGGAGATACATTTGTGCCGTGGAACTGATGATAAAAAAAATCTTTTTTTTAAAAATTTTTCCCAAAGGACTTCAAGAAGATTTTCAGTTGCCTTACTATGATATGGTGCCTTCAGATCCCTCTGTGGAGGACATGAGAAAGATTGTCTGTGACCAGAAACTGAGACCTAACATTCCCAACCAGTGGCAGAGCTGCGAGGTGAGATACGATTCCGACTGTAATAGGGTCGCTGAATTCCGGTTAAGTTCCCCAAAATGTCCATGTTTTTCTAGTTGGAGGATTCCTGGAATCAGCAGTAAATCTGTGAATACTCCAACCGGGAAGCCTGGGAATTTAGGTGAAGCTACCTGAATTTTAAAACCCTAGTCTGGAATGTTTTTGTTTTTTACCACTACAGTGCCATAAGGTAAATACTGTATGCTAACTTGGCTAGCATTTTGAATTATAAATTGAACTGCTGTTTGTGAAAAGGTTTTTACTTGCGATGACTGTGATATGGGGTTGTGTTACCTACAGTGCCTTCGGAAAGTATTCAGACTCCTTGACGTTTTCCACATTTTGCTATAGCCTGAATTTTAAAAGGATTTAATTTAGTTTTGTCACTGGCCTGCAGACAATACCTCATAATGTCAAAGTGTAATTATGTTTTTCCAAATGTTCACAAATTGAAAAGCTGAAATATCTTGAGTCAATAAGTATTCAACCCCTTTTGTCATGGCAAGCCTAAGTAAGTTCAGGAGAAAACATTTGCTTAACAAGTCACATAATAAGTTGCATGGACTCACTCTGTGCGCAATAAGTGTTTAACATGGTTTTTGAATGACTACCTCATCTCTGTACCCAACACATAACATTATCAGTAAGGTCCCTAATTCTATCATTAATGACTGGGGAGTTTTTCAGGATAAAAAAGAAACAGTATGGAGCTAAGCACAGGCAAAATCCTAGAGGAAAACCTGATTCAGTCTGCTTTTCACCAGACATTGGGAGGTGAATTTACCTTTCAGCGGGACAATAACCTAAAAAACAAGGGAAAACCTACACTGGAGTTGCTTACCAAGAAGACAGTGAATGTTACTGAATGACTGAGTTACAGTTATCTATTTAAAAAATATATGGCAAGACCTGAAATTGGTTGTCTAGCAATGATCAACAACCAATTTGACAGAGCTTGAATCATTTTGAAAAGAATAGTGGTCAAATGTTGCACAATCCAGGTGTGGAAACTCTTAGACTTACCCAAAAAGACTCATAGCTGTAATCGCTGCCAACGGTGCTTCTACAAAGTATTGGCTCAGGGGTGTGAGTCCTTACGTAAATGAGATATTTCTATATTTTCAATATATTTGCAAAATTTTTCCAAAATCCCGTTTTCACTTTGTCATTAGGGCGTGTGTAGATTGGTGAGAACAAAAAATATATATATATTTTTTTTTATTCGGGCTGAAACACAACAAAATGTGGAATAAGTCAATGGGTATGAATACTTTCGAAAGGCATTGCACCTTAGTTGAATGAACTTACTGTAAATCGCTCTGGATAAGAGCCTGTGTTAAATTACCGTAAAAGTCTGGTCAGACCATGTACAATCTGGGCCTGTTCATTGATAAAAATCACTCTTGATTCGTTAGGCACTGCGGGTGATAGGCAAGCTGATGCGCGAGTGCTGGTACGCCAATGCTGCAGCTCGTCTCACCGCACTGAGGGTCAAGAAGACCGTCTCTCAGGTGACTGTACTCAAGGACATCAAAGATTAGCTTGGTAAGCTAGCCCACTGGCTGCTGCCCCCCTCCAATGTACTGTTATTAGTCGGGAGCAAAGCATCCTCTGGACCACACTGAAACACTCAACTGGGTGTTATTCATTAGAAACCAAACAGAATAAAACAAACCGGAGCGGGGAGGGGTCTACCTGAATTTGTCAAATAAGAAACTGAAATATTATATATATTTTTTTTGCTATGTTGTGCACTAATGAATACGACTCAGCAGTGTGCATTCTCAGCTTGTGATTCCAAAGGAGCCTACTGCTGCTACCCAGCAGGGAACACTCCTGTCCTGCCCTGCAGTGTGTGACTGGAACTGCATCACCCAATCAAGAAAGAACAGGAAATGAAACTGTGACCTTTTTAGATGACAATGGATGATTTATAATGTACAGATTTTGTCTCTGCTACCTCAGATGTTTTTAAGTGCCCCAAGCTTGAAGTTGCACATTGAATGCTTCATGCCATATAATAGTGTATGTACTGTAGTGCTAGGCAACATGCAAAAATGATTGTAAATGTTACTGAGTAATGCACTCACTGCTATGCCTAATTAGTAAAGGACACCCAAGGTATACATCCATAAAGATAACTGCTACTTCGGGTGCTGCTCCCATCCCCGCCCTATTCTATTTCGTATCCATATATATCGTTGTATTATGACTTGAAAAATAATGCCTATATCAACTATACTCCGTATTTAAGAAAAACAAAGTCTTAAGATGTTGTATAACACAATATATTATTGTTAAAGGGGCAATCTGCAGTTCTAACAACAACAATGACAAAGTGGACACCCACTGCTATTTTGGTTAACAGCTGAGGGATGGGGGCTGGAGAAATGTAAGCTATAGATGCAATGACTGACCATCCATGATATCAACATTATAGTATTAACCCTATAATTAGGAACTAGAATACTAATAGTTGAAATAAGTATAGTGATTTAATAGGATCTCTGGTTTTAACCATGCTTTGAGGATATACAGTATTTGTGTACAATGGCACTGTTTACAAACAATGGCGTAAAACAAGTTTATATTTTGGTTTTCGAGGTGCTACAACAGTTTTACTTAGCTCGTTTACAAGTTATATTCTTTAAGAATCAATACTGTAATAAAAGTGAAAAAACGGACGTCGCTATTGCAGATTGCCCCTTTAAACACATCCACACATGTATTTTGCCTAACAATCACATCTTCTCTGTGAAGCACAACTTTTGTTATATTACAGAAGAGAGAAGTTTTAGAAAAAAACACATTTCAATATATTTAATATATAGATAGAATTATGGAAAGACTTTTATTCCATAGAAATATTGTTATATCCAAAGCCTTTAATCGAATGCTACAATATGTAGGGACACTATGAAATGCCAATGTGAAAATATATACATACATTATTTTTTTTAAATAAAGTACAAAATGTACTACATTGTTGGTATAATGTACACAAAGCAGTACACCCTTTACCCAATATAATATGCAAACACAAAAAAATTACCAAATTGTTCACCAAATATTTTTGTTTGTCTACTAAAGAGGGATTTTTCAGTGAGCCGAGTTTGAACAGTGGCCGTGTTCAGACTGCTTATGTGAACACTAATGCCATTGTCAGACTTGGCTTGTAATCACTTGCCATAACAGGCTTAGGAACGGGGACATAAGCTAAATCTGCTGTGGGTGTCTCCTGTACACAACGTGGCAGGCCTGGTGCTCTGTTTGTGTATGCCTGCAGCAAGTTCAATCAGAGGTATACGACGTGTATATCGCACAGACATTTTGCCAACGTATGTTTGGAAATTTGCAAATGTATTGCCTGTAGTGTCATTTTGCTTAAACAAAGCCTGCGATTTGAGATGGTTTAAGATTGGTGCTGTTTAGAAAAATACACTTGGCTTTTAATGACTTATGTAGATTTGTTCTTGTTTACTTTAATATTGTTTGCTTATGCAAATCAGGGCTCTATTGAGTTTGGATCGCTAAAGTTCAGAGTTACAGCGTGATTGAAATCTAAAGGCAATGTTCCCGCGTTAGCGAAGCCTGCATTCACGGTAAACGCTGTATATTTCGGCTCAATCGGAAATGACCTTCTGATCTCACAACCTGGAACGCTTCGGCGATACAGATTGAATAGAGCCCTAAGCTGTTTAACATCTTTGTAGTTCATGCAAGTTAGCCTCTGTCTGGGGGGTCAATGTACAGTAGCATGGGCAATGTATCATGGGCAATGTAGCATCTGCAGTTGTTTCATAGGTGTACATAGTGACAGGCTTGCTGCTCTGCTGCCCATAAAGCTGTATCATTAAGTCAAATGTTTCAATTATGTTTTGTACGTAAAAACAATGGCCGTTTCACTTTTAATATGTGTAATTATTTCCCCAAAATTGCAACAAAATATATATTGACATTGCAGTATTTAGTGCTCTGCCTGTATCCTGTGGACAAGCAAGCTAATGTTAATTGTCTAATTGGAAATGAAGCTGTGCTTTTGTTGTCATGGCCTACAGCCGAGTCAGTTTCCCTGAGGAACTGAACAGTCTGATCAATGTTTGACGACTGCTCAAGAGGACGTGTGGAATTGTTTTGCTTCTACAGACCATCTGTCGCTCTGAAGAAAGGAGACTTATTCTGTCTTTTCTGGTCAAATATCTGTTGAAAGTTGTGTGTGACACAATTTGGAAGTGTTGTCTGCTCTGGGACTGTGGTATTTGTTTTCTAAAGAAGGTTTTGCGTTGAGAAATGTCATCCTCCAATGAATTTACTTAATTCTTTCTGTTGACAAGAGCAACTATTTTGTGTTGTGAATTCAGATATGGGTCTCTTATGTCAATATGTCTTTCAGTCTTACACTATTTATTAAAAATATGTGACAACGGTGAGTCAATAAACTACATTTAATTGAAAATGACATTTTTCTTTGATATTTTTAATACCTTATTTTCTTGTCATATGTAATTCCCCATTACAGATTATGATCGAATCAGGGCATGATTTGAACTTCCGGAATGAGAGCGTTTCCCTCTCATTTTCGGTCGTTTACCTGAAATGACAAGTTCTTATGTATGTCATCCGTTTATCCTCTGCGAGGATTCATATATGTACTGTGGTTCAGAAGGCAAGAGGGCTAACTTGACAACTACAGCAGATTTGTCCGTTTTAAATGGGGGAAGTAAGCCTTGTCACCTTGGCTGTTAGCAGCACTACTCAGATGAATCAGCCACTCCCGAATGTGCTTCGGTTTAACCATATTCTCTGTTCAATTCTACAGCACTGTGACCGGGAACATGGCCAATCATAACTTCACAGATGTGGCTTTGTGGGATACATTTCTGAAACCAGGCTTGTCCCCCCCAATGGTGACGTAGAAGTATTCAAGGCCTGACAGTACAAATCAAATTAGTTTATGTTCTGCAGAGCTGAGGGAAAACTGTCATTAAACCACTTACAGTACCCGTACTTTACAAACTCCCCTGCTCTTTCCTCAGTGAATTTCCAACTAGGCAAGGCCTATCTGAACAACTGACTGTAAACATCCTACATTCACACAATTGGTCAATTAATATCCCAGCTACTTAAAGCTGAACAGCACAATGTAACATTTGAAACATTAGCGAGGAATGTTTTTGTCTTGATGAAATATTGCAATATGTTAAACGTGACAACCATCAGAATTACATTTCTAGATGAGCCATGTGTTCCAAATGCCACCCTATTCCCTACATATTTCACTACTTGACCAGAGCCCTAAAGTGCATTCAGAAAGTATTCAGACCCCTTTTCCACATTTTGTTACGTTACAGCCTTATTCTAAAATGGATTCAATAAAAATGTTTCCTCATCAATCTACACATAATATCCCATAATGACAAAGAAAAAACAGGTTTTTAGATTTAAAAATAATAATAATTTATTAAAAATATAAAAATTATACCTTTTAATTACATAAGTATTCAGACCCTTTGCTATGAGACTTGAAAGTTAGCTCAGGTGCATCCTGTTTCCATTGGTCATCCTTGAGGTGTTTCTACAACTTGATTCGAGTCCACCTGTGGTAAATTCAATTGATTGGACATGATTTGGAAAGGCACACACCTGTCTATATAAGGTCCCACAGTTGACAGTGCATGTCAGAGCAAAAACCAAGCCATGAGTTCAAAGAAATTGTCCGTAGAGCTCCGAGACAGGATTGTGTTGAGGCACAGATATGGGGAAGGGTACCAAAACATTTCTGCAGCATTGAAGGTCCCCAAGAACACAGTGTCCTCCATCATTCTTAAATGGAAGTAGTTTGGAGCCACCTAGATTCTTCCTAGAATTCTTCAGAGCAATCGGTGGAGAAGGGCCTTGGTCAGGGGAGGTGACCAAGAGCCCAATAGTCACTCTGACAGAGCTTCAAAGTTCCTCTGTGGAGATGGGAGAACATTCCAGAAAGACAACCATATCTGCAGCCCTCCACCAATCAGGCCTTTATGGTAGAGTGGCCAGATGGAAGCCACTCCTCAGTAAAAGGCACATGACAGCCTGCTTGGAGTTTGCCAAAAGGCAACTAAAGGACTCTCAGACCATGAGAAACAAGTTTCTCTGGTCTGATGAAACCAACATTGAACTCTTTGGCCTGAACGCCAAGCATCACGTCTGGAAGAACCCGGGCACCATCCCTACGGTGAAGCATGGTGGTGGCAGCATCATGCTGTGGGAATGTTTTTCAGCGGCAGGGACTGGGAGACTAGTCAGGATCGAGGGGAAAAGATGAACAGAGCACTATACAGAGAGATCCTTGATGAAAACTTGCTCCAGTGCTCTCAGGACCTGACTGGGGCAAAGGTTCTTCTTCCAACAGGACAACGACCCTAAGCACACAGCCAAGACAACACAGAAGTGGCTTCGGGACAAGTCTTTGAATGTGCTTGAGTGGCCCAGCCAGAGCCCTCACTTGACCCGATCGAACATCTCTGGAGAGACATGAAAATAGCTGTGCAGCGACACTCCCCATCCAACTGGACAGAGCTTGAGAGGATTTGCAGAGAAGAATGGGAGAAACTCTCCAAATACAGGTGTGCCAAACTTGTCGCGTCGTTCCCAAGAAGACTTGAGGCTGTAATCGCTGCCAAAGGTGCTTCAACAAAGTACCAAGTAAAGATCCTAAATACTTATGTAAATATGATATTTCTGTGTTTTTTTTGTATACATTTTGCACAATTTTGGAGGCTTGTGTGTAGATTCATGAGTAAAATGTTTTATTTAATCCATTTTAGAATAAGGTTGTAACGTAACAAAATGTGGAAAAGGTCAAGGGGTCTGAATACATTCCGAATGCCACTGTATAGCGAATAGTGTGTCATTTGGTGCGCATTCCTTGTCTGTACACAGTGTTACAGTGGAGGGGAAAATCTACTGGCCTGACAGTCCCGTGGAAGCTTGGTAGCTGGCTCTGCCATGGGTCACACAGGTTCAATGGGCCAGAGAGGATTAGAGTGAGGCAACACTGCCGTTAACCATTTTGTTTCGTGAGGGCTGGTCCCAAATGGCAACCTATAGGGCTCTGGTCAAAAGTGGTGTACTATATAGGGAATACAGTGCCATTTGGGACAGTGTCACAAAGACAGGCTTTAGGTGTGGGACATTCTGATGTTTCTATTTGACCAATTTTAATTGGTTTTGTATCCCAAACACATCATACATTTTGGTGTATTTGAATGAATGCAACAGGAAAGGTACTGTATAATCATCTAAAACATATTGTTCTTTATCTTAGAAAATGAATTAGGAAAATAGTCGTTTTTTATATGTCCTGTGAGAGTCTTCTTTATTTAGCACATCCGACTTTGTTTTTATTTGTGACCATTGGCCTGTGTGTGATTTCCTCTTTGATCAAACCACCTCTGGCGGCTTCTAGCCATTGACCCATGCCGTGTGTTTGTAAAGCAAGTCTCTAGCCCCGAGCGAAAGCCTGCTTTTGTCTGTCCTCACAAGACAAAGCTCTTTGCTTGGTGGACCAGAGAGGCTCAGGTTGACTCGAACCCATTCAGAAAACAGAAACTGGAGTAAGGGGAAGCAGGTGATGCTAGACACGACCACAGAGGTGGTAGTTTTTCATGCATTGCTGATTTCTGACAGACCGTAAATCGAATCGCACAGACTGAACAAAGAAACGGGGGATGTTTGAAAAAAAAAAAAAAAACGTAAGCAGATTCCTTTTCCCGGCCGCAGCAGAGCAGACAAACAGTTCACAAGAAATATAAGAAAAAAAAAGTGAGCACAGGGCTGTGATCGACGAACACAGGTTCGCCATAGTCACATGGTGTGGATTTCCGCTTTGACACATTTGCTTTCAGCAGCACAGCAGGGCAGGGACACACCACATACGACACATGCAGAGTTACTGTACGGAACTATCTGTAGCAGAGCTGCAATATGGTGCTGTGAAGAGAGAGCGCTCCACTCAACCATGCAATCCACCACGAACCTCAACAGGCTCCTGCGACAGAGCAGGCAGAACAGTTACATTATGGAGGGCTCTCTGAGGAAGAAGGGTCGTCTGTGGTATCATCGCTCTCTGAAGGAACCCCATAACAAAACCAGTCAGAATGGGGGGGCTACTCCCGGGACTCTGCCAAGAGGCTGGAAACAGGTGAGTGAGAAACCTTGGAAAGAAACAGGAAAAGATGGAACAGTTTTACTGTGTATCATTTCAGTCATGTGACCTATAAGCTGCGCCCAGTTTGTTATTCTTAGAGGTCAGTGATGTTTGTAGATAGTATATGAAACCGTTTCAGTGGCATCCGAGAGGAATATATGAACACTTACCAAAACAAAACAGAGCCCTTACAAAGACAAAAAGCTGTATGACAATTGTAATATTTTTGTTTTACATGAGACAGACTAGTTCATTCGCAGAAAAAATGTACCTGGAAACACACTGTGTTTAAGATAAATGAACATATTTTGTCACATTATTTACCAAGAATATGAAGAGACTGGTCTAAATATTGTTTATTTTACATGAAATGAATTTATAATCAGAATAGTTATTTTCACTGTTGTATTTATAAAATGTATGAAAATGTATACAAATATATTTTTGACTTTCCAGTCCAATAGAGCCCGCTCAAACTCCTTAGTGGATTACACTGACCCTCAGAGGTAAATACAAGCCCTTTGTCATTTGTATAGTGCACTGTTTGCTTGCTCTTTGGGGTTTTAGGCTGGGTTGCTGTAAAGCTGATGTAAGAAGGGCTTTATAAATACATTTGATTGAAATTTGATTGACTGTTAATACTATGATACAAACACAATTATGTTTAATGACTCAAGTTATGACAAGTGTGTAACTAAATTCTGCCTGCACATAGGACTACCATTATGTTACAAAAGCAAGACAATGAGACTTTTGGATTTGAAATTCAGGTAAGACATTTAATCAGTTTTTTACAAGGAATGCAAAATACATTTTCAAGAAATATTTATCTGCGCTATCAGTACTGCCTAGTGACAGAAGTATGATTCCTCTTGTTCTAGACGTATGGCATTCAGCTGAAGAAAAGCATGGCGGTGGAGATGTGCACGTTTGTGTGCAAGGTGCAGGAGGACAGCTCAGCTGAGAGTGCAGGTCTGACCGCCGGTGAGACACCCACCTCCTACTTCCTCTGTGGCCCAAACTCAGCGCTTTATTCAAACAGATCTGCTTTAGCTGACATCCGCATACAGTGAGGGGAAAAAAGTATTCAATCCCCTGCTGATTTTGTACGTTTTCCCACTGACAAAGAAATGATCCGTCTATAATTTTAATGGTAGGTTTATTTGAACAGTGAAAGACAGAATAACAACAACAAAATCCAGAAAAACGCATGTCAACAATGTTATAAATTGATTTGCATTTTAATGAGGGAAATAAGTATTTGACCCCTCTGCAAAACATGACTTAGCACTTGGTGACAAAACCCTTGTTGGCAATCACAGAGGTCAGACGTTTCTTGTAGTTGGCCACCAGGTTTGCACACATCTCAGGAGGGATTTTGTCCCACTCCTCTTTGCAGATCTTCTCCAAGTCATTAAGGTTTCGAGGCTGACGTTTGGCAACTCGAGCCTTCAGCTCCCTCCACAGACGTTCTATGTGATTAAGGTCTGGAGACTGGCTAGGCCACTCCAGGACCTTAATGTGCTTCTTCTCGAGCCACTCCTTTGTTGCCTTGGCCGTGTGTTTTGGGTCATTGTCATGCTGGAATACCCATCCACGACCCATTTTCAATGCCCTGGCTGAAGGAAGGAGGTTCTCACCCAAGATTTGGCCCCGTCCATCGTCCCTTTGATGCGGTGAATTTGTCCTGTCCCCTTAGCAGAAAAACACCCCCAAAGCATAATGTTTCCACCTCCATGTTTGACCGTGGGGATGGTGTTCTTGGGGTCATAGGCAGCATTCCTCCTCCTCCAAACACGGCGAGTTGAGTTGATGCCAAAGAGCTCCATATTAGTCTCATCTGACCACAACACTTTCACCCAATTGTCCTCTGAATCATTCAGATGTTCATTGGCAAACTTCAGACGGGCATGTATATGTGCTTTCTTGAGCAGGGGACCTTGCGGGCGATGCAGGATTTCAGTCCTTCACGGCATAGTGTGTTACCAATTGTTTTCTTGGTGACTATGGTCCCAGCTGCCTTGAGATCATTGACAAGATCCTCCCGTGTAGTTCTGGGTTGATTCCTCACCGTTCTCATGATCATTGCAACTCCACAAGGTGAGATCTTGCATGGATCCCCAGGCCGAGGGAGATTGACAGTTCTTTTGTGTTTCTTCCATTTGTGAATAATCGCACCAACTGTTGTCACCTTCTCACCAAGCCGCTTGGCTATGGTCTTGTAGCCCATTCCAGCCTTGTGTAGGTCTACAATCTTGTCCCTGACATCCTTGGAGAGCTCTTTGGCCTTGGCCATGGTGGAGAGTTTGGAATCTGATTGATTGTTTCTGTGGACAGGTGTCTTTTATACTGGTAACAAACTGAGATTAGGAGCACTCCCTTTAAGAGTGTGCTCCTAATCTCAGCTCGTTACCTGTATAAAAGACACCTGGGAGCCAGAAATCTTTCTGATTGAGAGGGGGTCAAATACTTATTTCCCTCATTAAAATGCAAATCAATTTATAACATTTTTGACATGCGTATTTCTGGATTTTTTTGTTGTTATTCTGTCTCTCACTGTTCAAATAAACCTACCATTAAAATTATAGACTGATCATTTATTTTTCAGTGGGCAAACATACAAAATCAGCAGGGGATCAAATACTTTTTCCCCCTCACTGTAGCGTTTGTTCTGGTGGTGTCGGGCTGTCAAATCCACAAGCGGTTCCTGTCATTATACTTAAAGTGGACATTGCCATTGGCTGCACGGGGTCGTATTATGAGAAATCCCATGCAGCCTTGTTTACAAGTTCGAACACTGAAATGTGAGATGTGATCTACAGTACACCTCGATTAGGCTTGTAGAAATTAATAGTTTTATGATTTTTCAATTTGAGTGTCATTATTATTTAGCCAACACTTTCTCGTTCTGAACTTCTAATGCGAGTGGGATGGGTGTGGCTTCGTGACAATGATCAAGAACAGCTGCTCACCGATTTGACAGCTCCAACGCAGTTACACCTCTGCCACTGCCACAATATCAGCTATGCGGGTGATTAACGATTGATCTGATTGAATCAGAGAGATGTCCATGTTACACCCATTACAATACATGTAACTTTCACACAGAGAAAGGCCAACAACGCAACGGCCTGACTTCTCTTTCTCTCTCTGTCTATCTCTCATATGCTCTCTTTCTCTCGCTATCTCTCTCTCTCTTTCTCACTCTCTGTCTCTCTTCCTCTTGCTCTGTTCACATAGGTGATGTTATCGTCACTATCAATGGGGTCAGCATTGAGGGGTCAAGCCATCAGGGCATCGTTGACCTGATTCGAGAATCCAACAACCTATTACGGTGAGTAAGACCTGCAATGAGACCCAAGCCAAAGGGTTACTGTCTAACTCTGAAGAATGAGAAAAACATTGAGCATAGAAACATTCTGATGAACCTTGATATTGTATCACGGTGTCAGAATTATTTGTGAGATTTGTTTGGGAGCATCTCAAATGGCACCCTATTCCCAATATTGTGCACAACTTTTGAACAGAGCTCTATGGGTCCTGGTCAAAGTAGTGCACTATAAAGTGCCCTATGGGACATGGTCAGAATTAGCGCACTATATACGGAACTATGGCTGCTTGTGCTCATTTAGTCCCTGTGTAATCTCAGGATGGAGACGGTGTGTGGGACGGTGGTGAAGAGGATTGAACTGGAGAAGAAGATGAGCTTGCTCAAGGTGTGTCTCTCTTACAGGGCGAATGTTTGGCTTCAATAACACACCATAGTTGAATAAAACCTTACAGTGGAAAATATGGGTGGTGTGCTCTGTGCTGTAGCCAACCACATAACCCCACCCAGCACAGCACAACTAAGCACACATGACAGAACAACGGTAGCACAGTATTGAAACCGGTTCAGTATAGCTATATGTATGCTCAACACCATTTCATCACTGACCCTACATAGATGAATTGGGTCACAGGGTAACACGTCATTATACAGGTCATGTTAAGTACTGTATGGCTGACCTCCGAGTCAACCGAGTCTAATCGTCATTCTACGTCTTTGTCCACACAGCAAACCCTGAGAGAGAAAAGGGTGGAGTTGCAAGCGCTCACATTACAGGAAAAATGTCTTACGCGAGGTGAGGGGTTTTTCCCAGCTTTGAAACCCGCAGAACTTCCTTTCTCATTAGCTGATGTGAAAATGACGAGTCGCTGATCTGTCTATTAATGAGCTTTGTTGAACATCATTGTGAGAAATGAACTGGGGGGAAAAATCCTGTCTATCAACCACATCCTTTATAATGCACATGAATACTGTGATTGGATAAGTTCACACTGTCAACTAACTACTCTTCTCTTGTCTCAAGGTAACCTGAATGACAGTTCTCTACACCCCTCTATGGACTCCCTGATGTCTCCAATGTCTCTGTCAGGACACAGTGGCCACCGCGGCCACCGCTTCTCCAGTGACAGTAGCTGCCAGAGTGGGATGACGGAGGACAGTGACCTGGCCAGTGTGTTTGGCGACCTGGGCTCCCCGAGCCCCTGCAGTGTGGCCAGTCCAGACGATAGTTGCTTCTTCTCCAGAGACTTCACCGAGGAGGGGCCCCTCAGGCCCCCAGCCAGCCTCAGCCGTACCCGCAGCGGTAGCCTGTCCAGCCGCAGTAGTTCCCTCTCCTCCCCCTCCCCCACATGGGATGCCTCCAGAGTCTCCTCCCTGTTTGGGACTCTCCCCAGGAAGGCCAGAAGAGCCAGCATCCGCAAACACATCCTGAAGTTCATCCCTGGATTCAACCACTCAGTGGAGGAGGAGGACACCTGAACTGAGCTATGAACGAACACTACAGTACGTCTTTGTGTGATTTGACGTTCAATACAAACATTTCTCGCTGAGACAGTCCTAATATGGATACCATACCTGGACTCGGGAAGAGACACATACTATATGAGCATTATGGACATGAGAAGCATTAGGAGGAAGCAAGCATTCTCCCTTTGAAAAAAAGCCTTCAGTTATCTACAGATACTGTGTGCATGATGGACTGCTTTGGTGTTGCACTTTCACACAACCATTTTCAGAGGATTTGTTCTTGACCAAAATCCTAGAGGAAATAGCGTCAATTCTTAAAATTGTAAAACTTCTTTGTAATAAAGAATGCAGTTATTTGTAATAAGGAACGCAAGAACTCAGTTCATGTGTGTGCAGCCAATGAAACAAAGATTGTGCTTGCCATTTCTAAAATTGTGACCATTGGATGTAGGGTGATAACTAAGAGAGACTATGAATGAAAAGGCTCGGTCTTCCTCAATTAAACATTTTGCTTGTATATCTTAAGACATGTATGCGTTGCATATTTACATGTGATCAAACAAGTTATTGGACAGCATGTCTGGCAGTTTTGTCACGTAAAAAAGTGTGAGTTCTTAGCTACGTGGTTAACTGCACAGTTCAAAACAGGATGTGGGCAGAGAAGGTGCTACGTTCTTCACTATTTCTGTTCCCATTGCCACATGTGGCTTGCTTATGTATCTACAACTTTCTGTCTTGATAAACTACACATCTGAAGTTTCCTGTAATTCAGGACATTTTTCAGTAACTTGGAGTGTCGTGTAATGTAATTTGTTTTATGCTTGCTGTCTTCATATTGCTGCTTTTATTAAGGTTCAAAGCAAATATGTTTTGAAATTCTCTGAACACAAGTGACCTGTAAAAAAATGCACAAATAAACTGTCACTCGTCACATATTCTCTATCTCATACTCTCATATTGCCTTCTTCTGTTGCTTAAATGAAAGGGTAGGTAGCATAAAAGTAACTTACATGAAAGGGTAGGTAGCATAAACGTAACTTAAATGAAAGGGTAGGTAGCATAAAAGTAACTTAAATGAAAGGGTAGGCAGCATAAACGTAACTTAAATGAAAGGGTAGGCAGCATAAACGTAACTTAAATGAAAGGGTAGGCAGCATAAACGTAACTTTAATTAAAGAATAGGCAGCACAAACGTCACATGACTTTGACCCACGTCTGACTTGAGACTGAAATGGATAGAATTTTTTTTTTTACTTGACTTAGAACCTCAAGACTGGGGACTCCGCAGCAAGAGACAACATTGCACTCACAGGAGGTTGGTGGCACCTAAATTGGGGAGGACGGGCTCATGATAATGGCTGGAGCAATATACAGTGCATTCGTAAAGTATTCATACCCCTTGAATTTTTTCACATTTAGTTACTTTCCAGCCTTATTCTAAAATGGATTAAATAGTCCCCCCCCCCCCCATCAGTCTACACATAATACCCTCTAATGACAAAGCAAAAAGTTTTTTTTTTTAATGTTTGCACATTAACAAAAAACTGCACATTTATATATTACATTTACATAAGTATTCAGAGCCTTTACTCAGTACTTTGTTGAAGCACCTTTGGCAGCGATTACAGCCTCAAGTCTTCTTGGGTTTGACGCTACAAGATTGGCACACCTGTATTTCGGGCGTTTCTCCCATTCTTCTCTGCAGATCCTCTCAAGCTCTGTCAGGTTGGATGGGGAGCGTCGCTGCACAGCTATTTTCAGGTCTCCCCAGAGACGTTCGATCAGGTTCAAGTCCGTACTCTGGCTGAGCCACTCGAGGACATACAAAGACTTGTCCCAAAGCCACTCCTGCGTTGTCTTGGCTGTGTGCTTAGGGTCATTGTCCTGTTGGAAATGAGTGACTTCCTGTCTGGCCACTCTACCATAAAGGCCTGATTGGTGGAGTGCTTCAGAGATGGTTGTCCTTCTGGAATTTTCTCCCATCTCCACAGAGGAAGTCTAGAGCTCTGTCAGTGACCATCGGGTTTTTGGTTACCTCCCTGACCAAGGCCCTTCTCTCCCGATTGCTCAGTTTGGCCGGGCAGCCAGCTCTAGGAAGAGTCTGGTTGGTTCCAAACTTCTTCCATTTATGAAGGCCACTGTGTTCTTGGGGACCTTCAATGCTGCATAAATATTTTGGTACCCTTCCCCAGACACAATCCTGTCTTTGAGTTCTACAGATAATTTCTTCGACCTCATGGCTTGGTTTTTGTGGGACCTTATATAGACAGGTGTGTGCCTTTCCAAATCATGTCCAATCAATTGACTTTACCACAGGTGGACTCCAATCAAGTTGTAGAAACATCTCAAGGAAACACCGTAGCTTAATTTCAAGTCTCATAGCAAAGGGTCTGAATAGGTTTGTAAATAAGGTGTTTAAAAAAAAAAAAGTGCAAACATTTCTAAAAACCTGTTTTCGCTTTGTCATTATGGGGTAATTGTAACGTAACAAAATGCAGAAAAAGTCAAGCGGTCTGAATACTTTCCCAAGGAACCTGGCCTGTATAGATTTCAATTCAGTTTGGTAAGCACTGGAAGTATGAATGTAAGCGTCTTAAAACCCACCGCAATTTTTATTTTATTTTAAGGTGATCAACCCAAGAAGTTCTGCTATTTAAATGTATATAGTTCCCGTTACGCCATAAGATCAACTACTAAAGTTAACCCCTAAAGCTCTCTGTAACAGCCATACCTTTCCATGCCGTAATATTTCCATAAGAACAGTGAAAAAGTGTAGGCCTATAGGTTCTCGTGAAATATTTGTTGCAAAAAATTGGAAAAAAGAAACCCACATTAAATGATCATTTTTAATATCTATTCAGAAAAGGAGAAAGAATATCATTTTATCAACAACAGTCCCCTCTAGTGTTAGAGAAATATACATACAGTATGTACCAAACCTATAACCATATAGTAATAAAGAAGCAGCTCTTATTATCCTAAGTGAGACATAAGGTATAGGGTGAAGTGGCCCGTAGACACCGATCTTGGGTCAGTTTTGCATTTCCCCCCACTAATCGTTGAGGTTAGGATTGGGGGAAGGGAAGTTGAACCTAGATTGGTACCTTAGGGGAAACGTCAACCCGGAGCTGAGTCATAACCTCACATAATACAATGCAATTCTTTTTAATCTCATAAAAATACAAATAAATGTCTTTAGCAAAGCTATCTGTGATATGTCTACACAGGCTCATGCACACATTTCAATTTGTACATAAAATGGTATTTCAAACAGTGAAAATGGTACATGGACAGAAAATATGTATTTACATGAATCATGGAAAAGTGGCATAATATATCCAGCCATTTGGCACTGAAACAGGAAGAAATATGGTAAATTGTGTGGTCAAACCGAGAGCTACAATATAGAGAACATCTGTAGAAAAATTGTCGATATGCCACGGCTCTTTAGAGAACATTTGTTTTTGCAAAGCTGATGAACATACAGTGTAAAACCAAAGAGCTCAATAAAAAGTGCAACTCCAGTAAACAATGCATCCGAAAACACTGATTACATTGTCTAATAGCTGCCCTTTCAAATCATTTCCGGGGCCTCATAAGTCATGCAAAATTCAAAAGTTGATCATGATTTAAAAAAAACATTGCACATCCCAACACCACCCTCAAACCAACACCATGCGTATTCCTATTGCAACAGACCACATCCAAAACACACACAGCACAGTCAAGTACTGGAGTGTCGATCACTAATGCATGAATAGTGCTGTAGCCCTGTACTCCCGTCATTCAGCGTGGTAGTGTGTGAACTGCCACTTCTGGTAGGGACTGGTAGGCTCACACCTCTTCAGCTGCATGCGGTCAGCCAGAGCCCCAGCCTCAAGACACAAACGCTGGGAAGCAAGCTCCGTAACGAGGTGCTCCACCTGAACAAAGACGACACAGGGAAATAGTACAGTAAGCACCATGATGCACAGAATGTTAACTTTCAATCAGCAAAGGAGCACTGCTGCTACCTCGCTCTTCAACCAAGGTGTTGCGAATTGAGGTGCAAACCCTGACGAGGCTAAGGACCAAAAATGCGATGGTTTTAACAATAAAGAAGCAATTTAAAATCAACATCCACTATCCCCCAAGAGTTGCTGAATTTCCTCTTCACTCCAACCTTCAAGCACACTGTACATCTTCTGTATGCTAGTTGCTGACAGTAGCTTGGCATAAGAATAACAAATATTCGTCACAAAAATCGATATCCAGAGAACTCTAGTAGAGGTGGTAAAGGCCCACTGTAAAGCGAACCTACCAGAGCAGAGTTGGAGGCCTTGTGGAGCCAGCGTAGCTGTGGCTTGGTGTTGTCGCACGGCTGCATAGCCAGGCTGCTACCTTTGTCCTGAGCAGTGAGACAGACATCTTTCTGGCGAACGTGCCTCATCCAGGTGTAATTGAAGTGCTGATTCTGAGGTTTAGGGACAGAGGGGTTAGTTAATATGTGTCCCAAATGGCACCATTACCTATATAGTGCACTGCTTTTGACCGAGACCCATAGGGTAGTGCAATATCTAGGGAATATGGTGCAATTTGTGATGCCAGACATACAGTATCAGTCAAAAGTTTGAAGACACCTACTCATTCAAGGGGTTTTCTTTATTTTTTACATTGTTGAATAGCGAAGACATCAAAACTATGAAACATGAGGAATCATGTAGTAACCGAAAATGTTAAACAAATCCAAATATATTTTATATTTCAGATTCTGCAAAGTAGTCACCCTTTGCCTTGACAGCTTTGCACACTCTTGGCATTCTCTCAACCAGCTTCATGAGGAATGTTTTTCCAACAGTCTTGAAGAAGATCCCACATATGCTGAGCACTTGCTGGCTGCTTTTCCTTCACTGCGGTCCAACTCATCCCAAACCATCTCAATTGGGTTGAGGTTGGGTGATTGTGGAGGCCAGGTCATCTGATGCAGCACTCAATCACTCTCCTTCTTGGTCAAATAGCCCTTACACAGCCTACCGTTCACCTACTCTGGATCTCACAAAGACACAGCGGTTGGAAGAAAAAATCTCCAATTTGGACTCATCAGACCAAAGGACAGATTTCTACTGGTCTAATGTCCATTGTTTGTGTATCTTGGCCAAAGCAAGTCTCTTCTTCTTATTGGTGTCCTTTAGTAGTGGTTTCTTTGCAGCAATTTGACCATGAAGACCTGATTCTTCTCTGAACAATTGATGTTGAGATGTGTCTGTTACTTAAACTTAGTGAAGCATTTATTTTGGCTGCAGTTTCTGAACCTGGTAACTAATGAACTTATCTTCTGCAGCAGAGGTAACTCTGGGTCTTTCCTGTGGCGGTCCTCGTGAGAGCCAGTTTCATCACAACGCTTGATGGTGTTTGTGATTGCACTTGAAGAAACATGAACATTTCTTGAAATTTCCCCAGATTGACTGACCTTCATGTCTTGAAGTAATGATGGACTGTCGTTTCGCTTTTCTTATTTGAGCTGTTCTTGCCACAATATGGAATTGGTATTTTACCAAATAGGTCTATCTTCTGTATACCACCACTACCTTGTCACAACACAACTGATTGGCTCAAACACATTAAGGAAACAAATTCCACAAATTAACAAGGCACACCCGTTAATTGAAATGCATTCCAGGTGACTACCTCATGAAGCTGGTTGAGGGAATGCCAAGAGTGTGCAAGGCAAATGGTGGCTACTTTGAATGCAAAATATATTTGTATTTGTTTAACACTTTTTTGGATACTATATGATTCCATATGTGTTCACTATTATTCTACAATGTAGAAAACAGTAAAAATAAAGAAAAACCCTTGAATGGTAGGTGTGTCCAAACGTTTAACTGGCACTGTATAATTAGGCTTCATGATAACTATGGGGTTTTCAATGCCGCTTGGGTGTGTGTTGAACTCAACAGGGATTCCATAGTGGGTTATAGTCATAGGACAGCCGTTCATTTCAAATGGGGAATTTAGGAGTATTTACCAGCTTGCTGAGATCACATATCTCAAAGGCAAGGGAGCCTTTCTGCAGAGCGAGGCATTTTCTTACTCCACGATTGAAAACCTAGCAAAGGAGGATCACAGGTATAACATTTCATGTCAATGCGTTGAGCAGTCATAACAGTAGTTTACGTAGGCATCGTCACTGCACTATTGACAGTAGAAAAGCTTATCATTTCTTTCCATTCTGAGCCTTCAACAGATCCTGACAGACAACTGTCACAATCCAGTCACTTTTTGTTCAGATAAGAGGACAATTGGCATCTCTGTGTTGCAGAGGCATTGAGAGCAGACAAGTAAACATCCCCCTCTCATAAAAAAAGTACAATTGTCTGTCAGCATCGAGATGCGGGATAAGTTAACGGAAAAATAAACTAAGAGTAACAATTGTTTGCCAGAAAAAGAGCACCAAATGCAATATATTCTAAGATAAACAGCCTAAAAGAAAAACTGGATTCCTACTAATTCAGTAGACAATAATTTTAAGAATTTCAAATAAAGTTATAAACCACAGGAATAAACTGCATAAGGGTTTTGAGCATCTGGAAAAGTGCTATAAATATCAAATCAATTATTTTTATAATAAAAAGTACACCTACTAGCCCCTCAGCTTTGACCAATGGAGCAACCATGTCTGGGTACACATTATCCAGGTACCATTTGAAGCTCTTGCACTTGAGCTTCTTCCGGAGCTCGATCTGGTCTGTGAGGTTGCCAATGTCGATGACACTCCTATCCAGCAGATGGTAGTATCCATGGCCATAGAACAGGTCCTTGTACTCATCCAGCCACACCTCTGCCACCCTGGCCAGGTTACGCTCGACCGTCTTCTGCCTGTCCTTGGGGAACTTGTATGGGTTGGCGCCTCGGAAAATGTGGCCCACTCTGGAACATGGGATGATCTCGATCTCACCTCCACACATCCAAATCTACAAAAACAACACAAGTAGGATGTGATCAGAACATTTGATCGAAGTCACACGCGGCACCCTATTGCTCATCGGGCTCTGGTCAAAAGTAGTGCACTACATAGGGTATAGGGTGCCATTTAAGAGGCGGCCTTGATCATGAGCGTAGTTAAGTGTGTATTCCTGGAACAGGTTGAAGAATAACAAAACCTGCAAATAGTTCAATCTCTAAAAAAAAAAAAAAACACACAAAAAAAACCCAGAAGAAATGAGTCACTGACCTTAAAAGAGATCTCCATGTTCTCTCCACCCCATACATCCAAGCCAGGATCATAAGAGCCCAGTTCATAGAAGTACTTCTTATCGATGGAGAAAAGTCCTCCTGCCATGATGGGACACCTGAGAAACAAAGTACACAGTCATACACAAGGGAGGGACTAACCTGAACTTATGCAATAAGTACCATTTGTTTTGCTGCGAAACGTTTTCTGTTGAGATTTCCTGGAGATTGAATTACTCAGTTTCTCTCAAAACACAACATTCCTCCTTGGTCTTATTAACTTAAGAGTAATTCGGATGAGTCAGAACTTGGCCCTGTTGGAATACTTCCATCCTGCATCCTTCCTTCCTCCTTTCCTTGAAGTAGTCGCTGATCTCAACTGATTGGTGAAAGTAATAGGTTGGCGTAAACTAGCATTGACCTATCCAATCGTGTATAGATCGATGATTAACTGAAGGAAACAAGGAACGAAGGATGAATTTCCAAAGTATTAGAAGAGGGCCCCAATACTTATGTACTTGAACTAATCCGCAACTGTTACTACACAACAAATTCTCCAGTGTTAAATCAACACTAGCTAGGTTTCATGCAAATATTCCCAAAAACAATATGCTCATTTTCCCACCACAGATGCGTTTCCATCAAATTGACTTGCAGATCAAGGCTGTGCGTGATGGCGTAGTGCACATAAAAAAATACCTCTTGCGGTTAAAATTCCCATGTACCAAATTAAAAATATATATATATGGTTGGCTAGGTAGCACATATGAGAGAGATTATTATGGACAAAAGAGACAGATTCAATTTATTAGTCAAATGGCAGCCAAGCATCGATCATCATGTCACCACAATAACACCCTCAATATTTACTGGAAAGGAGCATCAAGCTCATCACCTTGCACTGTGAAGTTAATCTGTAGTTAAATAAATTGCATGCTTTCCCAATGAGTCATAGTGGGAGGACCACACAACATTGTCATCACATGACTCCATGTTTACTTCAATATTATGGTTATTATAACAATATTTGCACATAAAAGCGTTTCCACCAACATCTCCCATCATTCATTTTACAAATACATAGAGAGCCCACCTTGTCTAGCGTATTTAGTTTTTTCAACATTTGGAAATTTTACCCAAAAATGTTGTTTCCATCAGGCCTGGCATGACATTTGTTTATCCATCATGCACTTTACACACATAAAACGTTTGGATGGAAACCTGGTTAGTGACAATGTTAAGTTTGCAGAGTTTCAAAGAAAAAGCCATAACTCAGACTGGCCAATAAAAATAAAAGATTAAGATGGGCAAAAGAACACAAACATTGGAACTCTGCCAAGAAGGCCAGCATCCCGGAGTCGCCTCTTCACTGTTGACGTTGAGACGGATGTTTGCGGGCACCATTTAATGAAGCTGCCAGTTAAGGACTTGTGAGGCGTCTGTTTCTCAAACGAGTCACGCTAATGTACATGTCCTCTTGCTCAGTTGTGCACCAGGGCCTCCCACTTCTCTTTCTATTCTGATTAGAGCCAGATTGCCCTGTTCTGTGAAGGGAGTAGTACACAGTGTTGTACGAGATCCTCAATTTCTTGGCAATTTCTCACATGGAATAGCCTTCATTTCTCAGAACAAGAATAGACTGACGGGTTTCAGAAGAAAGGTCTTTGTTTCTGGCCATTTTGAGCCTGTAATCGAACTCACAAATGATGATGCTCCAGATACTCAACTACTCTAAAGGCAGACAGTTTTATTGCTTCTTTAATCAGCACAACAGTTTTGAGCTGTGGTAACATAGCAAAATGGTTTTCTAATGATCAATTAGCCGTTTAAAATGATAAACTTGGATTAGCTAACACAACATGCCATTGGAACACAGGAGTGATGGTTGCTGATAATGGGTCTCTGTATGCCTATGTAGATATTCCATAATTTGAAAAAAATTTAAAAGCCATTTCCAGCTACAATATTAATTTACAACATTAACAATGTTTACACTGTATTTTTGATCAATTTGATGTTATTTTAAATGGACAAAAAAAAGGGCTTTTCTTTCAAAAACAAGTACATTTCTAAGTGACCGCAAACTTTTGAATGGTAGTGTATATTCCGGACTATGACATTGCTCGTTCTGATATTTTTGGATTGTTGTGCGTATTCTTGTGTACCTATTAGGCACAAGAGTGAAAGCCCTGTCTAGTTTAGTTAAAGTGAGAGTAACTTGGTGAGTTAGAAGGGAAGTGGAGGGGGTGAAAGATAAAGGGAGGAAGAGGGAGCACTGTTGGAGCTAGAAACTTATCTGCGTATGTGACCAATAAATTCAGATTTTTTTAATTAGCCAATTTTCAATCCTGTGGACTTCACCAAGTGAGTTCCTACCGTTCCTCCTATGTTATCATGCAACTGTTTATGACAATACATTACATATATCATAACCCACTGGGCATAGACGTCAATTCAACTTCAATTCCATGTTGGTTCAACGTAGTTTCATTGAAATGACGTGGAAACAACATTGATTCAACCAGTGTGTGCCCAGTGAGAATTACTTACTTTGAAAGCCAAGTTTTACCCTAACAGTGGTGTTAGGAACCTCCTGCTTTACAGGCCAGCAAATCCCATTACGCTGGCTTGCAGAGTGATGTGTAATTCTCACTCTTAGAGTTAATTTAACACAGAAATGCTACACTGAAGGAAAAATAAACACTAGCCAATTTGCTGTGTTTGTAAACATACAGTAATGAGGGACGTAATGAAATCCAGAACTACCTGATGGGATCTGAAGCCTTCATGTGATTCTTCTTAATGACGTCCTCTGATAACCTGCGCCACCAAAACACCAAGGGCCATTTGAATACCCCTCTTTGGAAGTTCTCAACCAACGCATAGCTGTAAACAGAATATCATTAAACAAATATTACATTCCTGGATTAACAATGCGTGAGGTAATGAAATGTGCGAAACTCAAGATAGCGCCGATGAATCACATATAATCAACAACATTCAGTAAACAGGATGTTGCATCAAACCTGGCTGCATAAAAACAAGTTGATACAATTCTGGTCGTTGGGGTTACTTTTCACAGCAATGTATACAGGTAAGTCCAACATGAACCCTAGAAGTCAGAAGGCCGTTGACTCAAATATTCAGAAAATGTATCAGATGGATAGCTGTGAATGTAATATTTCTAATGATGATAGGATTTGTAGGTAACACATAAAGCTTCCATTGCTGTAATGTTATCAGACATTTTGCAACTCTAGGGACATAGTCAGATAAATAAGCAGTGTCCGAGTCAGAACGGCCCAGTCTAGGTAAATAAAGAGACATTGTGTCCCCAGAAGATACTGACAGACCAAATTTGGGGGGGGTCTAACTCCTTGACAATAAGGTTGAATAATAACTCTGAAATTAGAGCTGGGGCGATAAACCAAAATGTAACACCGACCGAAATAATCACTTCTTGAGAAAATGTTACTGATAATTCCGATAAAGTAGCCCACACTAGAGAAATGTGAAGTTTGAAATGAAATAAGTACGCTAATATGGGCGATTGCTAACAGGACAAAAGATAGCTACAGCTTTTAAAGTAGTAGTAGTTTTAAGTGTAATGTCTTCTTTTTTTTTAAGCAACTGATGCACATTAATGTTTGATATTTATTGTTCAATTAATTTTGATAATTCAGTCAATTTATCGTGATATGGATTTTTTTCCATATCGCCCAGCTCTAATAGTATCCTAGTCCTTACATAATGCACTACTTTTGACCTGGGCCCATAGTGCAAATTTATACAAAATAAATAACAGATATACCTTATCTACATACAGTACCGATGAAATGTTTTAGAACACCTACTCATTCAAGGGTTTTTCTTTATTTTTACTATTTTCTACATTGTAGAATAATAGTGAAGAAATCAAAAGTTTGAAATAACACTTCTCAAGCCAAAGGGTGGCTATATATAAAATATATTTTGATTTGTTTAACACCTTCTGGGTTACTACATGATTCCATATGTGTTTTTTCATAGTTTTGATGTCTTCACTATTATTCTACAATTGAGAAAATAGTAAAAATGAAATAAAAACCCTTGAATGAGTAGGTGTTCTTTTGACCGGTAGTGTAAGTATTCAGACCCGTTTCTAAGAGACTCAAAAATGAGCTCAGGTGCATCTCGTTTCCATTGATCATCCTTGAGATGTTTCTACAACTTGATTGAAGTCCACCTGTGGTAAATTCAATTGATTGGACATGATTTGGAAAGGCACACACACCTGTCTATATAAAGTCAAATGGGTCTGAATACTTTCCAAATGGACAGTATACAGGAAATGTGCCATTTGAGACGCAAGCATTTAGTATTATGGTAATGATACATTACCTCATGTCCTTGTCACTGATGACGTCGATGACTGGGCAGGCCACTTTCCTCCTGTCTATGTATACTCTCTCCAGCAGAGGTTCCAACCAGCCCACGTTGCATTCAATATGCGAGTCAAGAAAAGTCAAAACATCACCTGAAGGGAAATGCAAACAAACCACTGAAGACAAACAAACCCTTGACTGCCTCATGTACGGGAGGACAAGACTGAGATTTCTTTCCATTGAATATTTTGTTTAAAAAGCATACAATGTAAGCGAGAGTGGTCATACGATATAGCAGGATGTGGTTGGTTACCTTTGGCAATGGCGGCTCCTGCCAGCCTAGCTCGGATCAGGCCCTGCCTCTCCTTCAGACGGACGATCCGCACTTTGGGAAACTGGGACATGTACACATCCAGGTGGTTCTTGAGATATTCTGAAAGAGTAGATGTGTTAAGGGCCCGAGTTCATTCTGACTATGTGACCTGCCCAAGAAAAACTCCAGGACCTAGTTATAAATCTATCGTTGCTGTCTGAAGATCTCCAAATCTGTAACTTCAAAGTATATTGCAAAAAAAAATGCCATATTCTACAATTAAGAATATACATTTACAAAACTTCAGTAGCTAGGTTGAACACATTTTCTTGGTCCTAGAGTCATGAAATTGTCTTCAGTTGGGCCCAGAATTTCCCTGGACACAACAGACGGCAGGGAAAAACTCTGAACCCATCCTCTACTGTTTACCAGGAAAGCTCCTCCTCCCTCTTACCTTTGGAACTAAAGTCATCCACCAGGATGATCTCTTTGAGAAGGTGTGGCGGAGAGCGATTGAGGACACTGTGGACGGACCGGAGCAAAGTGGACCATACCTCATCCACAAAGCAGAAGATCACACTGGTGGTGGGCAAGTCATCATGGACCACACTCTCAGAACACCTGGAGAACAACACAGTAACAAGAAACTGTACTATATCACTATATGGGTGTCTGTATGAGGAATACAAGTGTGGGAATACGTGAGTATGCATGATGTGGTCAAGGCCAGAGTGTGACTCACGTATGCGGTCTGGTGTCTGGGATGGCTCGGTCCACAGGGATCTGGTCACTCAGGTACACGTTGAAATGGCCTTCATTCCACCGGTTCCTCACCTCCTGCTCTTTGTCACTGGGCACCATGGCTGCTTTCCCAAATTGCCCAATTGCATCGGCATCTCTGGGGGCTTCGGTCATGTCTAATGCCAGCACTTTGTGAACGCCTGTGTTTCGAACGTCTGTGGAGTTTGTGGGAACTCCTGGTTGACGTTTTAACTTTGCTCTAGGAAGTACGGTCTCATTTAAGGCATACGGCTTACCTTTATCAACGGCATTGATCCGTTTGTCCTTAATATTGACGACCACCTTTCCTTTCAGTACATCCTTTTTGACAGATTTAACTGTGCGGTCCACGGCAACTTTGTATTTTATAAAGCTTTCTTGTATGTCAGGCTCCAGTGGATCTCGGACTCTCGCATTCTTCTTTTGGTCCATTTTTGCTTTGGCTTTTTGCACTAGGCCTATATTTTCCTCTGCTTTCTCTGTCTTTTTTGAGGTCAATGTTTCCACATGTTTTCCTTCTTGAACACCAGGTGGCACTTTGGTGAAGTTCGAAAGCACTGCCACTTTCTCATCCTCGGACTTCACCACATTTAGCATCAAGTCCACTGCCTTTTTTGACAGGTCTTTGACAGGAGTTTTCGTATTCAAAGGCACACTCAACTGTCCTGTGACATGATTCACTGTTTCGATTTGGCTAGGCTTAAAAATGACATACTTTCCTTGTTCTGACTTTGGTTGGGCATTCCCCCCTGGTTGCTCATGTGAATTGACTTTGTCCTTCAACTGCGGGTCCTTTTTGGCAGCAGGTCCTCGCTTTCTGCCCACTTCAAGGACTTTCTTTTCATTCTGGAGTGGACCTTTATTACCTGCCTCGTCCAGGTCTAAGTCTAACTGTGTACGCTCCGTGGCCTGCGGTGTGACAGTCAGCCTTTCCTTCACTACGCTTTCTTTCAGAAGTTGGCTGTTAACATCATTCATTGACAGGCGAAGTGCTACCATATCAAACAGTAGCCAAATGACAGATGCAATGAAAACAAATGCAAGTGCCCTCCCACTACCCCTAAAGTATTTCCTTACAGCCTTCATTTTTAGTACGTCTGGAAATACTAGGTCACAGTATCTTATTAATGCATGCACGAGTCATACTTCTCCCCCTCCCCGTTCAACTTCTCTTTACTTTGGGGTAGTTTTAGTAGGCTATTACCTGCGTGGCATTCCACGCGGTTTTGGCCAAACAACGGTTTGTTGAACTATTGTGATTTTTTTAGCGAAACGCAACAATGTATCAATAAAACTTACCTCCGCGTTGCCCATTTACTTCCCTGAACGGTACAATGTGTATCATGCGCTGCCCACTAATATGGAAGTACACAGGCAATTATCTTGCAATTTGTTGTTCACTTACTTGCCCTCACCTAATGTCTTTGAATGAGAAAGGAAAAGATCATTATTCCCTTGAGGAGAATGCAAAACCACAGACATCCATTTGAGTTCTTTGACACATTTGCGCCCTGTTCTGTCGTCGAGGTAGCGCCCATCAACGACATATTTCAACGTTGAGAGCACACACAGTGACTGGATAGACAACTTCATTTTATGCAAACCGTTTTAGGGTACGTCGAAGGTGGCGTGAAAGTGGATGTGGCCTGTCTAATATAAACAAAAGAAGGCATGATGCGTCGCACAGTGAGTGTAGGCCTGAACAAAAACTGATTTTTTTTCTTTTTTTCTTTCCCCCCGACAGTTTTTTGGGGTCAGTAATGGACCTTTGCACATCCGTTTTTTTTAACTTTGAAATTATAGCAAAGTGTGACGTGTCAATATGGTGATAATAGGGTAAATCAAGCATAACCGGTGTAACCAGTACAGGTGTGTCGCTTACTTTGGTGTCTGCAATGCGTACATTCACAATTGAAGTAAAACTCAGTGACTCACTCACTCACACACACACACACACACACACACACACACACACACACACACACACACACACACACACACACACACACACACACACACACACACACACACACACACACGAGTGTCATAAAAGCTGTATTGCAATAGCCATTAGCCAGTGATTAAGAGAGGACACAACAGGTTTTCACTTCATCAGCAGTCATCTCTTGGGAGCCCTGTTGGCTCCATCCAGACCATTAAGTGCCCCCCAACACTTAGAGAGAGAGCGGGAGGCAGGCAGGCGGGGTGGATGTTGTGTTGTCTCTCCTGGTGGCTGCCCTTAGCCACAGTACATGGGCTTTCATTAGTGGCTTGGCTAAATGATTGGCCTCAGGAAAGCCCTGAAGCCTCACAATGCATGTGTCAGTTTATATATCCTATTCATTGGACAAGTTATTCATGTATTCATGATCATTTATCTATTGTGGCACCCACAAACATGCAGCGCTTATTGAATGGATAGATCAGCTTTTTGGTTTAAGGTGAATAAATCTACATCATATGTTGTGTTATAGGGATATGTACTGAATTCTCAATATGCTGTATATTGTCCTTCTTTACCGGTAGCCATTTTATTTTGAAATTGAGAGGGATTATGCAAAAAACATGACTGACAATTGAAGCTCTTAATTTGACACGGGCATGTGTAAAATGGACAACATGTAGTTGTAGGATATCTTTAGGACATGCTAATCAGACCTTGGAATTAAAATGACAACATTCGGTCTCTGTCATTTACATAAGAGGTCATGTTTTGCTAATATGTCTCTCGTTGGAACCGACAGCCAGCAAGAATGGTGGTTAAGTCTGACCCACTGACATTTTCAGCTCCAAATTATGCACAATGTGTGAATTAAATTAATTACGGAATTCATTAAGAAATATGGCTGGCGGAAATGAGTGTAATATTTAGTTATGTGATGTAATTTTCTTTAATTCTTAAAGCTAATTTGTTTCATAACAGTTCCTGCGGTAGTTTCTCCCAGTGTTAACTATGATGTATGTAATTTGTTAGCCATTTAATTAATTACGATTAGATTTGCTGAATGTACAGCTTGTTTTGACAGATGGTACCCATCAGGGAGACCTTTGCACAATTAATTTGAAATCAATTACTTCCCTTTTTTCTTTTTGTAACATATTTTCCATTTGTGTGAAAAATATCCATGGCACATGCATCAACTGGGTTTTTACTTCAGCTTAATTTAATGGTCTATTATCTACAATTCCCCTAACAATGTACAAGTCAGATAAATGAGCCAGACTCAATTAAAGTTTTCAGTTTATCTCTTAACTAAGCACTGATAGTTCACTCAATGGCTGTAAACTCAATATATTGTAAATCTCCTGCATACTATGTTTACACATACAGAGGTTGTCTAGCTTTAATCAGCAATTAAGCATTTCATATAATATAGCAATATAGTCCTGCTACTCAATTGTCATGGAGCATCCCTAGATCTCTAGTCCATCAAATCTCTGTAAGGGACACTATGTCTGCGTCTCAAATGGCATCCTATTCCCTTTACAGTACACTAGTTTTGACCAGGGCACATAGGGCTCTGGTCAAAAGTAGTGCACTATATAGGTAATAGGGTGCCGTTTGAGACACACCCTATGTCATAGACCCTCTCATCTATGAACATCTCAATCACCAAAGGTACCATAATGATGAAACTAGGCCTTCAACCAGGTAGAATATTGTCTGCCATATCATTCACAAGATAAGGGTCCACTACATATGATATATTGTTTGCTCCCCAGGGGATATTTAATTCCCACTTAATTTGTCTCATTAATTTGCTATTCAGTATCATTGTATTTGTTTCCCCCAAAACAGTATCATTGGTTTGAATGACATTTCAAACCAATATGTTTTCTGGTACTCCATCTCACAGATTCTTGATATTAACCAATGTCTTGCCTGCATCTAGTATTTGTTACCTTATTGAATTCTAATGGTTCTATTATGAGAGGTTTACTATAGTATAGTATAGTATAGTATAGTAGTATACTGCTCACAGTGCTGTAGTGTAGAGTACCTAGGAATGTATTTGCTTGTTCTGAAGTTCCATTTCCTTTCACACCACAAGATGGAGCTTTTGTTCTCTTCATGTTCTTTCCTTTGGTCTAGTAGTCCAAAATCAAACCCCTACCATTCATTGGAAATTTCCTAAGATTGAAAGAGAATAAGTTCCAAACATGATTTGATACATTTAAAGCATAATGTCATTGTTACCCACAGAAATACTCAAACAATTATTTTTTCTTCAAATAGATCTGTCTCATTCTCTCATCTCAGTCAGTTCTCTTGATGTGAATAGTTTGACTCATTTCATAATCTGGAATAGAATAGTCCAAAAATATTCGTCATCATTATGCTTCAATTAAGATGTAGTTATAGATCAGATAGGATATGCTGTCAGGGGTGAAACAATGAAATGTATTCTTATTGATTCACTCTTTGTCTTCCGTCTCTTTTTCATTTCTTCTCAGCGTTTGTGGGGACAGAACAGCACAGGGAACATCGCTGCATTCTACCCAGGTAAAGTTGAGCAACTTGTCAGTCATATATATTTTTTAAAATATTTGTGTGGAATATTTGGTTGCCTTCTATCAAAGGTTAGTTGTAACTATACAAGATAGGTAAATTATGATGATGAACTTTATTAACAGACACTATGGGGTTTGTCACAACAATAGGCATTTACCACTCTTCGGGTTCGCTTCCCAACACCGATACAGCCTAATCCTTCATTTTCAATGAAGATTCTCTACTGAGGTTGCTTTGTAGTCCATGACTAGATTTACTCTGTGTCTGGGAAATCACACCATAGAGGTTGAATGTCTTGTTGACTCTCTACCAGAACTTTATGAACACCATGCATGACCCATGGATGTGTATATGAGGATGAGAGGGCAACATAATTATTCTGCATTGGTGAACAAAACCTCACGCGCATCATCCAGCAAGAAGGAAGCAAGGAGCATAAACACCATGGTCAAATCCATATCCTTTAACCAGTTGATATGAAGGTGATACAGATTTGGCTCCCACTGGATGTGAGTTAATGTGTGACATAAAAAAATAACTACATCATTTGTCTCAATCCAGTGGGCTGACTTGGCATGGGCAGCGAGTCCTAAATGTCAGGCTGTAATGAGTTCTGGCCAAAGGTACACAGTTAGGAGATGGAGCCCGCTGGCACCTGGGATGACACTGGCCAGGCAGCCACATACCCCTCAGCCATTTGGACTACACATGCATCCAAATAAAGTTTTAGTCAATTCTATTATGATTTCGGGGTCTGGCTTTGGTGAAGTTTATTTGAACATCTTGGTACATATGCAGAAACACATAGAGTGTTATGTCATGCGATGTATAAAACGCAGGTGAAAAGATATGATCTGCTTGAATATATGGACAGTGCACCATCAATACTGCTATTAATGATGTGTATCGTATAAGGTTGTGTAGACTGGGTTTCCATCAGTGAGAGAGTTAATTGAAGGTACACATTGTGCGGGATTTACTTTTACGTAAATCCCGCACTGATGTCAATTAGAGATTGGTTCTTGTCCCGTGATCACACAACAACGTTTTCAAAAAATGTCACAAAGTCACAGTACTTTAGAAATGAATGCGGGCCGATCTGGTTTTGAGGAACTTGACTCTTTCTGTTCCATTTCTACCAGACCTATTGGCAAACACGCTTCTTTATTATCTCACAATGGCAAAGAAGATGAGGGAACATTGTATCTAAATGAGCTTTTTCTATTTCCCGGTAAATGAAATCAATTCTATCCTTTATGTTACTTTTCATCTGCCTTTTGTCTTGCTGCGGAATCTTCTCTCTTTCTCCCTCGTTCATCTGTTTTGCCCTTTCCTTGATCTGATAGCATTAAACATATAATTAAGTCATAAAGGAGGGAACTGATGAGTGTAGCAGATGGTAATTGCGTCCTACATTTGAATGAAATGATATGCATTGCTACAATTTACAGCCTTCACCTCATATTTTATTCAGCAACCTTTTATCTCTTTTCCTGCAGAATTATTCTGCAATACATTTAGACATCTTATCAATAGCTGGAGTGATAGTGGGAGAAACATGGGCAAAAAAACTGAGCCTCCCACATTTTACACTGTTTAAAATGAATTTCCATAATAAAAGACTTATCAGCCGTGCTCTATCACAGTGGAGGGGCGTATAGTCTTATTTCCAGAAGTCTCCCTTTCGTTTGTGGACAAGCTGTCCTTCTTCTCATGGTATTCAGAGGAAATGCCCAAAACTGAAAATAGTTTCGGGTTGACTTCAGGCAAGCCTTCTTTAACACGAGACACTGGAGGTGAAAGGGTTTCATTTCTATGGACCTAGACAGTCATAAAGGGGTTACAGTCAGTATCGAGAACATTGGACTTATTCCAAAGGGTTGAATAATTAGACCCGCAGCTCTTCTCGAGCACCAGGCAAATGCACCTTCTGTGCGGTCACGTCAACTAAACGTGTCATTTCCTGTGGTATAGTCTATATCTCTGTTTACGGTATCTGGATCTGTCTTTAAGCTCATTCAGGCATTTAAGGTCATGATCACAAAGAATAGCCTAATGGAATTTCATAAGAATGTCAACTGAATCGTGTTTTTTACTCTATGAATTTCCTCTTCAACCTCTGAGTTTTACTAGTACTGTATGAATGACTTTGATACTTCTGATATTTGGGTTTAATGGCTTCTGTTTGTTTAGAAGGGAAGAGAATGAATGCATTTCTGGGCCGTGAGCCATGGTTGTACTGAAAGGGGGGCTGGGGAACACCCAATAGTTGAGAAGGCTGCTTTAGTGGGGTTACAGTACGACATCACGCTTCTCCCTGTCTGGTCAGTGTAATAGACCTGGCAGTGGTTCTACTCTAGCAGTTCAGGATGTTAGTATTGAAATTATGAAATGGGAAAACCTGTTAGTGACAGGAATTATGGGGAGTAGCTGCCCCCCCCCCGTCCTCCTATTTTGGAGAAACCAAAACCTGTCCTGCCTTGTGCCTTTCCAACAACTGTACCCGTAGTCATCCCGTTGGTCCACGAATTAGTGCACAAATATGAGTTGTGGTCCGATGCTTACATCTATGTAGTCCATCTTTGACAAATGCCTGTGAAGGATGAAAACTTTCTTCTGAAAACTTTTTTTTTCTTGAAGCTCTGTGAGGATGAGCTGGTTGTTTATGCCGTTTGACATGCTTTCCTCCTGCTAGTCCCCTGTGAAGTGCTGGACTCCGCTGATATTTGAGAACTGGTAGCTGGTGCGATATAGGTTTAATTCTCATGTTCCCCCCAACCTGCCAAGCACAGCAGCATGCCAGCTGGAAGGCTTACACAGGGGGGGGGGGGTTAGATATTAGCAGGGGCAAAAAGAGACAAACAAATACAAGTGTCTGCTAGCAGACCTTGGAGGTGCCACAAAGCTCCGTCCTGTATCTTACCTCAGGCACTTAACGTTTAGTCACGATACAGGTCCATTACCTTTTAAGTACAAGTGCTTAGGTTTGGTCTACTGTTTTTACAGGCCTCTGGCTTCATAGAGAATCTATCCTGGGTGACCCGGCTGTATTTATTGATGCCTCTTGAGTTTCCACTTGCTGGTAATAGACTGAAGAGAAAAAAAACAGATAATGTGTTTGATCGATCAGCGTGAACAAATTTAATTTGTTGGGATCAATAACAGTTTACGGTTGACAGAGCCAAAGAACGACATTTATTTGAGCTTTTTGATTGAAGGTGTCTCACTTACAGAGAGGCGGCTATGTGAAGCAATCCTGGCTGTGGTTTGTGTACCAGACAGGGACCCCTCTGCTGTGTTATTGCCAGCAATCTGTATTTAAAACTAATATCAGTGTGTGCTGCATCGCTGCGGGCGAAAGGCGCCAAACCAATCTGATATATGTGTTTCTTTTGGGTTCCTTGTGATGTGAATTAGAATGTGAAAAATAACAATTCCCCCACATTCCCCTCACTGGCTATCCATTTTTCCGTTTGAGGGTAATGATTAGATTTTGTGAGCAAAATAATGATTTGTACGATGTTGCCAATGTGGCCAAAGCATAATAGAAAAGTGATGTGGAACAAAAAGGAAAGGAAATGAACTGACGTGCCCGGAGAAATATGGGTCCCGTGCTCAACCTTTTACCGTCTGCTCCATGTTTCTGCATTTCGCGATCATGCTCTGTGAAACGCCCCGAAGACATGAGAGCCCTTGCTCTGTGTCATACGGTCATCAGCCGCCCCTTTACCTCCAGCACAGAGACCAAACAGCATGAGATGGAAAGTCTACATGGATAAACATTTACAGTGGAAGGTAATGCTCCGGGCAAACGCAATTCAGAGGGAATGTACTGTGTATAAACCTGTATTATGGCACCAGCACTCTGTACTATATCTGTTTCATTATTACCAGCTAAATGTGGTACTGTACAATACTTAGCCCACCACAGCGTGAGAGTGCTGTGCTTGCAAGTGTGCATTCCATTAGTAGTATATTATAGGCTACCACATTAACGTGAAAATAACGTTGCACTCAATACTTATTCAATCCTGCTCATAACATTGTCGGATGTAAGCAAATCCAACCAGAACCTATTATCGAAAGTGTAAAAAACGGGCACCATGTATCGTCTGTATCAGTGTTATTGTATGGGTTGGTTTCATTCGGAGGGAAAGACTAGAACATGTATGGAGGACATCTGCGAAACAGATTGCTGGTCCTCATGTCTTGTGTTTGGCACAGGTTAGGGAAAGGCCTGAGATGCATATTGTTTGTGTTCATTTGAATAAGGACAAATGTCAGATTTCCATGGCTGCAGGCAGCGTGCATGTTAGATGATCAACTCTTTTGGGCTCCTGGATGTGGGGTCATCAGTACTCTTTCCAGGTCAGTGTCACTGCATGGCGGTTTGGGGCCATAATTGACCTTTTGACAGAGCACAGGGAGACAGCCCTTCTCCCAGGGCAGGAATAATCACATTAGATTCTCTGGGAGCCGTGCTCATCCAAGGTAATGAAAATGTTTTGTCACAGATTGGGTTGAAAATAAGAACGATTTCAAAAATAATTTAGAATTTCTCATCCGAATGAATTATAACACAAGCTTTGTTTCTATGTTAAAACTGCATCCTTCAACAGATAATGGTCTGTAAGGAACAGAATGTTTGATATTTCATGTGGAGAGCAGGAGAGCATGCCATCTTCAAAGTCAAATACCTGTATTCAAGTTACAGAACGTCATCTATTTTCACACGCTGTCTTAACGCCTTGTCTGTATCGTTTTGTACTCGTAGGTTACTGCATATTTTCCCATTATCACGCATGCATTGATAAGAGGATATGAAATGAGTCATTCCTTCAGCAGTAAAACAAGTCACATCAGTTGTGGGTCTGGAGAAAGAGAGAGAAAGGTTGAATACCCCCCATCTCCCAAAACCCCAGGGTTCCCCCAGAGCTCCTTCCCGGGTCAGCTTCTCCACACGAGCGTGCTTTTTCACCCTTCACTGTGCTTGTTATTCCTCAAATCTTGGCACCCACAGCCAAGTCTCTGTGGTAATAGCCTCAAACAGGAAGTTAGTCACACCATGTAGTACATGGCATGTACTGTACTTAGGCTTTTTCTCCTCCACCACCCTTCTTTTTCTTGCTTAAAAAAAAATCCTTCCTTGAGGTCCTTCCATTATTCTTGTTCTTCTTCTGCTCCTTCTACTTCTTCTTCTCGCCCTCCTCTTCCTCCCACGGAACATTTCCATGGGCTTTGCCGCTGAATGCCTGCATATTGTTCGACAAATGTACCTTTTTGCATTTTCATTCATCGCCGTTGTTGGTTTACAGGCTAACACAATTTGTTGTTAAAGAAACGACTTCCGGTTTGCTGATACGTCTTTTAGTCACAAAAGAGTCGGGGCACAAGGTGTTAAAATGTAGATCACATACAATTTGCATGAGGGAGAATGTGCTTCCTGGCA
Source organism: Oncorhynchus nerka (assembly GCF_034236695.1). Lineage (NCBI taxonomy): Eukaryota > Metazoa > Chordata > Actinopteri > Salmoniformes > Salmonidae > Oncorhynchus > Oncorhynchus nerka. Next base: position 43,331,238 of record NC_088398.1, on the reverse strand, counting down.
TATTTTTTTGGTTTCTTCAAAGTGTTTACAAGAAGAAGAAAAAAAGAACAGGCAGCTCAGAACACCACAATCCTATAGCCATTGAGAAAAGGGTATCACATTATTAATTAAAATACAAGTCGCCCTGTAGCCCATGGGTATACATTGTAGCACACATGATTGAATCAGGTAGTGGCAGCCTAGGCTTTTTGTATTTTGTGCTTGAAGGGAGGAGAGAAATTTGAGCTTAGCTGTATTACTTCAAATGAGAAGAAAAAAAATGTTTTCAGAAAAGCATTGTAAGCGGTCATGTGAAGTAGCAGAGTTAAAACGCTGTTGGATTCTCCGTCAGGAATCAGATTTGTCCCATGGATGTACATCCCATTTCACTTTATTTACAGTTGTAGGATTGTTGACTAGAATTGTATGTCATGTAGGGATTTATACAATCCCACTGCTGCGGTTTTGCCCTATGGTCTATTCTTTAACTGCTAACCTTATAGTGTGCTTTGGTATTATCATTGTTCTGGCCACTGATTTTATGAGACAATAGATCTTGAGCTATCTATTTATTATTGATACTATTTTTGAAATGAACTGGAAAATATTGTACATTGCAAATGTGTCTCTATTGCATATTTTCAATCAGAGGGGGTGAGACTGCAGAGGGAGCTGTTGTATCTGGGCTACAGTCCGTTTTAACGTCCCCTGCCGGTCACCACACTGCATACTGGCTCTGACCTCACACTCACACTCACACTCAAAGTTTTGCTTTCTCTGGTCTTTTGAAATCGTTGAGCTTGAACACTAAGCAACATTTTGAGGGATTAGCCCTCGACCACTTTGAGTGAGTAGCATGTACCCACCCTACTCTAAATAATTCCGTGTATCATTTGTACAGGGCAGGTGAACATTTTCGAAAACATTCTCAACCTTTTATTTATCGGTATTCACAATGCTTTCAGACCCTCAGTTTTCTCGTTGTGCCATACTTGTAGTCTTCTCATAAACGTTGGCTTTGACTCGGGGAAGAGGGGAGCTGTTTCCCTGTCTCCACTCCCCCAGCTCATTATTGCCCATACTTTATGTCATAAAAAGGGGACAGAATAAACTCTATTAGTCTCCCTTCATCCTCATTAAAGCGCTGTCCTACAGAGGTGAGCATATGTAATGTTCCAATACGGACTGTGGCAGGATGAAGGTGCTTCTAATGGTTTTAATGCTGGGGAGGGAGAGGTAATAGAACACAATACTGGACAAAGGTGTCCGTAATGAGGCCACTATGCGTCCTGTGTCTCCTAAATCTCTCCCGAATCTGCCGTCACAGGGGTGCGACTAGTGAGAGAGGGAGGAGGGTATCTTCAACATTCTTTCTTTGGTTGTTCTTTCTTTCTTTCATTTGTTTGTTCTTTCTATCTCTTTTATTTCTACATGCTGTTTACTAACCATACTGCATACAATTTCAAGCATACTGTTTGGTAAAACGAATACGGTAGGCAAGAAATATCAACATACTAGGCTCCACCATCCTGAGAATGTGTCATCTCCTGTTTAATTGCGTTGATCCCTGCCAGAGGCATCATGCCCATAAGAGGCACAGTGGCACGTGCCCCCTCAGATTTGACCTGTAAAATAAAACATGTTTGTTGTTGTTGTTTCTCTGTAATGCTACTAGCCACCTAGCAATTTTATGAAGTAGGCTTTAGCTAGCCCAGATAGGTTCCCAAGTCTCCCAACCTCATAACGAGATACAAAGAAGCCATTTCAGGATGTCAATCAAGTTAGAGGAGCTAGCTTGTCTAACTATATGTAACTGCCAAAATAAGGGAAACACTGATAGGGTGTTGGGCCACCGAGCCAGAAACAGCTTCAATGCACCTTGGCATGGATTCTACAAGTGTATGGAACTCTATTGAAGGGATGCGGCATCATTCATCCACGAGAAACTCCAACATTTGGTGTTTTGTTGACGGTGGTGGAAACGCTGTCTCAGGCGCCACTCCAGAATCTCCCATAAGTGTTCAAATGGGTTGAGATCTGGTGACTGAAACTGCCATGGCATACGGCTTACATCGTTTTCATGTTCATCAAACCATTCAGTGACCACTCGTGCCCTGTGGATGGGGGCATTGACATCCTATGGGGGAATATTCATGGTAGCCAAAACAATACATGACCCTAAGCATGATGGGATGTTAATTGCTTAATTAACTCAGCACCTGCTTTCAATATACTTTGTATCCCTCATTTACTCAAGTGTTTCCATCATTTTGGCAGTTAACAGTATCTTAGCTGGCATGCCTGCTGGCAAGGTTGACTTTAGAAAAGCAAGTAATAACTAAATGTACTGAATAAGACTCACGTTCCATCTTTCACCCAGATTTTAGCAGAGATGCAGAGAAGCATATTAAGATTCTTAAAATAAAATAACCACCAGTCAGGAGGATGCAGACAGCTCAAGAGGTATGCTTATGCAGAAAAAATATATATATTTTTGTGTCACCTTTTCTCATTATCCGCTGATTATCAGTTGTTGTCAAACACGCCGTTCCTACAAGATGAAAATCAAATTAGCATAGCATCCTGGCATTTAAAGCATCCTCGATTTTCTAAATTTCACAGACTATAAAATCAATATTTTCGCATACCTAAAATGTCTACTATTTAGAATGCAAGTATGGATATTCGGACACGGGCCTCTGTCTTTCTGTCTTTTGTTTCTTTTGTTCCTTCATTTTTCTTTCTCCCATCCCTTCTCCTCTGATTCCCATTGACCTCTAGTCTAGGTCTGTTAGACATAGTCCAGGTCATAGCAGACGAACAGCTGAAATATCAAAGCCTGCCCAAGGCCTTTACATTTGCTCTTCTGCTCCAAGTAGTCGGAGTGGGGAGATCAGCCGAGGTAGTGACGAAGGGAGGGACGGTCTTCTTCTTCATGGCCTGTCCCCCTGTCCCCCCCCCCCCCCTCTATAGGGCTGAATTCAGACGCTCCATTTCTGCTGTCACAAGCAAATCGCAGGGTTAATTAGGTCTTAATCCAGAGTAGCTATCAATATATAGAACGGCACATTCTCTAATGGGATTTAATTAATTGAAATAGTGTTCAGTCAGATAATATGCGAGCCGAAGGAAGCCCAGAGCTTAGGCACGGGCCTGGCCAATCCATTTGAAACAGATGAAAAAAAGAAAGAAAAAAAAGAATCCATCTGGAAAGAAAGGATCTGTCAGTGAAGATGCCCAATTGTATGAGATCATGGCTGGCTGTTCAGCATGCGAGGTTCTGAAGTGTATCGAGAGGCACAGCTGAGTGACTGGAATAGTCTGTGTTGTATTGATAACTAGCAGCCTGTTTTAAAACCCTGGCAGAACAATGAAACCAAGGCCTGCTGTGCTCCGCTGAGTAACAATACCTGTTTTCACTAGAGGGTTCAAACGTAAAGATGATAAACAACAAAAACAACAACAACAAAAGCGCTCTTTTCTTTTTATTCTGGCACATTTGGATAGTCATATTTTGTAAAAACAAATATATATATATATATATATATATTCCCAAATGTTGTACCTGCTTAAAACTGTCAAGCCTGTATAGGCTACAGTGCCTTCAGAAAGTATTCATACCCCTTGACTTATTCCACATTTTGTTGTTACAGCCTGTATTTTATATGTTTTTTAAAAATGTATTTATTTTCTCACCCATCGACATACAATAGTGAAAACATGTTTTTAGATTTTTTTTTGCAAATTTATTGAAAATGAAATACAGAAATATCTCATTTACGTAGGTACTCACACCCCTGAGTCAATACTTTGTAGAAGCACCTTTGGCAGCGATTACAGCTATGAGTCTTTCTGGGTAAGTCACTAAGAGCTGTCCACACCTGGATTGTGAAACATTTGCCCATTTATTATTTTCAAAACTATTCAAGCTCTGTCAAATTGGTTGTTGATCATTGATAGACAACCATTTTCAGGTCTTGCCATAGATTTTCAAGTTGATTCAAGTCAAAACTGTAACTCGTCCACTCAGGAATAATCACTGTCCTCTTGGTAAGCAACCCCAGTGTAGATTTGGCCTTGTGTTTTAGGTCATTGTCCTGCTGAAAGGTGAATTCATCTCCCAGTATCTGGTGGAAACCAGACTGAACCCGTTTTTATTCTAGGATTTTGCCTGTGCTCAGCTCCATTCCATTTATTTTTATCCTGAAAAACTCCCCTGTCCTTAACAATTACAATAATACCCATAACATGATGCATAACATAACACTTTGTATTCAGGCCAAAAATGTTTTACTCCTGAACTTATTTAGGCTTGCCATTAAAAAAGGGGTTGAATACATTTTGACTCAAGACATTTCAGCTTTTTCATTTTTTATTAACTTGTAAAAATGCCTAAAAACATCATTCCACTTTGACATGATGAGGTATTGTGTATAGGCCGGTGACAAAAATCTAAATTGAATCAATTTTAAATTCAGACTGTATCACCACAAAATGTGAAAAAAAGCAAGGGGGTGTGAACACTTTCTGAAAGCACTGTATATAAGAATTGATAACCTAGACTTTAACAAACACCAAATAACAGTGTATAACAGGGATCGATCCCAAGACAATAGCAAAAGCTTTGAATAACAATATGAAAATCACATTGTGCTTGACAACACACTCAGGGCTCTCCTTCCCTCCTACCCTCCCTTCCTCCTTCACCCTCTGCCTCTCTCTAGCTGTGTGTGTGTTGTTTGGGGAACGGGAAAGCAGCCGTAGCGTGGAGCAGAAGGAGACAGTAGCTCAGAGCAATGGTGGAGTGTAAGTTGTGTTGATGTGGATGGCCTCTGGTCAGGAGCCAGGGCCTGGCTGTAAAAAGGCTTGGTCTTTTGTGCGTCAGAGCCATGCTTGCCAGTCCCAGTCCTCCCTGTCGCTGGGGGTAGGGAAGCATTTACCCACCACATGCATTCATTCCAATGGCATGGTTTGATGTGGGGCTAAATGGCATTGTTACAACGCACCTCCGAGAAGTGTTGACAGGTCCATATGCTAATTTTAATGAATACAACAGGGCTGTGGTTTAATTTACCTTAACTCGGCCGCAGAATGTCTCTCTGTACCCAGACTAGCCAATATAATTGCAGCAAACTCAAATGAGCTCATTAGGAAATGTATTGAATTTACACGTTATTTCCAGTAGTTAAGCTGAATTATTTTCCCCGAGGACCCAATTACACACTCATTTGTCACTCAGGTATATGCTGTTCCGTTGACTTCCACAATGGCGAAACGGAAGCCACTGAATAATTTGTAAGAAAGATGTAGTACAGGCACATCTATTGACATTCATTTGTGTAGAAAAATGCCTAATAAAAGAACAGAAGATGAGAAAACCAATTTGCTTTTGTTCTCATATTCAGTTAGTTTGGTTTACACATACAGTAAGACATTGTAATATCTGAACATATATCTTTGTTTTGTTTCGTTATTATGTTTCTTTGTTCACAACCAAAATGTTTAGCGTTTTTGTAAAGCCTTAATCACGTGGCAGTTTGATTATCTGCGGTGATATAGCTAGTTTCACGTTGAAAGCCTGGTTGCGAGCCATTTTCAGGCAATGAAAAGGACAAAAAAAAAGCAAAGAGAACAAAAAACACCACAACACAGAGCAGGAAACGTGAGTCATGGCTCAATATCAGTGATTATGCCGGCCTACTGGAGTCTGAAATGAAAGTGAACATTCATGGACTGAGTCACTTGTTGAACCATGTCATCCTGTGTCACAATGAGAAGATTGTTAAGAGGAGGGACATGGTGTGGAAACTATGTGAGAGAAAGGAGTGTCCAAAATTCACAAAATCTGTGTTCGTCCTGTTCGAAGATTGACCAATTTGCTGGAAAACAACTAGGAATTTTGGAGGGGTAAGCAGATGGGTATTCAGACTCTTTCACTACTGTTTCACAAAGCTCTGCATATTCTTGTGGTAGATGACCTAAAATGACACTGGTCATTGGTTGTGTTCCAGTAGGCAAACTGAGCCACTGCTTCACTGACTTTTAATATAGTTCAGCATTTGATCTTGACATTTTGTTTGTTATGGTCCCTATCCGGACTGTGATTGGTTAGGCCATTTATCAGTCTGGAATGAGCTTACAATATCTTGGATAATGCATATTTATATTTATTTATTATTTTATTTTGGGGTAAAATTATGCTTTTCATTCTCAAGCCACTTCAAGCCACTTTAGGCACTTCCCACAAGTTAACAAAGCAAACGAGTATGTCCTGCATCCATACAATGGTATGTGTATTTGCACGTCTGTGCGTGACCCTAACAATGTCATTTTAATATTGTAACATAATTAACAATATCTTTATTTCTTGGCCCTGATAAAGAGCCTTCTAGTTAATAGATGTGCTGTAGGATGTGGCGGATGGAGGGTGTCCTGGCCCATGGAGTGCCTATAGGGATCTGGGACCAGGCCCAGTCCAGTCTGCATGCTGAGGTCTAAACATACATCCTCCTCTGCATTGGACTGTAAATGCCAGTGGCAGCTAGTGGCACACAAGTTACTCGTGCTTAACAAATGATTGGCCTACATGAACAAACAGCTTCAGCCATAGTTACTTGCCACTTAGGCTATATTGTACCATATCGTACCATCAAGACCAGGCAAAAGATCATTTATTTAGTGCTATAGACAGTAACGTCGTTTGTCAGTCTAGATTTGAACACAGGAACTGTTGTGCCCCTGTCCAGTAGAGCCCCCAGAGTAGGCAGAAACACCCCTTAAATGATGTTGTGGCCTTCTCAAAGATTTGGATCAGGAAAATGTAGACATTCTCAGTTCTACAGTAGGAGTCTAGAAGTGTTGAAATCACATTATATTTGTCACATGCACCGAATACAAGGTGTAGACCTTACTGTGAAATGCTTACTTACAAGCCCTTAACCAACAATGTAGTGTTATAAAAAGATAGTTAAGAACATTTTTTACTAAATAAACTAAAGTAAAACAAAGTTAGACAATAAAATAACAATAACGAGGCTATATACAGGGGGACCGGTACCGAGTCAATGTGCGGGGGTAAAGGTTAGTTGAGGTAATTTGTACATGTAGGACTGAAGTGACTATGCATAGATAATAAACAGCGAGTAGCAGCAGTGCAAAAACAGGGGGGGGGGGGGGGGGGGTCAATGCAAATAATCCAGATAGCCATTTGATTAATTGTTCAGCAGTCTTATGGCTTGGTGTTAGAAGCTGTTAAGGAGCCTTTTGGGCCTGGACTTGGCGCTCAGGTACCGCTTGCAGTGTGAGTCTATGAGAGTCTATGACTTCGGTGACTGGAGTCGTTGACAATTTCTCAGGCCTTCCTCTGACACCGCCTAGTATAGAGGTCCTGGTTGGCAGGAAGCTTGGCTCCAGTGATGTACAGGGCACTGTTGACCTGGAGGCGTGTTTTGAAACTGCATTTGACAACATTTTTGCCCGAATTTTCACTCAACAAAACTGAAATGTTATTGTTTTTTTTTTCTCAGCATACTGATGTAATTACTTCTATGTTTGGCATGACCTACTTCCTGCTCATGATCTGTCCTGTAGAGTCAACACAGGTTGGAATAGTAAAACGTTCAGTAAGTCTCAGAGATATAAACATGTTTTTGATCAACACATATACAGTTCATAGTCAGCGTCTCACACGTAGGACTCTGTTTGGAGAGATATGAATTATCAATGTCACCTTTGAGCTCCGAATGCCCGCCCTGGTGTTCATAGTATCAAGCATAATGACATTCAGTGTAGCCCAGATCACATTTATGATAGTATATTTGATACAGTTGTAAACCAGCAAAGAATAAGCCTACCTAAAGAGAATAAACCTTTTTTTTCAGTTTAAACAAAATCTATTTTCCACTGTAAATCACTTGTCACTCTTTTGCAAATGTAACTGTTACAATCTGAAAGAGAAGAGGGGGAGAAAGAGAGAGAGAGAGTACAGATGATCTTTTCGACCATTTCCCTGGCACCGGTGCATGACAGAGACTGACAGGTCTTTCAGTTGACTGACAGGTGTCCTTTGAAATGCCGCTGAACCAGCTTCTGTTCAGACTGTTGAAATGCATATTTGGAGCTCTTATCATAAAGCCATGGATGGCCCAGATAGGTGCCGTTAACATTGCAAATGGCTCCGGAATTATTCATTGTCGGCGTGGCTGGGAAGAATAGGAGGGTGAAGTTTGATTATTCTGCTCACACAATGGCAGGGTACTTAATGATTCCTCTCCACCTTGGCAGCGCTGTGTGCCGACTTCAGGCTGCTAGCGACGGGTGACACAGGTCTGGCCAAGTGTTAGAGCAAGATCATACGTCCGGGCCCCATTTTAATTTCTAATACATTAATCTTTCCCGTGCAGATCCTCCATGAATATTCCGCGGCTCCTTGTTTGTCGGGGAGGCCTGTCTCGCTTTCATCTATTCGGGTGGTTTCATTCACTGTGAAAGGCGGCTAAATGGACCCGATCAGTCAGTGACAACTGTGGCACAATAGAGCCCAGTAACGCGTCCCTTTTCTCCTTTCAGCCTTCTGATAGACAACACTGACACCTGGTCCTCGGGGACTCCCGCAGCCAAGTCACTGTGCCGCCGCTCCTTGAGAGACTTCCCTTACTTTATCGGCCCATAAAGGGTTGTCACAGGTGAATGTATCAGCAGTGCTGGGGAGCTGCACCCCCTGAACTGCTCGGCGCCACTCCGGGTCGGGCTCGGCATCACAAATGGATTTAAGGTGGCTTAAACGCTGTCGTACAAGCAGGCTCAGCGCCTTGAACTTTAAAAAAAAGAAAAAAAGAAGTAAAACCATTGTCTTCATTCTCGTACGTTAATTAGCATTGTCTTAAGTTCATTATAGCAGGGCCCGTGTTGTTTCTAATGAGGCGGCATGGCCCACCTACAACGTCCTGGGCTTTGTAGCGTCTGACCTAACACTGCCTCTGTCTTAGCATTCCCGTTCACAGTGAAATGACACACACCGAGGAACGCTGCAACCTGCAGGAGTTTTCACAGTCGGCCTTTGACACTCATTGATTTGGAAATCAATCACTGCATTTTTTTTTCAAGTTGCGTTATTAGGTCTGCATTGATTAATGGAACATGTGTTGTGTTGTTTGTGGCGTTATAGCTACTGAAGGATGTTCTCTTATACAGACTCTGTAGTGTTTGACTGTATTTGAAAAAGCTGTACGCTACTCGGGTGGCTTCCAAGTGTGGTAGGTAAGTTTCTTCTCTTTTCTTGGGATATTTCAGGACAATGTGGTTGTGCTTAATCCAAATGAGGCTATCACTCATAGCACTCTGTTCTACGGTTAAATGAGGCTCACAGGAGCTTGTTGTATTCTGCGATGGCTCCACAGGATACTATAACTCAGCAGAGAGAACACCTTTACGGGTGGAACTTAAATGTGCAATGGCATGCAGTATATGGATATGACAAGTGTCAAACGTAGGGATGTAGATATGGTGACGTTCATAATTATCATTTCTGATTTGGACTCAAAAGCTCAAGAGCTCTACAGGGAGAGGCGAGGGGAGAGCACCGATATTTTAATGCAGAGGACAGCCCACTCCCTCAAGGAACATCTCAAGTGACATTGGCTGCTGGAGAATTGGGATTTATACTTCCTGTTTTCGATTAACATGGAGATGAATACAGGTGTCCTGTGTCGTAAAATTAGTTTAGCTCTCACAAATTGCAATTACAAGTGTTGAGGAGGGGAATTGATCTCCGTGCAGATTCCCAGGAAGCGAGAGTTGTGAAAATGAGAAAAATATCCGGAATTCAAATGGAACATAATAATGTATAATTCGGTCCTCTACCCCTTCAGCTCTGTTTGGCAGCCATACCTGTTTGTTATGGTGGAGGGGGGAAGCAGACTTGCACGCTTCGACACACCAGTCAGCCACAGAAAATGCACAACAAATAAGCTGTGAAGCATCGTCCTCTTCAAGGGCGAAGACTTGGGAAGGGCTTCAAGCCCTAGGAAGTCATCCAAAATCCCCCAGTCTGTCTGTCCTCCTAAGGGGCTTGCGGGAGGCATTATGGCGATGGGGGTGGAGAGGCGCTCCATTCTGAATGTAGCAGCAAGGTGAGGTAAGGCTGGAGTACTAGGGCTTGGGTGACAGCCTGGATGGGTTTACCCTGCTTGGCTGAGACTGGCTGTACGCTCCGCCTGGACAGTTTGCTCCCAGTCACTTCCTTTCCACTAAGGATCAAAAGATGGAGAGTGGAGCTGAGAGGCCAGTAGACCTTGAGTTAACATGGCCCTGTTTGGGAGAGTAAGTTGCAGCACTACGACACACTGAATGTTGGACATGCCTGTCCACCCACCGTCTCTCGATAACCTCTCTACCCAATCAGCATCTCTGTGAGTGTTGATATATCACTCACTGCCATGTCTGAAGAGTTTCCTTGTTACTTATAAAGTCATCTGAAATAAGTGAGTCACAAACCCAATTGGGATACAGCAGGCAATGTGTTAAACATGATATTAAAGAAGAACACCTCTTCCTACTGTTCCTCAGGGATGTCCTCGGGCGGGAATAAATAGTCAATGGTAAATGTTCACAGGTATAGTACTCTCTGCCTATCAAGTTTTGAGATTTCTCCTTAAAGATTTATGCGTCGTCCACTGCGAGCCCCAGTGAGCAAAGCTCGTTGAAAAGATGTCATTTGAACCAGTTTTGCAGTGAAACAAAGTCTTTCCGGAGAAAAATAAGACACCCCTTCAGTACCATTTACCTTGCAGTGGGGCATGATGCAGCTCTCACATTCTCAGCACAGCCAGTAACCGAGAGGCTCTTGTGTCAAGGCGATGCATTAATTCACTGTGTCAACTTGTCCCCCTGGAATATTTATGATGCTAAATACATTTAATTAGGAGCTGGAGCTCTGATGGGAGAAAGTGCATTGTCAGGTAAAAAAAAAATAAAAAAATAATGTTGGTTACCTTTTGATGCTTGCAGGCTGGTGCGCTCGCTTACTCACTCAGAATGACATGTCAACTAAACATAACACAGAGAGAATTTGAATCATTTTTTTTGTGTGTTCTGGGTACTATTAAAGTATCATAGATGGAGACAGTAGCAGGACAGGCGGAATCATCCGAGGCTTCTTAGTAACATGTATGTTGGTCACCGTAGAACGTTTTGAATTATCTCTCGAAAGAGAATCGCTATCATACCGTTGCCTCTTACTGGTAGGAATTAACCAGGTCTGAGATATCTGAGACTTAGTTTACGAACATCTGAGCACGTATTGTTCACTAGTCATTTTCTTTGAGCACTTTAGTGTCATGACTGAAATTGCCCTCTGTGTTAGTAACAAATTAGGAAACCTTGTTTATAGTTCACCGATAAACAAAATAACAAAATCACCTTGTAGATGTGAAATGGGAATAGAGGGAGAGACTCAAGGCACCCTAAGGCTGGCTGGAGTAAAGTGAGACATCATGTCTGGCTCTGATAAAAAAAAGAAACAGCCTAAATAATAGCCATCTTGACATCTGTCATCTTGCTGGAAATGGATGGGGAAATGACCAGCTCTCTATCGCCCTAGCACGCGGACACCCGACCATGTATCAGCAACTGAATGATGCAAATAGAAGATAATATCTGGCTTTGCTGAATTACATTACACCAAATCTAATGTCATTAAAAGAGTGGGTATAAGCAGTCCTTTGGAGGTGGTGTGGACAGCCTGGGCTTGACTGACACACAGATGAAGTGCACTGACAGGGCGCACAATAAAGTCATCAGAAAATGTGACATGTCATTTAGAGGGACGGAAGGATGAATTGTCACTCTGTCAGAGCGGATACATTTTCTTATCCCTGATGTCCCATACACCACCGTGGGAAAATGGGACAGCATATGCTTTTCATCCAAGTATTCCGATCGAGGACAAGTATTCTCACTCCTTCACTCACTCATGTTTTGTCAGCTACACATTTGCTGTGTTCTCACCTGACGAGGAGCAAAGGATGCGTCCAATGAGTGCTTAGCAGGCTATTTGTGTTTTTACAAACCCTCCAGTAAAAGCTACTGTTTAAGAGGTTATATGGTAGGTTGAGGTGAAGAATATGAGCATTTGTTATGATGTGTTCGATACATACATTTTGAGAATTTGACTTGTTGTTCAGTACTACAAGACAATTAACAATAGTCTTATTGCACACAACCCTCCATCTTACAGTGTTGTCTTTGATGTGTGAAATTAAATTGGAACGGGAGTATGTTTATATGTAACGTATTGTAGTATTTCGAAAAATATATACCGGTATGTACTGTATATTTTATGAAGATTTTATTTGAACAGAAACCATTTTTTTCCTTCTCAGTTTATGAACAAAAAACAAGAGACATAAATTAGTATTAACAAATAGACTAAACAAATATACCCAAACAGTATATTTGTTCCATTTATCCCTCAACAAAAGCTTTCCCCAGACATCTGTGTGGATGTAAGCATCATCTCCACCAGTATACCTGGAAGCCTAGATTACAGCGGCTGGCCAAAAGATGGCAATGTTGCAGTGCTGAATTCCAAATGAGCCATCTACTGCTTGACCCTCCACTGTACCCTGATAGACTGGCCACAGATTTCCCCAGCAGCACACACTTCTCCAAACTGGCCCAGAAATCTGCCATACAGACAGGATTACAACAACTGCACTAGAGACATAGCATGACAGTCAACCGTCAAAGTAACTCGATTTAGGAATAGCTTTTAAAGACAAATAAAAATCCATCACTTCATATGTGCCTCCTAAAAGAGAATAGTGGCAAAATGTGTTAAAAAATATTTTCTGAACAGATTAGAAATATATCTGATTGGATGAATTTGTCAATATTGTCTGATATCAATTTGAAGTTACAAAAGCTTGCTTTGACAAACTAAATGATAGGGGAAACGTTAACAATACGTGTGAGAAACTATACTGAAATGACATAATAAGTAGATCTGTTCGCTTCCAATACTTTCCAAATGTGTTGTTTTTACTACATTTTTGGCAGTAATATAATATATAGTCAAGTAAAGTAAAGAAATGACACTTCAAACTATTGACATAATTTGGATCAATGCACCACTATTTCAATTCTTCTTTTCCCATATAAAACAGGTCTTTATCCATATAAAACGTATTCCTTTCTCTCCTGAGTGTTCCTGGGTAATTACAGCTAGGAGAAAGGCATTGCGATGATATTTTTTTTAGAGTAGCCAAATGGACACTCAGCAGGCTAGCAATTCGGTAGCTATTATAGGACTAAAATACCTGGAAATGTGCTCATTTTAATGGATTAAGGAGACATATCCTACAGTGAAAGGGTTAACAGAACCGGGTCTGCCAAAGATAAATTGCCACTCTCAACTAAATTACATCCTTCTGAGATGCTTGCAGAGGTGATCGAGAGAAACCCCAAAACTGAAAAGACTTCACGTTTTCCATTAATAATAAGGGAGTTCACCCCCCCCCCCCACACACATAAAAGAAAAGAAAAATGACATCACCTAAGCTTCGGGCCCCCCTTTCGATGGAAACAGAGTACCAGAGTGACACCCCACTAAACACAGACGTCAATTCCACGTCTGTTCCACGTTGGTCCAACCTACGTTCATTGAGGTGACGTGAAAACAACGTTGATTCGACCAGTGTGTGCCCAGTGGGACTTGTTGGCTCCGCTGTTTTTTAAAAGCACCAGGAATAGAACACACTCCCTTCCCCATCGCCATTTTACTTTGCTCTGTTATTTCGGGCCACATCAAGCTTATTGCCTCTAAACTGTCACCACTCAGACGGACCCATGGTGGATCTCCCATGGGATTCTCCTCGGGGACATAGAGAGCTTGCCTGACGCTGGCACGGACTCTCACCACTCTGTTGCATGTGCAGTCTGCGCCGGCATGTTTACACAGCACTCTGACAAGGATCATTCACACTTACACACGTTTCAACCTCAACCATGTCTCCACCAGCCACTGATCTGTGTTGTGCAGGATTGTGTAAAAAGAAGACGTTTTCCTCTTCTTCTTCTCTGCATTTGCTGTACTTCTAGAATCAGGACATTCATCTGACTAGAAGGTTCCCTCAGAGTTGAACTGGTGTGACCGGCCCTGTTTTGAACTGCTCTCTGTTCCTCAGGGGTATAAATTGCATTGTACAATAGGCTGTGGACGTTTTACCGCATAAGGTCAAATGCATATGAAGAACACAAGAGCTGAACGCAGGCAGGCTGAGCCACAGTCAGGTAGCCAGCCTCTCAGCCTCAGGCAACTATTGTTGTGTATCGGTTGCAGGTATTAGAAGGAGACTAGTGCCACGCAGGCAGATATTCAAATAAAACCCTGTACAGGGAAAGATACAGTGGTATAAATGTTTCTCAGGGAGTAAACGTATATTGAATTGCATGTGGGACATCATGCATCATCATGTTCACCACTTGAGTCTAGTATTGCTTCTGAGGGCATAAACATGCAATACATTGCTCGTTTGTACAGGATTTGTATTTTTTTGTTACAAACATTGTTGTGTTTTTTTTTTTTTGTATTGTGAGAGAAGAGAAAAATCCATATTAATTGTTTATAAATGTTGCCTTTTTGTAGAGGTATCTAATTTCTTAGAAAAGAATGTAACGAAGTCATATGGAGCATTTACTTGATTCTAGAAATCCAGAGATTTAGTAGGAAGCTCTGATTTTCTGCTCCTGAACCTAATCCAACTGTTCTCCCACCTCTTCTCCCTTATGCCAGTCACATTTTCTAATTAGGTTTCCCCGTGGAGGAAGAAGATGGATTATATTTTAATATCTGGGGGCCTAAAATTAGTTTATATTTTAGCGAGTTAGCACTTCTTACCAGTTGATTTACTCTTGAAGCTGTAAAACCTGTGAGCTTGCAATGAATCATTCTCTCTGCTCTTCTTCTCAGGGAAGAAGAAGAGGGTTCGGGTTAGGGAGAGGTAAGCCTAACCCTAAATCATGCTCTCTGCTCTTCTTCTCAGGGAAGAAGAAGAGGGTTCGGGTTAGGGAGAGGTAAGCCTAACCCTAAATCATGCTCTCTGCTCTTCTTCTCAGGGAAGAAGAAGAGAGTGCTTCAGTATCACTAGCTTGATCACAATAGGTAAACACGTAATAATTTACACTATTTAGAGATCCCCACGCCAGTGTTGCACATCACTTGACACGCTTTCCCTCCATTGTTCTCCCCTCTCACTTATTAACTACGCTACACTTTGAACAAAGCGACATCGTCAATGACTAATCATCGACGCAAGCAAGACTCCCCTTTCTTGAATTACTTGGCTCTATACTGGGCTGTGTTCATTCAAGAGCTACAGTACATGGCTACACAGTGTTTTTCCACATGGTCTAGAAGTCAGTTTACTGTTATCCGATTATGGGCGTCCTAAGAGGCTTTTCACAGTCCCATCCATCACGCCTAAGGGCCTGGGGGAGAGCTTGGACATGGCTGGCACAATGATGTAAAGCACTGGGGACCTCCACACTGTACATGCAGAGCAGACCAACACCATGTATTAAGTGACTACACGTAGTACACCGTTCCCTTATGTTCTCCATGTTGTACGGGCACACTCTATGAAGGGACCGGATGACTTTTGACCCTTAAACTGTAGAAACACGCTCACTGTGTTCCTTTATACAACGGGTGGATATAATCCTGACTGCTGATTGGTTAAAACCGCAGTCCAGCCGTTGTCTATTCCACATATGACTAATGTACAGCTGTAGACGAAACCACTACACAGCGTATGTTGGTCTCACAGACAGAATGTGACGGTAACGTGCCCTGCTCATATTTCATAGCCCCGTTATGATAAAATATACCACATACACATTAACCATACATGAAGATCTTGCAGCGATCTGAACAAATGATCACGATTGATAATGATGGACTGCAGGAATGTGGTGTGAGGCAGGTGTGGTTATGTTGGTCTACTGTGTAGTGTGTAGCCCTCCCCTGCAGCAGCAGCCACACAGTGAGTGGAGTAAATCAGTAGGAGCCAGTACAGTACGCCTGTTTGGTGGCTCGGACTGTGTTTGGACTGTGCTAGGGGATCGTCAGTGGCCCTATCTCCCTGAGGGAGACGAGCGTGCAGGGCCAATTTGATATGCGGGCCTTGGCCCCTGGGTCTGGGTGGAGGTGGGCTGGGTCCACCCAGTATTCCAGCTTCATTAATCATCCCGCCAAGGCTTACCGGCAAACCCTCTCTCCCCCTCTCCTAGACAACCCCTCGGATTATACAGAGCCGTCGAAATGTCAGCCCAAATCTGAGTCTTGATGCAGATAATCATTTCAATAATATTTCTCCATTTGTGCCCTGGATACCAGGGGAATAGAGCTTTTCCACTGTCAGGTAGCGAAAGACTGCAGTTGGTGGGAATACTTGACTCTGAGCCAGATAGCTTAGCCATGCTTTCAGCATATGTTCAACAAGCAGGCCTGTGCCGAGCACACGTCAGAGTTTTATTAATTTCAACCAGCGAGGGATGCATATATATTTAGCTGACGCCTCCCCCTTCTATGTTCCCTATGGGAAAGGCTACGTACGTAGCGACATAAAGGAAACCACTGAAAAGGGAAGAAACCCAGTCTTCTTAGTGGATCTCTGACTGCAGTCACACGAGACAGATTAAAGTGAATTAGTTGTAAACCAATCGGCAACTTGTGTTATCCAACATGTCACCAACATTTCCAGGAACCCCCTCTCATAGTTACTAGGCCTGATTTGCTTAATAGAGACACATGAATGAACAACGTGAACTGTGATGTATTCCCTTCCCCAAAATGGTAGATTTTGGATATGCATAATTTAGCCATGCATAATTTAGCTGGCATAATGTAACTAATTATGACATTAGTTTTTATGTAACAAATGACCCCACCACGGATGCATGAAGTGCAGTGATGGTGAACAGGGGGTCCAACACAGAAGAAACACTCCTGCAATCTGAGGGAAAACGTGGTCATTATCTCAGAGTTGAACTTCCTTATAACAGCTTTCTGGTTCCCCGACAATCCTGGGACTCCTTCTTCTCATCTCGTGACTTATGGGGTTGTGGGGGAGGGGAGGGGAGGGGAGGGGCGCTGCCGAAAATGTCAATAGAAATAGTAAGTCTGAGAGAGGGAAGGCTTGCCTAATTAGTGCCCATTTAGATTTTATGATGGCACAGAGATCTGCCTTTCCTGACAGAGAGCACTGTAGTTACAAATTGTACTAGCCCGAGGCAACCATAGGAGTATCACGATTTATTGAACCTATCCTACCAGCATATTTCATTTGCCATTATGAGATGCCATCTCCCAATGATGCCAGATTATTTATTACAGGTTAAATTGTACGACCTGGGTGGTTGAGAAAGATTTCAGCGTATCGTTTCTCTTAATGACGTCTTCATTATCTGACTGAGGCTGACTATGTTCAGAACAGAAGCCCCTTTCGCAACCTGCTCTCAGAGCATTTTGTGCGCTCCATTTAGTATGATATGTTGCATTTTGTATGGTACGTATTAATCTGTGGATGTCCGTCACCCATTTCTTATGATATGTTACGAATTACAATTTGTATGATTTGTTATGAATTTGTAAACGTACAATATGTTACGAATGTGCAAAACTCACAATATGTTTACGAATTTGCAGACATATGATATGTTACAGATTCTAACTAGCTGGCAAAAACTAGCTAAACTATGGTTTAGGGGTTAGGGATTAGGGTTAAGTTTAGGGTTAGGGTTAGGTGAAGGGTTAGCTAAAAGGGCTAACATGCTAAGTAGTTGCAAAGTAGCAAAAAAGTTGTAAATAGCTGAAAAGTTCCTAATTAGCTAAAATGCTAAAGTTGTTCGTGATGAGATTTGAACACACATCCTTTGGGTTGCTCGACAATCAGATTATATGCCTACCAAATCCACCCCACCAACTAACCCTCCTTTCGTTTTCGTCTTATGTAACCATACGAAACGTAACATATCACACTAAATGGAATGTCCCGATTTACGTACAGAATAATATGGAATGCTCTGAGACCAGGTTGCCTATAGGATAAACAAACAAAAAAAATCCACTTTTTCACCCAATGCACTAAGACTCCTAACCTGACTCTTTGCTATTGTCAGTACACCCTATCCTTTCAAAGAGAGTGTATTTGCAGGTCTTTATTTGAACTGTCAACTGCTTTTGTGCACAGCCCCATGTTTTCGGGTATGTTTTATTGCAAGGTATAAACCATCCTATGTTAATCTACTACAGTAAAAACATATTTGTGATTTTATAGAGTTGCATGATCCAGCTTGATGCTGGAATGCAACCTGCAGTGGTGTTAGAAATATAAAAAAATTGGTGTGTTTATCATAACTCAGACAGCACCTTAAATTACTTCATGCAAGTTTGAAAGAACTCTCAGGAGGGACACTATGCATGGCCAGATGTACGTGCTTGGATTTACAAAGAGATCCTGTACTTTGGTCCCCTAGCTATCCCTAATCCAGCAAGTCATAGGAGAGATGGAAAATGCCAGAGGAGAGGTGAATTGCCTTCTTTTTTTTTATCCGACTGCCTCAATGTTATGAAAACCAATAAGGTTCATAAAATACATTGCAATGTCCATGTATGTTAGGATATGCTTTGGGATCATAACATACACAGTCTAAAACAGAACGAAACACAATTTGGTGAATGTACAACGTGAAAGATCCTCATTCTTATTACCTGATATCATTAAGATGAATATTCAAATACATATTTGAATATAGAGCGTTGTATTTCATTCCCATGTTCATGTGGCTCTTTTAAGATAAGCATTTAGCTCATTGGGTTTCGTAATCTTCATATAAGCCTTGGGATGGCGTTGTGATGTGAGGCAGTGCTACCTCTGGTCTGCTTGAGACGCCGCGGACGCTCCAGAGGTTTTATGTCTGTTATGTATTAGGTCATGTTTATTTGCTATATCCCTTAAACCCTTGGATGTTGGTATTTATCCCTTTTACACATCAATATTACCTCTCTATGAAGGCCATTGAGAGTGGCATTTAAGTAGTTGTGTAGGGGGTGATATTAAAATGCACTTCATACTACGAGGGGAGCACGTGTGGGAATAGCCCGGCCCTGGACTCCCATTACCCAGTATAAAAGTGTCAGACACTTTAATTACATTCATGCCTTCCCTCCTCAGTCCTCCCCTTTCACTGCATCCATTCGCAATTGCATTTCATGCACAGCTCAACTTCCCATCTCAGCCGTTTAGGCAAATGCGGGATGTGCTAGCGTTGTGCCAGTTCTCTAGCTCTCTTTTCTTCTTCCATAGGGTTTTTTTTGTCTTCTAATATTATTGATTTCTTCTGGATAATTATTTGTTACATTTCCGCTGAAGAACCCCTGAAAATGCCAGGCCAATTTGACGTGAGTCGCCGTCCTACTTTCTTTCTCACGAGATCCTTCTGCGACTGTTTAGCCGTAATGTCAACAATACTCGATAGTAGAGATCCACATGAATCCAAACAGTGGTACTATGAATGTGAAGCTAGATATATACAGGTAACTGCCAAAATAAAGGAAACACCAACAAGCCAGAACAGCTTCAATGCACCTGGGCATAGACTCTAAGAGTGTCTGGAACTCTACTGGAGGGATGCGACATCATTCCACCACGAGAAATTCCATCATTTGGTGTTTTGTTGATGGTGGTGGAAAACTCTCTCAGGTGCGACTCCGGAATCACGCTCCAGAATCTCCATACGTTTTTCAATTGGTTGGAAATCTGAGACGGCTGTTGCATATGGTTTACTTTGTTTTCATGCTCATCAAATCATTCAGTGACCACTCGTGCCCTGTGGATGGGGGCATTGACATCCTATAGGGGCATAGACATGGTAGCCAAATAATGACCAAAATATTGGCCCGGCCCAGCATTTTTATACATGACCATAATCATGCTGGGATTTTAATTGCTTAAATAACTCAGGAATCACACTTGTGTGGAAGAACCTGCTTTTAATATACTTTGTATCCCTTATTTACTCAAGTGTTTCCATTATTTTGGCAGTTACCTACACATTTCTTTTGCTGGTGGGAGGATAGCCAGCAGATCTGACCTGCTTGTGTTATACCCTTGAAAGGGAGAAACATAGATATAAATCACACAGAGATGTAAATTTGGCTTTAAGTCACTTGTAATGAGTGCTTTTTAAAATAAATTCCTCAATCATTTACAGATGTACAAAATATAATGTTTCACAAAGGCACAACATATCTTATCTCAAATTACAAAGCTGTTACAATTTTTCAATAAACCAGTATTGTCTTATTTATAAATTACAATGGCTCAATTAATCCATCTTTATTATCCCTGTTTTTAAATGGACACGTTGAAATGCAACGACAAACCTTTTAACCTTTTTTTAAATGCGTCAAGTATCCCACTATTTATTATCACCATGAATTATCCTTGTATATACTGTTCCTTTATTTATTACATACACTATATATACAAAATTATGGCTATTTCAGCCACACCTGTTGCTGACAGGTGTATAAAATCGAGCACACAGCCATGCAATCTCCATAGACAAACATTTGCAGATGAATGACCTTACTGAAGAGCTCAGTGACTTTTAACGTGGCACTGTCATACTGTAGGATGCCACTTTTCCAACAAGTCAGTTCGCCAAATTTCTGCCCTGTTAGAGCTGACCCGGTCAACTGTAAGTGCTGTTATTGTGAAGTGGAAATGTCTAGGAGCAAAGTGATAGGCCACACAAGCTCACAGAACAGGACCGGCGAGTGCTGAAGGACGTAAAAATAGTCTGTTCTCGGTTGCAACTCACTACCGGGAGCTTCATGAAATGGGTTTCCATGGCCGAGCAGCTGCACACAACCTAAGATCACCATGCGCAATGCCAAGCGTCGGCTGGACTGGTGTAAATCTTGCCGCCATTGGACTCTGGAGCAGTGGAAACGCGTTCTCTGGAGTGATGAATCACACTTCACCATCTGGCAGCCTGACGGACGACTCTGGGTTTGGCGGATGCCAGGAGAACACTACCTGCCCGAAAGCATAGTGCCAACTGCAAAGTTTGGTGGAGAAGGAATAATGGTCTGGGGCTGTTTTTCATGGTTCGGGCTAGGCCCCTTAGTTCCAATGAAGGGAAATCTGAACTCTACAGCATACAATGACATTCTAGACAGTTATATGAACTGTAATTATTTTTAATTGTTATGTGTTGCGTTTATATTTTTGTTACGTATGTTAAGGCACTTTTTACACACTTGCTTACAGCTGCACTAGGGTCAGACAGCATCCTTGTGTAGATTTTTCTGAGCCCTATCTTATGCCCGCTCCGTAGTGTCTTAATCTACACAGGAATTCTGTCTGACCCTAGTACAGCTGTAAGCAAACGGGTCGGATCTGCTAGCTAGTGGGGCAGTGACAATAAGAGGGTAATGGATATTCAATAACACGCTGGATGCATCCCACAGACTTTGTATGTGCCTGACTCCTTAAATGTGAATTTGAGTGTCTGTCCTCTGTTGTGCTGATGAAGTGCCACCGAATATCAGTACACCCCAGAGAAGGGAGAAGGGAGAGGACACAGGCCACCACAGGGAAGGCCACCCCGGCTTACACAAAGGGGGGCTGGTGCTGGCGGGGTCAACTCCAGCCGGTCACTCTGTTAGCGTCTCAGGCACAGGCGGTGTCACTTACTGTTTCACGGAGAAGCTGCGTGACCTTCTGGGAGTGAAAGTGCGATCCCTCTCCTGTTTATACTCGGCCATGGATCAGTGGCTGGAATATGTCTACATCATCTCAACCAATTTCACACAGGGGAGGAGGGCGTGGGCGGGCGGCAGGCGGCGGACACAAGCCGCTGCTTCCACTGGCCGATGAGGCCCATCCCTCACAGCCGTCCTCTCTGACTGAAGCTGGAGTACATCTTCACAGGCAGTCACTATACGGGTCCAGGGCTGTTCTAGCATTGCTCCACTGGGCCACACAACTAGCTCTTCCCCTGGGAGGGATCCAGCCTGGATGATAATGACATGAAAATGGTTGCGTCCCACTTTCAGATCCTGTTGTATTTGAGGCTTTGTTGAAATAATGTTGCATGTGGATCTTGTTTGTCGTAAAATTCTTTCAACTTTCAAAATTGATGCAAAGTGTCTATCATGGAGTTATATTCTAGTGACATAAAATATGGGAAATGTACCCAGCTGAAAAAAAATCCACGGTTGAAATGATCTTGGAACGGAACCCTGCTTAAAGTAATTGATTCGTACAGTGAGGAGACGTAAAGCACTCAGGTGACTTATCAGAGAAGTAATTAATTACCTTTAATGGTTTGATCATGACAACCACGTTTGCTATAAACGCTATTTATGACGCACATTAAGGTCAAGCTTTTCTTAATGCTGATATCGTCATTTCAAAATAAACACAAACAGTTCCGGGGACCTCTAATTAGAAAATAAGGGATTTTCTACAGAGTGGTCCATCCAATTCTGCATTAACAATCAAATTGTAATCAAACCCGACTCACTGATCCCACTTCAGACCTGCACACTACACTCCTCCTGGAGGAGGCCACTTCACTTCATGCCCAATTGATCTAATTACACTGGGAGAATTCTCTCTCTCTCTGTCTCTGTGTAGAGTTGCAGTCAGAATTCCCTGTTTTAATCACAGTTATAGACCGAAGGCCATGCGGTGTCCTTCTCGTCTTTCAAGACAACGCGCATCAAATGCTTTGTCTCTCTTCCTTTCCTAAATCACCAGAGCTCTATAGAACTTCCTCCCGCCTGGATCGTGTAGCTGTGCTCTCGGCTCACAATCAGCGACCCCTGTTCCCCAATTATTGGGGCGTGAATTTGGGCTCATGGGCTGACCTTCTCCGAGTGCTCCTATCACTGACCCTTCAAGAACATCTCAGCCTCTTCTCCGTTGTTTTGTGTGTTGCATCGCATTTTTCATTTTGTGGGATCTTTATGAAGGATAAAATGAAAGGAACTGGGTCGCCCCGCGTGGTGTTCTGGGGTCTCTCCACTTCAGAGGCATTGCAAAATAGCGGCCCTGTGTTTGCTTTGATTCAGTGTAGGGCACCAGCAAGTTCAAAGGTCAGAGGGGAGAAAGCATCACTCTCATGTAGTAGGCAATCACATCCAGCTTCATGCTCCCTGTACCCTAAGACACCCAGGATGGCAGCTGAACGGCTGGGGTCTTGTTTCAGGAGATATACACCACACCAAGGCAACATATCCCTGCTTCTGATGTACACAATCCTTCTTCTCTAGTCTGCCAGGGATCCATGTCTTTTTGTATCCCCCCCCCCCCCCAATTTTGTGGTATCCAAATGGTAGTTACAGTCTTGTCTGCCCACTTGATCCGGAAGCCAGCCCCACCAACGTACACCTGGCGACCGTGTCAGCGTGCACTAAGCCCGGCCCGCCACAGGAGTCGCTAGTGCGCGATGGGACAAGGATATCCCTTCCGGCCAAACCCTCCCCTAACGCTGGGCCAATTGTGCGCCCCCGCGGGTCTCCCGGTCACGGCTGGCTGCGACAGGGCCTTGTCTCGAACCCAGAATCTCTAGTGGCACAGCTAGCACTGCGATGCAGTGCCTTAGACCACTGTGCCACTCGGGAGGCCCAGGGATCCATGTCTGTTGAATTTTGAGGTGGAGTGTTTTCAGCAGCAAAATGGTTTCAACCCTTCAACTCCTTATCAAACTTCCTCTTTAACTCCAGGTTGGAGCATTTTGGACATATTACCTAGTGCAGGGGTGATAGAAGGTGATCCAACAATTACGCCTATTTACGGAATCATCTATCTTCCAGACCAGTTTCATATCTTGGCATATGTTAACTTTGAGCCGGAATTTAAAGAGTGATTGCTCAGAACAAGGAAGTTAAAGAGGCAATTACATAATGAAATGGGCCATCAATTCTCTTCTCTGCCTTTTTCTGTTGGAGCAGAAATGGCAGCAGATGAACCTGGTTTGGATGACCCTGTGAAAGTAAAACAGTTTGCATTGTAACTCCGCTTTATCAAGTGACCCTCAAAGGCTGCATGGGGTCTGCCTGGCTATTTCCATCCCATAATTCAGTTATTAATTATCTTTGGTCTCGGCGCCGCTACAGCACTGGCCATTGTATTTACTGCGTTGCCGTGGTGATTTCAGCCCATTTATTTGGTTTGTGTCAGCATTAGGACCTGCATTCAAATAGAGTCACTCTAAATATAGCAGTGGCTCATAACTCGTGGGGATTATTATTGGAAATAAAATAGCTCTTCAACCGACAACACTAGATGGAGGAATATTCATATTTTGCACCACATTGCGGAGGTGTGATATATGTATTGCTTTCCTTACTCGACTGTCTCTGAGGTAAAGTAATTATCACGTTTTTTTGTCACTCTGAACCTGTAAAAAAAAAACGGTAATTTGCTTTTTGTTTTGCCACTACACGTCACTACGCTCCCACGTCTTATAAAATACAAAATTATTCCATCTGAACCTGTCAATAGTTTCAACTCCAGTTATTTTATCAGTTTCATAAACCCAACAGCAGCAGTTTTTTCCTCATAAACCCAGTTTCTCCTTTGTATCTCAGCCCTAAACCTACTTTGTCCTTCTCCTGATGAGAGTCAGAGACAGTGGCTCCTTGGCGAAACAGGGCCCACGCCTTCTGTCACAGCCTCTAGCCCTGGGCCTACGGCAACCTGCTGCCAGGGCAACGTGCTGCCAGTTGTAGTTTTTTAATTGGCCATCTGGGGAAAGCTGGATCTAGTGGCTGGATATTAATCAGTAAATTAACCCAGCCATAATACAGCTCTCCCAGTGGAGGCCCGGCAGCTGTGGGCAGACAGAGCACAGAGAGCACGCCTGGGCCGCAGTCGCCTGGGCCGCCATGCTGCTGGAGGACCTGCACTGGGACTGGGAGCCCCCGAATGGGGACGGCCCCTGATTGAACATCTCTTCGGTGTCCCCTGTCGCTCCCCTGTGTCGGCACGTCAGTGACCCCCAATTTGTCTGACAATCACATGCATGGAAGATTATCTCAAACATGTCAGCGCACACAAAAAAATGAGGGTTCCTTAAGGGTTCTTTGGGAAGGGTGATGGTTTATCTGTGGTACCATGCTGACCCAATGAACCATTTGAGTCCTTCAATGGTTCTTTGCAGTTCAAAAAAGTGTTCTTTCCTCTTTTAGTGATAATTGAAATCTAGGGGCAGCAGCTCATTAGAATATTTTGTGGCCATTTTTTGCTCACAGCTCTTTTTGTACAACCATAAGTAAGAGTTTCATTCCAGTTGATCTAATCTGTTGTGTTATGCTATTGCATGTTATATATAACTATGGCCAGTAACGCTGTCATGTGAAAGACTCACACACGGCCTTGTGTCAATTGAGAACAGTTGACTAAGTCAGTACAATAAAACCTATGGAATTTTAACAATATAATATGGCTATTAAACCAGGATAAAGAACCTTTGAGATTGACCATAACCATAGCAGAACCCTATTTTGGTGCTTTATAGAACCTTTTTTTATGGAACCTTAGGAAAGGGTTCTTTATAGCACCATACAGATTCCATTTAGAACCTCATGAGCATGGTTCTTTATAGACCCTTCAAAAAATGGTTCCATATAACACCAAAAAAGGTTCTGCTATGGTTACAAATCAAAGAACCCTGATTTGGCATTATATAGAACCATTTTTCTTTCTGCAGATGTCACTGGTATTCCCGTTATTTAAGGACAAAGCTAGTCATTATGTGGAAAACTCCCTCACTTTGGCAAAGACTAACAGTTGTACTCAAAGCTGGAACTAACTGGTATAAACTCTTTATAATCTACACTCTTAGAAGTAGGGGTGACTCGAGGAACCCTGGAGATTCTCAAGGAACCCTGGAGTTCCTCAAGGTACTATTGCAGTCAATGGGTTCTTGGAGGAACCTTTAATGTTTCAATGTAGCAAAGGGTTCCTGGAGGAACCCTGGACTGGAGGCGTGGCTTAGTAGGGTCGTGGCTTTCAGATAGACATTTTTTGGCCAATCTGTTAATCTGTTCTGTTGTATTGTCATCACATGTTAAGGTTGAACACTCACAGTTTTGTAGGTACAATGAGTCTTACAGAGGTGTATGAGTTCCATTTACTTTCAGAAATGGCCAAAGATAACTATCTGAAAGCCCTGTCTCCAATAAGCTATGCTTCCAATATTCTGACAGTCTGTTGGCGCTACAATATTTTGTTAAAAAGGTAAAAAGAAAATGTACCACTCCGATCACTAAAAGCTTGTTTGAACCTTTACACAGGGGCTCCTCTAGGAACCTTTTTGACCTGAAAAGGTTCCCCTGTGTGGCAATCTTTTGAACCGCACAAGGTTCTTCGAGGCTCTTTTACTTCTAAAGGTGTTAGCATTCCTCAGTTTGGCTGGCGACTAGCCGAACCAGACAAGAGTGCTTGCATACTCCCTTAAAAGACATTCGCTTGAAAACGAGAAATAGTACCGTTTGTCCATTTTGAGACGCCCTAGCCAGTATACATTTCCTCAAAATAGACTGAAGTCATTTAAGATAACTCAAGAAGTGTGCTGTTAGTTTTGACGTTTTTGCAGAGATCTTCGACACAATTTTACGTTTAACTAAGATATTTTGTGCAGTATTTCTCAATAAAAAAGATTGCATTAAAAAAAGAGCTGTCTCTCGTTGAATGACAACAAAGACTTTATTGAAGAATCTGTTGACCAATCACCAACGAAGGGGCGTAGATTTCAGCTCCGAACTTCCCTCACAGAAATTCCAAAAGGAACAAAAACGTCACAAAATGTCATAATATATGCACAAACTCTTCCGAACGGTTTTGGCTGGGAAGCATGCGGATGCCTTTAGAGTGTACAGAAGTTTAAGAAGTAGTGAGTTAAGTTCTTCACCATTTAAAATGTTCCTCTGTGTGTATTCTCGGTATACCATTCAGTGTGTTGGTGTGTTTGACTGACTGGAATCACTAAGCGAACCAATTAAATGCCCTAATGAATATACAACAGCTTATTGGGATCAATTAACAGCCCAAACAACAGCCAGCGGTGGCTTTACGTTCACTACATTCACTACGCTTAAAATAGAAGGCTTTACACCCACATATTTACATATAACATAGTGTACCACACTGTAACGGCTGTAATGTTCTAAAGATAAAATTGATAGGTGAAATCAACATGCAGTTGATCAGCTGTTCAAAGACAAACAAGATGGTGGGTGGTGCTTGTGCTGTATTGTCAGAGTGATCTCTATGAGGGTGACCCATTGGCCCAAGCAGGTTTTCAGAAAGTGCTTCATTCGAGTGATGCTTTTATAAAAAAGCTTTGAAGACCACCTTCAGTGACACTTGTCCTGTAGCCCAACAGATTTTCTTCTATTGAAATGTAAAAAAAAATGGACTTAGTCTATGAAAGCAAATCTCCTCATTGGTGAGGTCGTTCAAACTTTAATTATACGACATACAATGTCACCGGGACACATTGTGCCGATACACCAGTTCAGTTTTGTAGGTCTACAAAGCTGAGTTGCAATGACAGGAGTTGCCCTCGACAATGGAATTATTAAAACAGACAAACAATGGCAACAATTAAAACCCTACACCGCTCTCTGCTCATGAATAACAAACACAAAAGCTTGGATATACGCTGCTTATGCCAGCTGACCCCGTGGCAGCGTTTTATGGAGTCATCACGCTCCACCATCACCATTTCTACCTGGATGCCAATACATTTTTTCTGAGGGGGCCTCATCTCCATAGGCACACGTCTCTATTTCCCACACGCGCTGATGACGTACATGAAATAATTACCATGCAAGGAGTTGCACGTTTTCCCTTCTAATTTTAAGGGTCAACAGCATTTTAATACCGTTTTAAACACACACCCAATGTTTTTTTTATATATTTTTTTATGGGGCATGTACAAGCGGCTTTTGATAGCTCAACCAGCCAAGCGTGGTTAAAGAGAGGCCCGGTTGCAGCTGCCTCCAAGCCCCGCTTAATTTAGCCTTGTGACCCCGTCTCACCTGAGACGGCATGGAAATCATGATGCAGTTCAACTGTGAAACAAAAATGATATATTGTGTATTTACCCTAAATATTTATGCAGGACCTACTAGCAGTGATGCTTGCTCCTAATAAAAGGGACAACTTCGCCTTGCAACTTGGGTAACGCTAGGTTGCAGCCACACTGCCCCGGGCCGTTGTTGTCAACATTATCATTTTGATTGGATGTTTTTGTGGGAGTTTACATGTATACCGTTTTATAGTACGCAGAAGTTAAAATTGTTGAGAGAGCCATTTTGAATGAATAGCCTACTGTATATTCAAAGCTTAGTTTGGAATTTATGAATGTATGTGTCAATAAACAAATCTCAGCCCCCACAGATACAGTGTAATGCAGGAAACATTGTGCTTGGTGTAGTGCCTCTACTGTAATACATTGACATATTATGACTCCTGGAAAAGACAGGATACGTAGAGTTATACTGTTATTTCTACACAGACGGTCTACTATTGGTCAACACAGGATGACCAGGATATAACAAGGTACTATAGATTTGAAAAACTGTATCTAGATCCTTATTTCTATTTTTTTGTGTTTTTTTTTTTGTCCCGGTTGACACATAGTGACAGCTGCGTTGGGGGTCCAACGTGTCTATTGCGCAACATCCGAAGAAGTCACGTGATACCTAAGGGTTGAAAAGCCAAGCGGAGGACACAATACGGGAAACATACTCACTGTACGTCAGAAACACACTCACCACAATCAGACTTCCTGGGTAAACATTTTAAGAAATGTGTCTATAAGGATTTGTCTCTTGACAAGGAGATCATGTGAACCCTTAAGCAGCGACGAATCACAATCGCCGACTTAGAGGCTCGCCAGCTTCTGTCTTTACACTGCAGAAGGTATGCTACTGTATGTCGCTTGGCGCATCTCTCATACTCGCCTTTAAGATGACTGTATAGAGAGTAAAGCAGAGAGGGTGTCTCATCAGCACAGCTTACAGGGTATCTGGTCAGGTCATTAGCTCTCCTCTTATTGAAATTCCTCCAGCCAAATAGACCAAATTAAGCTAAATTAAGCTGTAGATGGCCAGGATGGCTAATACGACCCATTAAGATGCTGCCATGCCAACACGTTCTCTGTTATATTCCTCCCTGCCTGCCTCCAGAGTCACAGCACACGCAGACATGCCTCTCTCTCTCTCTCTCTCTCTCTCCTCTTTCTCTGTCACTCTCTGTCGCTCTCTCTATCTGTCTCTCTCTCGCGCTCTTCCGCTCTCTCTCCTTTTCTCTCTCTCTCTCTCTCTCTCTCTCTCTCTCTCTCTCTCTCTCTCTCTCTCTCTCTGTCGCTCTCTCTCGCTTTGTCTCTCTCCCTCTCTATCTATCTCCCTCCCTCCCTCTGTCCTTGTCTGTGGGCCCTAATGGCGAGCGTGTACCGCAGCTCTGACACCGTCACATCTGCTGGCAGAGAGAGTCTCTCCCTCACCACACAGCCTGCTAATGAGATCTTCCCCATTTAATTAATACCATAAGAATTTTAATTCTGACTGAATCAATTTAATGTGATGTGATTTTGTCAGCTCTATTCCCCAAGTAAGGAAAAAAACAGAGCGGGCCTGATGCTTATTACATACATCATTTCACGGGCCCTGCATTCCCTGCTGACTTAAACAAATTCTAATTAAGACTAATTAAAGCATCATTTATGAAAACGCTTGTGATAGTTATGCAAACATTCTGGGTGGGTATGCTTTGCATGATAATTAGCCCCTGGTTTAAATTAAGACCTGTTCCTTGGCAATTATGCCAGCCACAAACCAGGACCTCATGGAAAACAGTCTTTATTCCATTCCTGCAATTAAATATGAGACTTACTTATGAACTAACCATTCAAAATGCATTTTAAAAGAAGAAAGGGAAGATTTCCCCCCTGTTTTCTTTTATCTGTCAGGTATTGTAGAAGGACTGGGCTCTGAGTTCCTTATTTGAGTTGCAGTGGGGTTAAAGTGAGGATCATAAGCCCTCTGCAGTGACTGATATACAAGCTGACACCTGCTGTCTTTAGTTGAGGTGATTAGTCCATGTTTTCTAGGTGGCTTTTCATCACGTTAACGCATGTGAAGCAGATGTGACCAGACTGGTCTCTCTCTCTCTCTCTCTATCTCTCTCTCTCTCTCTGTGAGAACTCAGATCTTTAACACTGCCTTATCTAACCAAATCACCCTTTAGGGGTGTCTAGATAAAACATCTTTGGGCTATAGAAAAGCACTATTAAATAATACCCATTTTGTTATTAATCATTATATATCCATGCAATACTTGCCACAAAGGCATTTTTATTCAAAACCAACCACTCTTGTAATATAACAATCACCCCCCCCCCCCACAGTTTTTTTTCCTTATAAAATTAGATTTGGATATTTTCTGTTGAAATTGTACTGACTGTGCCTCCATGTTTTGTTTTGGCTCAAGTTATTCTGTGCATGATGAGGAACATACGCTCTGAGAACCGGTGTTGATGCAGAGCGTTGATGTATCACAGGGACTCCTGTACGTTTTCCCCTGCCTGTATTCATGTGCTGATCCGTTGCTTATGTCTGCCGCCTCTTAATAGACATCCTGCAGAAAGCAGTTCTTTATCAGGCTTTTAGCAGACGTTTATGACGCCATTACACCTCGCTTACCCTGTTGATACAGCACACTCCCTCACAGGGCATTGTTCCATCGTGGTGCAGCCAGGGTTATTCATACTAAGCTGGGCCTGGGTAGCATTGTAAGGTTTTGTAGATAGGCACTTAAATGGCACTTCACTTTCTACTATTATCGATGCTTGTCAGAACAATTCACTTTGTGGATATTGGCAGACCATTCTGTGGTCCTCCGTCTTAATTTTGGCTTTCAACTGGGTTGCCCTTCCTCGGTGACGCAAGGTTAAAGTCAAGTTGGATTTTCTACGCTCTGACGCCAAATGACTGACGTGCCACAGTCTTATTGGAAGGTTTGCTTTGAAACAAATACCAGTCCCAAGCAGGTGGGTCAGTCTAATGAAGTCAACAGCCGGCGGAGCTTCTTCCACCTGCACTTCATAATGCTCCGACGAAGTTATTACTTCTCGCTTTGTGCTCAGGTGGCGGGACAAGCCAATGTTGTTTACGTGTTTACTCAACACTTATCACTTCTGTCGTGTTTGTTGAGTTTACCCCGTCTCTTCGATTCTGGCATCGCCTCGGCTATATATTGCTCTTCGCTTCGTGTGAGGCAGCTGGTTCAATAAGAAAACGGCGCTATTCCCAAATCTGTTTCATGTCGAGGTTGAGGGAGGCAGCGGAGACTGTGGGGAGCAGGCTAGAAAACAAACCCCCCCCCCCCCAGAACCACCCACACGCTTGTTATTAACGTGCACTGCCTAGCTCTCCCCTGCACATGCAGATGGCGTGGTGCTCCCAGATTTCATTTGAGCTAATCTAATCCCCCCACTGCTCCCACTAGAAAAGACGAGTATTAGCAGCCATATGTCAACCAGATTTGTCAGATTATTCATTACAATTAATTGCTGTTCTCACTTAAGGCCTTTAAGGCTGTGAATTGCTCTGAAATCTATTGCAAACACCAAAATTATGAGTAAAAGACTTTAGCCCTGTCATTCAAATTCCAGGCTGACCTTTCGAAGAGGCTGGCGCTTCCACGGGAGCAGGAGGGAGAGGCTTTCTAATTGGGGTTGCTTCGGCTCTTTCTTTCTTTTTAAACTATTGTAAAGGTAGACCGTCTGTCTATGTTGACAGTGGAGACAGGGTTTGAAAGCCAGACAAGTCCATAATGTTTCTATTCGACTGTCCATGGAAGTGAAGAGTATTTCATAATTTTTAATATTTTTTATTGTATGGTCGTATTTATCAATGTGATACAAAATGTATGATTATTATTTATTTCTTCATTATCAATAACTTGAGGCCTTTGCGAAACTGTGCCGTTGTTGGGAAACCGTACTGTCAACGGAGCTCCAATGTGGACTGTTTAGAGTGGTAGCTGGATTGCAGCCTTATAACCACCTGAATTAATGTCCTGTCCAAGAGAATCAGCCATAATACTTTAGTGATGAATGTTTCTATGGCTAAGGCTGGGCCCTGACCAGAGAGATAAACTATACAAAACCTATTCCAACCGACTCAAGTCACATTGACCAGAACAATAATAAAACAAGCCATTGACTATTACATGTAAAACATTAAATGACATGTTCTCCTTTGGAAATGGAGGTCGTGGATTTGCTCACTTATTCTCCATTAGAAATCGACCTGAAAAAAAGCTTTGCGATCAGATTGCTTCAATCAAATGCACTAGTCCTCCGAAAAGGAAAACTCATGTCTCCCAAGCAAATTATAACAATGTGATTGACATGAAATTCATGTGGCTGATTCTTTTGCTGATGAAATATTTTTTGGTTAATTATGGCGTTGAAGCGCTCGAGAAGTGATTTTATGCTGTTCTGATTGGCTCACTTAATTGTGCTTTATGAGACTGGAGCTTATCTGAGGATGGTGAGACCCTGAGTTAGACTTTAAGTGGGTGGTGGAGATCATCTCCTGGCTGTATTTCCGAGCCCCCCGTTAATGAGAAGGTGGAGGTACGAGAATCCATCCCGATGTCAATCTCTGTCTGTAGTGTGTCCCACCTTTCCATTCGTTGTCTTATTCACATCAGGTCCTACTCACAATCACACTGCCGATGACTGACAAAGTTATACTGTTCGCTTATCCCATGCATTAGGCAGGTAATTATGATGCAATGGAAACTCATCGGACGTGATAAGAGGATATGATGAGAAGTACTTGTCCTGTAGGTATCCTCTCTTTCTGGATTTTACACCAGATTTGTTTCAATGTAGCTTTGAGCTGTTTGATGAGGGCCCCTATCCAGCTGTGTATTGGGGGGGGGGGTCGAAATATTTCAGATTCTCCCCTATACACATGGCACCTAGTGGATCGATGGTTGAAATGTGGATGATGCCTCGCCTGGGCTCGTCACTGTACTCCTGCAGACGGACACTTCCTCATTATACTACAATACGCTTGGCACTAAAGGTCAATCTCTCAGAACATAATCACACACGATCAAAACCACAAACTTCTTATACCAAGAAGACAGTAAATAGCTGGAGGGTTTCTTTTCTACTGCCACAGAAGTGCTTCCAGTCTGTTTATACGCTGATAGTGTGGGGGTGACATGAATTAAGAGCCTACAGATATTATAGTTTCTTAACTTTGACTATGGACAGTGATGCATATTAATGTGTATATGAATGTGTGAAAATAGACTTTGGAGATTTACTCAAATCACTACCTTTTTGAACAGTTTTTGATAATGCTGTTGATTTGTGTATGGTTGATTTGTGTATGGACTGCCCTCCAAAGTCAAGCATTTGAATTTTTGGGGTTAAAATCGGAGAGGTGGAGCTTGGTGTCCAATCTCTTTTCTTCTGAACCGAGGATCAGGTTGTCATGATACGAAACGTCAAAGTCAGAGACAGAGAGATTAGAGAGAGAGAGAGAAACACATCCCTCTCCTACATATTAACATAATGAGGAAAACACACTTAGTGGGTCATGACCTGATGTCATCTGATTATACCCATGATTAATGATATCCTTTTACCAAAACACTCAGCCCCCATACTGTATCTGATAGCTTTGATCAACTCATGCACATTTTTTTCCTGTGGTCCTTGTTTTGCAAATGCTTGGTTTGATCAACAGTTCGGTTTTATTTAAAAATCCTAGTTTTCTTTAAAGAGAAACTCCACTCAAAAAACGTTATTTTGGTATTTTTTTCATAATGAAAAAAAATGGATAAAGATAGCTTTTGAGTGGATGTTCCCTTTAAGATGACTTTTGTTTTGAAGGGGTAATCCAGAATTGTTACATCTATTTTTGGACTGTAGTATTCGAGGACAACAGTGGCAGTAAATGAAGAGGGAACC
This sequence comes from Oncorhynchus nerka, assembly GCF_034236695.1. Taxonomy (NCBI): domain Eukaryota; kingdom Metazoa; phylum Chordata; class Actinopteri; order Salmoniformes; family Salmonidae; genus Oncorhynchus; species Oncorhynchus nerka. The sequence goes on along the minus strand of NC_088398.1, from coordinate 43,297,179 downwards.
AAAGAAGTGTAGTTGGATACATCCATGTGTGCTTCTGCTTCCCATTGGTTCTGGGGATTCTGCGTTCCTATCAGGATGACACATAGGAACAGTTGGAAGCACAGCTTGTAACTGGTCTACCACAAGCAGTCTAAGAACAACACTTTCCACAAAGTCCTTGAGATGGTCTCGAAATGATTCAATATTTTTTTTGTCGAGGTTAAGGAAAAATCCTAGACTTTTGTGAAAACAATTTTGTCAGGTTACCATTCAGTCTCCTCTCCAGATAACAATGTGCGCTGTAGTGGATGACTCAGTGTAAACTATTTCCCTCTGTTTTGCCTCTGTCCAGTCGCTATGCAGACACAAAGCCCTCCGTGTTGCCTGGATGTAGGCTACAATGTCCGTCTGTCTGCTTAATTGCAAGTGGGATGAATGTTCATTTACGCAGTAAAAAACCTTCTTTGTAGCACTTTTATAGCCCAGAGGTGTAGATTTACATCTTAGGTTAGACAATGAATTTTTGCTTGTTCAAACGGGGGGTGACAGGGGCACGGCATTCCTTGGCCTCCTACACCACATTGTTCTATTGTTTGTGATCACCTCACTGCCACGAGGAGTCCCAGTTGGTGTAGGGGGCAGAGCCCTGTGACCTTTGTATGAACTTGGGCACATTGGTTCAATATGTGGTGTTAAGACTTGAGCGTGCACATGCCTAGCTGAGCTTCCTTGTGTCTAGACTATGGTGCACTGCACAGATATTAGTTTGGTCCTGTGTTTAGGGTAGGGATTGGAGTATTGCATTGCCTATGACATTGTGTTCATTCACAGACATACTGTTTTCTAAACGTGTCCCAGAGAAACATAGATATGATCAACATCGGATGTGCTGTAAGCAGACTAGAGGTTGGTAGGTGCAGTGCTGTACTTACTTGTAGTGCTGTGTATTGTGTAGACTAGTGTTGTATAATTATATGACAGGAGTTTCAAGCCTCAGGGGGATCACTGCTAGAATTCAGTAGAAAGGTTCCCAAGTGCCCCATGTTTATTTTCAACAAATCAGACCAGCATCTGTGTATGGGGCTGTCAAAAAAATAATGAAAAGTCATTCTAATAGGTGACCTCTGACCTACTTCATATTCTCTGTCAATTATGACAGTATGAAGTCATGCATAATTATGAGGCTTGGTCGGCCTATTAAAATTCACCAATAATTTGTGTTTATACGAAGTTACCCCAAGACCACATTATTTTCACCACTGGTAGCCATGCATAACTAATGTATCACTCCCAAAGAAAACATAACAGCAGCCATTTTAACAAGAGTGCATTGGAAATATTACAAATATACATAGCTATAAACATAATATGTTCATAGTACTCACACACTGACCATGCATCGATTCAAGGGATACAGTTCCAATGAATGAATACCAATGGATATCTACTGTACTGTGCTTTCTTAATCAGCTGTTTGCGTTGCTAGTGGCTGCATACATTCTCCCTCTCAATATGACACCACTATAGGCTAATTGTTTCTTTGTTAACGATACCTTATTCACCAGTAAACGCTACGCAGGCCTCTTGGGCTCTTGTGTAACTCAGGTATGTGTAATTACATTTCTTAAGGTCAACCTCTCACCAGGACGAATTAGTGAAATTGCATAGTTGACCACTTCAGGGCTCAGATGCAAATGCAATTAACTATAGTTAATAGATCTGTATTACAATGTAAGACAATGACATGGACGGATCTCGATTGACACAGAGGCTGGTGACTGGTGAAATAATATCTATATATTTTTTTAGAAAATGTCTTCTTAGAAATTTCTTGACCGTTTTTTGTCTTTTATTTACTTGTGAAGTATTAAAAGAAGTAGTGGCTAATTTGATAATTAGTTAATTAAGGACAAGTGTATCTGTTGTTAATCCTGCATTCCATTGTGAATGCTGAGTTATACACCATCACATGATTGGTTTTCTCCCACAATAAGAGACAGGCTATGAGATATTGATCAGAGGCTATCCTGGTCAATCCTGGTCAATAAACTCCTGCCTCTCCGGCTGGCTTGCAGGCACGAGGGTATCCGGAGGACACCAAATGATGGAGGCCCAGGTATGAGCCGGGCCCCTGCGGTCTTGTAGAACTGGGCAATGCAAATGTACAAGAAACAGGACCTAAGCTTGGTGGAGGTCTTTCAATCACAGAGGGGCAATAGTTCAACCCCCGCCATGCATAATCCCAGCCTTGAAACCCCAGGGATTTGACGCTGCTCCGCGCTCCTACCTGGTCAATGGCACAAAGATATTAGATAGCCGTATGTAGGTAAACAGACCTCTCATGATAACACAATACGATCGCTTCCTTTCCACCCAGGAATATATTTGAGCTCAATTCGTTCTTCTGCCGGAAAGCTAAAATTGAAGGCTTAGCTTTTAGCCAAGGCCACCAGAACTCCATGCAGCCGTTTGCGTTGTTTAACATCCCTGATATATATGTCTTGCTGAGAAGAAATTGGTATCTCTTCTCCATGAATTAAGTTCCCAGTGTGTTTGTATTATAGCCCAGCTTGGACTAAAGAGCTGTTGGCGGAGGAAGGGGCCTGGTGCTAGTCGAGGGTTTGGAGTGTGTTTAGAGGGAGGGATGATGAAAAGATGAAAAACACTCAAATCCTCACAAACCCTTATGACAGAGAATGGTTTGGCACTGTGTAAAGTTAATTTCAAATCTGCGCTTCAGCAAATGATCTAAATCAGTCTAAATGGTAGTAAACTGATATGTTCTTAGCATGTTAGGATATGATCTAATTATGATATATTACTTATGATAGCTGTTGTCATACGTGTGACAGTAAAAAATTGAACTCACGTTCCGGTACCTTCTGTTTAGCTACCCACTGAATATGATGCAACACTTGGTTGATACCCAGGTATTTTAATGGTTTGGGAAGCTACTCTGTCTCTGTCTAAGATTCTCTTTCTTCCACACACACACGGACGCCTGACACACTCATTCATGCATGCGCACACACATGCACATGTACACACACACACACACACACACACACACACACACACACACACACACACACACACACACACACACACACACACACACACACACACACGCACACAAAGCTCAAGTTGAATAGAGCGTCTGTCTGTGTGGGGGAGGGGAGGGGAAAGGGGGCCGGGGGTTGACAGTGTGCTCCAGGTCCCCGTCCCTCCACCGGTCCCTCAGCAGCCCAGCAGGAGCCACTCCAGCCTGAGAGAGGATCCTTCCGGCCAGCGGGAGATCCAGGGAGGGGGAGGGGGGGCATGGAGAGACACAGCAAAGGCCACTTTAGACCCCCCTCACATTAGACAAGTGAAAAGAGCTCTGTGATGAGGAGCCGACACTGATCATTCAACCCTGTCTGTTTGTCCATTATTTCAGACAGGGTGAAGTGACAGGATAAAACGTATTTAAAATAAAATAGATGATCTGCTTTTTGTTTGAGACAAATGTAGCAGAAATAGCCACAGGAGAGCATAGATACCGCAAAGGTTCTCTCAAATAGCTCTGCTCAAGTCAGATTATGGTTCAGGTTATTTTCCTTCACTCTAGGAGAAATCCCATCATTTTCATCACTTAATAAAAAACATGAACGTTCAGGGCAAATGTTTTTAATAAATACACAAGATAGTCAAAACTATGTGGACACCCCGTCAAATGAGTGGATTCAGCTATTTCAGCCACACCCGTTGCTGACAGGTGTATAAAAGCCGAGCACACAGCCATGCAATCTCCATAGTCAAACACTGGCAGTAGAATGGCCCATACTGACGAGCTCAGTGACATTCAATGTGGCACCGTCATAGGATGCCACATTTCCAACAACTAAGTTTGTCAAATTTCTGCCCTGCTAGAGCTGTCCCGGTCAACTGTAAGTGCTGTGATTGTGAATTTGAAATGTCAAGGAGCAACAACGGCTCAGCCACGAAGTGGTAGGCCACGCAAGCTCACAGGACGGCATCGCCGAGTGCTGAAGCGCGTAGCGCGTAATAATGGTTTGTCCTCAGTTGCAACACTCACTACCAGTTCCAAACTGCCTCTGGAAGCAAGGTCAGAACAGTTCATAAGTGTTTGTCAGGAGCTTGATGAAACGGGTTACCATGACCGAGCAGCAGCACACAAGCTCCAAGATCACCATGCACAATTTCCAGCATCGGCTGAAGTGGACTCTGGAGCAGTGGAACCGCTTTCTCTGGAGTGAATCACCTTCATATCTGGCAGTCCGACGGACGAATCAGGGTTTGGCGGATGCCAGGGAAACGCTACATGTCCCGATGCATAGTGCCAACTGTAAAGTTTGGTGGAGGAGGAATAAAGTTCTGGGGCTGTTTTTCATTGTTCGGGCTAGGCCCCTTAGTTCCAGTGAAGGGAAATCTTAATGCTACAGCATACAATGGCATTCTAGATGATTCTGTGCTTCCAACTTTTTGGCAACAGTTTGGGAAAGGTCCTTTCCTGTTTCAGCATGACAATGCCCCCGGGCACAAAGCGAGGTACACACAGAAATAGTTTTGGTGTGGAAGAACTTGACTGGCCTGTACAGAGCCCTGACCTCAAACCCATCAAACACCTTTGGGATGAATTGGAACGCCGACTGCGAGCCAGGCCTAATCGCCCAACATCAGTGCCCGACCTCACCAATGCTCTTGTGGCTGAATGGAAGCAAGTCCCCGCAGCAATGTTCCAACATCTAGCGGAAAGCCTTCCCAGAAGACTGGAGGCTGTTATGGCAGCAACTCCATGTTAATGACCATGATTTTGGAATGAGATGTTCGATGAGCAGGTGTCCACATACCTTTGGCCATGTAGTGTATATTCAGATATAAATATACATTTTCTGTTGATTATGCTCACAAAATAACCTATTTATGCATGGCTGTATTTTCTTTTCTTCACAGTACTTCTGAGGAAGTTATATCAAAGAAGACAAAAATACAGAAGTGGCTACAGAGCCTTCAGAAAGTATTCATACCACTTGACCTATTCCACATGTTGTTGTGTTACAGCCTGAACTCAATATCCCATAATGACAAAGTGAAAACATTGTTTTAGATATTTTGAAATAGTTTTTAAATGAAATACATAAATATCTTATTTACAACCGGGTCAATACTTTGTTAGAAGAAAATTTGGCGGCGATTACAGGGATTACAGCTGTGAGTCTTTCTGGGTAAGTTTTCAAGAGCTTTGCACACCTAGATTGTACAATACTTGCCCATTACTCTTTTAAAAATTCTTCAGGAGCTGTCAAATTGATTGTTGATCATTGCAAGACAGCAATTTTCAAGTCTTTCAATAGATTTTCAAGCAGATTCAATTCAAAACTGTAACTCGGCCACTCAAAAATGTATTTTGTTTGCCACATTTTTTAAAAATATTACTTGAGTAACTTTC